>NC_064820.1:123025000-123650000 GCF_024166365.1 Elephas maximus indicus
TTTATTTATTTTTTATTAACTTTTATTGAGCTTCAAGTGAACGTTTATAAATCAAGTCAGACTGTCACATATAAGTTTATATACACCTTACTCCGTACTCCCACTTGCTCTCCCCCTAATGAGTCAGCCCTTCCAGTCTCTCCTTTCGTGACAATTTTGCCAGCTTCCAACTCTCTCTATCCTCCCATCCCCCCTCCAGACAGGAGATGCCGACACAGTCTCAAGTGTCCACCTGATATAATTAGCTCACTCTTCATCAGCATCTCTCTCCTACCCACTGTCCAGTCCCTTTCATGTCTGATGAGTTGTCTTCGGGAATGGTTCCTGTCCTGGGCCAACAGAAGGTTTGGGGACCATGACAGCCGGGATTCCTCTAGTCTCAGTCAGACCATTAAGTATGGTCCTTTCGTGAGAATTTGGGGTCTGCATCCCACTGATCTCCTGCTCCCTCAGGGGTTCTCTGTTGTGCTCCCTGTCAGGGCAGTCATCGATTGCGGCCGGGCACCAACTAGTTCTTCTGGTCTCAGGATGATGTAGGTCTCTGGTTCATGTGGCCCTTTCTGTCTCTTGGGCTCTTAGTTATCGTGTGACCTTGGTGTTCTTCATTCTCCTTTGATCCAGGTGGGTTGAGACCAATTGATGCATCTTAGATGGCCGCTTGTTAGCATTTAAGACCCCAGACGCCACATTTCAAAGTGGGATGCAGAATGTTTTCATAATAGAGTTATTTTGCCAATTGACTTAGAAGTTCCCTTAAACCATGGTCCCCAAGCCCCCACCCTTGCTCTGCTGACCTTTGAAGCATTCAGTTTATCCTGGAAACTTCTTTGCTTTTGGTCCAGTCCAGTTGAGCTGACCTTCCATGTATTGAGTGGTTATTTTTTAATGTTTCAGAATGCTTAAGTATGTCGCTACTCATAATCTGTCACATTACAATTTAGACTTGCAGTCTTCCCTGGTAATTCCCATCTATGGAGAGAAAAATCCATCAGAGAACAGGCATTGCAGCTTTCCCACTGCATCTTCTCTTTACAAAACTCCTAATGTAGCTTATATTGCTTTGCTGATAGCTTTATGAATGAGGTTCAAGTTGTAATGGCAGTTTCATTGCAGCTCTGTGGTGGCTTGGTACTATATCAGTTTAGCTAAGCTGGAACAATGTTTCCCAGAATTCTCTCCCCTGCATGGCTCTGTATTGCCACGAGAGACATTCTGTTCGAAATCTAGAAGGTAGAAGTGAAGAAATCATACATTTTATGTACTGATAGCTGGTACAATGTACCAAGCCATGCAGCAGCTCACACATGCTGTTCCTGGTCTGCTGGCTTACCTACTTGGTGTGGGGCAGCACCTGGGCATGGAGCAACTCCAGCTCCCACCAGATCTACTCCTTCAGCTTCTCTGAGTTCTGGGCTGTGTACATGAGCAGCTCTGTGACGAAGGGTGCCAGCTTCTCCTACAGGTCACCCACAGCATCCAGGCTGGCCAAGAGACAGAAGTGAGTTCCAATTTGTCCTCATGGGTACCAGTTTGTTTTTGCTATCATCTACATCCAGTTTTCCTTCTCAGTTGCTGGTCTGACAGGGCTATAGTAACTTCAGAATCAACACTAGATGCAGAAGCAACAACCTGCATAGACTGCTCCACCAGTTCCCACATTTGTGTAAGGCTAATCCTCATAATAAACCCCTTATTCTGTATCTATCACACGTAGCTGTTCTGCTTCTCTGATTAAACTCTGACAGTGACCAGCTTCTATGTATAATATCATCTTGCTGCCTTTGGGTTTTAAACAGTGTGTTAAGCCTCAGAGCCATGGTATCCACTGTCTTAGGTAAAAAGAGAAGATAAATATTTGGTAGTAGGAGAAAAGGGAAGATTAGAAGGGTAAAAAACCTGTGTAAGAAGCTTCTAGAAGCTTCTCAATACTAAAAATGCCTGTGTCAGTTATCAATTTATTGTCTCTCATCTCCAAAGTTACCTTCTTTGACCTGCTTTGAGATACTGAAGGTAGAACCTGTTAACATTTCTCCTTTGTCAATAGAGGATGCTGAAGGGATCCTGAAGGAGGAAGAATTCTCTTCCTGGTTCTCTTGAATTCTTCTTTGCTTGTTCTTATGGTAGGTGGAGGACAGCAGTGTGCAGGACACCCAGTGGTGCTCGCTTCTAGTAAGCTTCAGTGATACCCCTGTGAAGGACATCTCAGAGGGTTTTGCCACCACCGCAACGAGCAGCTTCCTAGTGAATTCTGTTGGTACTCCCTTGGGCACCAGTGAATCTTGCAGATGTCCCGAGGGTGTTATCCCAGCAAGCTGGTGGTCGTTTCCTGCTTGCCAGCCTTGGCCTATAGCATCTCAGGGAACTTCTCCACCATCCAGTGGGCCACACTCTCTCCAATGAGGTTTGAATTTCTTTTAAATTCGTTCCTTCCTTTGGTACACTTAGTCCTAGAAGTAGTGGCAGTTCCCTATATGTGCTATTTCTGTATTCTTTAGAATTTTCTTTACCCCTTAGTAAATCATCCCTGCTGCTAGTTAATAATTCTTTCCATTAAATTTTCCCTGTGTGAATTACTGTGCTTCTGTCTTCTAGCTGGACATGGACTGCTCTTAATAGCTATTTAGAAAAAAAAAAAAAAACAGAACTTACGTTTTATCAGTTCAGACTTTGTTTTAGAAGGAACATAAGTTATTTTTACTGTGATCATAGAAGTAAAGAGATTGTCCAAATGTTCAGTTTACAGAAGCTATTTGTTTTCTTGGGCCACCTAGAAGGGAAATTTCTCAGGCTGGCCTCCATGGACATCCGTGAGAAAACCCTAAGTCCATTATTACTATGGAAACAAACCACCCTAAGCACAATGGTTAAAACAACAGTCGTTTGTTATTTCTTGCAGGTCTGACAGAAAAATACACTCCACCTTTATCGGAGGACTCCAAAGCCATACAACAAATTGTGAGGATATATATAGAAAGGGGTGAAGAACTGAAGTAAAAAATGCACTCTACCACAGGGTACAAGAACAATTATTAAAAGTCTGCAAACTTAACTGGTAGTTTTAAGTTTTGTATTTTCAATTCAGTAAGAATTAGAATAAGTGATATAATCAATGCCACAAGACTTCAGTCCCTGCACTGCATTTATGATCCACTTCTTGCCTAGGGATCATCATAAGTGAGTGTGCAAAACATTGGAGCTAAAGCTTTTAAGATATTTATTCAGTGTGTTCCAGTGAACAATCATTTAATTATTTATGTGTTTTTTCATAAGCATTTTATAGACATACAGTAAAACCTGCGAAAGCCGTAAACTGTGTAAGGCAGAAAGTGCTGAGAAAAGGAAAATGCAAATATTTTCCACTAAAATGAGTGATACAAAAGTAGTAAGACTGCACCTTACCAAAGGCAGAAAGCTTGCAAGACTCAGAAAAAGAAGGCAGTCCCGTTGCGTTCTGGCTGTCACAGGTTTTACTACACAGGGTATAACAATTTCAAGTGTGTACATATTGTAACAATAATCAAATTATGATTGAAATATTTTCCTCTCTCTGTTTTTTAAACCAGTAAAGTCCAAATTAAGGAGCAGAAAGGAGTATATCCTATTAATTCGTAATATCTGGTACCACAGAAGAATTCTAGTTAAGGAATAGACTTTGTAGATACCCAGTTTAGTAATTAACTCTGTACAAGTTACTCACTTACTGGTAATCACACATCGTTTTGGAGTCCACCTGGCCTTAATGATGAGAGTGAAGTCCCTAGTCACACTAGCAGCTTTGGAGCACTTAACATTACTGGCAGTGCTAGAAGTGGTACAATGTTCAGCTCAATGAAAAAGACGATAATCGGATATGTCCCCTGGAGTCCAAAATAAAAATACTTGTATTGGAATACAGACAGGCTTAAAGATGTATTCTACAAACCAAAAAGTACTCACCGTGTTGGCCAGCTCCAGATAGCTTCCTCCCACAGAGCTGCTAAAACACGGAGGCTGTGTGAGCAGTTTGTGGAGAGCAGCCCGCTGAGGCAGAGCATTCCCACTGCACTCCAGCAGCTTCTGCAGGGCAGGCTGGCTCTGCAAGTCTGGGCTCTGGAGGTCTCTGGCACCTGAGTCGTATTCCCAGCTCTCCCTGGCCGCTGACAAGGCACCTAGGTCCAGGAAAATAGAAAGACATTTCCTTCGTTAGCCTGTGGGTGGTCAATAGGCAATGATTTGGAACCGCTTAACCCTTCCATGTGCCAGCATGTCAGAACACATATGGTGCCCAGGCTGCCTTCTAAGCACTTTCCTTCTCAAGTTGACACATGCGGAGTCTGTAGATAAAAGTAGTTTTAGCAAAGCATTCAGAAATAACTATCCAATGAATATACACCCCCCAAACAGAAATGCTTTTAAAAAAAAAGCACTGGAGAGGCAAGAAAAGGAAATCCAGATCAAAGACACATCTGTCTCTGATTTACACAGGGTAGGAACTGTATTATTAATCTTCTTCCTAGTGATCTCTTTTTACAACTGAGTAAGAAGGAAGCAAGAGAGAGGATAGAATTAAGACGTGGCACTTGGTCATGATTTTCTAGTATTGATTTACTCTGGAGAAAGTTAGAGGAAGCTATACTGTATTTTCCAGTTAGGTGTGGCCATTTGGTTGAGTTCTGGGCAATAGAATGTGAACAGAAGTAATCATCATCACTTCCTGGTCTGGGTCATAAAAACTCTGCAAAACCATCCAAGCCCTTGGCCTTCTGGCTTGGTTCAGATGAGCATGGCACCCTTGAAGACATGTAGTAAGGAGAGCTGAGCCACAAGATGGAAAAAGTCTGTTCCCTGAATCACCTCTTGCAGGAAAGCTGTCTGCTGATCCTGAACCTCCTGTTTTGATTTCCTTCACTATAGGAAAGAAACTTCTAGAATGTTTGATTCACCATAGATTGTTGGTTTGTTTGTAAGAACAGCTACTATTACCTTGATTATTAAAGCAGACTAGAATTTAATAAAAATTACTAATAATTACAATGCAATGGGAAAGTACACAGAAATAGGATACCTAGAGGAGAGGTACCTAACTCAGCCACCTGGAGAGGGGTGGGAAATGCTCATGGGAAGCTAACTGGAAGAGAAAGCTGGATGCTCGGTGGTCAGCCTTGCTAGAAAAATCTAGTTTTTCTGAATTGGAGGTAAAGCCTGCTTCCACATGTTGCCCACTTCCAAACAGAAGCCCTTGTAGGTTCATCTGATTGGTGGAGCCTGACTCACATGCCTTTGCCCTAGCTACAAGGAAGGCTGAGAAATTTAGTTTTCTGGCCCTTACTTTGGGAAGGTAGAATTTGTAAGGTGAGAAGCTTTCCAAACATAGAAAGGGTGTTTAAAAGGTTCAGGGCAGCCAGAAAACAAGACAAAGATCTACACATAGCCAGGTACTGAGGATACTGCCGTGAGGATTATAAATGTGGCTGTGGTCCCGGCTCACGGAGTTTTCATTCTGGTGGAACATTAATACATGACTTTTAATGACAGACAAGAGAACTCATTAAAGTGATTAAATTTGTGCTATAAAATGTGGACATACAGAGATTACAATTTTCTTCAGTATAATTCCATATAGGAAGCTATAAATGATGTGAAGTTCTGACATGAATGTCCAATCTCCCCATATTAGGTCTTGGTGAATTTAATCAAGCACTTCAGATGTTTCCGTCTACTGTCCGTGCTTTGCTCATCTTCCTCAGTCAGTCTGACCCAATGCTGTCACAACACTGTATAGCTGAGGTGACATGTCTTTGCATCGAAGCAGACAATTCTTCCATTCTGTTACAAATGCTCAAAATTCATTTCAAAGTTGAAGTCTATCAACGGTATTGCAAGGGAAGTTTTGCTTCCTTCAAGAGAGACTGCAAATTCCATCCCTCCCTCCCCTTGTTCCTCTGAGTGCTCTGTTACCTGGCTAGCTGCCCCACGTTCTCAGTCCTGGCTCCGGCTCCACGTGGCAAGAAGACAGATTAAGGTTAGGTAGAAAAACGGATCCTCCAACACTGGGTTGAATCATGGATGACCTCTATCTCATATAAAAGACAAATAAACACAGGGTTGGATCCTTGCCTTTTATTTTGCCACAGTATCCCCAGCACCTTGCACACTGCCTGTAACATATCACGCATATTAATAAACATTTATTGAATGGATGACTGATTTATCCATGGTTGTAGTAGCCCAGAGTTCCACTTTTTAGCCTGGAAAAGCAACATGGAAATTACTTTTTAAGATCAAAATAAATTATACACTTAAACTTTTTCTTTATGCACACAGGGAGCCTCATTTTCAGATAATAAAATACAATAGTCCTGGGATAAGACACACGAAGGAAGCTTCACTTGAAATTTATTTTGCTGTATTAACAGACCCAAACCCAGTTTCTGGCAGAGGCATGCAACTGGTTTAGCCAAGCTCCACATTCATCCGGAAGATCAAAAGGCCCTTATACTCTTACCACAGCAATTTCTGCTGAAGTGATGCTGAGCAACACAGATCCTCTGCTAAGGAGCCAAGTCAATCATATTAGCATCCACATAGATGGACCATAAAAAGGGGAGTAAAAAACCCAGTGCCATTGAGTCGATTCCGACTCATAAAAAAGGGGAGTAGGCTGTATTAAATTACCCTCTCTCAGTCTGTCTTCACATCAGATTTTCCTGGATAAACACCAACATTCCTGAGGCAAAAATCTAAGTCATTTAATTAGGATGATTTCACTGAAAAACTTCAAAAATGTAGGTCTGGTAACCATCTTGGTTTTGCTCTTTGAGGCATGATGGCACCTAATGGTTTTAGGCTCATACTCAGCCTCTTGCCATCCTCTGTTTACTCCTTTGCTAACCTCAAAGTGGTTCCAGTGCTTCAGGAAAGAAAGCTGAAGATATTCCCTTTTTTCTTTTTCCGCTCTGTTTCTCCCTCCCCCAACCCCTTCCGCCTGCCCTCCAACAGATCTTCTTTTCTTTTTTAAAATTTTATTTACTTATTCATGTTGTTGTTGAGAATATATGCTGCAAACATACACTGATTCAACCATTTCTACATGTACAATCCAGTGACATTGATTACATTCTTCTATTTGTGCAACCATTCTTACCCTCCTTTTCTGAGTTGTTCCTTCCCCATTAACATAAACTCACTGCCCCCTAAGGTTCCTATCTAGTCTTTAACTCAGTACTGAAGTCACTCCTGAGGTTCACCCTTCAGCCAAAGATTAGACAGAGCCATAAAACAAACGATAATACACATAGCTCAACCATGTATACCAGACAAAAGGGGCACACCAGCCCAAGGGCAAGGACGAGAAGGCAGAAGAGGATGGGAAAGCTGGACAAATGGAAATGGGTTGTTCCCAAAAAGGTTGAGAAGGGAGGAGTGATGACATGTCACGGGGTTGGTAACCAATGTCACAAAACAATATGGGTATTAATTGCTCCGTAAACTCTCATCTAAAGCACACACACACAAAAAAAGACTTCAGAGGATATTTTTGGTTTAAGATTTAAAGACTATCTCAAGGCAACAGTTTCAAGGGTCTATCCAGGTTCCATGGCTCCAGAAAGTCTGGAAGTCCATTAAAATTTGAAATTCTGTCCTACATTTCCCCCCTTTTGATCAAAGATTCTCCTATAGACTCTTTGATCAAAATATCCAGCAATGGTAGCTGGGCATCATCCAGTTCTTCTGATCTGATGGCAAAGGGGGCAGTTGTTCATGGAGGCATTTAGCCACACATTCCATTTCCTCCTCTTATTCCTGACTCATTTTTCCTCTGTTGTTCCAGGTGAAGAGAAGCCAACTGCTGTGACTTAGATGGCCACTTGCAAGCTTTCAAGACCCCAGGCACTATGCAACAAACTAGGAGGTAGAACAGAAGCACTCAACACATTACAGGCCAATTAACTGGGATGTCCCATGAAACCATGACGCTAAACCTCTAAACCAAGGAACCAAATCCTATGCGGTTATATGTAAGACTGCTTTTTTGTCATTGTTGTAAATACGTTTATTATATCACTTTTGCTAATTCAACTTTTTACATGTATACAACTTAATGACAGCAATTACAATAATCGGTTGTATAACCCTACCCTTAATCAATGTGATTTTTCTATCACTGTAAACTGAAACTCAGTACTCCATAAACAATAGCTCCCCTTCCCCCCTCCCTCCCACTCCTGATAACAACTAAGAAACTTTGGTGTCTGTACGTTTGCCTTTTTTTTTTTTTTTAATGTAAGTGAGGTCATACAATATTTGTCCTTTTGTGATTGACTCCCAACAGATCTTGACTACTCACTAAGTACTTGATACTATCAGAGATAGCAGAAGTATCAATTCAAAGCCAAGACAAAATTCCTGCTTTAAGAACTCACTGTCTGGTGGAAGGGTAGAATTGGTTCTATGACTTTTCTGAAGCATTCAAAAAAAAATTTTTTTTTTTTTTCCTGCAGCAGCAATGGGAGGCAGCGGGAGATGGGGCTCATGGGTTTCAAATATCTCTTTTATTAAATCTGTGGTGAAAGGTGGAAACCCTGGTGGCACAGTTGTTAAGAGCTCGGCTGATAACCAAAAGGTTGGCAGTTCAAATCCACTAGGCTCTCCTTGGAAACTCTATGGGGCAGTTCTACTCAGTCCTATAGGGTTGTTATGAGTTGGAATTGACTGGGTGGCAATGGACTTGGTTTTTGGTGGTGAAAAGTGAGGAAAGAGTTCTTTTATCTTCTCCAGAATCTGTATTGTGCATTAACAGGAAAGCTATTTCCCAAATTATTCTTCACTAGAAGAAAGTTTATAAATATACCACCAGGTTAAAAATCTCCTAGTTCTGCTTAATATTTCTCTTTTAAAAATATATTAAGTGAGAGATATATTAAGTATGTAATTCCAGTACGATTTAAGTTTTGCTTGGTATCTGCACATTGGGTCAGTGGTCTCATGAATTCTCTTGTAACACATCTCTTCATAAAAACCTGCTCATCTCTGGGAGATAAAAAAAAAAAAAAAAAAAAGCATGGTTGTTCTTTTCTTAATGTGGACACCATAACTGTTCTGTCTCTCTTACTCACTAGGTTCTAGCCAGGATGGCCTTCTTTCAGCATCTCTAACATGACAAGTACTTTTAAGGACCAGGCCTTCACTTGTTATTCCTGTGCTTGAAATGCTCTTTTCCACATTCTTTGCCTGGCTCAGGTCTCAGTCTCCCTAAGCTCTTAAACAAATGACAAAACCTTTGGTATAAGCTCTAGTAAGTTGAATACCAAAAAAAAAAAAAAAAAAAAAAAAAAGCCCCACAAAAACCAAACCAATTGCTGTTGAGTTGATGCCAACTCATGGCAACCCTATGTGTTATAGAGTAGAGCTGCTCCATAGGGTTTTCTTGACTGTAATCTTTACTGAAGTAGATCTCCAGGACTTCCTTCTGCCACATAGCTGGGTGAGTTTGAACTGCCAACCTTTAGGTTAGCAGTCATGCGCAAACTGTGCTACTTGGGGACCTTCAGTGGGTTGAATAATGCCCCCTCCAAATTCATGTCCACCTGGAACCTCAGAATGTGACCTTATTTGGAAATAGGGTCTTTTCAGATGTAATTAGTCAAGCTAAATTCATACTGGATTAGGGTGGACCCTAAGCCCAATGACTGGTGTCTTTATAAGAAGCGGAGAGGACACACAAAGATACACACAGGGAAGAAGACCACGTGGAGACAGTGGCGGAGATTGGAGTCAAGCTGCTACAAACCAAGGAACTCCAGGAGTCCCCCGAGGCTGAAAGAGGGCAGGGAGAATTCTCCCTAGAACCTTCAGAGGGAGCGTAGCCCTGCCGACACCTTAATTTAGACTTCTGGCCCTCTGAACTGTGACAGAATAGATTTCTCTTGCTTTAAGCCCCTAAATTTGTGGTAATTTGTTATGGAAACCCTAGAAAACGAATACACGAATTCTTATAGCACTCTTATCACATTCACACAGGAAGTAAAAAGCCTGGGGTCATGAGCACTAGCTTTGGCTTTAGGCTTTCTGTGTTTGGGTCCCAGCTGTGCCCTAGCAACTACATCATCTTGGACAAACTGGTAAAATGAGAAGAATAATAGTAATTACCACAAAAGGTAATTGTGAAAATGAAAAAAAATAAAGATTATAAAGTTTAAACATTTTTCTACATGGTCCTTCCGTCATTACTATCCAAATGTGAAGTTTTCTTTTTATTTGCAGGCTTACAAAAACATATTGCCTAATAATAATTAGACATTAAGTGATCTCACAGATATTCATGGGCATTTTAAAACCCATATAGAATTGACATCCTATTAAAGGTCCCTTAAATATTCTGTCTGGCCTGGAGAGTCACCCCTAGAATTCTTAACTTTGGTCAGTCTACATATGATAACAGCCACTACAACTGTCCATACTGGTCACTCAGCAAAGTGTATGAGGCACTTGAGCCATGGAGTGATTTTTCCTTCTTTTACTTACCATATGCACAAGATTGTTTTCTACAATAACTAAGCTGGACAAATTGAAAATTCTTAAGTCATTTTTTTCCCTCAGGAATAGTATGAAGAAATAATCTCTTTACACAACTGACAAAGTCACTTTTAGGTACTAGTAGGGAGCCCTGGTGGCACAGCATTTATGTGTTCGGTAAGTACTTGGTGCTAAATGAAAGATTGGGGGTTAAGCCCCCTAGCCTCTCCACAGAAGAAAGATGTGGCAGTCTGCTTCTGTAAAGATTTACAGCCTGGGAACCCTATGGGGTCAGTTCTACCCTGTCCTATAGGGTCACTGTAGGAATTGACACAAAGGCAATGGGTTCAGTTTTGGCTTTTCCCCCATATAAGCTTACCATTATTCCATTGTCTATTGGGAGATAATACTTGTAGTTCACTAATATAGTCCCATTGATTAAGATGAGCTAGGTTATGGTGCAGTAACAAAAAGCCCCCAAATCTCAATGGCTCTTTCCTCCTCACACTACAGTCTCTTTCCTCCTCACACTACAGCTTGAAGATCAGCTGACGGCTCCGTTCATGGTGGTCACTC
The DNA here is from genome assembly GCF_024166365.1 of Elephas maximus indicus. NCBI lineage: Eukaryota > Metazoa > Chordata > Mammalia > Proboscidea > Elephantidae > Elephas > Elephas maximus. The sequence continues at coordinate 123,036,071 of NC_064820.1, forward strand.
AGGGTCATCAGTTGTTGTGCTAACAGGAAAAGTGCTCTGGAGGGTACCACGGTGGCAACTAACTGCTGTGGCACAGAAGTGACTCACACTGCTCATAACTCATTGGCCACACCTTGTCCTACGGCCTGATCAAACCATGAGGAGATCCAGGCCATGCAATCTTACCATGTGTCCCGAAGAGGGAAAACTGAAAATATTTGTCAAACACATGAGTGAAATGTCAGAGTTTAATTTTGGTTAGATTTTCACATTCTTTCAAATGATAACATCTGATTTTTTTGTTGTTGTTGCTGTTGTTCTATTTCCTTTTTTACACTATGATCAACCACATGTCCAGAATATTATTACTATTCAACATCCAGAGTCATTGCCAGACATTGTTCTTGGTCTGTTAAAGGAAGAGTGTAGCAACAGCGCTACAATTCTTTCATAGAAAAATATTCAGAAAAAGTTACTTGCCTACAACACTCTTATTGAGAAATTCCCTGTCAGTATTCTGATCCTTTGTCAAATTTTGTTAATTTTCACAATATGAAATCATGCTATAAGTTAATTGCAAATGAACATACACACAGACTGCCCTAGCAAAATGCCACAAAGTAGGTGACTTTTAAGAATGGAAATTAATTTTATTTATTTGATCACTGCTTTTAGAGGTTAGATGTACAAATCAGAGTCTCAGCCCGTTGATTTCTTCTGGGGGCTTTGAGAGAGGAACTGTTCCCTGCTGCCCTCCTGGCTTCTGGTGGCTGCTGGCAATCCTTGGTGTGTCTTCGCTGGTTAGAGACACATCTGTCTCTATCATCACTTGGCATCTGTCTTCTCCATGTGCCACACTCTTTCTGTGTCTGTCCTTTTCTAAGACCTCAGAAGGGATTAGGACCTATCCTACTCCGGTAGGACTTCATTAACTTAACTAATAATATCTGCAAAGAAAAATTTCTATCTCCCCAAACAGGTCACATTTACTGGTGCAGGTGTTAGGATTTCAATTATATCTTTTTGAACGATACAATTCAATCCATAACCCACCCATTGCTGTCGAGGTGATTCCGACACATAACCCTATAGCACAGAGTAGAACTACCTTATAGGGTTTCCAAGGAGCGGCTGGTAGATTCGAACTGCTGAACTTTTGGGTAGCAGCCGTAGCTCTGAACCACTGAGCCACTAGGGCTCCAATCCATAACCAGGGGCGGATTATCCAATAAGCAAGATAAGCACAGCCTTACCTGTACTTACTTACTAATCCGTAGTGAACAATTTTCATATGGGTTTTTGGGTCATCCGCCCCGTCAAGGATTGTAAATTTGAAAAGAGGCTTTGATACTGTAGGAGAGTGCTGTGGGGTTGGGAGAGAGACAGATGCCAGCCATACCAGAAGCAAAATCTCTGATGTGGTAAAAAAAAAAAAAAAAAAAAAAGTGAAATTGTTTACCACAGATGATCTAGTAAGCAAGGTAAGCACTGTGCTTACCTTGCCTTTGGATCATCTGCCCCTGTCCATAACATGTATAGATATGTTCCCCACTCCCCCCAGCTTTTACATTAAAGACAGAAGTAAATAGTATGCTAAAAAAAATAGTGAAGCTGCCAGACCCCCCCCCAAAAAACTTTATTCTTATTTTTGCCTATATTTCCACAATTGAAAAACTAGGAAAAATAAATGCTGAACAAGTTCACCTTAGGTAAAGGCAGACAGAGCTAGATCAGGTGGGTGAATCAAAGGAAATACAGTAGAAGCGCCAAGTTCAGGGGTGCCAACCGGGACACGTTACCAAAGGTCAGAGAGTCCTTATTTGGATTTGGGGGTTTGTCCTTTCCTTGTTTCTATTACCTTTTCAAACTGTAACTTAACCTCTCTCCTGCCCTGCTGCCTCATATGATAGCTCCTAAAGAGCTAAAACAACTGGTCTAAACTGGGAATAATAAACAGGTAGGGTTCCCTGTACTGGGGAACGCACGCTGTTTTTACTGAAGATTCTCCATTAAATTTTGTTCCCGTTGTTGTTACCTATTGTTGAGTCAACCCTGGATTTATGGTGACCTCAGGTAAAATGGAACAAAAGGCTACCTGGTCCTGTGCCATCCCCATTGTTGATTACAGATCAGATTGTTGGGATCCATAGGGTTTTCAGTGGCTGATTTTCAGAAGCAGCTCGCCAGGCCTTTCTTCCTCCTCCATCTTAATCTGGAAGCTCTGCTGGAGCCTGTTCCTCATCAGAGCAACACAGCAGTGACAGATGCGTGGTGGCTGAGCATGTGGTACATCGGCTGGGAATTGGACCGGAGTCTCCCTCATGGAAGGTGAGATTCCACCACTGAACCGCCACTGCCCCTAAATTTGGTTACTGAGGGGAATGACATTCACTTGCAGTGATGACGAGATAGCCACTGAGCAGTCCTAGGCCAGTTAGGAAACTGATGCACTGGATCCCTGTAAGTCCTAAAGGCCAAGGCCCTCCCAGAGCCCAGGGGTCACCGTGCACACAGAATCAAAGGAGACCATCATTTCTGCCACTGCAACTCCTACAGGGAACTCTGAGGTAAGAAGGAAGCTGCACTTTTAAAAAAAACTGGATATCTAGTGCTTGGAAATGGCAAAGCACAGATATTTATTTTATCAGAAAAGCACAGGAAACAAGTGGCAATTTGACAAGTTTATAAAATACAGCACTGGGAAAACCCTGCTTTCAGGGAGAATGCTGAAACAGAAATTCTGCCAATCACTGAGATCCTTGCTCTGCTGGATACTTGGCAGCTACACGCTAGTGCTTTAATCCCATCTTCAAAGTGCCACCCAGGTTCGGCTCCAAGGCCTGCAGTTACTGTACTCATTCACGAGAGGCACCGTGCCACCTTCCCAGCACGCCAAGACTCCCAGGAGAATAAGGCAAGCCAAAGAATTTGGAGCACGTAGAATTCACTTTAAAGATACTAGCAACCATCAAAAAGAAAAAAAAAAATCATAAAGCTAACATTTATTCAAAGCCCATTAGCGGCCTGGCACTGTTCTAAGCATTTTACATTTGTTATCTTATTTGGCCCTAACCACAGCCTATGAATAGCTACAGTTATTTTTACCATTTTCAGAAGAGGACATTTTACCCTCTTTCAGCTTAACTTTCTAGAAACTTGCTCATTTGCACAGCAGAGCGGTTAAGGGCTGGGTTTTGTAATCAGACCCCTTGGGGTCAAATCAAGGGTTACCATTACTAGCTACAGGACCTCAAGGAAGTTGTTTAACGTAAGCCTCAATTCCTTCTTCTTTAAACATGGGTAATAACATGCACTTCATAGGGGTGTTGTGAAAAGTAAAAAAGATTAAAATATGCACAGCATTTAGGACAACCCCTCACATATGGAAAATGATCAACAAATGTTAACAATTATCTAGTCACACATCACAATTCTGTTTCTTTGGGTCCGTTTCAGACAACTTTACAGGGAGGAGCATATATATATATCTGTACATGTATATGGGGGAAAACATATACTTTCTTCCAGTTTCTACTACAATTTTTCATTCTTAAAAAACAAAATCTTTGGCACCTAACCAGTGCCTAAAATTTCTTCCAAAAGCTTTGTATTTAATATTAAAACTGTCATGTTGTTGTTGTGTGTTGTGTGCTGTTGAGTCGATTTTGACTCATAGCAACCTCATGTGACAGTAGAATTGCCCTGTAGGGTTTTCTAGGCTGTAATTCTTATGGAAGCAGATTGCCAGGTCTTTCTCTTACGGAGCTGCTGGGTGGGTTCGAACTGCCAACCTTTTGGTTAGCAGTTGAGTGCTTAACCATTGTACTACCAGGGCTCCTAATCTTGTCATAAAACCAAAAAAACCCATCGTCATCGAGTTGATTCTAACTCATAGCGATTCTATAGGACAGAGTAGAACTGACCCCATAGGGTTTCCAAGGAACGGCTGGTGGATTTGAACTGCTAACCTTTTGGTTAGCAGCCGTAGCATGCTGTAAATCTTGTCATAAAGACAATAAAATAGTCAATTAGGTCAGGGCCAAAGTTACGGTTTCTCTGAGTATGGGCTATTTCATTACTACGTCAATGTCTTTGGTTATAGGGTTTGATAGACTTTGCTTTCCGATTTCCTTGGTCAGTTCTCATCTCTAGAGGACAATTGGCCTTTCCAAAATTTGTGGCCAGGGCTATGAGGAAATCTGCAAAGGCCAACGGCAACAGCGGCAACTTGGAAGCAGAGTAGGCATACTTTACTCATCAGACCACCACAGCTGCTCCTCTGTTTTGTTTTATCTCCAGCTCCTTTTCCATCCTCCATTGAATGCTGGGCCTCTCATCACATTACAGGCAGATAATAATACATGGTGTTTAGGGCATCCTGAGACCCATAGTAATAGTATTTTATGATAGTCCCAGCGCTTTAGTCATGTGGGTTGTTTAGACAACATTGCCTGTTTTACCCTCAGCGGCAAGACAGAAATACTCCTTTCAAAATACTAGAAGCAGCTACCTTTCTGAATTTAGAACTACTACACAGAGAGAAAGAAGCATGGGAGAATTTGAGCAAATTGGCTGCCAGGTGTCAGCCTTTCCTTTCACAGAATATTACTGTTTCTATAAAATAATGACATCAACAGAAGCAGTGGTAAATCGTTTAGCCCACAACAGATTCACCACACGAGCCTTTAGTCATTTATTAATGTCAATGGTTGGCATGAAATTCAGGACCCTGATCCCCATGGGGGCCTCTAGCTTCCTTCAGCACAAATTACATTGCAAACACAGGCCAATTGTCTTAAAATCTGTGCCTGTGGTCACAAGGAGAATTGGGCGGGAAAGGATAGATAAATAGAGCCTATCTATCCTTCTCCTGGGAGAAAACAAAAGGCAAAAAGCAATTCAAAGCACATGTCCTACTAACGGGGAGGTAAATAATACTATCTCAAAGGCTGGATGTAAGTCAGTTCTTTGGCCTTTGACTACCTTCAGGAAGTGAGCCTATTAGTATCCTCTTTGAATATATGTCATGTGTGTCTGATCTAGGGACAAGGTACTGAATTTCAATGCAACACTGGGGACAGAGTAGAAGATGTGTTCTGAAATCTACCCCCCACCCAGACTGTTGATAGGTGACAAGAAAGAAAGAAATGAGGAAATGCATCAACATTTGTGGATATTTTTCAGTGCCCCACTGTGTACAAGTAGGTTTGACAATCCTTAATGTTTTTAAGCGCAAGCTTGAGAACACTTAACAGGAAGTATTTCAGAGGCAACCAAAGGGGCAGCTGGAATAAGCAGCCTTTACAATTCTCCTCCAACTTGAGATTCTATTGTTCCATTCTTCACTGAATTTAATACCAAAGGCCAAGTGCCTGTTCTTTGGCAGTTAATAATTTCATTATGAAAGCACAGATGAAACAGGCATCTTTAACTTTTTAAAAAAAATTAAAAATAATATTTGGCAGTTTATAATCTTGGTTTCTTTAAACTTGATATAAGAAGGAAATAAGAGGGGTGATTCAGAGCTAAAGAACTCAAAGGAGAGTTTAGGGAAAGAGTGTTAAAATGAAGAGGCAATGGAGCAAAAAAGTGTTAATTGAGTTTCACTTGAACAGGGTAGAATTTGATCATTTAGACCCCCTGAGACCGGCTAGGAGTAGGGGTAACACCCACATGAGTCCAGATGAGTTTAAATTTTTTTTTTTTTTTTAAGATTTGTCTCCCTTGGATAGAAGGCAGAGACTGTATTTTGGATCAATTTGTCTTTCTCTTACAAGGCATATTAATGGGCCATGTATTCAGTAAGCTCTTGATAGTCACTCATTTTTAATTGCCATAAATGGCAGACTGTGAATGAGGATAGTGCTAATCTGGGCCTGCTCTCTGCCGTGAAAAGCGACACACACATCCTCTGGTTGGCATGCTCATAAGGCTTATCGTACTTTCTGGCTGAAAATCAGCCTAATCAAAATGGAGAATACCGGGGGGGGGGGGGGGGGGGGACACAAAGAGGAATAAAAAAAATGATTCTTAATTCAGTTTCTTAACAAAAAGTAGAATTTTAATATTCTTTCTTAAAAGTTAGTATCTTTCACTTATTTCCTTAATGTGATGAATTTTCTAATGTTAAACCAAGCTTGTATTCCAGAGTCAAACCCTAACATAGACAAAATATATTATATCTTGTTTATATACTGCTAATTTTGGTTTGTTAATATTGTGTTAAGGAGCCCTGGTAGTGCAATAGCTAAGCACTCAGCTGTGAACCAAAACGCTGGCAGTTCGAACCCACCAGCTGCTCCTCTGGAGAAGGACATGGCAGTCTGCTCCCGTAAAGATTACAGCCTAGGAAACCCTACGCAGCACTTCCATTCTGTCCTCCAGGGTGGCTGTGAGTTGGAATCAACTCGAAGACAACAGACTTTTGGTTTTAATACTGTGCTTAAGATTTTTGCATATATGTTCACAGGTAAAACTGGCTTATGGTTTTCCCTTCTCATTCTGTCCTTGCCATGTTCCAGTATTAAGGTTATGTATGAGTCTGTACAAGACTGGAATTATTTGTTCTTTGACTGACAGGTAGGCCTTGCCAATGACTCTGTCTGGGCCTAGAGTTTTCTTTGTAGGCAAAATTTAAAAATTAGTTTTAATTTTACTCATAGTTATAGAATTATTCATATTTTATAATCCTTAATGAATCAGTTTTAGTAAGTTATTTTTTTGGAAATTTGTCTATTTCTTCTAAACTTTAAAATGTATTGGCAAAATGCTGTTCATAATAGTTTTTTTTTAGTGGTTTTTACATAGTTTTTATTTATATGTAAAAAAACTTTGAACTTAGTAAAAAATATGGAATGTTTCACAGATTTGCGTGTCATCCTTACACAGGGGCCATGCTAATTTTCTCTGTATTGTTCCAATTTTAGTATATGTGCTGCCAAAGCAAGCACTCCTAATAGTTTTTTGTTGTTGTCGTTTGCATCTACAGCATCTGTAGTGATGTCCTGTTTTAACTCCTGGTTTTGGTTATAATAAATCCTGACTGGGCCACCTAACCTGCCAATAATAGTGTAGACTTGGCTGGATGGCACCATCTCGACTCCAATGCCCCACTCCTGACTTTCAGCCAGCCTAGTATATATATATATATATTTTTTTAGTATATATCTAACTGAGAAACTCAGATATTGCCATATAATCAATAGCACCCAGAGGCTTTACTTTCCAAATATGGTACAGAGAAAGTTTGTGGTCCTGAGAGCCTTCCTAAATTTCATGTTGGAATGGGTTGCCTACTTGACTGTAAATTTTTCCACTCAAAGATCAATCCTTGAACACAGTCTTTTTTTTTCTCTCTAAAAGTTATTCTTTTTTCACTTTAGCAGTCTTCCCATGAAGTTATCAATTTCAAAAATCTTTTCAAAGAACTATCGCTTGCCATTATTGTACCTCTATATTATGTGCTTGCTTTCTATTTTATTAATTTTTGCTCTTTGTTATATCCTTTATTTTGCTGTTCTTTTTCTAAATTCTTGGTATAGAGGCTCAGCTCAGCATTTTTTTCTTTTCTAATATATGCATTTAAAGCTATCGAATTTCCTCTAAGTGCTGCTTGCGTTGCATCTCAATCACTATTTTCATACTCTTTCAACTCAAATTATTTTTAAATTTTCATCATAATTTCTTCTTTGACTCATGGACTATTTAAGAGTATGTTTCGTAATTTCCTAGTATATGGAGTTTGGGCAATGTTATTGATTAATGGCTTCATTGCACTGTGTTACAAAACATGGTCTGTGTTATTTCAATCCCTTTTAATTTCTTGAGACTTGTTTTATGGCCTGTAGATGATCAATTTTTATAAATATTCCATGTATATTTGAAAAGAAGGTATATCTTGCAGTTGTTGGGTGAAGTGGGTTAAGATTGTGCTGGGCCATGATTCTCAGTGTTTATACGTAATCACTCCCATGATGGGATCCGTTGTGAGTAGCCAATCAGTTGAAAGGGAGTTTCCTTGGGCGTGTAGCCTGCATCTGAATATAAGTAGATGTTCTTGCTTTTGCCCTCTCTGGATCCTGCAGCTGCCTCCTATTCGTCTGACCTCTGGTTCTTGGAACTTGAATTAGCAGCTTACCTGCCAATCTTGGGATCTGTCGATCTTTACAGCCTGTGAGCAAGAGCCCTGCTCTCCAACCTGCCAATCTTGAGTTTGCCAGCCCCTGTGGCTACGTCAATCAAGAGAAGCCTCTATCCTGAACCAGTGACTTGGGATGTTTCAGCCTCTATGATTGTGTGAGCTGTTTTCTTGATATAAATCTCTCTCTGTATACATATATTCATACGCTTTACTGGTTTTGCTTCTCTAGACAACTCAACCTAAGACAAATTCTTTTAATTTTTTGAGACTTGTTTTATGGCCTGCAGATGATCCCATTTTATACATATTCCATGAACATTTGAAAAGCAGGTATATCTTGCAGTTGTTGGGTGAAGTGGGTTTTGTATGTTCATTGTGTTAAGCTTATTAATTGGGTCATTCAAATCTTATAGATCCTCACTATTTTTTTATCCATTTGTTCTATTAATTAATAAGAAAGGTGTTAAAATATTTCATAATGATTGTGGACTGCTGTTTTATCTTGTAGGTATCAATTTTTGCTTCAAATATTTTGAGGCCATTTATTAGGCATAAACAAATTTTAAATTGTGACATTTTTCTGGTGAATTTAATCCTTTACCATTTTGAAATAAGCTGTTTCTAACAATGCTTTTTAACTTAAAAGCAATTTTGTTTCCTATTATAATTACCCCAGATTCCTTTTGGTGAAGAAGACCTAACATATATTTTTCCATCCTTTTCCTTTTAATATTTTTGTACCCTTTGATTTGATTTATCCCTTGTAAACAGCCTATAGGTAGATTTTTAAAATACATTCTTACTGTGTCATTTAACTGTAGTGTTTAATCTATTTGCATTTCATTGAATTACTAATACAGGGATTAATTTTTTCAATCTTCTTTTTTTTTCTCCTTTCTATCTACCTATTCTGTTTCTTTTTTCCCATTTTTCTTGCCTTCTTGAATATTTTTCTCATTCCATTTTTTATCTCTACAGGTTTGAGAGTTAAACTTTTTGTAATTTTAGTGATTACCCTAGAAATTACAACATGCATCCTTAACATCAAAATCTAAAATTTTTTAGTTCCTTTACACATCTTTGAACAGTATAAGGACCTTAGAAAACTTGAACTATATCTTACTCCCAATTGATATGCTACTATTGTTGTGTATTTTATTCCCTACCCCCTTTTAAAGCTCTAAGACAAGGTTATTGCTATTTTATACAGTTTATTTAAGTTTCTCTACATATTTACCACTGTCTTTTACTCTTTCAACTCAGAACTTCTGTGTGGAGCCAATCTCCTTTTCTTTGCAATATATCCTTTAGAATTTCTTTTAATGGAGGTCTTCTGATGGCAACTTTACTAGGTTTATCATGTCTTTATTTCACCGTTGTTCTTGAAAGATACTTTTGCTGGGCATGATGTGTTGTCAGTTGTCTTCTGGGTTGCTTCATGGAAGGTAATCTTCTTTAAAAATATTTTCTAAGTTTTCTCTTTGTCTTTGGTGTTCAACAGTCACACAATAATGTGTCTATCTAATTATGCTACTTGATATGTATATCTCTTTTTATTTTTCCTGCTTAAGACTCATTGGGGTTCTGGAATCCATTGGTTAATATCATCTATCAGTTTTCAAAAATTCTTAGACATTCTGAGGTGGGGCCAAGATGGTGTAGTCAGATGCTTCCTGTCATCCCTCTTACGACAAAGACCCCCCAAAACAAGTGAATAAATTATATATGACAACCTAGGAGCTCTGAATATCAAAGGCAAAGTTGAAAATCAGACTGAGTAGCAGGGGGAGGGAGAGACAGTTCAGCAGGAGCGAGGAGTTGCCAGACCTGACCTGGTAGGAACCGGCATCCTGCAGTCTGGATCCACTGGTGTGAACATGGTGAGGCAAGCAGCAGCGTTAGGGATGTTTTCCACATCGGGAGAGACTGAGCGGCAGAGGGTCCACTCACAACTCCAGAATCAGTGAAAAGCAGCTCTCAATTGGCAAAAGATAAGTATATGTGTGTAAAGTACCATGCAGATCCAAAAAACCCCTTTGGGAAAAGCCTCTCTCCCATTTACCTGCCCACTTCCTGCTCTGCACTGAGTCTGAGCTGGATTCAGAGACTGCCATATTCCCTGGGCTGGAAGTAGGACCTATCCTGCGCCCTGAGCCATTCTCTGGCCTTAGAGAGGGAACAAATTAACAAAGAGAAAAAAAAAAAACTGCCAGCTCCCCTAAGCCAGGGACTCAGGGCAGAAATAGCTCCTTTGCCTAGGCACAGGCATAAGGGGTTCGCAGACTTTGAATGCCTTTCACCCCTGCATAGACCTGTGTGGGCCCATTTCAACAGTGTAGGCCCTTATTAGCATAGTACATCAGGGTATATACCTGAGGTCTAGCCTCGACTGTATCAGCTATATGGTGGAGAGTCACATTTGTGATATTTGACATTGCTCTTCCTATTAAGCAGGGTCCTCATCTACCCACATCAGGGGCCTGAGGACTGGTGCCTCCATCCATGTCAGCTAGCCACCCATGACAGGGGTCTAATAAGTGGTGCCTCCCAGTCCTTACAGCCAACAGCACTGCGTGCCCATAGTCTGGCTGCAAAACCTACCCACCTATGGCTCAAGGGAATACAGACATATTTTCCTGACAGACACTCAGGGACAGTTTTCAGCTCCCTGCCTTGCTTGGCACATGACCCCCTACTGCAGCCAGTTACCTGTGCCTACACCAATAACCCCTGCCCATCTAGGACTGTAGGTGAGAGCCTGCACCACACACTTGGTGTCCGACTACCTGGACACCTGAGCTGAATCCATACAGGAAAAGTAAACAGACTCCAGGGCTCACATGCCTAGTAACAGTTCTAACTACTTGGTGACAGGACGTTAGAGCTTCAAAGGCATAAATAATCAAACTAGATCACATGAGTGGCCTATTTGGGATATCAAAACAAAACAAAACAAAACAAACAAAAAAACCAAGAAGGTAGGACAAAATAAGCAAACATAAATAAATACAAGAACTTATTGATGGCTCGGAGACAACAGTCAATAAAAAATCACATAAAGGGACAGATCATGATGGCTTCAGCAAGCTCCCAAAACAAAGAATCGAGAAATCTTCTGGGTGAAGAGAATTTCCTGGAATTACTGGAGGTAGAACACAAAAGATGAATATACAGAACTCATCAAGAGATCAGGAAGGAGATCAGGCAAAATGCAGAACAAGCCAAGGGGTACACAGACAAAGCAATAGAGGAACTTAAGAAGACTAGAGAAGAGCATAATGACAAATTGAATAGGCTGCAAGAATCCATAGAGAGACAGTAAACAGAAATCCAGAAGATTAACTATAAAATATCAGAATTATACAACTCAATAGAAAGTCAGAGGAGCAGAACTGAAACAATGGAAGTCAGAATTAGTGAGACTGAAGATAAAGCACTTGATACCAACACATCTGAGGAAAAATCAGATAAAAGAATTAAAAGAAAATGGAAAAAAAATCTTAAGAATTACATTGGGCTCTATCAAGAGGAATAACCAGAAGTGATTGGAGTACCAGAACAGGGCGGGGGGATAACAGAAAATACATAGAGAATTGTTGAAGACTTGTTGGCTGAAAACTTCCCTGATATCATGAAAGATGAGAAGATATCTATCTAAGATGCTCATAGAATCCCACAAAAGGTAGATCCCAAAAGAAAGACCCAACACATATTATAATCAAACTTGCCAAAACCAAAGACAGAGAATTTTAAGAGCAGCTAAGGATAAATGAAAAGTCATCTACAGAAGAGAGTAAATGAGAGTAAGCTCGGACTACTCAGCAGAAACCATGCAGGCAAGAAGGCAATGGGATGACATATATGAAGCCTTGAAGGAAAAAAAATGCCAGCCAAGAATTATATATCCAGCAAAACTGTCTCTCAAATATGTGGCGAAATTAGGACATTTACAGATAAACAGAAGTTTAGGGAATTTGCTAAAACCAAACCAAAATTACAAGAAATACCAAAGGGAGTCCTCTGGTTAGAAAATCAAAAACATCAGATGCCAACCTAAGGCTAGAACACAGGACAAAGCAACAAGATACCAAGCCACACAGGGAAATCACAAAAATAAATCAAAGCTAAAACACTCAAAATAGGGAAACAGAGACGTCATTATGTAAAAGATGACAACATTAAAACAAAAAAGAGGGACTAAAAAATGTAGTCATAGATCTTTCATATGGAAAAGAAGGCAAGGTGATATAAAGAAATAAAAGATTGTTTTAAACTTGGAAAAATAGGAATAAATATTAAGGTTAACCACAAGGGAAACTAACAACCCTACACATAAAAATAAAAAAACAAGAAAAACATAAAAATTCAACAAATACAAAATCAACAATAACAAAAAAGACGAAAGATAAATACATAAAGGAAAATGACTCAGCACAAAAAATTAAGTGGAACAAGGAAACTGTCAACAACAAAACCAACAAACCTCAACCCATTGCCGTCAAGTTGATTCTGACTCCTAGTGACCGTATAGATCAGAGCAGAACTGCCCTAGAGAGTTTCCAAGGAACACCTGGTGAATTCAAACTGTTAACCTTTTGATTAGCAGACGTAGCTCTTAACCACTACACCACCATGGTTTCCTGTCAACAACAACACACAAAAAAAAGACATCAAAATGACAGCACTAAACTCATACCTATCAATAATTACACTGAAAGTAATTTGACTAAATGCACCAATAAAGAGACAGAGAGTGGCATAATGGATTAAAAAAAAAAAAAAAAAAAGATCTGTCTATATGCTGCCTACCAGAGGCACACCTTAGACTTGAAGACACAAACAAACTAAAACTCAAAAGATGGAAAAAAATATATCAAGCAAACAACAATCAAAAAAGCAAGAGTGGCAACATTAATTTCTGACAAAATAGACTTTAAAGTAAAATCCACTATAAAGGATAAGGAAGGATACAATATAATGATTAAAAGGTCAATACCCCAGGAGGACATGACCATATTAAATATTTACACACCCAAGGACAGTGTTCCAAAATACATAACACTCTAACAGCACTGAAAAGAGAGACAGACAGCTCCATAATAACAGTAGGAGACTCCACAAAATCACTTTTGATGAAGGACAGAACATCCACAAAAAAGCTCAATAAAGTCACAGAGGATCTAAATGCCACAATCAACCAACCTGATCTCATAGACATATACAGAACACTCCATCCACCCAACAGCAGCCAACTATACTTTCTTTTCCAATGCACTGGGGCCATTTACCAGAATAGACCACATATTACACCATAAAGCAAGCCTTAACAGAATCCAAAACATCAAAATATTACAAAGCATCTTTTCTGAACTTAAAGCCATAAAAGTAGAAAGCAATAACAGAAAAAGCAAGAAAAAAAATCAAACATATGGAAATTGAACAACACCTTGCTAAAAAACTACTGGGTTATAGAAGAAATTAAGGATGGAATAAAGAAATTCACAGAACCAAATGAGAATAAAAACACATCCTACCAAAATCTTTGGGACACAGCAAAAGCAGTGCTCAGAGGTCAATTTATAGCAATGAATGCACACATCCAAAAAGAAGGGCCAAAATAAAAGCATTAACCCTACAACTTGAACAAATAGAGAGCAGCAAAAGAAGCTCTTGAGCACCAGAAGAAAGCAAATAATAAAAATCAGAGAAAAATTAAATGAAATAGAGAACAGAAAAACAATTGAAAGAGTTAACAAGGCCAAAAGTTAGTTCTTTGAAAAGATCAACAAAATCGATAAGCCACTGGTCAAACTGACAAAAGAAAAACAGGAGAGGAAGTGAATAACCTGAATAAAAAATGAAATAGGCAATACCACAACTGACCCAACTGAAATTAAAAGAATCATAATAGAATACTACAAAAAATTGTACTCTAACAAATTTGAAAACCTCGAAGAAATGGACAAATTTCTAGAAACACACTACCTACCTAAACTAACACAAACAGAGGTAGAACAACTAAATAAATCTATAACAAAAGAAGAGATGGAAAAGGTAATTTAAAAACTCCCAACAACAACAACAAAAACCCCTGGCCCCGATGGCTTCCCTGGAGAATTCTACCAAACTTTCAGAGAAGAGTTAACACCACTACTACCAAAGGTATTTCAGAGCTTAGAAAAGGATGGAATACTCCCAAACTTACTGTATGAAGCCAGCATAACTCTGATACCAAAACTAAGTAAACATACCACAAAAATAGAAAATTACAGGCCAATATCCCTCGTGAACTGAGACACAAAAATCTTCAACAAAATTCTAGCCAATAGAATTCAACAGCATATCAAAAAAGTTAATTCACCACAAGCAAGTGGGATTCATACCAGGTATGCAGGGATGGTTCAACATTAGAAAAACAATCAATGTAATCAATCACATAAATAAAACAAAAGACAAGAACCACACGAACTTATCAATTGATGCAGAAAAGGCATTTGACAAAGTTCGACACCCATTCATGATAAAAACTCTCAGCAAAAGAGGAATAGCAGGGAAATTTATACAAATAATAAAGGACAACATAATAAAGCGCATTTATACAAAAGCCAACGGCCAACATTATCCAAAATGGAGACAGTCTAAAAGCATTCCCCTTGAGAACGGGAATCAGACAACCATTAGCACCATTCTTATTCAACATTGCGTCGCAGGCCCTAGACAGGGCAATTAGGCTAGAAAAAGAAATAAAGGGCATCCAAATTGATAAGGAAGAAGTAAAAGTATCTCTATTTGCAGATGATATGATCTTATACACCGAAAACCCTAAAGACTCCACAAGAAAACTACTGGAACTAATAGAAGATTTCAGCAAAGTATCGGGATACAAGATAAACATACAAAAATCAGTTGGATTCCTCTATACCAACAAAGAAAATATCAAAGCAGAAATCCCCAAATCAATACCATTTACAGTAGCCCCCAAGAAGTTAAAATACTTGGGAGTAAGTCTAACCATAGACGTAAAAGACCTATACAAAGAAAACCACAAGACACTACTGCAAGAATCCAAGAGACCTACATAAGTGGAAAAACATTGCTTGCTCATGGATAGGAAGACTCAACATTGTGAAAACGTCTATTTTACCCAAAGCAGTCTAAGATACGATGCAATCCCAATCCAAATTCCAATGGTATTTTTTAATGAGATGGAGAAACAAATCACCAACTTCATTTGGAAAGGGAAGAGACCCCAGATCAGTAAAGCCCTACTGAAGGAGAACAAAGTGGGAGGCCTCACATTACTGGATTTTAGATCCTACTATATATATATATTTTTATACCGCCATGGTAGTCAAAACAGCCTGGTACTGGTACAACAGATACATAGGCCAATGGAACAGAATTGAGAATCCAGACGTTAAGCCATCCACCTATGAGCAGCTGATATTTGACAAAGGCCCAAAATCTGTTTAACTGGGGAAACAGTCTTTTTAACAAATGGTGCTGGTATAACTGGATATCCACCCTGAAGAAAATGGAACAAGACCGATACCTCACACCATGCACAAAAACTAACTCAAAATGGATCAAAAACCTAAATATAAAATCTAAAATGATAAAGATCATGAAAGAAAAAATAGGGACAATGCTAGGAGCCCTAACACATGGCATAAACAGAATACAAACATTACTAACAATGCACAAACACCAGAAGAGAAACTAGATAACTGGGAGCTCCTAAAAATCAAACATGCTCATCAAAAGACTTCACCAAAAGAGTAAGAAAACAAACCAAAGACTGGGAAAAAATTTTTGGCTACAGCAAATCTGGTCAGCATATAACCTCTAAAATCTACAGGATACTGCAAAACCTCAACAGCAAAAAGACAAGTAACCCAATTAAAAAATGGGCAAAGGATATGAACAGGTACTTCACCATAGAAGACATTCAGGTGGCAAACGGATACTTGAGGAAATGCTCACGATCATTAGCCATTAGAGAAATGCAAATCAAAACTATAATGAGATATCATCTCACCCCAACAAAGCCAGCATTAATAAAAAAAAAACACAAAATAATAAATGTTGGAGAGGTTGTGGACAGACTGGAACACTTATACACTGCTGGAGGGAGTGTAAAATGGTACAACATTGGAAATCGATTTGGCACTTCCTTAAAAAGCTAGAAATAGAAGTATCATAAGATCCAGCAATTCTACTCCTTGGAATATATCCTAGAGAAATAAGAGCCCTCACACGAATAGATATATGCACACTCATGTTCACTGCAGCACTGTTCACAATAGCAAAAAGATGGAAAAAACCTAGGTGCCCAACAACAGGTGAATGGATAAACCAAATATGGTATATTCACACAATGGAATACTACACATCGACAAAGAACAATGATGAATCTGTGAAATGTCTCATAATATGGATGAATCTGGAAGGCATTATGCTGAGTGAAATTAGTGGCAAAAGGACAAATATTGTATAAGACCACTATTAGAAGAACTCAAGAAAAGTTTTAAACACAGAAGAAAACATTTTTTGATGGATGAGGGCGGGGAGGGAGGGAGCAAGGTATTCACTAACTAGGTAAAACCCACGGCCATCGAGTCAATTCCGACTCATAGCAACCATACAGAACAGAGTAGAACTGCCCCATAGAGTTACAAAGGAGCTTCTGGTGGATTTGAACTGCCAGCTCTTGATTAGCAGCCTTAGTACTTAACCACTACGCCACCAGGGTTTCCTACTAGATAGTAGACAAGAATTATTTTAGGTGAAGGGAAGGGCAACACACAATACCAGGGGAAGTTAGCACAACTGGACTAAACCAAAAGCTAAGTAATTTTCTGAATACAACCAAACACTTCGAGGGACAGAGTAGCAGGGCCTGGGGACCATGGTTTCAGGAGACATCTATGTCAACTGGCATAACAAAGCTTATTAAGAAAATGTTCCGCATCCCACTTTGGTGAGTGGTGTCTGGAGTCTTAAAAGCTACCAAAGGGCCATCTAAGATGCATCAGTTGGCCCCCAACCCACCAGGAGCAAAGGAGAATGAAGAACACCAAAGACATAAGAAAAAATATGAGCCAAAGAGACAGAAAGGGCCACACAAACCAGAGACTCCATCAGCCTCAGACCAGAAGAACTAGATGGTGCTCGGCTGGAGTGGGAGAAAAGTGGGTTCTAGAACTCAAATTCTAGTAAAAAGATTAGACTTGATGGTGTGACTGAGACTGGAGGGACACCAGAAGACATGGCTCCCAGACTCTCTGTTAGCCCAGAACTGAAATCATTCCTGAAGACAACTCTTCAGACAAAGATTAGACTGGGCTATAAGACATAAAATGATACTGGTGAAGAGTGTGATTCTTGGCTCAAGTAGATACATGAGACTAAAGGGGAAGCTCCTGTGTGGAGATGAAATGAGAAGGCCGAAGGGGAAAGGAGCTGGTTCAATGAACACAGAAGATACAGGGTAGAGAGGAGGAGTGTGCTGTCACATTGTAGGGAGAGTAACTAGGGTCATGTAACAATGCTGTATAACTTTTTGTATGAGAAACTGATTGGAATTGTAAACTTTCACTTAAAGCATACACACACACACACACACACACACACACACAAAATTCTTAGATATTACTTCAAGTGCTGCTTCTGCCCTATTCTTTCTTTCCTCTCCTTCTGGAAATCCAATTTTATGTTAAACATGCCTGATTCTTGCTCTCTTTTTTACATTTTATAATCTTTTTGTTCTTCCGTGCTTTCTGAATGCTTTCCAACCTCTCTTCTAGTTTACTAATCTTCTCTTTAGCTCACACTAATTTGTTGTTAACTTTAATTGAGCTTTCATTTCACTTATAATATTTCTTATTCCTAGGTGGTTATTTGGTTCTTTTCAAACCTGCTTGATATTTTTGGTTTTATTTTTCTAGATTAAATTTTCTTTGTGAATAGAGCATAATTACTTTATATTCTGAGTCTGATAATTCCAATAAATGAAATCTTGGTGAGTTCTTTTAGTGTTAATTCTTGCTTATGCACAGCATCCCTATACACTTACTAATTTTAGATACTGAGTTACTCATATTCCCTGGAAAATTATTTACAGATACTCCTTTAGATCTGTTTTAACTCACTTCCAGGGCAATTTGCCTTGTAGTGCTCTGAGGGTAGTACCTGGGGTGGATGTAATTCTGGTTCAACCTTACACAGACAGTTGTGTAAGGCAATGTTTTCCATATCCTAGCTTTTTAGAAAGCTCCCCAAAAAGGGTCTCTTATTTGACCCACTGAGCAGTTCTTGGAATTTATCTTGTTCTCAGGGCTCACAAGGCCATGTAATCCAAAGTTCAATTTTACCAGATTCACAAACCTCAATGTAAAAATGGGCTTTGGTGCTCCAGCCTTCCTCATTCGCTTAGATTTCAGATGCATAAATCCTTACTATTTTGCTAGATATTCAGTGTTTTTTTAAGGACTTAAAAATAGTTACTTCAGCTTCTTAAATTGTTTTTAGTTGGAGGACATGCCCTGATATCTAATCCTGTTACTTGATATGGAAGTCAATATTTGATCTCTAAATTAATCATGACTATGTACATTTTGGAGCCCAGTTGGTGCAGTGGTTAAGAGCTCAGCTGCTAACCTAAAGGTTGGTAGTTCAAATCCACTAGCCACTGTTTGGAAACCATACAGGGCAGTTCTACTCTGTCCTGTAGGTTCGCTATGAGTTAGAATCAACTCAATGGCAATGGGTTTTTTTATGTAAAATATGATGATATAAACTATATATTTACAGGTGGACCATGATTAACTTTCCCTTCTGTAACAATTTTTTTGGGGCTAGGATTAATAATTTTTTTTTTTGTATTTTCATTTGTTTAGTTTTCTGTATCAGAAATTCAACATCAAATTCTTAACCAATTACCTAAATCTCTCAATAATTTAGGATGCATAGATATTCCATCAAATTTAGTTCGCAGAATTTCTCCTGAAGCTTTCTAACCTACTTCAGTCTGGACTAATTACAATAACCATTATCCTGCGAATTCCCTTCACCTTTCACATGTTTTTAATCTCTTTTTTTCATGGTTCCAAGTATTTCTCTCTCTAGGTTAACTCCCTTGTTTTTTAGAGGTCAAACAGTTTTCTAAGAAATTAGGTAGGGAAGTAAATTTTTTGAGACTTTCCATGTACGAAAACATTTATATTCTATCTTTATACTTCATAAACTGTTCAATTGATAAGGAATTATAGTTTGGAAACCTAGAATTCCTTTGGCATTTTGAAGACACTGTTGATTCAATATCTGTCAATGTTGTTTTTAAGAAGTCAGAAGTCATTCTGAATCTAGATCTTTTGGATTTGGCCTGTTTTGTTTTCCTCTTTCAAAGTTCGAAGCATCTATACTTTGTCCCCAGTGATAAAAAATTTCACAATGATGCATGTCTTAAGTGGGTCAGTATTTATCTATTATGATAAAACTGTAAAACCTGTTGCCCTTGAGTTGATTCCTACTCATAGCGACCCTGTGGGACAGCGTAGAACTGCCCCATAGAGTTTCCAAGGATTACCTGGTAGATTCGAACTGCCAATCCTTTGGTTACCAGCAGTAGCAATTAACCACTATGCCACCAGGGCTCCCATCTATTATGAGAGGTAGAGCATTTCCATCAAGAAACTCATGTCCTTCAGTTTGGAGGAAATTGTCATGAACTGTTATGTTGATGATTTCTTCCCCTCTGGCTTCCTTTTCTAGAACGCTTATCATTTGAATGTTGCACATCCTGTACCAGCCCTCTAATTTTCTTACCATTTTTCTAAGTTCTATTTCTTTGTCTTTTGCTCCTTTTTCTGGAATATTTTCTCATACTGATTTCTCATTCTTTTTGCTGAGTTTATTATTTATACCATATTTTTTCAAAAGATTTTTTTTAATGTTCCCTTTTACTCTGTTTTGTGGATACAATACTTTCTCCTGTTTTTCAGAGTATATTAATGAGAGATTTTTTGCTATATTTTCCTTTCAGAGTTTCTACTCCCTTTAAGTTACCTTTTCTGTTGGTTTTAATATCTATTTCTCACTTTAGAGAAATTCCTTAGATTTCTAGTGCTCCTTGATAGTTTGCTTCTTTGGACCAAATGATCTACTCCAGCTCTAAGATCCTAGTTCTCCACTATCAAAATTATGGTGGCCTTTTTTTTTTTTTTTTATGGGGACCAGTTTAGGAAACACAGATCCGTCTCAAACAAGATGAGTGGGAATTTTATTGGGTCAGGCCTAGGCAAAACACAAGAGACAAAACGTGCTCTTCATAATTCCTGTCTCCCTCTTCCTTCTCCTGGTTTCTTCTACAACGTTAATTTTCCCTCATCTAACCTCTGTTCTTCAGGATTTCTCCCATGTCTTCTTCCCTCATTAGAGCCAATTCTAGTGAAAGAAATCTGACTATGTCATTAATACACAGTGTGAATAACTGATAAATTTAAATATGTATTTGGCTTTCAAATTTTTTTTAATTTGTTGTTGTTGTTGAGCAAAACATATACCAATTCAACAGTTCCTAC
The DNA here is from genome assembly GCF_024166365.1 of Elephas maximus indicus. Taxonomy (NCBI): domain Eukaryota; kingdom Metazoa; phylum Chordata; class Mammalia; order Proboscidea; family Elephantidae; genus Elephas; species Elephas maximus. The sequence continues at coordinate 123,056,771 of NC_064820.1, forward strand.
ATGTACGATTCAGTGACAACGATTATGTTCTTCAAGTTATTTAGCCAGTCTCACCCTCCTTTTCTGAGTTGTTCCTCCTCCATTAATATAAACTTGCTGCCTCCCTAGGGTTCCTATCTTTTGAGTTGCTGTTGTCAATTTGATCCCATAAAAATAGTTCTTGGAACAGTCTAATGTTCAAGCCAGATGTTTTTTAGTGGTTAAGCCAAACTATTGTTTGGTTTTAAGAAGACTTCAGGGAATATTTTTGGTTTAAGGTTTAAAGATTACCTCAGGGCAAGGGTTTCTTGTATTTGGCTGTTTAAAAGTGAATAAAAAAGCATTTGTCAGGGATAAACCAAAGGAATTTACTCTGAGGATGAAACTTAGTCAATACTTAAGCAAATCAGAAAAAGTATAAGAAATTAGACAACTCCTTTAATAAAAACAAATTCTTGTCCTACATGGTTGGCACCCCCATGTGTCTGTCAGTTTGTCGTACTGTGGGGGCTTGAGTGTTACTGTGATGCTGGAAGCTATGCCGCCAGTATTCAGATACCAGCAGGGTCACCCATAGAAAACAGGTTTCAGCTGAGCTTCCAGACTAAGATAGACTAGGAAGAAGGACCTGGCACTCTACTTCTGAAAAGTATTAGCCAGTGAAAATCTTATGAATAGCAGCAGAACATTGTCTGATATAGTGCTGGAAGATAAGCCCCCCAGGTTGGAAGGCACACAAAAGATGACTGAGGAAGAGCTGCCTCTTCAAAGTAGAGTCGACTTTAATGACGTGGATGGAGTAAAGCTTTCGGGACCTTCATTTGCTGATGTGGCATGACTCAAAATGAGAAGAAACAGCTGCAAACATTCATTAATAATCGGAACCTGGAACGTACGAATTATGAATCTAGGAAAATGTGAAATCGTCAAAAATGAAATGGAACCCATAAACATCAATATCCTAGGCATTAGTGAGCTGAAATGGACTGGTATTGGCCATTTTGAGTTGGACAATCATATAGTCTACTATACTGAGAATGACAACTTGAAGAGGAATGGTGTTGCATTCATCGTCAAAAAGAACGTTTCAAGATCTATCCTGAAGTACAATGCTGTCAGTGATACGATAATATCCATACGCCTACAAGGAAGACCAGTTAATACGACTATTATTCAAATTTACGCACCAACCACTAGGGCCAAAGATGACGAATTAGAAGATTTTTTTATCAGCTTTTGCAGTCTGAAATTGATTGAACACGCAATCAAGATGCATTGATAATTACTGGTGATTGGAATGCGAAAGTTGGAAACAAAGAAGAAGGATCAGTAGTTGGAAAATGTGGCCTTGGTGAGAGAAACAATGCTGGAGATCGAATGATAGAATTTTGCAAGATCAACGACTTCTTCATTGCAAATACCTTCTTTCACCAACATAAACAGCGACTATACACATGGACCTCACCAGATGGAACACACAGAAATCAAATTGACTACATCTGTGGAAAGAGACGATGGAAAAGCTCAATATCATCAGCCAGAATAAGGCCAGGGGCCGACTGTGAAACAGACCATCAATTGCTCCTATGCAAGTTCAAGCTGAAACTGAAGAAAATCAGAGCAAGTCCACGAGAGCCAAAATATGACCTTGAGTATATCCCATCTGAATTTAGAGACAATCTCAAGAATAGATTTGATGCATTGAACACTAGTGACCGAAGACCAGACGAGTTGTGGAATGACATCAAGGACATCATCCATGAAGAAAGCAAGAGGTCACTGAAAAGACAAGAAAGAAATAAAAGACCAAGGTGGATGTCAGAGGAGACTCTGAAACATGCTCTTGAACGTCGAGCAGCTAAAGCAAAAGGAAGAATTCATGAGGTAAAAGAACTGAACAGAAGATTTCAAAGGGCCTCTTGAGAAGACAAAATAAAGTATTGTAATGACATGTGCAAAGAGCTGGAGATGGAAAACCAAAAGGGAAGAACACACTTGGAGTTTCTTAAGCTGAAAGAACTGAAGAAAAAAATCAAGCTTCGAGTTGCAATAGTGAAGGATTCCATGGGGAAAATATTAAATGATGCAGGAAGCATCAAAAGATGGAAAGAATACACAGAGTCACTATATGAAAAAGAATTAGTCAATATTCAACCATTTCAAGAGGTGGCATATGATCAGGAACCAATGGTACTGAAGTTCAAGCTGCTCTGAAAGCACTGGTGAAAAACAAGGCTCCAGGAATTGATGAAATATCAGCTGAGGTGTTTCAAAAAACAGATGCAGTGCTGGAGGTGCTCACTCGTCTATGCCAAGAAATATGGAAGACAGCTTCCTGGCCAACTGATTGGAAGAGATCCATATTTATGCCTATTCCTAAGAAAGGTGATCCAACCGAATGTGGAAATTACAGAACAATATCATTAATATCACACACAAGCAAAATTCTGCTGAAGATCATTCAAAAACAGCTGCAGCAGTATATCAACAGGGAACTGCCAGAAATTCAGGCTGGATTCAGAAGAGGATGTGGAACCAGGGATATCACTGCTGATGTCAGATGGATCCTGACTGAAAGCAGAGAATACCAGAAGGATGTTTACCTGTGTTTTATTGACTATGCAAAGGCATTCGACTGTGTGGATCATAACAAACTATGGATAACACTGTGAAGAACGGGAATTCCAGAACACTTAATTGCGCTCATGAGGAACCTGTACATAGATCAAGAGGCAGTTGTTTGGACAGAACAAGGGGACACAGATTGGTTTAAAGTCAGGAAAGGTGTGCGTCAGGGTTGTATTCTTTCACCATATCTATTTAATCTGTATGCTGAACAAATAATGAGAAGCTGGACTATATGAAGAAGAATGGGGCATCAAGATTGGAGGAAGACTCATTAACAACCTGCGTTATGCAGATGACACAACCTTGCTTGCTGAAAATGAAGAGGACTTGAAGCACTTACTAATGAATGAAGATCAAAGACTACAGCCTTCAGTATGGATTACACCTCAACATAAAGAAAACAAAAATCCTCACAACTGGACCAATGAGCAGCATCATGATAAACGGAGAAAAGATTGAAGTTGTCAAGGATTTCATTTTACTTGGATCCGCAATCAACACCCATGGAAGCAGCAGTCAAGAAATCAAAAGGCGCATTGCATTGGGCAAACTGCTGCAAAGGACCTCTTCAAAGTGTTGAAGAGCAAAGATGTCACCCTGAAGACTAAGGTGCGCCTGACCCAAGCCATGGTATTTTCAAACGCATCATATGCATGTGAAAGCTGGACAATGAATAAGGAAGATCAAAGAAGAGTTGACGCCTTTGAATTGTGGTGTTGGCGAAGAATATTGAACATACCATGGACTGCCAAAAGAACGAACAAATCTGTCTTCAAAGAAGTACAACCAGAATTCTCCTTAGAGCAAGGATGGTGAGACTGCGTCTTACATACGTTGGACATGTTGTCAGGAGGGATCAGTCCCTGGAGAAGGACATCATGCTTGGCAGAGTACAGGGTCAGCGGAAAAGAGGAAGACCCTCAAGGAGGTGGATTGACACAGTGGCTGCAACAATGAGCTGAAGCATAACAATGATTTTAAGGATGGTGTAGGACCGGGCAGTGTTTCGTTCTGTTGTGCATAGGGTCGCTATGAGTCGGAACCAACTTGACGGCACCTAACAACAACAACAATATGGTTGGCAATGGAGGGGGAATTTCTACAATGGAAGCTATAGGAGAACCTTACTATCTCAACTATTGACCTTCAAGATTAACCTTTTCCTACAATTCACCTCTTCTTTGGGATTTCTCCGTAATGACCCCTGAAAACACTTCCAGGCCATGAAGAGGGACCACGGCTCAAAGATGAACATCAAGTTCTTCCTTAATACCCAAAAGCAAAACCGAGCAAAGTAGCAGTGTTTATAGATTTTTTGAACTTCTCAAGGACATCTAAAGAGAAATTAACATAAAGATGGCATGGAACTAGATAATCTGGTATGCCAGAGGTACCTTGTTCTTTGTGGGTACTAGTTGTATCCCATCCTCCTTTCTAGTCCAGCCCTATATTCAGGTTATTATCCTAATTCCCAGCATTCAGAAACATGAATAGTCTGATTCTTCTTTTTCTAAAAACAAGAGATGAAGGCTCAGAGAGAAGCCAACTTCTACTGGTCTGACTTAAGGCCTTTCTTGTGGCAGAGGCTGCAAACTGGTGGCTTATGGACTATGTCTAGTCCACAGATATATATTGCTATGTCTGCTCTACTTAAAAAACAAAAAAAATTTAGTTGTAAGCATTTAAATTTGGACGAGATCACATTAAAAAAAAAACACTTTTCAGCAATGAAACACACACACACAGACACACATAAACACAGATCTGACAACACGTGACCCCCACTGGTACATGGAAAAGGTTGGCTGGAGTTTTTAAGTATCGTGCTGCTGGCTGCAGTCTCCATTTCGCCAGTTTCACTCATTTATATCGTCTACCTGTCATTGCTTCTGAGTTACAGTTCTCTGAGGACCTACTGTCCCCCAGGTAATGAACTGGCAAGAACCATCAGCAATCACCTTCCCTTTCAGGGAAGACCCCACACTACCAATCTCAAGGCTGTGGTGGCCTTGTAGACCCAAGTATATTATGCCATAGTCGCAATATTTGTTCAGGAGATGCACACTTATAATGCAGTGGTTTTGTTATAAGGAGGGTTTTTGCTGACAAACTAGTATTAATGGGTAGCATTTTGGAGATGGATACGCCCGAAGTAAGTACAATATTTACATACATACTGCAGGGTGAAAATGTAAGCATTTACATCTCTGAAAGTCTGAGTCTAGTTACTGTTGTTGAAATGAGACAAGGTATCTGAAAAAAACTTTTGAAGGACAAAATAAACTAAGGGAAAAGGAAAAGATGAAAGTGGAAAGTGCTAGAAAATATAAGTATTTTGAGTGCCTCAGGCTCTGGCATTAAAGCAACAGAGACGTAAGACTGAAAACTAAATTTACGCTTCAGGAATCTAGTGTCACATTTTCACACCTAACTCTCTTTATAAACCAGTTGCCATCGAGTCGACTCCAACTCATGGTGACCCCATGTGCATCAGAATAGAACTGTACTACACAGGGTTTCCAATGGCTGATTTTTGGGATGCAGATGCCAGGCCTTTCTTCTGAGGTGCCTCTGGGTGAACTTGAGCCGTCGATCTTTCAGTTAGCAACTGAGTGCGCCACCCAGGGATTCCAGCTCTTTACATAGAAATTCCTAACAGGAAGGAAAAAAAAATCTTTAGAAACCTGAATTCTAAGTTTTTGTTAGTATAGTAAAAGAAAAAGAGGAAAGGATACAGGGAGCGTGAATTAGTAGAAAGACAATTAAGGGAGGAGCAAAGAGATTTACATTCTCATTCTAGCCATGTCAGGAACCAGCCATGCCACTTCTCTTGCCACAAATATCACTTAACCCCTCTGGGTCTCCATTTCCTCATCTATACTATTTAGAGGCTTAAATCAGTTGATATTTAACAGACCCATTGGGTTGTAATCTTGTGATTCAAGGGCAAAATTTTGTCAAAGTACTCTAAATCTTAAATCACATAAATCAAAGAAAACGCCAAGAAAGAAATCTGAGATGGTAATCTTTCTCGCCTTAAAATTTATCTAGAACTGACCAATATGTATCCATAAAATTGGAGGTAAATAAATACCCACGGTACCAGATTAAGTACTGCTTCAACTATGAAGCAAAAATATTTTTTCTTGTAGATCAAACCCAGTGCCGTCGAGTCGATTCCGACTCATAGTGACCCTATAGGACAGAGTAGAACTGCCCCATAGAGTTTCCAAGGAGCGCCTGGCGGATTTAAACTGCTGACTCTTTGGTTAGCAGACATAGCACTTAACCACTACGCCACCAGGGTTTCCCTTCTTGTAGATAGTAAACTTAAATGGATCAGCTGGAAATCATAGAAAGTTCTTCCAAAACAACCTTACAAATTTAACTGATTTAAGCAACAATTTATTAATGCCTTTTCATTTGTTTTCCAATAAACTTGCAGTAATTTTACAAGAGATAAAACAGGAAGCAAAATACAAGCCTTCCTGAGGCTTTTGCAATTATAACGTTGAGTGACAGATTCTCTAGAATGAACAATGGACAATGGAATAGTCTGGCCAAACCAAACACTTTCTGTGAGCAGACTGAGGCTTTATCTCAGCCAAGTAATCATTTTTATTTCATGAAAAATATCTAAGATCATGCCAAGTCACATCGCTGCCCCTGAAATTGGAACGGTTTTAATGTCCCATAAAAACAGTGGCACTTAATAAATTGCTTCAGTTAAATCATGCTGCAGAGAGAAAATAGATGAACAATTTTATTCTGTTATGTGTGGTTCAAAAGATATGACCAACACAGGTGATCCCTGCTACCCTTTATGCCAGGGTTCCTGCTTGAGGTTAGTACAGCTGACTAAATTGAGGTGACTGATGCCATTGGGAAGTGGGATAAAATAATACATTCAAAAGGAACAGCACCAAACAGCTTGAAACACACTGACAGCATACAAAATGAAGAAGTAAGAAGGATCTAGTTTACACTACTTGAGACATCATTTTTAAAAGAATTTAGACCACCACAGAACAATGTATTGAATTACACAAGGTACTAATCTACGAAACAGTTCTAAAATTTTTAGCAAGTGAGAATCCAGTGATCTTATATATGCTTGCTTAGAAGTTAAAAAAAATATTTTTTTCTTCTTAGATCTTCCTTTACTTTTCCTTCTGTGTGCAGTAATTGCAGAACAGAAAGATGATATCCAGTGTACCACAATTAGAGTTTGACATTGTAAGTGCAGATTTTAAAGTTTACACCAAGAAATGCTGAATAAAGATGATGAACTGAAATTCAAATATACCCAATAGAGAACCATTTTCATTCTGACAGATAAATGTATACATCTGACTCTTGATTATTCTCATTGTCTTAGATGGTGTCTAAACTCATTTATTATTGTTGGTTTCATTAGCTGTTTTGTACTTACATTTAAATAAATATGTGTGTTCAATTATCTGAAAACCCACAACACCTCAATAATAACCCGTGAGGACATAACTTGGTGGGGGTAAGAGAAGGCACTTTACAGTTTCCTGTCCCATACTCTTGTTCAGAAGATATCTTGGCCTCTTCCCACAGATACCATGACTTCTCAGGTTAACCCTAAACAGATTTTCTTTCTTTTTTATTGTTTCATCTTTTCCCTGTATTAGGGAGCCCTGGTGGTGCGGTGATTTAGAGCTCAGCTGCTAACCAAAAGTTCGGCAGTTTGAATCCACCAGCCACTCCTTGGAATCTCTATGGGGCAGTTCCATTCTGTCCTACAGAGTTGCTATGAGTTGGAATTAACTCAGTGGCAATGGGTTTGGTTTGTGCTTTGGTTAGGGAAAAGGAAGAAGTTCAGTTTTAATGGGTGATGCTGATCTGCAGATTACTAAATCTATTAAATAGATTAAGGACATTATAATGTTATATCCTGGATTATGTTCATAATTTGAAAGCGAGATTTGCCACATATAAGCTATTGCTAGGTAATCAAGATTTTCCTGCGTTAAAATGTTTTCATTGCAGGGTTGCTTCCTTGTACATGCTGAGTTGGGGCTTCTATTTTATTTTATTTTTCCCTTTTACATCAAAGCCACCCTAGAAAATGCCTTTGCTGGCAGTCTTAACAATGTGTGGACAGCCTTAGATCCTCTTCATTCTGTGGCCCTGAGGGGCTCTCTAAGTCACTGCCTGGTACCAGAGCCGTTGTCAGCTCATATGCTAAGAGCTCTCATATCCCAAAACAGACAAACTAGAAGAATAATAAGCTCCAAGGTTTACGCTTTTCAAGGAATCCCTTAATACGTGCTTCTCATTCTTTTCACCAATGTACTCCAAAGGCAGAGGAGAGTCTAAGAAGTCTGAGGGATAGGATGAATTATCTCAAGCCAGGAATTTCTTTGGCTTTTCATATTTGGCATTTCATATTTTATCTTAAAAATGCACTTGAATTTTGAATTCTACTTCACGATATATCAGCCGTTGCTTTAGTAGTATTTTTTTTATTTACCAAGTTACACAGCTTTTCCTCCAGATAATCAAGTAAATTGATGTTTTAGAAGATGCCCCATGTTTGTCTTGGGGCTTTTAGTAGCCCCCACTGCCACTGTTACATACTGGCTTTTATGACTTAATATGCTTTTATAGCACAATATGAATAGCTGTTGCTGTTGTTAGGTGCCAACCAAGTTGGTTCTGACTCATAGCGACCCTATGTACAACAGAACGAAACACTGCCTGATTCTGTGCCATCCTCATAATTGTTGTTATGCTTAAGCCCATTGTTGCAGCCACTGTGTCAATCCAGCTCATTGAGGGTCTTCCTCTTTTTTGCTGACCCTCTTCTTTACCAAGCATGATGTCCTTCTCCAGGGAATGATCCCTCCTGACAACATGTCCAAAGTATGTCAGATTAGTCTCGCCATCCTTGCTTCTAAGGAGCCTTCTGGTTGTACTTCTTCCAAAACACATTTGTTCGTTCTTTTGACAGTCCATGGTATATTCCATATTCTTCTCCAACTCCACAATTCAAAGGCATCAATTCTTCTTTGGTCTTCCTTATTCATCATCCAGCTTTCACATGCATAGGAGGCTATTGAAAACACCATGGCTTGGGTCAGGCACACCTTAGTCTTCAAGGTGACATCTTTGCTTTTCAACACTTTAAAGAGGCCTTTTGCAGCAGATTTACCTAAGGCAATGCATTGTTTGATTTCTTGACTGCTGCTTCCATGGGTGTTGATTGTGGATCCAAGTAAAATGAAATCCTTGACTTCAATCTTTTCTCCATTTATCAGGTTGTTGCTTATTGGTCCAGTTTTGAGGATATTGGGTTTTCTGTATGTTGAGGCATAATCCATACTGAAGGCTGTGGTCTTTGATCTTCATCAGTAAGTGCTTCAAGTCCTCTTCATTTTCAGCAAGCAAGGTTGTGTCATCTGCATTAAGCAGCTTGTTAATGAGCCTTCTTCTGATCTTGATGCCCCGTTCTTCTTCATATAGTCCAGCTTCTCGGATTATTTGCTCAGCATACAGATTGAATAGGTATGGTGAAAGGATAAAACCCTGATGCACACCTTTCCTGACTCCACATACTTTTCTGAATCTGGCTTGAATTCTGGCATTTCCCTGTCAATATAGTGCTGCAGCCACCTTTGAATGACCTTCAGCAAAATTTTACTTGTGTGTGATATTAATGATGTTGTTCAATAATTTCCACATTTGGTTGGATCACCTTTCTTGGGAATAGGCATAAATATGGATCTTTTCCAGGCGGTTGGCCAGGTAGCTATCTTTCCAAATTTCTTGGCATAGACGAGTGAGGACTTCTAGTATTGCACTGGTTTGTTGAAACATCTCAATTGGTATTCAGTCAATTCCTGGAGCCTTGTTTTTTGCCAATGCCTTCAGTGACTCTTGGACTTCTTCCTTCAGTACCATTGGTTCCTGCTTATATGGTACCTCCCAAAGTGGTTGAACATCGACCAATTCTTTTTGGTATAGTGACTTTGTGTATTCCTTCCATCTTCTTTTGATGCTTCCTGGATTGTTTAATATTTTCCCCATAGAATCCTTCAATATTGCAACTTGAGGCTTGAATTTTTTCTTCAGTTCTTTCAGCTTGAGAAATGCAGAGTGTGTTCTTCCCTTTTGGTTTTCCAGCTCCAGGTCTTTGCACATGTCATTATAATACTTTACTTTGTCTTCTCAAGCCACCCTTTGAAATCTTCTGTTCAGCTCTTTGACTTCATCATTTCTTCCTTTTGCTTTAGCTATTCTATGTCCAAGAGCAAGTTTCAGAGTCTCTTCTGACATCCATTTTGGTCTTTTCTTTCTTTCCTGTCTTTTTTAATGACCTCTTACCTTCTTCACGTATGATGTCTTTGATGCTATTCCACAACCCGTCTGGTCTTTGGTCATTAGTGTTCAATATGTGAGCTTCCAGACTAAGACAGACTAGGAAGAAGGACCAAGCAGTCTACTTCTGAAAAGAGTTAGCCAGTGAAAACCTTATGAATAGCAGCAGAACATTGTTTGATATAGTGCCAGAAGATGAGCCCCTCAGATTGGAAGGCACTTAAAATATGACTAGGGAAGATCTCCTTCCTCAAAGTAGAGTCGACCTTAATGACGTGGATGGACTCAAGCTTTTGGGCCCTTCATTTGCTGATGTGGCACCACTCAAAATGAGAAGAAACAGCTGCAAACATTCATTAATAATTGGAACATGGAATGTATGATGTATGAATCTGGGAAAATTGGAAGTCCTCAAAAATTAAATGGAACACAAAAACATTGATATCCTAGGCATTAGCTGAAATGGACTGGTATTGGCCATTTTGAATCAGACAACTATGCTGGTCTACTATGCTGGGAATGACAACTTGAAGAGGAGTGGTGTTGCATCCATCATCAAAACGAACATTCCAAGATCCATCCTGAAGCACAATGCTGTCAGTGATAGGATAATATCCATACATCTACAGGGAAGGCCAGTAAATACAACTATTATTCAAATTTATACACCAATCACTAAGGCCAAAAATGAAGAAATTGAAGATTTTTACCAACTTCTGCAGTCTAAAATTAATAAAACATGCAATCAGGATGCATTGATAATTACTGGAGATTGGAACGCTAAAGTTGGAAACAAAGAAGGATCAGTATTTGGGAAATAAAGCCTTGGTGATAGAAGGAATGCCAGAGATCTCATGATAGAATTTTGCAAGACAGACAACTTCTTCTTTGCAAATACCTTTTTTCACCAACATAAATGGCGACTGTGCATGTGGACCTCGCCAAATGGAATACACAGGAATTAAATCAACTACCTCTGTAGGAAGAGACAACGGAAAAGCTCAATATCATCAGCGAAACAAAGCCAGGGGCTAACTGTGGAAAAGAAAAAAAAAAAATTTTTTTTTTTCTAAGAGACCAATAATTGCTCATGTGCAAGTTCAAGTCGAAACTGAAGAAAATTAGAACAAGTCCACGAGAGCCAAAGTATGATCTTGAGTGTATCCCACCTGAATTTAGAGACCATCTCAAGTATAGATTTTACGAGTTGAGCACTAATGACCAAAGACCAGCTGGGTTGTGGAATATGAAGAGCAAGGATATTGAATTTATTTAGGAGTTAACTACTTTCTATTGATCTCTTCTCCAACTCATCACTACCTAAGTATGCTTCCTTATCATACATACCTCCAATTCTTTCAGTTCAACAAGTTGAGCTTGGGCTTTATTTCTTTCAAATGTCCTCCCTGGCTTCTCTGCCCAACAATGATTCTACTTTATTAATTCCTTTCGCATGTCTCGTTTGCCTCACACATTTTTCACTTGATTGTATGTAATTCTGTTCTTCTTGTTGCTGTTGTTGGTTGCTGTCGAGTCAATTCTGAGTCATTGCGACTTCACGTGTGCAGAGTAGAACTGCTTCATAGGGTTTTCAAGACTGACCTTTTGGAAGCAGATCACCAGGCCTGTCTTCTGAGGCACCTCTGGGTCGGTTCAAACTGCCAAACTTTTGGCTAGTAGTTGGGCACTTAACCATTTGTATCACCCAGGGACTCTAATCCTGTGCTAGTTCTATTTATATCTTTTGTCTTGATTCATAATTCCTAAGGTAATTCCCTGTGAAACCCTATGGGGCGTTGCATAGGGTCACTATGAATCGGAACAACTCGATAGCACTATTTTTTTTTTTTTTATCACTTATTTACTGGTACATAACAAGCTACCAAAAAACTTAATGACTTAAAGCAGCAACAATTTATTATTTTTCATGATCCTAGGGTCAACAGTCTGGGCTAGGCTCAGTTCGGTGGTTTTTCAGCTTGTCTCTCCGGGGGTCACCCATGTGGCTGCAGTCATCTGGTAGCTTGACTGGGGCTGAAGGGACTAAGATGTCCTCATTCACATGCCTGGGGCCTGAACGCTGGCTGTTAGCTGGGTATCTCTCTATGGCCTCTCATATGTTGGTCTAGCCAAGTCTTCCTTACATGGTAGCAGAAGTGTTTTAAGAGATAAAGGAGGAAGGTGCAAAGCATTTTGAGGTCTAGGCTCCAAACTCACACAACTTCATAACATTCTGCTGGTCAAAGTAAACCACAGAGGTACCCTGAGTACAAGGACTGGAGAAACAGATTCTACCTTTTGAAAGGAGGAGCTGAAAAATATCATGGGCATGTTTTTAAATTAAGCACAGCATACTTTTTATTTCTTTTGTCAATTTAGCAGCAAGTATCATAGTGAAAGAAACCCTAATGGGTTAATGGTTAAGAGCTGTGGCTACTAACAAAAAGGTCAGCAGTTTGAATCCACCAGGTGCTCCTTGGAAACCCCATGGGGCAGTCTACTCGGTCTTATAGGGTCTCTATGAGTTGGAATCGACTCGACAGCAAGAACTTTGGTTTTTTGGTTTTATCATAGTGAAGGCACTTACTAGATACTAGCTGAAATGAACTCAATGTTTTATTTCACTCAGTTTGAGACTATAATCTCAGGACAAGATCAGATTTGATGGAAAAAATTAACCTTGATAAGACTTATTAATCTTTACCTATAACTCATTAATTGGAGTCATTTCTTTTAAAAATTGTCCATATGCAAACACACATCTTATTTCAAAGGAATAGCTGTAACTCATAGAAAGAGGTCCATGCTTTGAAGGTTGACAATAAGCCAACAAATAGTTGCTACACGTGGGACTAAATACTATGTGCTCATTGATTGGCTCATTCATTGATCAAATATTCACTCAGTGCTTGTTATATGTCAGGCATTGTGCTATTGTTTCAGGATGCATAATCTAATAGAAGAGACACATACAAATGGATAATTACAAGTATGGTTCATAATTACAATGCTAGATATAGGCACAGGATATAATGGAAACACATAGTACCTACCAATACATTAAAAAAAAAAGTTAAAATCTGTTTGTGTGACATGACACACATGAAACTCCTAGTAGCTAAATATATACATGTACATATTAGTATTATATTGTTATTAAAGCCTTTTAGCAACAAGAAAGTACATATACAAAGAAAAGAAAGGAAGCAAGATTTACATTATAGGACCACGCAGTGGACATCTGTTATTTTCATCTGCCCAGCATTTATTCACCCTTCTTATGGTGATGGCACCTTGATTCCACCTGCCCTCCCCTCCACCCCCAACTCTCAGTCCATATGATGTGGAGTGAGGCAATTACATCCCAGTCTCAGTATCTGAGCACGAAATACAGGCCAGGTCAATCAGAACACTGCATTCTTCTGGACAGAGTAACTTGTTCAGAGATAGGTATATGACCCAAGAAGAGCTAGTGAGACCAATTTCCAGGACTTCTGTGGAGCTGCAGTGACGAGAAAATCATTCGTTTCCCTTGAGGTTGCTCAGTAGAATGGGTATAGGCCTGGGGCTGCTGAGGATAAGGTCAGTCCTGAGACAAAGGGCTCAGACATTGAAAGAGAAAGACTGATACCGTTTGAGCCTCTGGATTCATTCTTCAGATACAACATCCTAGACTTTTCCAATAAATTCTCTGTCTTAATTAATTTTTTTTTTAAGCATTTAGTTGCATGTCACTTGTCACTAATAAAACTCTGGCTAATACAGTACAGAAGGAACAAAACTGAAAAAGCAGGTTTGAAGGTTATATGTAGGGGTCAAAAAGAAGGTCAGCATTACTGAAGCAAAGGGTTCATGTGGGGAAGGAATGGGAAACAAAATGGGATAATATAGGATAAGCCCATGGATAGTAAGGAGTATTATTATCCAAAGGGTCCAGATATAGTTGTTATTGTTAGCTGCTGTCAGGTTGGCCCCTGACTCATGGGACCCCACTCACAACAGGACCAGACCATTGTGATTCCCAGGGTTTTCACTGGCTGATTTTTTGGAAGTAGATCACCGGGTCTTTCTTCCTAATCTGTCTTAGCCTGGAAGCTCCACTGAGACCTGTTCAGCATCACATCAACACACAAGCCTCATTGACAGATGGGTGGAGGCTACACTTGAGGTGCACTGGCTGGGAATCAAACCTGAATCTCTCACATGGAAGGTGAGAATTCTACCATTGAACCATGACTGCCCCCTTCATATATAGAAGAGTCTATTAAGTACACAAAAGAGAATCACTCATTTCATTGTACCACGAGTAAATATTAACAATATTAGGAAGTCATGGCAGCATCAACTAAAATCAGCAACTTGCAGGCAGAAGGAATAGCTAGAAGAAAATTGCAGTAGTTATAGAACACAGGAAGAGCACCCAGATTAGACCATGGCAAGGCTAAACTGAGAAATATGAACTGAAGAATCAATGGGGATTAGGGAATGCTCAAGACAGGAAGGAGAATGGTTGAGGAAAAGAGTTACAAGTAGTCTAAGTTAATCAAAGAACTGACCAAGTCTACCTAAACTAAATCTAAAAACAGTCAGACAGTTGCTTGACATACCATTCTCAGTATGCAACTAAAGAACGTGAAATGGTACCTACTACCTAAAGATTTTAGAAGCCTATTCTAACTATTCTAACTCCCAACTAAGTGGTAGAGTAAGCTAAATAAACGTATCGCTCACCTTATGACGTAAGGCTTAGAGTATATATACAAAACAAAAAAGCTTCCTAAAACCTTCGATTGAGGCTGAAAGCTATTGTGACTAAGCTGCCTGTGCAGTACTGTTAACAGTGAATCAATCTCACGGGTGATTTTATTTAAAAGACTTTATGTTAATTATTAATTGTTCACCCTGAGCCCATAGGGGACTTAAACCACTTTCTATTTTCTTAAATCATCAGCCAAAACTGTGTATGCTAGGGCCAATTCAATTGGATTGGAAAATGCCTTCCTGTTTCCCTTAACAGAAAAAAAACCCCAACAATATTTAAGAGTAGCATTTATTCTAGAAAATTGGGATATGTCAGGGCTAGACAGGTTTGTGTATATTAAGTAGTTGTGGTTTTAATTTTTTTTGAAAGCAAGAAACCAAACAGAAATTGAGGAGGCTACTTACTTGTTCTTTAAATCTGCCAAGGAATGGCTTGCGAGGCCTGGAATCCTGTCTACACCATGTATTCTTTGATCTGACCTTTAATTTTGGGTTCCTGTTAAGGGGGATTCTTTTTTGTTTGTTTGGTTTTCAATAGTATTTCCAATTTGTAACTGCAAACACGTATGTGTACACAATGTATTTTAAAAATGGGCTTTACAACGTATATGGTTTTGTCACCTGGTTTGTCGTGAATATTTTCCCTTGTCTTCTGCAACAGTTAGAATACTTGCTTAAAATTGAAAAATCATAAATTAAGTCAGTCTTGTTGGGGAAACTTAGATTTAATTTTTTTTCCAAAGCAGACTTCATTCTCCTTATAATTCCTTGAGAAAACAGGGGCAGTCTTGGGAGAATTCTTTTGCTGTTGGTTTCTCTGAGCAACCTCAGCAGTTTCTGTGTTCCTCATGGACCACAGGGGCACTCTCGGAGCAGTCATGAAGACTGATGCACCACCTGGGAATATATAGCTCAAGGAAAAGACAATAAAGAGCCTTTGAAGATACAGGCTATTGGAAACCGTGCGCAGTGCTCTAATCTTAGCATAAATTAAATCTGGTTGTATTAATTAGCAGGTTTTAATGTCTACAGTCTTAAACACTGTTTTAAAACCATGGGGGATTTGACTCAAATAAGTTTCTAGGCTCTCTGAGACCTGACCAAAGAAAGATAAACAAGTACCCCCAAAGATTTGAAATCACAGACAGACAAAAACCTCATTAGGCAATAGAGCAGTTTTGTTTTGTGAGCATGTCAAAGGCCATCATCCTGGACTGATTGCTTTTTCACTCTTTCACTTTATTCACACATTTGACATTGAGTGTGGAAATCATGTGCAAAGTTTACAGCTTAGTGGAAGTAAAAGGCTATTTAAAAGAACATGTTTAAATAAAGGCTCAGTTGGAATTGTTAACATATATAAATACTAGTGTGAGAAAAAAAAAAACGTTTTTTAAAACTCCACAGTCTTCTTTAATTGCAAAAAAGTACAACTTTTAAAAATGAAAATTACAAATAATTACAAGGAATCTTGTGTGCCATCAAGTCGATTTCGACTCATAGCAACTCCATGCGACAGAGAAGAACTGCCCCATAGGGTTTTCTAGGCTATAATCTTTACAGAAGCAGGTTGCCAGGTCTTTTTCCCACAGAACTGCTGGATGGGTTCAAAAATTGCCAACTTTTCGGATAGTAGCCCAGCAATTATCCATTGAGCTACCAGAGCTTCTTGTAAGGAGTCTAGATTATTTTGTTCTCCTTTTGGAAATCAGACAGCAGACAAAAAGCCTCACAACTGTTTTGGTTTAATGTATGCTGTCACTGTGTTGCTAAAGACTTGGGCTTTATCTAACAGAAATTGTCCTTAGATTGTCCCCCTGGGGATCATGTATCTCCAATTTCTTGGAATGGCCTCTGGATGGCAGTGTTCTTTTAGTTTGCATTTTGGTCGTCAAGACAAAGCGTTCTTTATTGCAGGAGACTCAAAGAATCATCTCTTTGAATAAACAACTTTTTGTGTTCTCCATCCTTTACTAGTTCCGTGGTGTAGAGTAAGTCACTTAACTTCTTTCAGCCTCCATTTCTTCCTCTATCTAAGAAGGGTTCTATGCTAAATTTGGAATGTAGTTGCAAGGATTAGAGGGGATAATGATTAATTATAACACCTATTATTAATTGAAGCCCACTGTGAATACGCACAGTGTAGGAGCTTTACAGGTTGTCTTAGGCTGGGTTCTCTAGAGAAGCAAAACCAGTAAAGCATGTTTATATTTATATCAAGGAAGTGGCTCACGCGGTTATAGAGGCTGATAGTCTATTGCATGGCTAGCTCTTTCCTGTTATTCAGATTTCAGCTTAAATATTCTCTCCTCACAGATGCCTTCCCTCATTCACCCTTTCACATGCCACTTATTCTTGTCTAGCATTATCTTATGTGCTTACTTGATCAAAGTTCTGCTATTAGAGTCCTCAAGACCTTGCTTGTTGTGTTTACTGCTTTACCCCAGGACTTAGAGCACTTCCTGTCATATGGTAGATGCTCAATGCACATTTGTTTAATGAAGGATAGAGAGAATAGACCAATGAAAGAGTCATGTACTGTGTTCATGCTCTTTTAAGGATACATAGAAGTACGAAGCATGTTTGTAGACACTAAGGATCTTAGAATTTAATTGTAGACTCATAAGCACCTGTCAAGTTAAATAGCGATAAGGTTTAAATTGGAGTCAACAGAACTTTAGAAACTACTGAATGGTGCAGAAGGTCTACAAGGAGATCTAAGGCTTTCAGGAAAGAGTTCAGATTTTACTTATTACTAGAATAAGGAGTGAAATAGAAAGAATATCGTACTGTTGTGAGAAAAGCCTACGAAAAATTTAGGTGTAATATTATGGGAAGGAAGGATTCCTTCCCATAATATTTGAAAGCTCTATATTAAACTAGATTTAATCTTTTTTTTTTTTTTTTTAGTGCAAGGCCTTCAGATCTTTACTATGCTGATTGTGTCTCGTGAATCTCTAGGAGAAGAATAAATTATCTAGCTTTTCTCAACCTTAATTGATCTAACCTTTTATTTACAGTGCTTATCTTAGGGCTTACATTCTTTGCTCAAATATACTTTGGGGAAAAATCAAGGTACTTGGGCAACTATACCATACTAGATTTTTTCATCTTTTAAAAATCTACTTATAAACAATGTTTTTAAATTTTTATGTCTTTCAGGCACTAGTTATATAATTTAATGGTTATAGCAACAATGGTAACAAAAATGATTACAATTCTGAGTATTTACTATGCACCAGACAATTTGCTAGGCACTTTATTTGTATACTGTGCTAGAGGGATTAACCCCAGGCTGAGTTGCCACGCAGCTTGGGCTAGGTTCTTGATTATTCTAAGCTTCAGGTTTGCTATCTTTAAAGACAGGAGAGATGCAGGTACTAATAACTGCATTACCTGCATTATGCAATCCTTGGAAGGATTTAATAATATATCACATGTGTGATGGTTAAGATTGTGTGTCAGCTTGGCTGGGTCATGATTCTTAGTGTTTTGGTAGTCGTATAATGCTGTGATGGCTTCCCTGTTGAGAGTTGATATGTGATCACCACCATGATGGGATCTGCTGTGAGTAGCAATCAGTTGAAAGGGAGTTTCCTTAGCGTGTGGCCTGCATCTGAATATAAGCGGACATTCTGGCTTTTGCCTGCTCTGGATCATGCAGCTGGCTCCCATTCGTCTCCAGTTCTTGGGACTTGAACTAGCAGCTTACCTGTGGTCTTGCCTGGCAATCTTGGGATCTGTCGATCGTCACAGCCTGTGAGCAAGAACCCTGCTCTCTGACCCGATCTTGGGTTCACCAGTCCCTGTGGCTATGTGAATCAGGAGAAGCCTCTATCCTGAGTCAAGACTTGGGACATTCCAGCCTCTACAACCACGTGAGCCACTTCCTTGAGATGTATATATATATATATATATATATATATATACACGCTTTACTGGTTCTGCTTCTCTAGAGAACCCAGCCTAAGACAACATGTAAAGCCCCTGAAACAGGAAGGCAGAACATCACCTTGTTTGACGTCAGCTGGGAACATGTGTGTTGGATGATTCAAACATTCACCACTCTACTCATGTCTGTGAATGACCACAGAAGTGCTGCAAGTATTGATTTTGGGGTTATAAACTAATTTTAGCAAGTCAGCAAATTAGCAAATACATAATCTGTGAATAATGAGCATCAGCTGTGTAACCAGATTCTGTCCACCTCCTTTGTTCTTTTGCCACCACCCTTGTCCATATTACCATCATGTCTTGCCTTGACTACTAAAACAGCCTGTAACTGGCCTCTCTGATTCATTCCTTAACTCCCTACATTTCATTCTTTACCCTGCAGTCGTAGTAGTCTTTTAAAGATATAAAGGCATACTTAGGTTGTTCCCATGCTAAAACTCTCTTATGGTTTCACATTGCTTTAAAATAAAATCCAACTCCTTGCCGTGGTCTGGCCCACACCCACCACTCCAAGTTGATCTCATACTGATTCCCCCAGCTTACTCTGCATGCTCCAGCCACACTGTCCTTCCTTCTGTTCCTGTGATTTAGTAAGTTCAGGCAGCCTCTGGGCCTTCACCCTGGTTATAATGGTTCAAGGTTGGCTATATTGGTTCAATGGTCAATGGTAATGAATCAAATATATATCCTAAATAAGTAGTTTTTAAATAGAAACACACATAAAACAAGATTATGTATTGACTGGTTGATGAAAATGTTGTGACCAGAGGCTTGCAGGAACCTTATTCCATATTTCCTCTAGGAGCAATGGCTCAGTATTCACTAATTCATTGTTCACAGTGACTTTATAGAACATAACTGCTGTGAATAACAAGAAGAGACAGTACTTTGGACTTGTTGGTTGGATCAGACAGGTAGATGGGGGATATCTGGGAGAAGAGTGAGCCTGGGAGTAAGAGTGGGGAAGGGAATAAAAAATCCTTTTTGGCCATGTTAACGGTGAGAAATCTATAAGAGATCAAGGAATATGTGCCAATTTTACCTGATTTTTCAGTTCAAAGTAAAAAAAAAAACAAAAACAAAGTAAAGGGCAGGGCTAAACACATACATTTGGGAGTAACAGGTAAAAAAAATAGTATTTAAAACCAGGAGACCACATGATATCATCTAGAGAGAGAATGTAGCCCCAAGACACTTGAAAATTTAGAAGTAGTACAGGGAAAGAGGAGCCAAGAAAAGGAGACGGAGAAAGGCAAACCAATAAGGTAGGAGGAAAGCCATGAGAATATGGTGTCAGGAAGTCAGATAGAATGAAGTGTTGCCACGATGAGGGAGTAGTCAGCTGACTCAAATGCTGAAGACCTAGATGACAGAAAAGGAACCACTGGATTAGCCAACATAGAGGCAACACAAGAGTTAAAGATGGATAAGAACGAGAGATGAGGACTAATAAGCATTCAGTGTAGGCAATCTATTCAAAAAGTTTTGCTGTGAGGTGGAGTAGAGAAATGGGGCAGTAGCTGGAAGGGACACAGAGTCAAGAGAGGATTTTCTCCCCCACCCCAAGGCAGGACATACTAGAGTTTATCTGTATAGGCTTGGGAGAGATTAATGATATAGAAAAGAAGGTAAGTAACTGAACACACAAATGTTTAATTACTGTAAAATTTTAAATGTATTTGATTCACATTAGACTAAAAAGGAGGTTGTTTTCTAACATATGAGTTTTTATTGTGACAATCTCCAGGACTTGATATTGGGTGGTAATAGTAAGTTACCATGAGCTTAACATGGATTTAGTGCTTTATTATGTGCTAAACCCATAGACATTGTTTTATGTGCCTTAGTATATACTAGTGCCTCTATTCCTAGTAGGGTAGGCATAATAATTACTCCCATTTTGCATTTGAAGAAACTGAGATAGAGAGGTTAAGCAACTTATCTAGTGTCATGTAGGCAGTAAGTGACAGAACCAGGATTTACACTCAAGTAATCAGACTCTGAAATCTTAACTACCATGATAAACCAGTCAGAGGCTTCACATCTGCTGGTACGTCCTCAGTTCATGACATGCTTTATGATTCATCTCCTCTCAGGTACCTCTTCTTTCTCTGAGGGCATAAAGTTATAAAAAGGTTGAATGGGAACTGTTTTTCAAACCCTTTCTCTAGCCAAGGCAATCCTACAAGATGGTCAAGCCATCACTGTAGATGTGGGCAGCAACTCTTTCAAAACTGTTATTTTTAGAAAACCAATAAACATATACTACACATTAGAACATTTTTTGACAATAAACGGTAGTTTTTTCCAGATAAATATTCCTTCTATAACATACTTGATACAAATATATACATCACTTTAATACCTGTATGGTATTCAATCATAGGAATGTACCACAGTTTACTTAACCCTTCAAAAACATGTGTGTGTGCTTATATATTTATATAAAAATCCATGTTCTTGGCAGAAAATACAGCTTAGCAAAAAGAATCCCACTCATTCCTTCATTTAATAAATATTTACTGAATGTCTGCTTTGTGCTATGCAACCATTACAAATCAGGCTTTACAGTACCACTTAAAAGCATAGGGAAAATGCTCACACAAAAACACAAAGGAAAAATTGTAGGACATAAAACTATATAGACAGCATGCAAACAAATTAGTTAAAAAAAAATGACACGCGCACGCACGCGTGCACACACACACACACACATACATATACACACACAGGAGAGAGACAGGCCAGAAGCAAATACACCAAACATAAGCAGTAGTTATTATTTCTGGTTTATGAGATTAAAGATGATTTTTATTTTCTTATGTTTGTCTTATTTTTCTAAAATGAACATATATTACCTTAATAATCAAAAAGTGTTACTTCAAAAATTAAATATTTCTACATATTATGCCAAGAGCAGATGCATTACCACACATTTGATTTGAAACTAAATGGAACTCATTAAGGTGGTAAGGCAAAGGGGAAATGCAAACATTTTTATCATTTCAATTGCTCAATAATAATGCTCCAAATTATTCCACCGCCAGAAGCATTGTTCAGGGTGTGTACGTGTGAGTTAGGGGACACTACATAATTATCTATGCTACTTAGCAGATATATATATATATACATGAAATGATGGCAATTAACATGGAGCTTTACTTCTTGCCACTAGATCTACTTAGCAGAGAAAGAAGTAGGAAGAGGGAGCCAGGAGACATTTTAAGGAAAGAAAAAAATCCCTTAAGTACAAATAGAAAACTGAGATACTTTTCTCTGTACCTTTGTTCCAACTACCCTTTAAGAGCCTTTTTCCTTTTCTTTTTAACTTTTTATTGTGAAAAATTTCAAACATTCAAAAGTATGTATATTTGTATACTTAAAAATATGTATAATAAAGCCCATGTTTCCATCATCAAGTTTAAAATTTATCAACATTTTTAAGAACTTTCTTTTCAACTGCTTATCTCACACCAGTAAGAAATAATAATATTTATGAACAGGAAAACTGCCTTTATAGGAAAAAAATTAGCATTAAATAAAAACAAAACGGTTTTTAAAAACCTCATCCCACAGAACTGCGCGAAGCTTTGAAGTGCCCAGATAGTAGTTTCTAAGGCCTGCTGATGCAGTTACTGCCTTTCCCATCCATTTGCCCAATCTCTCTAATCTCAAATGGCCACAGTTCTTTGAGTACATTATTACACCTGGAAAACAGAAGAACCAAAATAAAGAAAGAAAGCAGTAAGCCAGGCACTGTGAAGCTATAGGACGGAGCTGAGGGAAATAGTGAGCATTCACCAAATATGGCAAGAAGATGTCCCCAGGATAAGCCAGCAACAGGCAGAGAGGCCACCTTCATTTTACAGGGATCACAAAGCAGGGTTAGTGGGGCGCCATCAGGCTGTCACCTGGTTGTACCTACCCAAACTGTTGTCACTGCTCGTGGGCCAGGAAGCGATT
This sequence comes from Elephas maximus indicus, assembly GCF_024166365.1. NCBI lineage: Eukaryota > Metazoa > Chordata > Mammalia > Proboscidea > Elephantidae > Elephas > Elephas maximus. Next base: position 123,079,403 of record NC_064820.1, read on the forward strand.
CTATCCCTCAGCTTCTTCTTTTTACAAGAGTTGTCTGACTTCACAGAAAGTTCAACTTCCTCCTTTCTAATTTCTCGAACAAGCTGCATGCGGCACCTTGTAAAATCCTGGAAGGAAATCTTTCCATTTTCATCTGCGCCCAGTTGGTTCATGATCTCAGCCACAGACTCTTCCATGTTTAACTGGCGACAGACCATCAACAGGTCATTTCTACAAGAGTTGAACAGAAGAAAACTTTTGAGCTAAAGAAAGTGATGAATGAAAAAAAAAAAAACCAACAACGTATTTCTTATATAGAAGTAAACACTAAACTTATTTCCAGTTTTCCTGTTACTTCTACAAAACCCTGTTCCATCTGGGTTATCCTAAACAAGAACTCCATTATTATTTGGAAGAATGAGGCAACTTTTAATCCTTTGTTCTCTTTTCCTGTCTCCACGCCCTCCCCTCCCTTTCTTCCTCTTGAAATTGATGGAACACCTGTAGAGTGTAGCACTATAATCTCACTGTAAGATAAAGTTACAGAACATAGAGAAGACATTGTTTCTACTCTTGGCAGAGTTTAAAATCTAGTCAAGTTGTAAAAGAACAACAAAGATTTTAACAAGCTCAGTTTTCAGCTTTCGGAACCAATGAGCTAACTTTAGTACTTCTTTAAGATACTATTTAACCTCGGCTTTCATGATTGAATGCTTGCTTATTTCTGTTTTTTCTTGCTATTCTTTCAGTATTTTCCATCTTCTCCTCAGCAATTAGTAAGCCCTCAGCACAAGTTCAGAGGTTCGAGTCCACCCAGAGGTACATCGGAAGAATGGTCTGATAATCTACTTCCAAAACACCCAGTCATTGAAAACCCTATGAAACACAGTTCTATTCTGACACACATGGGGTTGCCAAGAGTCATAACTGACTTGATGGCAACTGCTAACTGGTAAGGCTCAGAGCAGGGGTCAAAATCCCAAATGCCTTCTGGGACTAGCCATGTAACGTAAATGTGTCAAGCGGATGAGTCTAAGACAAGAGAGGTTTGCAGAGTCTGTGGCTGGACCAGAGAAGTATATCTAGCTTAAAGGCTGTCAAATTAAAAAAGAGAGAGAGAGAACAATAAAAAGAACACTATACAAGCCAAGAACAAGTATCCAGAGGCCATCTGTTTGACCCCTGACACATGTTTTGTTCTTTTCTCTCTACACAAACTTCTTTGGGAAATATTTTGTTCATACTGTTTCAACTATAATTCTCAGCAAAGATCAAGGAATTCTAGAATTCAAGAACTGGAAAAGATAAGAAACTAGTCCATGATCACAAAGCTAATTAATACTCCTGTCTCAAAACACAAAAGGTTCAGTCATCTTTAGAACACGACCAATTTGGTGTTTATTGATACCTGAAAACTAACCATGAAAAGATCAATTTCTCTTCCAGTCACTCTTCACAAATTCCTTCTCATGGTCAATGTTACTACGATCTCCCCAAGTTCCATAGGCTCACAGAGTTGCAAATATTTATAATATCTTCTCATTTACTACACCACATCACTTCTAAGTCCACTTTCCCAACTCCCTCTCCCCAAGTTCCCAGTGTCCAATTCATCATCAAATTTCTGTTGGTCCTGTTCCTGAAATGCTTTTACATGTCCTCTTGATTATGTTTTCAGTGGGTCCAACACTATCCAAGACCTTTCTCAGTTTGTGCCAGGCCTATTACTCTAGTCTCCTTAGCTGATCACTCTGCTTTGATTTTATGTTATAAAGAATTTTTACACGTTTTATTTTATCTTGTTGTGTTTATGCCTGTGTATATATGTATATATGCATAAAATATAATATACATATATACACAGGCATAAACACAACAAGATAAAATGCGTATAAACCCATTGCCATAGAGTCGATTCCAACTCATAGCAACACTATAGGACACAGCAGAACCCTATAAAACAGGTTTCCAAGGAATGGCTGGTGGTATCAAACTACCGACCTTTTGGTTAGCAGCCAGGCTGTTAACCACTGCTCTACCAGGACTATATGTATGTATATATATACACACATAAATATATATATATAGTCAATGGTGGATGAGTGAATGAATAAATACACATGATATGAAATTATTAGTCCTAATTTTTCATTCTTCTGTAGTAGTGTTATACATACATACCCTCACCTTTGCCTCTGAGCCAAGGACACTCACGGTCACTAGTCACTGGTTGCTGTCAATTCCAACTCATGGTGACCCCAAGAGTGTGAGAGTACAACTGTGCTCCATAGGATTTTTTAAAATAATTTATTTATTTTTTTATTGTTGTTGAAAATATATACAGCACAACATAACACCAATTTAACAATTTCTACATGTACAATTCAGTGATACTGATTACATTCTTAGAGTCATGCAGCGATTCTCACCTTCCTTTTCTGAATTGTTCTTCCCCTGTTAACATAAACTCACTGCTCCTTAAGTTTCCTACCTGTTCTTTCAAGTTGCCATTGTCAATTTGATTCCATATAGATAGTTTTTTAAAAAGCACAATATTCAAGGCAGACATTCTTTACTAGTTAAACTAAATTATTATTTGGTTTAAAGAAGACTTTAGGGAATATTTTTTGTACAAGTTTTAAAGATGATGTCAGGGTGATACTTTCAGGGGTTCATCCAGCCTCCATGGCTCCAGAAAATCTGGCTTCCGTGTAAATTTGAAATCCTATTCTGTATTTTCCCCCCTTTTGATCAAGATTCCTCTATAGAATCTTGATCAAAATATTCAGTAATGTTAGCCGGGCATCATCCAGTTCTGGTCTCATGGCAAAGCAGAGAATTGTTCATGGAAGCAATCAGTCACACGTTCCATTTCCTCCTCTTATTCCTGACTGTCCCTCTTCCTTTGTTGCTCCAGGAGAACAGAAACCAATTATTGTGTCTTGGATGGCCTCTTTCAGGGTTCTAAGACCCCAGGCACTACACATAGTGTTTTCAGTGGCTGATTTTTCAGAAGTAGACTGCCAGGTCTTTCTTCTGAGGTGCCTCTGTCAGACTAGAACTTCCAATTTTTCTTTAGTAGCCAAGGGCATTAACCATTAGTACCACCTATGGACTCTGACACTCACTGTAAGTGCGTCCTTCCATACCTGTTAACTTCAGGATTGACATGTAACTTACTTTGACCAATGAAATGTTAGGGGACATGAGTTTACACAGCTGGGCTCATCTCTTTCCCCTTCTGCTATCATCATGAGAAGCACATACCATGGTAATGATAACCTTTCTAGCCCGAGCCCCAGAATGAGCCATTCCAGCCAATCTGCACACTTGTAGCCTGAAACACAGCTGTTCCAGCTGACCCAAAGATGTGTGATCAAGAGCTTATTATTGTTTAAATCACTGAGATTTTGGATTGTAACCCAGCAATAGCTGACTGATACACTGGAATAGTGTTTTTTGAAATGCATTCATATGCTTATCTTTTTTGCCCTTCTCTGTATACAACCTGCCTAGTATTCAGCTGGATTCATACAAGGCTTAGCGATGATTAAGATTGCTAAAGCGGTAATACAAACAGGAAAAAAAAGGGTCGATGTTCAGATTTTACATTCTAAAATAAGATTAAAAAAAGATTTTTAGAAAATAATCTTAAAAATTAGGCTTGCTGGAAATACAGAGATTTTCTAAATTCCAAAAGTTCACATAATAAAATGTGAACATCCATAATCTCTGGTGGTAAGGATACCATGTCTCCATTTTCTCCTTTTTGCCTACGTGTATTTCTTACCTTTCTACAACACAGCGCACTGCTTTCACAAATTGCTTTCAGTTTTTTTTTTTAATAACTTTTATTAAGCTTCAAGTGAACGTTTACAAATCCAATCAGTCTGTCACATATAAGTTTACATACATCTCACTCCCTACTCCCACTTGCTCTCCCCCTCTTGAGTCAGCCCTTTCAGTCTCTCCTTTCTTGACAATTTTGCCTGCTTCCCTCTCTCTCTACCCTCCCATCCCCCCCTCCAGACAAGAGTTGCCAACACAATCTCAAGTGTCCACCTGATATAATTAGCTCACTCTTCATCAGTGTCTCTCTCCCACCCACTGACCAGTCCCTTTCATTTCTGATGAGTTGTCTTCGGGGATGGTTCCTGTCCTGTGTCAACAGAAGGTCTGGGGAGCATGGCCGCCGGGATTCCTCCAGTCTCAGTCAGACCATTAAGTTTGGTCTTTTTATGAGAATTTGGGGTCTGTATCCCACTGATCTCCTGCTCCCTCAGGGGTCCTCTGCTGTGCTCCCTGTCAGGGCAGTCATCGATTGTGGCCGGGCACCAACTAGTTCTTCTGGTCTCAGGATGATGTAGGTCTCTGGTTCATGTGGCCCTTTCTGTCTCTTGGGCTCTTAGTTGTCGTGTGGCCTTGGTGTTCTTCATTTTCGCTTTCAGTTTTTAGGTTTTGAAAATGGGGATAATGATAATACCTGTCTCAGAGGGTTGTTCTGAAGATAAATGAGATGTAGGTAAAGCACTTAACATAGTTCCTGGAACATATTAAGTTCTCAATAAATAGTAGCCATTATTATAACCATTTTATAATTATTGATCATAGCTCTTTCACAATGCCCTAGTTTCGTGAGTAAGTCTTTAGAATTAAGCATGGACTGCTCAGGGAAAAGAATGCTTACTGAACTCAGCCGCCTACCTCACTAAGTAGAACAGTCTATCCGCACAGGCCCACGCCTTCTCCCTGCCTGTGGCCTACTTAAGTACATCGTGCACCCTGCTGAGCAACTCAGCTCTGTCCAGACTTGAGAAGCCCTATTCTTCAAAAAGCAGCTCAATGAAATGGTCTGTTTCTTAGAAATACCAATTCAGAGGAGAATCTGTAATGTAATTTTTATTTTTTAAAATATAAGCCATTCACAGGGTGATACAAGAAATCAAAAATAAAATATATTTTACTTTACTAAACTAAACCAGTTGTAATCTTTAAAGAGAATTTAAGAAGTGCCAGTTTTCAAAACTAAATCAAAGCTAAATTCTTTGACTATATAGAGATACAGAACTAATAATAACAACCATCCAACCTGCAGACGAAGTACTGTTATCCCCACTCAACAAACTAAGATGTGAAGGCTGACTCACACAGAGCTAATATATAGCTGAGCCAGGAATCTAAACCAAACCAGTCTGATTCCAAAGCTCTTGTTCTTTCTGCCATCTGAAACCTTGGATCTCAATGACACCTAAATTTTGGCATGTGAACAAGTAAGTTTAGCACTAATATGAGCAGCTTGATTATCAAAGGTCATTAATTAACAAAACTTTTATATTAAACCAGAAAGACTACATTTATCTATTGATGTGTTGTTATCTTTCTATGTTAAATATGCATGGAAAGACAAAGCTATATTTTGTCATCAACATACGAGAAAGTAAAGTTACAGGAGAGTAAAAAATTTCCAAAAGCTGTCCTTTATATAGCAAGAGCTAAGCCTAGAGAACTTGGATCACATGATTTTGGGGGGAAGCCATTGTGCTAAGTTGTTGAAAATGGCTCCCAATGAATCTTGCCATCCTGTGCCTATGCCCATTGGCAACGTGTCTTTGCCATTCAGTAACGGTAGCTGGGCACCATCCATTTCTTCTAGTTTCATGGCAGAGATGGTAGTAGTTCATGGAGGCCATTAAATCTGCAGTCCATTTCCTTCTCCATTTTCTCGTCCTTTTCTCCCTCTCTTCTCTTTCTTTTAAACTCCACATCTCATCTACCACTAAATCCTATTGGTTCTACTTTCAAAAAATACTATACAGATGACCATTCCTCAATTCCTTTAACAGCTACCACTGTGCCATTCTCATCTCTCACCGTACTACTGACAATTTCTTACCTGGTCTCCAGGCTTCCACTCTAATACCTTTACAGGCCATTCCTCACCTGCACCCAGAGGTATTAAAAAAATGGAGATCTGGCCATTGTCCTACTCAGAACCTCCTAATTGTTTCCCTTAGGATAAAATAAAAAGTTCTTAAACAAATGATCTTCCCCTGTCTCATTCTCTGACCATGTTTCCTACCCCTCTTTCCCTCACTCACTCCCGCCTAGTCACTCTGATCTTGCTGCTCTTCAAACATGCCAATTTCTGCCTCTAGGATTTTGCATTTGCTGTTCCTTCACTCTGGAATGCTCTACCCTCAGACATTCATGTTTTGTTTCCTCAGTTCATTCAAGGTCTCAGTTCAGATGTCACCTTCTCGAGCGGCCTCCTTTGATCACCTTACCTAAAATGAACCTCTTTCAGTCTTTCAGTTATACATTATCAAGTCAATTAATAGTAATTATTAATTGACTTGATAATGTATAATTGCATGTTTATTTATTATCTACTCATCAGGCTCCATAAGGCCAGAGATTTTGTTTATTTCATCCTTGTATCTACAGTGCATAAAACTTGCTGGCACATATTAGGCACTCAATAAGGATTTGTTGATGGCCAAAAGAAAGAATGAATGAAGGTTCAGCTCAAATCGCTGACTTGGTGCAGTCTTGTCAGCTCAGGCCTGCATTAGTGTCATCTTTCCAATAACACTGAGCACCTCACCATTCCTTCAGTAACTATGCACTGCTGCTTTGTGACAAGTTTTGAATTGTTCTAAACTTTCGTTTCTTTCCTCTTTATTATTTTCACACATTCAAGTCTTATCTTTCTAGCCTGGCCACAAACTCCTGGAAGCCAGGCATCTTAGCTATCTAGTGCTGCTATAACAGAAATACCACAATTAGATGGCTTTAACAAAGATAAGTTTATTCTCTCATATTTTAGGAGGCTAGAGTCCAAATTCAGGGTGCCAACTACAGGGGAAGGCTTTCTCTCTCTCTCGGTTCTGGAGGAAGGTCCTTGTCATCAATCTTCCCCTAGTCTAGGAGTTTCTCAGTGTAGGACCTCAGGTCCAAAGGATAAGCTTTGCTTCAGGTTCTTCTTTCTGGGTGGAATGAGGTCCCCCTGTGTCTCTGCCTGCTTCTCTCTTTTATATCTCAAAAGAGATTGACTCAAGATACAACCTAATCCTATAACTTGAGTCCTGCCTCATTAACATAACTGCCTCTAATCCTGCTTCATTAATATCACGTTGTTGTTGTTGTTAGGTACCATTGAGTCAGTTCCAACTCATAGCGACCTATGTACGACAGAATGAAACACTGCTCGGTCCTGCACCAGCCTCACAATTGTCGCTATGCTTGAGCCCATTGTTGCACCACTGTATCAATCCATTTCATTGAGGGGCTTCCTCCTTTTTGCTAACCCTTTTCTTCACAAAGCATGACATCCTTCACCAGAGACTGATCCCTCCTGATAACGTGTCCAAAGTACGTGAGACACAGTCTTGCCATCCTTGTGTCTAAGGATCACCCTGGCTGTACTTTTTCCAGGACAGATTTGTTCATTCTTCTGGCAGTCCATGGTATATTCAACATTCTTTGCCAATACCAGAATTCAAAGGCATCAATTCTTCAACGTTTCTTATTCATCATCCAGCTTTTGCATGTATATGAGGCGACTGAATACATCATGGATTAGGTCAAGCGCACCTTAGTCTTCAAGGTGACATCTTTGCTTTTCACTACTTTCAAGAGATGTTCTGCAGCAGATTTGCTTCTGATCCCTTGACTGCTGCTTTCATGGGCCTTGATTGTAGAGCCAAGAAAAATGAAATCCTTGACAACGTCAGTCTTTTCTCCATTATTCATGATGTTGCTTACTGGTTCAGTTGTGAGGATTTTTGTTTTCTTTTTATGTTGAGGTGTAATCCATACTGAGGGCTGTGGTCTTTGATCTTCATTGATAAGTGCCTCAAGTTCTCTTCACTTTCAACAAGCAAGGTTGTGTCATCTGCATAGTGTAGGTTGTTAATGAGTCTTCCTCCAATCCTGATGCCCCATTCTTCTTCACCGAGCCCAGCTTCTCAGATTATTTGCTCAGCATACAGACTGAATAGATACGGTGAAAGTATACAACCCTGATGCACACCTTTCCTGACTTTAAGCCACGCAGTATCCCCTTGTTCTGTTTGAACAACTAACTCTTGATCTATGTACAGGTTCCTCAGGAGCACAATTTAGTGTTCTGGAATTCCTATTCTTCGCAATGTTATCTATAATCTGTTATATCCACACAGTCCAATGCCTTTGCATAGTCAATAAAACACAGGTAAATATCTTTCTGGTATTCTCCGCTTTCAGCCAAGGTTCTTCTGACATGAGCAATTACAGCCCTGATTCCACGTACTTTAGTGAATCTTGCTTGAATTTCTGGCAGTTTCCCATCAGTATACTGCTGTAGCCGCTTTCGAATAATCTTCGGCAAATTTTACTTACGTGTAATATAGATTGTATTGGTCGATAATTTCTGCATTTGGTTGGATCACCTATCTTGGGAATAGGCATAAATATGGATCTCTTCCACTTGGTTGGCCAGGTAGCTATCTTCCAAATTTCTTGGCATAGACGACTGAGCACTTCCATGGCTCCCTCTGTTGCAACATCTCAACTGGTATCCTGTCAATTCCTGAAGGCTTATTTTTTGCCAATGCCTTCATTGCAGCTTGGACTTCTTCCTTCAGTATCATTGGTTCCTGATCATATGCTACCTCCTGAAATGACTGAATGTTGACCAGTAATTTTGGGTACAGTGACTGTATTCCTTCCATCTTCTTTGGACACTTCCTGCGTTGTTTAATATTTTCACTGTAGAATTCTTCAGTATTGCAACTGGAGCCTTGAATTTTTTCTTCAGTTCTTTCAGCTTGAGAAATGCCGAGTGTGTTCTTGCCTTTTGGTTTTCTATCTCTAGGTCTTTGCACATGTCATTATAATGCTTTATCTTCTTGAGCCATCCTTTGAAATCTTCTGTTCAGCTCTTTATTTCACCATTTCTTCTTTTTGCTTTAGCTACTTGATGTTCAAGAGCAAGTTTCAGAGTCTCTTCGGACATCTATTTTGGTCTTTTCTTTCTTTCCTCTCTTTTAAATAACCTACATTAACAATGTAAATCCTACATTAACCTCATAGATGTAGGATTTACAACATATAGGAAAATCATATCGGATGACAAAATAGTGGACAATCACACATACTGGGAATCATTACCTAGCCAAGTTGACACATATTTTTTGGGGACACAATTCAAACCATTACCACCAGAGTTGGCCCTACATTAATCTACTTTGGGATCTGTGCAGCACCCAGCACATCGCCTTGTACACAGCAGACTTCTATTATGTTTGTTTGGTGGATTGATTCATAAACTCTGAGAAACTAAAAATGATCACTCTTTGAAGGAATCCCGTCTTTATTCGATATTTTCCCTCATATACGTCTCTTTGTATCTTTCCACAGAACACAGCACATAGAATGCCCATTAAGTATTAATGACTGATGGACAAAAACAGAAACAAAACCTGTAGCCTTGTTGGTAGTGTATCTTGACAGTTTCTCTGCCCTACGCAGGGAAAGCTTCTCGGAGAAAGAGATATTAAGCTGAGATTGTCTAAAACTAAGTACAGCAGAGAACTATTTCCATAGCAGTAACATCATCACATAAGATAAAGCACCTGCCTTTAAAAAAAAATTTTTATTGTGTTAAAACATATATGTGTGTGTGTGTGTGTTTTTATTGTGTTTTAGATAAAGGTTTTAGAGCAAATTAGTTTCTAATTAAACAATTAATACACATATTATTTTGTGACATTGGTTGCCAATCCCATGATGTGTCAGCACTCTCCCCTTCTGAGCCTTGGGTTTCCCATTACCAGCTTTCCTGTCCCCTCCTGCCTTCTCGTCCTTGCCTCTGGGCTGCTGTGCCCATTTAGTCTCATTTTGTTTTATGGGCCTGTCTAATCTTCGGCTGAAGGTTGAACTTCAAGAGTGACTTTAGTACTGAATTAAAAGGGTGTCTGGGGCCATATTCTCGGGGTTTCTCCAGTCTGTTAGACCAGTAAGTCTTGTCTTTTATTTTTTTGGTGAGTTAGAATTTTGTTCTACATTTTTCTCTAGCTCTGTCTGGGACCCTCTATGGAGATCCCTATCAGAGCAGTCAGTGGTGGTAGCCGGGCGCCATCTCGTGCTGGACTCAGTCTGGTGGAGGCTGTGGTAGTTGCGGTCCATTAGTCCTTTGGACTAATCTTTCCCTTGTGTCTTTGGTTTTCTTCATTCTACCTTGCTCCAGATGGGAGTATCTTAGATGGCCACTAACAAGCTTTTTAGACCCCAGATGCTTCTCACCAAAGTCCCCCCACAAAGTAGGATGTAGAAAATTTTCTTTATAAACTTTCTTATGCCAGTTGAGCTAGATGTCCCCCAAGACCATGGTCCTCACAGCCCTCAGCCCAGTAATTTGGTTCCTCAGGAAGTTTGGATGTGTCTATAAAGCTTCCATGACCTTGCCTTGATCAAGTTATGCTGATTTCCCCAGTATTGTGTACTGTCTTACCCTTCACCAAAGTTACCACTTATCTATTGTCTATTTAGTGTTTTTCGCTCCCCACCTATCCCCTCCCTCGTAACCATCAAAGATTGTTTCTTTCTGCGTGTAAAGCTTTTTATGAGTAAAACATATATTTAAAAAACTTTTTTGGTGGCATAGTGGTGAAGAGCTACAGTTGCTAACCAAAAGGTCGGCAGTTCAAATAACCAGGTGCTCTTTGGAAACTCTATGGGGAAGTTCTACTCAGTCAAATACAGTCGCCATGAGTTGGAATCAACTCAACGGCAATGGGTTTGGCTTGGTTTTGGGTGTAAGTGTAAAACAGGGGCCCCGGTGGCTCAGTAGTTAAGTGCTTGGCTGCTAACTGAAAGGTCAGTGGTTTGAATCCATCAGTCACTATACGGGAGAAAGATGTGGCAGTCTGCTTCCATAAAGATTACAGCCTTGAAAACCCTATGGGGTAGTTCTACTCTGTTTTATGGGGTTGCTATGGGTCAGAATTGACTCAACAGCATGGGTTTTGTTTTAAGTGTAAAATTCAGTGACATTAATTAACATTCATCATGTTGTACAACCATCACCATTATCCATTTCCAAATGTTTTTCATTACCCTAAACAGAAACTCTGTATACTTTAAACAATAACTTCATATTTCCCCTTCTCCCCAGTTCGTGGTTTACTAATAAACTTTGGTCTCTATGCATTTGCCTACTCTAGATACTTCTTATAAGTGGAATCATATAATATTTGTTGTACTGTGTCAGATTTATTTCACTTATCATAATGTTTTCAAGGTTCAATCATGTTGTAGCATGTATCAAAACTTCATTTTTCTTTATGGCTGTGTAACATTCCATTTGTATGGATATACCATATTTTGCTTATCCATTCATCTGATGATGGACACTTGGGTTATTTCTACCTTTGGCTGTTGTAACTAATGCTGCAATCGTGTTGGTATAAAAGTGTCTTTTTGAGTTCCTGCTTTCAAGTTTTTTGGGTATATACTTAGGAGTGGAATTGGTAGGTCATAGGATAATTCTATGCTTAACTTTTTAGAAACTGCTACACTGTTTTTCACAGTGATTGCATCATTTTACATTCCCACCAGCAACGGACGAGAGTTTCAATTTCTCCGTATCCACCCCACCACTTGTTATTTTCCATTTTTCTGAAAATAGCCATCTTAGTGGAGGTGAAATAGTAGGCAACTGTCTTATTAAGAAAAAAAAGAAAAAACTTTTTTATGTTATTTCAGAAAAACATATTCATCATAGAAAATGTAGATAAGTAAAAAGGAGAAAATATAAATTATTTACAATCCTTCCATCTAGCAACAACTACAGTGAACATGTTGGTGAATATCCTTACAGCCTCTTTTTATTTCTAAATCATCATTGTTATGAGTGCTCTGAAAGATGTCTTACACTTATTCATATTCATACATATATATCTTATCTCCAGAGTACATCACCATAAAGTGAGAAAGGAACAGGCTCCAGTTTATAGCAAAGAAACCGACCAAATCACGTAATATACACTTACGTAGAAACATCAATCACTAGGCAGCAGAACTAAAATATGACTGAAGATTGATACTTCTAGCTCAAAACTGCATGGCTCCACTATGCATAGCTATTACTTTCTGTGTAAAAAAAGTCCTCTTTTCTCTTGGTTATTCTTCTTCCTTATAAAGAAATTGAGTAGGAAGTAGAAATTCAATGAAGCTTTTTATCATTCAAGGAAATTCACAGCCTAACATCAGGAATAGATAATAGGAAAGATGGGTTTAAGTCTCACAGGCTCAGGGGCAGAGAAAAACACTATTCTTCCCTGTAACAATACTCAGTTCTAAACGTAGATGAGTAAGGGCTACACAAAGTCAATCATTACTTTAAGTAATAGGTCACATGGCTCTGCTCAAAATTCTCAATTAACAGAGACCCGTGGACCTAGTAGGTACTTCAGAAATAGTTGCTCATAAAAGAACTACAAAAAAAGTCTAAAAGCCTGGTTTTCCCTTAACTGTTCCATTCGAGTGGCACAAAAATGTCATTTGGAAGACCCCACATTCAGTTCTACAAATATTCAAACTTCTTATTTCTGTTAATGGTGATGGAACAATTTGGAAATAGATAGTGGCTGCACATCACGATGAATGGAATCAAGGTCACTGAATTTTACACGTAAAACAATGTTGAATTGGCAAGTGCTTTGCTATGTATATTTTTACCACAATTAAAAAAAAAAAAAATCCTTGCCTAGAGTACACCCCAAGGGGTCAGTTTCCATGCTACAAACTGGAGTCTATATGAAAAATATCATAAATAAGTCATTTGAATGTAGGTTTCTAATGTTTTGTTATATATAGGTATACCACAATTTTTTAATTTTTTTTAAAAAAGCAGGTTTCTGGGCTACAGCTGTCAGAAGAAGCAAATGAATTTACCTTTCATCACTGCTTCTTAGTAAAATTATGAAAGTGAAGTACAAAATAAATAAGTGAGCAAACAAACCCACAGTTAAGATAAAAGGGGAAGACGTTATTAAAGGATGAGAGAGCTCAATAAATTCCAGAAAGATGTAAAAGAGATGGGAGCATGTTGATGGATGATACAGGCACTAAAAAATCCTTGCCTAAAGTGTGTAGAGACCAAAGCTTTTCAGTGGTTACCAGGGACGGGAGGGAAGGGGAAAAGGGGAGTCGTTGTTTAGGGGAAACTGAGTTTCTGTTAATGGAAATGGAATAATTTAGAAGCAGTGGTGATGGCTGTACATCAAGATGAACGTAATCAGGGTCACCGGATTGTATGTGTAAAAAATGTTGAATTGGCAAGGGTTTTGTTATACATGCATTTTAGCATAATAAGATAAACAAAAAAATCCTTGCCTAGAGTACACCCCAGGGGAGCTCCTGAGGCAGTGGCAGCCAGGCTACTGCCTAGAAACCATGAGGGTTCTGGGTTCAGAGTAAGCCAGCATGATCAATGGGGAGAAGGAGAATGGGACTGAGAGCAGTAGGACTATCCTCACCCTTCACAGCATATACAGATACTGCTCAAAGTTGATATAGCAGGATATAGAAGTAGAAGCATATTAATCAGTATTATGGAAGAAATGGTCAGGAGAACTAAAAGCACAACTGGTGAAGAAGATTTGGGGAGTAGGCTTGGATGTGGAGAGGGAAACAGGGCAGGATATTTGTGTTTTGTCGTAAGCTCTTCTGTACCAGGAGTCCCTGGGACCTGGTGCAAACAGTTAACAAGCTTAGCTCCCAACTGAAAACTTGGAGTTTCGAGTCCACCCACAGGTGCATCACAAGAAAGACCTGGTGATCTTCTACTGAAAAATCAGCCATTGAAAAGTTCTACTCTGATAGGCACGGGTTTGCCATGAGTCAGTATTGACTTGATGGCTACTTGTTTGTTCCGCACCATTTTATTTTAAACATATGCATGAATTTCTTCGATAAAAGTAATGCTTTCAAATGCAAACAACCAAACAGGTCACTAATTTAGTCTGAAATATGACTGGCAAAAGATTAGTATTTAAATATACAAAGAGTTCCTATAGTACATTAAGAAAAAGAAAACGATCTAAGATATAAACAAAGAAAACCAGAATGGCCAATACAGATGTGAAAAGATTCTCAACCTCACTATAAATAAGAAAAATGCAAATTAAAACAAACAATAGGATATTGTTTCAAAACCTACAGGATTGGCAAAAATGTCAGTCTGACAATACCAAATATTGACAAGGAAGTAGAAACTTTGACATGGTGTGGGTGGAAGAAAAACTGGTACCAACTCTTTAGATAGGACTCTGGTGATATCTAAAAAGATAGAGATAAGCATGGCCTTCAGCCCAGAAATTCAACTTTTAGTTGTATGTACTAGAGAAACTTGTGCATGGACACAAGGCGACATGCATGCTATTTGTAACAACAAAGAATTAGAAACAGCATAATAATATTAACACTCATGCTGATAATAATAGCTAATGTGTATTAGATACTTATTGTGTGCCAGACCTTGAGCAAGTGCTTTATATATATATTAACTTAATCCTATGAAGTTGGTACTATTGCTATCTCCACTGTAGGAAATTGAGGAACAGAGGTGTTAAGTAACTAGTCCAGATGCCTATCAACAGAAAATGGATATATAAACTGAAGTAGTCAGATAGTGAAATACCATAGAACAGTGATTTTTAAAGAAACACTGCTACAATGTACCATCATAGATAAATCTCAAAAACAAGTGGTGGGTAAAAAACTCAAGTTGAATGACATAAACAATATGACAGCATTTATTTAAAGTTTAAAAATATACAAAATAACTATGAATTATATATGGATCTACATATTGGTAATAGCTAATATAAGGTCAAGAAGCACATATATCAACTTGAAAGTGATGAGGGAGGGAAGGGAATCAGATTAGAGATTAGAGAAAGCTATACCACAAAAACCAAACCCATTGCCACTGAGTTGATTCTGCCTCATAGCGACCCTATAGGACAGAGTAGAACTGCCCTGTCATGTTTCTAAGGCTGTAGTCTTTATGGAGGCAGACTGCCATATCTTTCTCCTGTGGAGCAGCTGGTGGGTTTGAACCACCAACCTTTTGGTTAGCAGATGAGTGCTTTAACCACTGAGCAACCAGGGATCCTTGGGAAAAGTATAAAGGGGGCTTAATATACATTTGTATTATCGTATTTAAAAAGCATAGCTAATTATGACACAGTGCTTAACATTTCTTAAATCTAGGTAAGGAGTATATATGTATTCATTATAGATATTCTGTAATTTTCCATATTTTAAAATCTTTCTTAATAAAAAAAAATCTAACACATAAAAAAACAAAACAAAGAAAACAAATTTGGCCTGAGGCCATGGTGGGAGGGTAAAACTTTGAAAACGAACAAAGTCATTCATAGCAGTAAGCACTGATAGGACATGTCTCTCGGAATTAATCAAATTAGATGATCCAAAATGTCATGCAGGAATTTTGTTCACATTTACAGAGTACAGAGGATATGATTATTTTCCTTGTATAACTTTCTAAAAGTAGAATTGTTTTTGGTGGTGTTGGCTGCTGTTGAGTCGATTTTGACACATGGCAACCCCGTGTGTTGCAGAGTAGAACCGTGTTCCAAAGTGTTTCCAAGCCTATGACCTTTCAGAAGCAAATCACTAGGCCTGTCTTCCAAGGCATCTCTGGGTGGGTTTGAACCACCAACCTTGCAGCTAGTAGTTGACCACTTAACCATTTGAGCCACTCAGGGATGCCCCAATCTATCAATACAAATTTCCAAAATTCCTTCTAGAAATGTATACCAATTTATAGTCCCACCAGCAGTGTTTCAAGCTGCCTACACTTTGGCTATGATTCCCAAGAGCAGTCTAATTCATTGTTTTTATCTCCTCACTTCATTTTCTGCAAAGGCATTCAGATCACATAAGCCCAGAGACACATTTCTTTCTTTCTTTGCAGTGCTTAACATATCGACAGCTGCCTTTTCCTCGAAACTCCTTCCTGCTTCAGCTTGTGAAACAGCCCGATCTTCTTCCCGCCCCCCTACCTCCCATATGACCGCTCCTTCTCAGACTTCTTGCTTGTTCCTAAAATACCCATGTTACCCAAAGCCTTGTCCTTGGCTCTCTGTTTTTTTCACGTTATAGGCTCTCTATAGGTGATCGAATCTAAATGTATGGCCTTAACTACCACTTATATGTGGGTGAATCCCAAATCTCTATCTCCAGTTAAGTAGAAATCCATTTTCTACTAAATAGTATACATTCATCTTGAGCTCCAAGTCTTAAATTGAATTCATCATCTTATACCTCTCTACAAGTTTACCCCTCCTATCTACATAAATTACACCAACCAGTCAGCCCATGTCAGAAATCGGGAAGTTATCAAATATATCCCCTCATTTATCCCCACACTCAATCAGTCACCAAGAGCCAGGGATTCTGATATTTAAATAGCTCTCACATCTGTCCTATGCTGATCATCCCCATGGCCCTCACCACTTTCCACCTGGTTTACTACAATGATCTCCTAATAGGTCTTCCTCTCTCCAACTGGCAGCCAAAAAATTCTACTAAGCTTTCCTCCTTAAAGTTCTTTATTTGTTCCCCAAGACTTTCAGCTTAATACCCAAGTTTCTTGCTTTATAGCCAAGACCCATCAGAATATGGTTTGTGCCTACCTCTCTAGCCTCATCTCCTCGCTGAACTAGGCAACCTTCAATTTAGCCTCACTGACTTTCTTTAGTTTTCCTAAGAGGCACTGTTATTTTACATACCCATATTTTGCACATGTCCATCCCTCTGTTTAGAACATCGTTTCCTTTTCCTTTTGCCAAACTTTAGTCCATGCTTCATAACTCAGATTGAACAGTGTCTCCTTCAGATATCTTCCCTAAGTGTCTCATGTAACTCGCAGCCTAATTTGATGTACCTTCTCTATGTTACTGAGACACCTGTGCTTGCTTTTATCACACATCTCATGCCACACTAATTATTGATTTATTTTCTCTCTCTTCCACTAGAGTTTGGCAAAGCACGGCCTGCTGTCAAATCTTCTGATGTCTGTTTTTGTAAATCAAATTTATTGGAACACAGTTATACCCATTAGGTGATGTTTTGTCTATGGCTGCTTCTGCACTACAATGGCAGAGTTGAGTAGTTACGACAGAGGCCAGATGGCCCACAAAACAAAATGGATTTATTATCTGGTCCTTTACAGAAAGAATATGCAAACTCCTGTACTAGACTGTAAATTCCTAGCAGACAGGGCTCATTCTTTGTTCATCTTTGAATTCCTAACACTCGATATATAACAAAAGAAAAAACCCATTGCAGCTGAGTCGATTCCAACTCGTAGTGAACCTACAGGACAGAGTAGAACTGCCCCATAGGGTTTCAAAGCTGTAAATCTTTAGGGAAGCAGACTGCTACATCTTTTTCCCATGGAGTGGATTCGAACCACTGACCTTTCAGTTAGCAGCCACGTGTTTTATCCACTGCCACTACACCACCAGGGCTCCTACTTGATATATCCAAATCTGTTGCTGTTGAATCAATTTTGACTCAGAGCAGCCCTATAGGACAGAGTACTGTATAGGAAACCCCATAAGGTTTCCAAGGATTGGCTGGTAGATTCGAACTGCCAACCTTTTGGTTAGTAGCCAAGCACTTAACCACTGTGCCTAAATATGTGCATATTAAATAAATGAATGAATGGGTGAACAAAATGTTGGATGTGAGGTAAAAGGGGTAGGGAGAGAAAAACAATAAGAACCAACAACACCATTTCACCTTTGCTACATTCACACTCCAATTTGCAAGTACAAATTAAAACAAGTTGAGATCATTAGGTTTTTAAACATCTAGTACATATACTGGCCTCCATGCCCTTCAAGCAAATAACCTAACTTTCTATATTAGTGGTGCTCCAATCTGGCTGCACATCATAATCACTTGGGGGGCTTTTAAAACATATTCATGTTTATGCCCCACAGCCAACAAACTAAATCAGAATGGAGAAGGCAGCCAGCACTGGTTATTTGTTAAAAAGCTTTCTAAGTGATTCAGAGAAGAACATTTGTTCTAAACCAACAGTGCTAGGGAATGAGGCGCTAAGATACACTGAAAATCTTAGTGATTAAACAACAACAACAAAAAAAAGGTTTCATTGTGGCAATTGTGGTACTTGCAAGATAAAAGGGAAATGGATATTTTAAAACACTTCTCTAAAGGAATAGAAACAAAAAGGAATTTAAGCTCCATGAAGATGGATATTTTTGTCCCTTTTGTTCATTGTTGTATTCCTAATACGTACCTGGTACCTAGCATATAATAGGTGATTAATAGATGTATGATGAATGTATGAGTGATTTCTTCACTTGCTAGTGATCAACCAGGAGCCCCTGATTCCAAATAATCCAGTTAATTGAAATTTTATACATGAACAAAGCAAACTGGCAAATACAATGTTCAGTAAACCAAGAAACAACCTTTTTTAGAACCGTAAGCATTACATTCTACAACTTAAATAGGTCTTCTTATGTTATGAAGAGGAAGCAGAGATGCTACTGTGGATAAATGCACCTAGCCCCTTAAAAAAAAAAGTCAGCTGTAATCTGAAAACCAAAAGGGAAAACACATGGGATGAGAACATAAAAAACCATGAAGGAAAATGAATATTAATTGGTGATATTACCTAAAAACTCAAATGATTGGACCTTCCCACTATGCTCTTACCAAAGTCCGCTAAGGTAATTGATGCCTGTGTCTGGCTCAAAATTGAGCCTATGTCTTCAGATTCCCTCTCTTCCCTTCTCTGTGTGTCTCAAAACATACTACTAGAAATGATGAAAATGTTGGTCAAATTCTTATTTCTGAAAAAAATTCTTTGGTTGTGGTTACGAACTTGAAAATGATACAGAAAAATAGAGAAGACAATACAAAAAGTCAAGATTGGAAGAAAGGAACACTTTAAGTTACCTAATTGATATTATAAAGATACCTTTTTCAAAGTTTCAACCCTGATGGGATATTGAGATATGAACTTTTGTAAAACCAGAATTTCTCATTACCAGTTTCCGTAATATTATCTGATTATTTTGAAACATATTTTAAACCTTGTGAATTAATATTTGTGGCTTAGAACTGTGCTGTCCAATATGGTAACCACTAGCCCCATGTGGTTATTGAAGTTTACATTTAAACCAATTAGAATGAAATCCAATTACACATTTAGTTCCTCAGTTGCACTAGCTCAATGGCCACATGTGGCTAATGGCTACCGTATTAGATAGCACAGATATGGAACATTTCCATCATCACAGAAAATTCTATTGGACAACACTGAAAAAATAAATTAGAGTGAACTATTTTCAAATAGCTTCAGGCAATAGTATTAGTCAAGCAAGGACACTGTTAAAAAAAAATTCCGGGTGAAAGATTTATCAGGCATGGAAGGGGGAAGGTTGTAGAGGGTGAGCAGGTAGAGGGATATGTATGTTTCCTAAAGGGAGCATCAGTTTTATCTTCTTATATTTGAGTTATTGCAAAATTAATTCTTTCTGATGTTTACCCTGAACTTCCTTAGAGTTCGTTGAAAACCTGAATAGCCAAGAAATAATGAACAGCCAAGAATAGTCATTGACATGATGGTTACCCCTCACCAGATGAAATGTCGAGAATGACAAAAAGCCAACATTCAAGAAGACAGCATCTGTGAACAAGGTGAAGGCATTGGCGAAAAACAAGCCTCCAGGAACTGACGGCATACCAATTGAGATGTTTCAACAAACAGCTGTAGCACGGGAAATACTGACTCGTCTATACCAAGAAACTTGGAAGACAGCTACCTGCCCAACTGACTGGAAGAGATCTATATTTATGCCTGTTCCCAAGAAAGGTGATCCCACCGAATGCGGAAATTATCCAACCCTATCATTAATATCACACTCAAGTAAAATTTTGCTGAAGATCATTCAAAAGTGGCTGCAGCAGTATATTGGCAGGGAACTGCCAGAAATTCAAGCCAGATTCAGAAAAGGACGTGGAATCAGGGATATCATTGCTGATGTTGGATGGATCCTGCCTGAAAGCAGAGCATACCAGAAAGATGTTTACCTGTGTTGTACTGACTATGCAAAGGCATTCGACTGTGCGGATCATAACAAATTATGGATAACATTTCAAAGAATGGGAATTACAGAACACTTAATTGTGCTCATGAGGAACCTGTACGTGGATCAAAAGGCAGTCATTCAAATAGAACAGTGGGATACTGCGTGGTTTAAAGTCAGGAAAGGTGTGCATCAGGGTTGGATCCTTGCACCACACCTATTCAACCTGTATGCTAAGCAAATAATCCGAGAAGCTGGACTATATGAAGAAGAATGGGGCATGAGGGTTGGAGGAAGACTCATTAACAACTTGCGTTATGCAGATGACACAACCTTGCTTGCTGAAAGTGAAGAAGACTTGAAGTACTTACTGATGAAGATCAAAGACCACAGCCTTCAGTACGGATTACACCTCAACATAAAACCCCCAGAACACCTCAACATACAGAAAACAAAAATCCTCACAACTGGACCAATAAGCAACATTTCGATAAATGGAGAAAAGATTGAAGTTGCCAAGGATTTCATTTTAGTTGGATCCACAATCAACACACATGGAAGCAGCAGTCAAAAAATCAAAAGATGCATTGCATTGGGCAAATCTGCTGCAAAAGACCTCTTTAAATTGTTGAAAAGCAGTGATGTCACCTTGAAGACTAAGTTGTGCCTGACCCAAACCATGGTGTTTTCAATCACATCACATGCGTGCTAAAGCTGAACGATGAATAAGGAAGAACAAAGATGAACTGATGCCTTTGAAGTGTGGTGTTAGTGAAGAATATTGAATATACCATGGACTGCCAAAAGAATGAACAAATCTGTCTTGGAAGAAGTACAACCAAAATGCTGCTTAGTAGCAAGGATGGTGAGACTATGTCTCACATACTTTGGACATGTTATCAGGACAGATAAGTCCCTGGAGAAGGACATCATTGTTGGTAAAGTAGAGGGTCAGCGAAAAAGAGGAGACCCTCAATGAGATGGATTGACACAGTGGCTGCAACAACGAGCCCAAATGTAGCGATCATTGTGAGGATGGTGCGGGACCAGGCAGTGTTTTGTTCAGTTGTACACAGGATGGCTATGGTCGGAATTGACTTGATGCTGCCTATCAACAACAATCAACATGTAGGCATTCCTGGATGGCACAGACAGTGGGCCACGGAGCTACTAACTGAAAGGCTGGTGGTTTGAATCTACCCAGGGGTGCCTCACAAGAAAGGCCTGGTGATCTACTTCTGAAAAATCAGTCATTGAAAACCCTATGGAGCACAGTCCTACTCTAACAAGAATAGGGTTGCTGTGGGGTCACACATAGGCTTCGAATTGACTCTACAGCAATTGGTTTGGTTTTGGTTTTATCAACATTCAAGTAAAAGAAAATATTTTTGTGTTTCCCCTTGGATAATTTTTTAAAAGCAAAAAATTAGCATTATGTATCAAGCAAGATTCATCCTATCTTCACGACTATTTATAAAGATTTCTCAAAAGCAGCCTCTGCCATTCATGGGGAAAAACACTCACTTGAAGCACCTATGTTTCAGAGGCTGTGCTAGATGTTTTAGATGTATTATTTTATTTAATCCTCACAATAACTTTTAGGGATATTATTTCCATTTTTTTCTTTTTTTTAAATTATACTTTAGATGAAGCATTACAGAACAAACTTGTTTCTCATTAAATAGTTAGTACACATATTGTTTTATGACATTGGTTAACAACCCCATGACATGTCACCACCCGACCTTCTCAGCCTTGGGTTCCCTATTACCAGCTTTCCCATACCCTCCTGCCTTCTAGTTCTTGGGCCAGGGCTGGTGTGCCCCTTTAGCCTCATTCTGTTTTATGGGCCTGTCCAATCTCTGGCTGAAGAGAACCTCAGGAGTGACCTCATTACTGAGCTGAAAGGGTGTCTGGGGATATACTCTCAGGGTTTCTCCAATCTCTGTTAGGCCAGCAAGTCTGGCCTTTCTTTTTGAGTTAGAATTTTATTTTACACTTTTTTCCAACTGTGTCCGGGACCCTCTACTGTGAACCCTGCCAGAGCACTCAGTGGTGGTAGCCCGGCACCATCTAGTTGTACTGGACTCCGTCTGGTGGAGGCTGTGGTAGGATATTATCTCCATTTTATAGGGTCTGTCAGTTTGTTGTGAGATGGAACTTATCTCTAGTTCCTGGAATCCTGCTTGGAACAGAGCAGGTACTTAAACAGGTTGATGGATGAGTGAATGAACAAAGGGCACTTATGGAGCACAGTTCTACTCTACACAGGTTGGGTTGCCATGAGTCAGAATCAACTTGATGGCAACTGTGTTGGTGTTTTTTTTTCTGGTAATCTCAATAAAAGACATAGAACCTTGCAGTGGGCACTCAGTAAATACTTACTAACTGAAAACTATATAACCAATAGTGGTCAGTATGACAAATGTATAAGTGGTTGCTAATATATAAATTCCTCTTTAAAAATCCTATTCCAGAACTAGGGCTGAACAACTGACGCCAGATCCAACAACTATGTAAGGCAGTCATAAGAAAAGTGAGGACACATGGAAAAGGCCTAAGATAGAAACGTTGGGACAATGAAAGAATTTGGGAAGTGTACAATCTTTTATTTAAAACTTATTTTTAGGCGTCTTTTAACATCACTTCCAGAATAGTTCCACAATTGTTATCCTCTCAGATCATTTTAGCTCACACCTTTATGGGAAAATTATAACACATACATAATGCCATCATTATAAAAGACATTTTCACCAGCATTTTTTCATAAAGGCACAAAGATTTATATTACAACATGTATTTAACATATAAAAAGACTCATACCTGCTATTAATGATAAACTTGTAATTACATACATATTTTCCATCACAGAAGAAGAGTAGGTAAAGTGGTAATAAAAGATTAAGTAATCATTTTCATCAATGCTATTCGATTGAATAACCAAGGCTAAGAAGTTTTTTTTTTTAATAATATAAATTTTTTTACATTATAAAATTTTTTTCGAAATTTTACACCTAGTGGAATATTGGCTCTTGACCCCTAGCTCTTTAAAATGAAGCAGTCTCATAAAACGAAATGAGACTTACAGGGCACACCACCCCAGGGGGAATGACCAGAAGGCAGAAGGGACAGGAGAGCTGGTGACTGGGAACCCACGGTCTAGGAGGGAGACTGTTGACGTGTCGTGGTGTTGGTAACCAATGCCACAAAATAATATGTGTACTAATTGTTTAACGAGAAGATAGTTCTGTAACCTTCACCTAAAGTACAGTAATAAAAAAGAATTGACAACAGTGACTTGAAAGATTAGATAGGAACCTCAGGGGGCACTGAGTTTATGTTAATAGGGGAGGAATAACTCAGAAAATGAGGGTGAAAATTGTTGCACAACTCTAAGAATGTAATCAATGTCACTGAATTGTACATATAGAAATGGTTGAATTGGTGTATTTTGCTGTGTATATTGTCAACAACAACAACAAAAGGAATTCAAAAAAGAAAAACCTCTGAATAATCTTTAATTCTTAAACCAAACGTATCCCCTGAAGTCTTCTTTAAACCAAACAATAATTTAGTTTAACTAGTAAAGTATGACTGCCTTGAGCACCGCGTTCCCTTAAAGAGCTACCTAAATGGGATCAAATTGAGAACAGCAACTGGAAAGATCAGATAGGAAACTTAGGGGGCAGTAAGTTTATGATAATGGGGGAAGAACAATTTGAGAAAAGGAAGGTGAGACTGGTTGCACAATTTGAAGAACGTAATCAATGTCACTGAATTGTACACGTAGAAATTGTTGAATTGCTGTATGTTCTGCTGTGCATATTTTCAACAACAACAAAAATAAATTATTTAAAAAGAAAAACAAAACAAGGAAAAATAATGAAGTGGCCTACCAACAAACCCTGCCACCAGAGGCTTTGAGAACCAGCTACCCAGACACCCTTCCCCCTCCTTCCATCCCTTCCAGTCCTCTGTCTCTTGGTCTCATTCTCTCTAGCATCTAATACCCTCTCAGTTCTTCCTGCTTATCAAGTCATTTGGACCGTAAGTCCAACCTCCTAACCTGCATCTACTCTGCTCACACACAGTGAGGGCTTGATGCACCCATAAGTCAGAATAGGAAATGTTTCTGATGTTTATTCTGGCTTCTTGCATCCCTCCATGGCCGGGACAGCAACCTAGACCTCTCCCTGAGGGTGACACTTAGACACTTGCAAACTTCCCCAAACTATTATTTATATTCTCTTCACTAGCACTTAAGATATTCAGCCCCAAGAGAGCTTCTTCAGCGGGCATAGACATCGTATTAAAATTCTCCCAAACATATTCCAAAGTACTTTACGTTTAGAAAATGGAATCAAA
This sequence comes from Elephas maximus indicus, assembly GCF_024166365.1. Classification (NCBI taxonomy): domain Eukaryota; kingdom Metazoa; phylum Chordata; class Mammalia; order Proboscidea; family Elephantidae; genus Elephas; species Elephas maximus. The sequence continues at coordinate 123,103,885 of NC_064820.1, forward strand.
GCAGAAATAATATGGAAGGAAATGCTGTTTAGATTTTTCTTTTTTTGATGGGTAAAAAAATGAAATGTTCTTTTCAGGCACAATTTTATCTTGTATTCCATTTACTCTCTCAGATTCTAATTAAAATATCATGACATGAAAAGCAGACAAGGCCTTGTAGTCTGATCATTGACATGAGAATGAGAAGACTTAATCCCATACATACTACAGCCCCAGGCAAGAAATTTTGTCATTGTGCCTCATTTCCTCAAGTATTACATGGATGTATCACATTTGTCATACTATGAAAAACAAGCCACGGCAACGACTTTTATAACAATATGTTTGCCATACGAGCTAGAAAGTCACTAGAATTATAGACATTTTCTATATTATTTTTTTAAATTCCATTCGTGACAGATATTTTTGTAGAATAAAATAAAATAAATATCAAGATGAAGATAAACAAAAAAGATATACAAAATACAAATCCAATTCTAAAATTAAATTCAACTCTGTCAAATTGCTATCAAAGTTTCTCAACACTTCCAATTTCTGTTCTTACCTCATTGCAGATTGGCAAGAAAAGCACTCATCTGTGGACCACTCTTTAAGTACCTGTTCTAGAAGTCATGAATATGGCTAAGACAATTTCTTACTTCGTAAATTAGAGATCAGTGAGGGAACAATGCCAGGGTCTTAGGTAGCTCTCCCTCTTTGTTTACCTTGGCATATCATTGTAAGGAAAGGAAGTGTAGACAGTAATAACATTTATGTCTACGTTCAATAATCTTAAAACACAGTATTGGGGAAATAACCCACAGAAATGCCATTGTGGCTTTATATTTATAATAATTTAAGTTAAAGCAGAATCCTTGAATCTCTATCTATATCCATATCCATGTCTATATCTATTTTGCTCAACTAACCATGACATCGATACTTAAGTGAGCACTGTGAGCTTGGTGCTCTACAACGTTGAATAAAAATTATCTTTATACTTTAGAAGTTTGGAATACAAACCATATCCCATGTTGCAGTTGTTTGGTGCTGTTGAGTCGATTCTGACTCATAGCCACCCTGTGTACAACAGAACAAAACACTGCCTGGTCCTGTGCCACTTTCACCATCATTGCTATGTTTGAGCTTATTGTTGCGGCCACTGTGTCAATCCATCTTGTTGAGGGTCTCCTCTTTTTCACTGACCCTCTACCTTACCAAGCATAATGTTCTTTTCTGGGGACTGGTCCCTCCTGATAACATGCCCAAAGTACGTGAGATGAAGTCTTGCCATCCTCGCTTCTAAGGAGCATTCTGGCTATACTTTCTCCAAGACAGACCTGTTCATTCTTCTGGCAGTCCATGATATATTCAGTACTCTTCACCAACACCATAACTGAAAGGCATCAATTCTATAATCTATATCCCATAGATTATAGAATATATACATACATATATAATCTGTATTTCCTAGATTATAAAATAATAAGCACAGGGAGGGAGAAATGGGGAGCTTGCTCTGGTTTGTACACGGATGTGTAGTGTTAGTACAGTGACTGAGGGAGGAGGGCTGGTAAAGTTACAACAGGAGTAATAAAAAAGCTGTTTGGATAAGAAGAAGGAGTGAAAATGAAGGTGAGGGACAAAAGGAAGGAAGGATGCAGCAGAGGGAGAGGGCTGCACGCTCCAGGGAGCTGGGAAGTCGGCAGGGAGGGAACCGTGATAGCTAGGATACCACCTACACTTTCGGCTTAAAGGTTGAAGCTTCAGTTTGTTTCTTTATTTGAGGGTGGAAGATTTCCTCCTATGTCGCTTTTAAAATCAAGGAAAATAAACTAACCTCCCTAATGCCTCTGAATTGCCAAAATCAGGGGTTCAGAAACATCAGCACTTGCTTTAATCCTCTTGGTTAAGACAAAACACATATAGAAACAAGCCTATCTCATATCGAGGCTGTGAGCAATGCCCTCCAACGGCTGCAAAAGAACAATGTGGTGAGGAGTGTTGGAAAATGAGTCCTGATCACAGACAGAAAGTCACCAATGTAACATAAGTGAGCCCAGAGGCCTGGACTGTGGCCAAGTTCAGAAATAAATAACTTCCAGTGACAAAAGCTGGGTCTAGGATTTAAAAGTACATGTCACTCATTACCTACTGGTGAGACTATAACTTGCTACAACATCTACGGCAGTTTGGCAGCATTTGTCAAAATGAAAAAGGCACATACCTTTGACCTAGCAATTCCATTTCTGGAAATGTATCCCACACTGATACGTGCTAAACAATGAGTGTACAGTGTACAGGGTTATTCAGTGTAGAACTGTTTGCATTAGCAAAATATTGGAAATAACCTAAATATTCACCAGTAGGAGTCTGGATAAATAAATTATGGGCCATTCATATGATGTCATGAATAGTTTAAAAAGAATGAAGCAACTTTATATAATGGTGGTATAAATTTCAAAATAGATCAAGTTAAGACAAGGCAGGCGTAGATCAGTGCACATGGCATCCTGCCATGCTGTATCAAAGAAGAAGTAGACTATGTGCCTAGATGCACTTGGTGTGCACACACTCCTTCTGAAGGCTACTGAAGTGACCATTACAGGGACTGCCTTTGGAGAGGGGTCTGTGTCTGGAGGACAGGCATAGGACAAAAACTTACTCTGCTATATATATCTATCTTTTTTCGGACACATTTTGAATTTTTATTTACATGAATGCATAACACATTTTTAAAAAAGCTACCACCAGCACTACAGTGGCAGTCAAGATCCTGGAAGTTAAAGAGGAGTGTGAGAGAAAAATGAACCAAGGGAGCTTAGCTTTGGCATCCAGTGACCTGCCAAGAGGAAAACCAGATGCCTCCTTACAGTGTATCAGCTTACAGGTTATTATGGTTATTATCCTGTCAAGATTTTTTAGTAGCTTGCATTTTACACTTAGCCTTGACAACAGTTCTCTTCAATTCTCCAAAACTTGCTAATTAATCTTCTGAAAATGACGTATGGAATAAGGGCGTCAGTATATGATATTTAAACAGGATTTAATTACCTGTTAGCTGCAGAGAATTTGAAGTTTTTCATTCTCCAAACTTTGTAAAGATAAAAAAGTACTCAGAGTCTACTGGGCAAAGTGATGTTGGGAGGAAAGTCATATAAGACATGTTGTAGGTTTTATAAAATAAAACATTACAAATATTATTATTTCCAGTCTCTAGCATATGACTGTGTGATTACACTATAATTACATTTTGAACATCACTGTATGATCTTTGGAAACCCTGCTGGTATAGTGTTTAAGAGTTCAGCTGTTAACCAAAAGGTGGGCAGTTCCAATCCACCAGGTGCTCCGTGGAAACCCTATGGGGCAGTTCTACTCTGTCCTATTATCTTCAAGGAGCCCAGGTGGTGCAACAGTTAAGCACTCAGCTACTAACCAGAAGGTTGGCAGTTCCAACCCACTCTGCAGCTCTGTGAGAAAGACCTGGAGATCTGCTTCCATAAAGATTATAGCCAAGAAAATCCTATGAGTCAGTTCTACTGGGTCATGTGGGGTCACTATGTGTCAGAACAACAACAATTACACATGATCTTCAAAGCAGAGCATCATTTTCCCCTGGTGATTCAGAAAATCAAGATACTCTCCATGGTCCGTTCCTCTTCTAAGGAAACTATATCATAAAAGCTAGACAATTCAAGGCTAATTATTCCAAACCAACATATAAATTAAAAGTTTGAAGGCTCATCTTAGAAATTATAACTGGGAGAAAAACATTTACACTTGCTAAAAGCCATACTTCTTGTCTCCACTATCTAATGTGCAATTTGTTCATCCTGAAAAATTATGGTGAAGTTAAACACAAACAGCATTTTCTACGTTAATTACAGACAAATCTTCTTCCCTGCAATTTACATCTTAGAATCCAGCTCTATGCTGTTCTATTTCCTTCCAGCTGAAAGAAAGAAGTTGCTAGCTCAACATTGTCTTGCATGTGGATTCTGCTTTTAATGAAAAAAGTAAGACTGTCACAAATTCATTTATACCATGGGATGACAATTCTAGTCCCATTTCAGAGTTTTCTAAAATTACCCAAATCAGACACACGCAATTGGGATATCATAAACTGTTGCCTGAGTAAATGTATTACGGGTTCTCCTCAAGCAGAAACTCCATGGTGGTCCCCTCTCCTCTCCTCTGAACCAGCAATACAAAGAGTTCTAACAATCCTGTTTGTAGTCTACATCTGTACCCACCCGCGAAAGCATAATTAAGTCACATTTTTTTTTCAAATCAGTCTAAATATAGCTGGTTATCTGTTCAGAATAATGATTGAAAAATAATCTTTTCAAGAAAAGCCAATGAAAAAAGTTAAGAAGTACAAATAAATGCAGGTTAAGTTTAACCATGTGTCTATTTATATAGAGAACTTAGTGTCACTGATGTCCTACCAGCAGGGCCAAGCAGAAGATCTGCATGCAGGGAATCTCAGTGGGGTTTCAAAGGATCCACGAAAAGGAGCAGGTGCCATCATTAGGTTGGCCTTAAACGTTACGCACCTGGAGCCTTGTCCCTCTGAAGAGAACTAGCATGTATTGATAACATACGTTGTGCCTGGCAAAGTGTTAGGAGCTTTACAGCTTGATGAGGGTCATGCGAAACACACGTATTGTTGTAACCCGTGTATTTATGTAATAAAATCATAAACATCTTTCCATGACAATGACTATGGCACTGTGCTGCCATTTTTAATATCTGCAAAGTGTGCACTATATAAGTACAGCATAATACGGTTTTTTTAAATTTAATTTCCATCTTTTTTCTCTTATAAAAATGCTGCGATTAGCATCCTTGTGCACTTCTCTGATTGCTTCTTAAGTTAAATTACTACGGTTAGAATTGCTAGGTCAAAGAAATACACTTAATAAGGGCTTTCTCGGATCCCTGGGTGGCACAAATGGTTAGCTGAAAGGTTGGCAGTTCAAACCCACCCAGAGGCACCTCAAAAGACAGGCCTGGCAATCTGCTTTGGAAGGTCACAGCCTTGAAAATCCTATAGAGCAGCTCTGCTCAGCATACATGGGATCACCATCAGCTGGAACTGATGGCAACTTGATGGCAACAGCCAACAACAAGGGCTTTCATGCATGTCAAACAGCCCTATAGGAAATAGTTCTATAGACAGGCTTGAGCTAAATTTACTGTTACTGACTTTTTATCAGTCTTGCATTTTCCACAAACCTATACCAATGCTGGGTATTCTTTTTTTTTTTTTCAAACTAATGCAAAAAATTATTAACTTGGGGTTTCATCCTTTAAGTGCACAAAGATAAAAATTTTGAAAATACTTTCCGTGACAGTGTGGGGTAATAGCCACTCTCATGCATTATTAGTATAAGTGTAAATTGTTACAATTTCTATGGAGAAAATTTGGCATTATCTATAAAACTTAAAATACACACTTTTTGACCTAGCATTTAGGGAATTACCTTACTGATATACTCATATATGCCAAATGACCTATGTACAAGGATTTTATTGCAACACTGTTTTATAAATATAAATGGTGGGAAACAATTTAAAGGTTCATCAAAAACAGGCCAGTAAAATAAATTGTGGTTCATTTGCATAATGGAGTATGATGCAACTGTTAGAAAGAATGAGGTTCCAACTTTTCTGTATGCTTGAAAATTTTCATTAAAAAAGTTAGGTGGTAGTTTATAAAGAAAATGTTCTACATCCTACTTTGGTAAGTAGTGTCTGGGGTCTTAAAAGCTTATGAGCAGCCATCTATGATACTCCACTGTCTCGCCCTGTCTGGAGCAAGGGGGAATGAAGAAAACCAAAGACACAAGGGGAAGATTAGTCCAAAGGACTAATGTACCACAACTAACACAGCCTTCACTAGACTGAGTTCAGCACAACTAAATGATGCTTGTCTACTACCACTGACCGCTCTGACTGGGATCACAATAGAGGGTCCTAAACAGAGCTGGAGAAAAATGTAGAACAATATTCTAACTCACACACACACACAAAAGACTAGACTTGCTGATCTGACAGAGACTGGAGAAACCCTGACAGTATGGGCCTTAGACATCCTTTTTAACTCAGTACTGAAGTCGCTCCTGAGGTTCACTCTTCAGATTAGACAGACCCATTAAATAAAAGGAGACTAAATGGGCATACAAGCCCAGGACAAGGACGAGAAGACAGGAGGGGACAGGAAAACTGGTAGTGGGGAACCCAAGGTCGAGACGGGGAGAGTATTGATATGTCATGATGTTGGCACCCAATGTCACAAAACAATATGTGTATTAATAGTTTAATGAGAAACTAATTGGCTCTGTAAACCTTCATCTAAGGTGAAATAAAAAAAAAGTTAGGTGGATAAAGAACAAGGCATCTATATATGTATTGATATGAGAAAACTTCCAAAATAACTGTTATGTGAAAAAAGCAAGTATAGAACAGTATGTAGTATGTCAGTGAAGGACTTCATACATGAAGAAAGCAAGATGTCATTAAAAAGACAGGGAAGAAAGAAAAGACCAAAATGGATGTCAGAAGAGACTCTGAAACTTGCTCTTGAACACTGAATAGCTAAAGCAAAAGGAAGAAATTACGAACTAAGGGTTGAACAGAAGATTTCAAAGGGTGGCTCGAGAAGACAAAGTAAAATGAAGGTTTATAATGACATGTGAAAAGACGTGGAGATGGAAAACCAAAAGGGAAGAACATGCTCTGCATTTCTCAAGCTGAAAGAACTGAAGAAAAAATTCAAGCCTAAAGTTCAATATTGGGGAAAATATTAAATGACTCAGGAAGCATCAAAAGAAGATGGAAAGAGTACAGAGTGACTATACCAAAAAGAATTGGTCAACATTTAACCATTTCAGGAAGTACCATATAAGCAGGAACCAACGGTACTGAAGGAAGAAGTCCAAGCTGCACTGAAGGCACTGGTGAAAAACAAGGCTCCAGGAATTGACGGAATACCAATTGAGATGTTTCAACAAACAGATGCAGCACTGGAAGTGCTCACTCATCTATGCCAAGAAATTTGGGAGACAGCTACCTGGCCAACCGACAGAAGAGATCCACATTTATGCCTATTCCCAAGAAAGCTGATCCTACTGAATGCAGAAATTATCCAATAATATCATTAATTTCACATGCAAGTACAATCTTGCTAAAGATCATTCAAAAGCAGCTGCAGCAGTATCTCCACAGGGAACTGCCAGATATTCAATCCAGATTCAGAAGAAGACGCAGAACCAGGGATATCATTGCTGATGTCAGACGGATCCTGGCTGAAAGCAAATACCAGAAAGATGTTTACCTGTGTTTTATTGACCATGCAAAGGCATTCAACTGTGTGGATCATAACAAATTATGGATAACATTGCGAAGAATGTAAATTCCAGAACACTTAATTGTGCTTATGAGGAACCTGTACATAGATGAAGAGGGGGTTGTTTGAACAGGACAATGGGATGCTGCGTGGTTTAAAGTTAGGAAAGGTGTCTGTCTGGGTTATATCCTTGCACCATACCTATTCAATCTGTATGCGGAGCAAATAATCTGAGAAGCAGGACTGTATGAAGAAGGATGGGGCATCAGGATTGGAGGAAGACTTATTAACAACCTGTGTTATGCAGATGACACTATCTTGCTGAAAGCACTTACTGATGAAGATTAAAGACCTCAGCCTTAGTATGGATTACACCTCAACATAAAGAAAACAAAAATCCTCACAACTGGACCAATAAGCAACATCATGATAAACAGAGAAAAGATTGAAGTTGTCCAGGATTTCATTTTGCTTGGATCCACAATCAACACCCATGGAAGCAGCAGTCAAGAGATCAAAAGACACATTGCCTTGGGCAAATTTACTGCAAAAGAACTCTTTAAAGTGTTGAAAAGCAAAGATGTCACCTTGAAGACTAAGGTGCGCCTGACCCAAGCCATGGTATTTTCAATCACCTCCAATGCACGTGAAAGCTGGATGATGAAAAAGGAAAACCAAAGAATTGATGCCTTTGAATTATAGGTTTGGAAATGAATATTGAGTATACCATGGACTGCCAAAAGAACAAACAAATCTGCCTTGGAAGAAGTATAACCATAATGCTCCTTAGAAGCAAGGATACTGAGATGTCTCACATACTTTCGACATGTTGTTAGGAAGGTTCAGTCCTTGGAGAAGGACATTATGCTTGGTAATGTAGAGGGTCGTTGAAAAAGAAGAAGACCTTCAATGAGATGGATTGACACAGTGGCTGCAACAATGGGTTTAAGCATAAGAATGATCGTGAGGATGGAGCAGAACGGGGAAATGTTTCATTCTATTGTACATAGCGTCACTACGAGTCAGAACCGACTCGATGGCACCTAACAACAACGACAAATGTATATGTGTGTGTATATACATACCCGTGTTCATGGATAACCTCTGAAGGAGTTCATAAGAAAGTAGTAATGTTAGTTGCCTTTAGGGAGGAGAATGGAGTGGCCAGAGAATAGCCTGGGAGGAGAGAAACATAGCTTTAATTGTATATAATTTTATATCCTGGAATTTTGTAGCATGTATACATATTACCTATTCAATAATAAACAAATAATAAATGATTATTATCTCTTCTTAATTTACATTTTTGACAACTAGAAGCTGAATAGATCTTCATTCAGCTATTGGCTGTTAATAGTTCTTATTTTGTCAATTGCCATTTCATACTGCCATCTAACACAGATCTTTCCAAAACTCCTATAACAGTTTTAAAGTCATTTTTCAACGTATAGAATTTGAAACTACATGTTGGTTTTTCCTAAGGCTTTCTTTTTATCCTTGTATTTGATTTAAGCTTTAGGTATGATCTCAGTTTTAAATACAGTAGGAAAAAAACGAAAATCTCCAGAACCACATTTGGATAGACATAAGTTAACCTTTCCAAGGCGTGGGAGGCCCCAGCATATTAGAACCACCCTGCTGTTCTGCTACCCTAGTTGTGTGAAATTTCTTCACAAATTTAAGCCTTGGTCAGGTTTAGTGAAAAGGGAATTAAAAAGAATCTACCTCGGAAGTGTATTGTGAGGATTAAATAAGACAATATGTGTAAATCTCTTAGTATGGTGAGTGGCACATGGAAAGCACTTAACAAGTCATATCAGCAATGTCATCATCACCATGAAGATGAACACAAAAATACAGCTGTTTATAAAGATGAAGGCAGGGGCGGGGGGGGGGGATGGGAAATGACTGCTAATAGTGTGGGGTTTCTTTCTGGGTTGACAAAAATATTCTGGAATTAGTGGTAATGGTTGTACAACTTTGTGACTATACAAAAAACCATTGAATTGTACACTTTAAAAGGGTGAATTTTATGGTACGTGAATTATAACTCATCTTTTTTTTTAATCTATGGACTATTTGGAACACCCTGAAATTATATTGCTATTAATATGCAAATTTTTGCCCTTTAAATATGACTCTATGAAAAAGAAGAGTAGTAAAGAAAATTAAAACTGACATTCAAGGAGTATCTCCTGTGGATCAGGCATTGTGCTGGGTGCTGAGGGCATGGAGGGAATAGTTTACAATCCAGTCCCTCAAGGGGTTCAGTCAAGAGATTGTAGGCGGGAGCAGGGGAGGAATTGGGATTGGCTGCTATTAGGTTCCAGGTTTCTTTTCCAGGTATGGAAATGCTCTGGAATTAAACAGTGGTGATGGCTATACAACATAGTGAATATACGAGAAAACCCGAAATTGTACACTTTAAAATGGTGAATTTCATGTTATATGAATTATATTTCAATTAAAAAATAAGGAAATGAATTCATCAATTGTGCCAAAGGTTACCCATAGTTAAGATTAGGCAATGTAATTCAGAAAAATGATTTTATGTTGCCCATGGAAGAAAAAAAAGCAGATGCAGAAACAACAAAAGCCAGTTAGACACAAACTAGTCACAATTCAAAAGAAAAGAAACCTGATAGCACTACTTGCAAAATTTCTGTTACATGAGGATTATACCCAACAACTCAGGGAAGACATTTTTGCTGTATCCCATGAGCAATTTTATCAAATCTTTCCATTGACTTCAAGCAACAGTATTTCAAGCAGGGATCATCTCTGTGAAGTCAATTCTAACACATAAAGCTGACAGTGATTCTTCTTCCCTCCAAAGATGTTACATTACAGGATCCCAAAACCAGAGTTCAGAACAAAAACTAAGAATAACCTGACAGCAGGTCCAGAGGTGTGCCTTCCACTACACATTAATATGTTTGTGAATGTGAGGAGGGATTATTCCATTTTTAAAAATCTGTCACACACTGGTCTATTTTTCCAAAAGGCTCTTGAATTAGGCATGCCATTAGTCCCATTAACTCAGTTTTTTTCACGACAAAAATAATAGCAGGCAGGGCAGCAGCACAACTATTATCTATTTTTACTTCCTACATTGATTTTTTAAAAACTCTCTTTACAGGAAATTTAAGCCAATTAGCCCTTTTGTCCTTTGGAAGTGATTCTAAGCACTAAAATTAAATCTAATATATTTAAATCTTCTAAAAATACTGACTTTACATTATAAGTCAATAATTTGAACTTCACAAAGATCTATAATTAGCAGAAAGTATGCAGAAGAAATTCAAATATGATATATTTTCCTGGAATAATTCTTTCGACAATCTTCCCTGGAGTTAATTGCTCTGGGAAAACACGACTATTTACTCTAATTTTATCACAGTATTGACTAGTCAGAGAAATAACATACTATATGGGACCATCACATATATTAAGGGTTTCCTGGGGATTATGATCCAACAGTGTATCAACAATTTTTTATCCCTGTCTGTTGACTATTGAAGCCTCAGGTTTCCCAAGCTCACATTTGCTAGATCCTGAGCTTTTCTGGGTTAGACCTTCTGCAATATACTGCAGGAGGGCTCAGATTCTTTTTCTGTGACTGTTCTGCTCTACTAGTTTTCATTTGCTTCAAGGAGCTGCTGAACAAACATCCAAGTGGCTAACACATATTCTTGGACCTATCTACTGACTCCTTCCCCATTGCTTTTGCCAATTAATTTCTATTTTTACTTAATTCCTCATTCTATGAAGCTCCAGAGTCCTTGAGATAGCCGATTTCTCAGGCTACCTGGGTGCTTTGCTGTTTTATTCACCGCTTTCTAAAAGGTACTTCCCATCGCTAATGCTAGTGACAGTAGAAATAAGGATGAGGCTGTAGGGTTGCTTCGGATAACTGTTTTTGCCATGTTTTCAGCTATTACTAAGTGTTTGAAGACCTTAGGAGGGACAGAATATGAATTAATAAATCCTTAATGACAGCAGTAAAATTACAGTTAATTTCAGGCAGTGATATGCTGGTGAATGTTTAACAAGTGGCTGTCTGGGGAGAAAATGCCCTTATTTGGGGCGTTTGCTGAATTTTTTTTTTTTTTGCTGATTTCTGTGGCTAAATACTCCCACCATGGCTGATTTCAAACTACCAACATGATGTCACTGAACGTGAATTTGGGAAGAGATGTGCAATAAAAAAAAAAAAAAATTTTTTTTCAATAGCACCTCACAATACAGTGTTTCTACCATACAGATACAATAGACGTAAATAAGCTCAACATAGCTAATAGTAAAATACAGTTAAATAGGAAGTGATGAGTTTTGAGTATTTATCACCTTTATTGTTAATATAATGCATTTCATTGTATGCTTATGTGATTTAATTTTTAATAATGGCCCTGTTTAATAATGGCTTGCAAAATTCCTGAAAATTTAGCAATTGTCTTTTGTAAGCCGGTATGAACCAGCTCCATCCAGCACACTATTGATTACAGGGTATATGAGACCTATAGATCACCATCAGTATATTGTGGCATGGCCAGACATGGTGTAGCTCATTGGAAGTGCCTGGGTGACTTGAGGAGTCTGCAGTCTGGACCTAGATGAGCCCAATGAGAATGCATAAACTTTAAAGAGACAGACCTAGCTGGAGGAGCTAGAAGAATTCTGACATATCATTGTAGAAAAGTAGGTATCAGTGAATCCTATACAAAATGACTGGGTTGACAGGGTCATCTAGTTAAATGAGGGAGACTGCATCTATTTATTTACCTTAATAGTTTCCTTTCAATTCTCCCTGAAAGCACCCTAAAAGATAAAAAAGGCATAAAACCATAACAAGAAGGAGAACAAAGGACAAGATTAGAACAACCGAATTTTAGAAGTTGCAAGGCAGATGGATGAGTGGATTTAGCTCACCAGAGAAAGTCTGAGTGAAGCAGGACTTCAGCCAGGCTCAGAGACAGGAGAGCCAGGGAGTCCAGGTAAAGCTCAAAACAGAATGATTCACTGAATGTCAGTGTAAGAACCCATTAGATTCTTACTTCTCCTCCCCACTCCAGCACAATCAAGTGACTATTTCTTCCCAACCCAGGCAGAAAATCAGAGCATTATTTACTATGAAGGTTGATCCCAGACTGATTCTGGATTCAGGGCCACCAAGCCCAGTGAGGATAATAGCACAGTCTTGAAATTGGGGAATTAAAAGGAAGTTTACTTGTTGAATGGTAAAAAGCCTCTTTTCCTCCACTCAGCTCTGACAACCCTGGCTACTAGCTTTATACTACCCAAGCAGGAGACTAAAGGATTTTCCTCTGAGCATATTTCCTGGACCAAGAGAAGATATCTATATATGCTAAAGACTGGGCAAGGGAAAGAGGGATCGCCCATTGAAACAGCTAGCTCACTCAGATCATCCTACTATAAAGCCTATCAGGCAAAAAGTCCTCCCACCTTGACAAAGAACTTTTTTTTTTTAATATATAATTTTTATTGTGCTTTAAGTGAAAGTTTACAAATCAAGTCAGTCTCTCACACAAAAACCCATATACACCTTGCTACACACTCCCAATTAGTCTCCCCCTAATGAGACAGCCTGCTCTCTCCCTCCACTCTCTCTTTTCATGTCCATTTCGTCAGCTTCTAACCCCCTCCACCCTCTTATCTCTCCTCCGGGCAGGAGATGCTTACATGGTCTCAAGTGTTCACCTCATCCAAGAAGATCACTCCTCACCAGCATCCCTCTCCAACCCATTGTCCAGTCCAATCCATGTCTGAAGAGTTGGCTTCAGGAATGGTTCCTGTCCTGGGCCAACAGAAGGTCTGGGGGCCATGACCACCAGGGTCCTTCTAGTCTCAGTCAGACCATTAAGTCTGGTCTTTTTATGAGAATTTGGGGTCTGCATCCCACTGCTCTCCTGCTCCCTAGGAATTCTCTGTTGTGTTCCCTGTCAGGGCAGTCATCGGTTGTAGCCGGGCACCATCTAGTTCTTCTGGTCTCAGGATGATGTAGTCTCTGGTTCATGTGGCCCTCTCTGTCTCTTGGGCTCGTAATTGCCTTGTGTCCTTGGCGTTCTTCATTCTCCTTTGATACAGGTGGGTTGAGACCAATTGATGCATCTTAGATGGCTGCTTGCTAGCGTTTAAGACTCCAGATGCCACTCTTCAAAGTGGGATGCAGAACGTTTTCTTAATAGATTTTATTATGCCAGCTGACTTAGACGTCCCCTGAAACCATGGTCCCCAGACCCCTGCTACGCTGGCCTTTGAAGCATTCAGTTTATTCAGGAAACTTCTTTGCTTTTGGTTTAGTCCAATTGTGCTGACCTCCCCTGCGTTGTGTGCTGTCTTTCCCTTCACCTAAAGTAGTTCTTATCTACTACCTAATTAGTGAATGCCCCCTCCCACCCTCCCTCCCTCTCCCCTCTTGTAACCACAAAAGAATGTTTTCTTCTCATTTTAAACTTTCTCAAGAACTTCTTTTTTTAAAACATCATTTTATTTATGTTGTTGTTGTTGTTGAGGATATACACAGCAAAACATACACCTATTCAACAGTTTCTACATGTGCCATTTAGTCACATTGATTACATTCTTTGCATTGTGTAACCATTCTCACCATCCTTTTCTTAGTTGTTCTGAGAAAGAACTTCTAATCAGCTTTGTTGTGCCTCACTCTTAAATATGAGACAGGTAAGGACTACTAGACATTTGAAGAGGGCATTTCACATAAAAGAGAGAGACAAGACTAATGGGAAAAAAAAGGGGAACTCGGGAAACAGAGAAATAATGCTGTAACAGAAAAAAAAAATCATCATGGACGTTCTTAGAGAGTTAAATGACGATATAATTTTTAGGGATCAAGAATAGGAAGAAATAAAAATTAGAATACTCAGAGAAGAAGAACAACATAAAAAGATCTTGAAAATTAAATGTATGGTAGCAGAAACTCAAATTGTAGTATAAAATTGGAAGGTAAAGTTGAGCAAATCTCCCAGAAAATAGGCCAATAAGGAATGAAAACCAAAGAACTGGAAAATATGAGAGAAAAAGGAAAGAATTAGATTATTTTAGAATATTTAACATACAAATTACAGGAGTTCGAAAAAGAATGACAGAGAAGATAAAGAGGAGGAAACCATCACAGATAGGTTTAAGAAAATTTCTTAGAACTGAAGGATATGAGTTTCCATAAGAGAGAGTACATAAAGTAATTAGTATAATGGGTAATAAAACAGGCCCGTACCCATACTATGGCACATTAACATTAAATTTTGGAACACTGGGGCAAAGAAGATTCTAAAAGCTTCCAGAACTAAAAAAAGAAAAACAATAACAGGTCTCTTACAAAGTATTGGGAATGATAACCAAATCCATTTTTTTTCAATAGGCTAGTGGATGCTAGAAGACACTGGGTGTCATAGATTGAATAATGTCCCCTCCAAAATGTGTGTATCAACTTGGTTAGGCCATGATTCCCAGTGTTGTGTGGTTGTTTTCCATTTTGTGACTGTAATTTTATGTTAAAGAGGATGAGGGTGGGATTGTAACATCCTTATTCAGATCACATACTTGAGCCAATGTAAAGGGCGTTTCCGTGGGGTATGGCTTGCACCACCTTTTACCTCTCAAGAGATAAAAAAGGAAGGGAAGTGAGCAGAGAGGGGGCACCTCATACTACCAAGAAAGCAGTATTGGGAGCAGAGTGCATCCTTTGGACCCAGGGCCCGGGTGTCTGAGAAGCTCCTAGTCCAGGGGAAGACTGATAAGAAGGTCGACAGAGAGAGAAAGACTTCACCTGGAGCTGACGCCCTGAATTTGGACTTTTAGCCTACTTTACTGTGAGGAAATAAACTTCTCTTTGTTGAAACCATCTACTTGTGGTATTTCTGTTATAGCAGCACTAGATAACTAAGACACTGGGACAATCTCTTCAAAATCCCAAGAAAAAATAAGTTCCAATCTCAAATTCTATGTCCAATCAAACTGTCAATCAAATGAAAGGACAGAATTAAGACAATTCTCAAAACATTTAACTGTCACACACATTATCTCAGGAAGCTGCTAGAGGAAGGACACCACCAAAAGAAGGGTGTTGTCAAGACAGACAGGCATATGGTATATTGGGTTTGGCTTCATATAACCAAAAACCAAGTAAAAGTGGCATAAACAAGTCTGAATATTGATTTAACCAAACATGACAATTGCAAGGATTAGTAAAGGGATAGTGAGTGTGTATTCAGAAGAGGGAGAGCTAAATCTATCATATTCCTTGGTATATAATACCTACAGTTGAATAAATAGCATTATAAGCAAGTTATTATAAATTACAGAAGAAACCATAAAAAAAAAAACAGCCTAAAGTGTTACATGTGTCATACAGAAAAGAATCTTAAGTAAGGAGGGGTGAACAGACAAGTGCCATTTTTCATTATGAATCTTGAATATCTATCTGATTAATAACCATGTATACTGTTGCCGTTGAGCCAATTCCAACTCATAGCGACCCTAAAGGATAGAGTAGAACTGCCCCATAGGGTTTCCAAGGAGACCCTGGTGGATTCAAACTGCCAATCTTTTGGTTAGTAGCCATAGCTCTTAACCACTACGCCACCAGGGTTTCCAATAACCATATTTAACTTTGATTAAATATGTGTGGGGGTGGGTGGGTACTGGTTAGGGTTATGGAAGCTGGCAATGCTCTGAAACCCAGGGAACTAGAAGTCATTAAGTGAGTCTGTTATAGACGGCAGAACCTCAGCCATCAGGCAAAAGCTTGAAAGATATGGTTTCCCTCCCTGGAGTGGGATGAACAAGAATAAAGAAGGCTGGTCCTCAAGGGACTGAGGACTGGTAGGTTTCCAAGGCAGGCAACGAGCAATGCCAGGAAACAAGGCAAAGTGGGGAATTGGGTATCAAAACTGGGACACCTGTATCAGAGCCTGCCTGGCAGCCAACACATCCAGATGCTACAGCCCAGGGTGCTTGGAAATTACTCTTTACCTCCCTCTTGACTGAGCTAAGGACCAGGATGAGGCTGAGCCTGGCAGATGAGAGGCAAAGGGAAAGAAGCAGCACTAGAAACCTGGAAGACTGACAAACACTAAGTCAACACCAGCTATTAGATCTGAGAGCTGTAGGTTTTTCTCTTCCTTGAAAATGTCTGTTACACCCCTAATGAGTGCCATGCATGTTGTTGTTAGGTGCCTTCAGTCAATTTTGACTCATAGTGACCCAATGTTAATACTAGAACTTTCCCATAGGGTTTCCTAGGGGGAATCTATCTGTATCCTTTATGGGAGCAGATGGCCAGGTCTTGTCTCCTATAAAGCCTCTGGGTGGGTTCGGTTAGCAGCCAAGCTCTTAACTATTGGACCACCAGGGCTCCTTCAGGCCATACATAACCCGTTGCCATCGAGTGTTCTGACTGATCGTGACCTTGTAAGACAGAGTAAAACTGCCCCCATAGTTTCCAAGGCTATAGGCTTTATGGAAGCAGACTGCCACATCTTTCTCTCATGGAGTAACTGGTGCGTGCAAACCGCTGACCTTTCATTAGCAGCTGAGTGCTTAACCACTGTGCCACCAGTGCTCTGAGTACCATACATAGCCCCTCAAAATTTATCCCCAAGACTAGTTAAAATGTACTGTATTCATGCAATGAAATTATATGTGGTCAATGAAACAAAAATTTAAGGTTCCTTGAATAGCTTTTCTGTTTTGATATAGGAGCCACCATTTCCTACTTCCGCTCTGCACCTTCTTCATGTCTGGAACATGGTACCTAGAAATCCAGCACATATGCGTGGGCAGAGCCATTCTGCCACACCAAGGCAACAAGCATGATGCAAGCCCTACATTCTAGGAATGGCAGAGCATGAAGATGAAAAAGAAGATTCATTGGAGGCATCACTGAGCCAACTACCACAAATTCTTGATGCCTGTAATAAAAGTAAACACATTTTTAACTGATGTGTGTCCCCAATGTGAAGGGGATGGGTTTGATTGGAAACCACACCTTCTAGTAGTTTTACTATTTCAGAAACTCAAAATTCACACCTCTACAATCTACTGGGAGTGAAAAATGAGTTCAATACTCTCCCCCAGGACTCCTGCTTGGAGTAATTACCTCTCCACAAACAAAAGCCACAAAACTCATCCTCAAATAAAATTGCTTTTGAGGACTCTGGAGAACTCAAAGTGTCCATACATAGTACGTGTTGCCTTATCACATCCTAATTGGTATTTTTTTCTAACCTTATTGTACAGATGGGAAAACCGAGGGACACACCTTTCCCAGGTCCAAGCCATGTGTTAGGATAATGAGTTAGAAAGCATGTTTATCATCCTGAAAAGTGTGCTAAAAATAAATTTGAATATAGCATATGAAAGGCATTTATAACTAGTTTAAAAATTCTTGGCCAGTTCAAATGAATTGCTTACTCTGAAAAAGCTATAAGAAGAAACGTGTCATTTCACTAATATGCAATTAAAGCAATTAAAAACATTTCCCAAATGCTTATGTGGACCACTGCTGATACAAGCTGCTGCTATTCCAGAACTGATTGGAAAGTACCCACTAATTTCTCTGCATGGAAGAAACATATTGTTGACATCTTGCAAGAAAATCAAGTTATTCAACTTAATGGGTCAGTACAAGAAACAAAACCCTGTTTACCAGGCAGAATATTTTGCTGTGTTTGTGTTTCCTCTGATCTAAGTTTGCTAGCTTTGAATGCTGCTTTTAAACTAATGCACACAAATGGCATTTGATATGGCCTACTTTATTCATTAAAACAAAGTGAAAATCATTTCGAGCTTCTTATTTAATTAATCCATTATACTTAACCTTCCAGTATTTTACTATTTGAAAGTCCTGCAACCACTATTAACATTATACAAATATGTTTTACATTATTGAATTTAAGAAATTTAGTACCCAATAAAACTCTCAGCAGGAATATTGTTATTAAATGTGTTCATTAAGCCTAACCAAATTAATTAACAGTCAAGTGCTGAGGAACTCTCATACAGCAGTGGATTATGCTCCATATACATAGTGTGCTAATTCAACAAATGAACATAAACATTCTCAGAAAAAAAATCCAGGAAGGTTACTGAAACCATGCACTTGTGGAAATTGGTTCCTCCAAAGTAAATGTCTAGGCTTGTCTGAAACTTGCTCCTCATCACACCATCTATAGGTAATTTTCAATTAAGTGTACAACTGGTTCTAGCTCCTCCCTCCCTTATGCCTGTAATGACATGACTGGAAATAATGTGCTTTTTAGTTCTACAATTAATAACTAGTCTTAGCTGGCACAACCCAGCATTTTCAGAAGGCTCCTACAAACAAAATCTTCAGCCTCCAGCACAAAGATGATCTTTTCACAACAAGAAAAAAAAAAACCCCAAGTAGAGGAATGTCAACAGATTTTAATGTAACTAATAGCTCTTTGGACCTCTTCCCTTATGCCCTGCAGCGGATGCTGTGATGAGCCACCAGATCTCCCATTAAGGACTGAAGCACACATTCTCTCAGCTGCCAGGAGTGTTGGCTGCTGAAGGCTCAGGACTGAGCTCCTTTCTGCAAAAGGAAGCCACCTCACCCAAGATTATGCCTCTTCCCTAGGGGCAGTCCCTATCCAGTGACTGGTTGATGTGAGTATACAAAGTCCTGGTTTCCTTGTCTTCTCACTTCCAGGGCTTCTCATAAGATCTGCTGAGGCCTGCCTTGTAACTGTCTCACAGTTTAACTTCTACATTTACTTTGCTTCCTTTACTTCCTCATAGGTGTTGATTCAAAAACGCTTCCCAACAAACCGTCTACACATAAATCTCCATTACAGAGTCTGTTTCATGGGGAACCCAAGCTAAGACACCCCATACCTCAGGAAGAATTTAAGGGGAAACCCATCTATACAGTTGGCCTTCTGTAAAGAAGTTAATTTCAACCAAACATGGTTGAACTCTAGATTAAGAGTTCAATTCTTCACAGTCAAAAGAACAAATTTAGGTCCCCAAAGAGATGTTCTAGCAGCCCCTAGGTTCACTATCTTAAAATAACAAGATGATATCAGGCTGAACTGTTTCCAGGTCTAGCTAATGACCTAGATCTACAAGGTAGTTATGCTGGGTCAGAACTTACTACTGTATCTCTAATCATACTATATCCAAGTATCCCGCTATCTATCAGCTTTCCTTCACTGAAGCAAAGGGGGGGGGGGAGGGGGGAAACGTTATGTATACTTTTTTTTGGGAGGAAGAATAAGGGAATATGTAATATAAATATATTTAATAAATTTCTCACAAATGCATAATTTGTTTCCTTCTTTAACTTCCCTTTTCCCCTTTTTCTCAACTTCTTTTATTTTTTTCTCATTCAGTACCAATGCCTTGACTCAAGAGTGATGCCCATTTTTATTTTCAGGTTCTGTCTGGACCAGCTGATGTGATTCTGTTCAGGGTTCTAGAGACTGCTGGGCAGTAGCCTAATGATCTTTAGAGAAATTCTGAGAGAGCTTTATATAATGAGGAGCCCACAAAATATGAAGACTGCTGAAACTAAATTAGCAAACATATAAATAAGTGAATGAGCAAAGAAACTAGCACAATGAATGAGATTAGCTACCCATTGAAGTAACATATCCTGTGAGATAACCCTGTGGTAAGAAAAACAGTAAAACCCAATCAAGGCCACATCCTTGTATACTTGGGCCTGAAATACAGTCACAACAGACACTGTGATTTAAGCAAATGCCAGGAGAGATCACGTTCACAGATAGAGGCAGCCATTAGAATTAACCAACAGATTCCCCTTCTTCTGGATCCAAGCAACCTTCTGATTAGAGCCTGGCTTTCTGTGTCTATTTCCCCACTTGAGAGACTGAGAAAGTATGTGTGATTCTGTTAATACACATGTTCCATTGCACTTAGCAGTTACTTTTCCAACACCAAATTAGAAAAATGGTGTTATAGAAGGTATATTAGTCTTTCATGAATTTTGCTAACACAAATTAGCCCCACTGAGCCTGGGGAAATGATAAAATCTAGTTTCAGGACCTGCAAATCTGACACTGCACCCTGGGCCATGAAGTCCCCATTAAGGTATGCTACCGAGTAAAGCTCTTCACGTGTGGATAGCTGGCCTTCGTAAGTTATTTTAGGGACAATGGTGAGGTGAGCTGGAGTGTATTAAAGGGGAGCCTTGACCGCCAAATTTAAGATGGGCTTTTATTCTTTATGCAAGGGCCTAGCCCTACTACGGTAATGACATGAGCATACTCTATGTTAAGAAAATGAACGTGGCAGCATATAAAAGACAGGATGGAAGCTAAAGACAGTAGGCAAGAAAGATAGTAAACACCTACTGCAGTTGTTCAGGAGAATTCGAAACTGTTTAGTGGAATTAGAGAGGATGTATGTGAGCAGTACCGCAAAAGAAGAACCAATAGGTCTTGGTGACCTTGTTTGTAGGAGGGCATGGGAGAGAAAGATTCAGGGTCTGGGTGACTGGAAAACTGAGAAATAAGAAGCTGGTGGGTACAAGGGTTAAATGATATTTAGAGGACAGTTGAGAATGAAGAGACAGCAGGTGGAATTAATCATCAAGCAGTTGTAATGAGCGGCTTGTGATCTGGGGAGATGTTGGATTACAGAAATAAGCTTCTGAGTTAATGGTGCAGGGTTGACACCTGAAATTATAGAAATAATACGTACACTGAGAGGAACCAAGAGAGGGACCAAGCCTTATGGAATGCTAAAATGGGCATCATAGGAAGAGAAGGAGGAGAGGAGCTAGTGGTAACAGAAAAGAATGAGAGAAATTGAGACGCCTCATAAGAGGTGGCTTTGGTCTCTGTAGAGTAGAAAGTAAGATCATTAACTGAGTGAGAAGGAAAAGGAAGAGCTTGAGGTGCTGACAGGGTGAGGGAAAACTGTCCAGGGGATTATGATAGGGAGTAAAGAGGTGAAGAGAAGATTGACTGAACAGAGGTAAGGCCCTAACCGGGTTAGTTTACATGATTGATGAAAGGTTTCCTGGGTACTACAAAGCTGGACGCAGAGATGCTGTTCAGGGACACCTGGGCACTGACTTGGCTTTCTTCCTACCCCCACCCACAACAAGCCATGATGATGTGTCCTTAACGGTAGCTACCTTGAGGTAGTAGCTTAGTAGTTAAGAATGTGGGCTCCACAAAGGAAAATGAAGAACACCAAAGGCACAAGGAAAATATGAGCTCAAGAGACTAGAAAGGGCCACATAAACCAGAGACTGCATCAGTCTGAGACCAGAAGAACTAGATGGTGCCTGGCTAACACCAATGACCAGCCTGACAGGGAATACAACAGAGAGTCCCTGACGGAGGAGGAGAAAAGCAGGATGCAGAACTCAAATTCTGGTAAAAAGACCAGACTCAAATGGTTTGACTGAGACTGGAGGGACCCCAGAAGCCATGGCCCCCAGAATCTCTGTTAGCCCAAAATTAAAACCATTCCCGAAGCCAACTCTTCAAAAATTAGACTGGACTATAAGACATAAAACGATACTTTCCAAGAGTGTGCTTCTTAGCTCAAGCAGATACATGAGACTAAATGGGCAGATCCTGTCTGGAGGCAAGAGGAGAAGGCAGAAAGCGACAGGAGCTGACTGGATGGACACGGGAAATACAGGGTGGAAAGGAGGAGTGTGCTGTCACATTACAGGGAAAGCAACTAGGGTCACATAGCAATGTATATAAAAATTTTTATATGAAAAACTAACTTCAACTGTAAACTTTCGATTGAAGCACAATTAAAAAAACAAAACAAACATGAAAGAGACACAGACCTTGCCCTCCAGTCTTGGGGGGGAAGAGGGGGAGGGGAACGAGAAACAATTTAAAAAAAAAAAAGAATGTGGACTCCAGAGCTGTAGTACCTCCTGTTTAAACTCAGCTCTGGCATTTATTTATCATATGACTTGAGGCAAGTTACTTAAACTGTCCCTTCCTCAATTTTCTGTCAATAAATTGGAAATAACAAAAAGATCCATCCTGGAGAGATATGAGAACTAAACACATTAATAGATAGTATACTTTATGAGGTTAGTACTATTATTATTCTCATGTTACAGATGAAGAAACGGAGACTCATAGGTCACGCATCTAGTAATAGTCAAATCCAGTCTATATAATCAGAAGTTTATGCTCTTAACCATTATGTTATATTGCTCCCAGTATTAACCGATTAATTTGCCTAGTAATATGACATTAGCATTTATATTAAAAGAATAAAAAAAGAATACAAGGACAGAAAACAAAATCCTCACAGCTGGACCAATAAGCAACATCATGAAATGGAGAAAATATAAAATTTGTAAAGGATTTCATTTTACTTGGGTCCGCAATCAATGCCCATGGAAGCAGAAGTCAAGAAATCAAACGACACATTACATTTTGCAAATCTGCTGTAAAACATCTCTTTAAAGTGTTAAAAAGCAAAGATGTCACTTTAAGGACTAAGGTGCACCTGACCGAAGCCATGGTGTTTTTAGGTCACTTCGTATGCATATGAAAGCTGGACAATAAGTAAGGAAGACCAAAAAAGAATTGATGCTTTTGAATTATGGTGTTGGAGAAGGAGACTGAATATATCATGGACTGCCAAAAGAATGAACAAATCTGTCTTGGAGGAAGTATAGCCAGAATGCTCATTAGAAGCAAGGATGGTGAGACTTCGTCTCACATACTTTGGATATGTTATCAGGAGGGACCAGTCCCTGGAGAAGGACATCACGCTTGGTAAAGCAGAGGGTCACTGAAAAAGGGGAAGACCTTCAACAAGATGGATTGACACAGGGGCTGCAACAATGGGCTCAAACACAGCAACGACTGTGAGGATGGTGCAGGACCAGGCGGTGTTTCGTTCTGTTGTACACAGGGTCACGAAGAGTCGGAACTGACTCAATGGCACCTAACAACAACAGCTCATGTAGGGAAAGTGCTTCTTAGATCAATAAAGTATACAAGAACAAATGGGCAACACCTGCCCCAAAGCAAAGATGAGAAGGCAGGAAGGCACAGGAAAACTGGACAAATGGATACGGGGAACCTGGGGTGGAAAGGGGGAGTGCTGACACATTGTGGGGACTGTAACCAATGTCACAAAACAATTTGTGCGTCAATTTTTGAATGAAAAACTAATTTATTTTATAAACTTGCACCTAAAGCACAATAAAGTAAAATAAAAGATTTTGAGGAGAAAAGAAAAATAAAACCTTTCCCTTAGTCTACCAAACTTTTTTGGAAGGGGTTGTGATGAGGAGTTATTAGGTGTAATATCAATTACAAAAAGAATGGTCAAGAATACAGAAAAGTTAAAAATGGAAATAAAATTTCCAAGGGTTCTTTTTCAAATATAACCAATATGGAGTTTGAACAGGAGAGAGATTAATAAGAAAATCAAAATTGAATAAACTAGAGGCTAACTCAGCTTCTGTTTTTTCTAGCTTTTCCATTTTCACTAGTCTCAGTGCTACTTCTGTGAATCTAATAGTGAAAGAAGCACATATGGAGAAGTAAAAGATTTCCAGTGCACTGTCAGCTTAATGAGGAAACTCTGGTGGCGTAGCGCTTAAGTGCTACGGCTGCTCACCAGAGGTTCAGCAGTTCGAATCCACCAGGCGCTCCTTGGAAACTCTATGGGGCAGTTCTACTCTGTCCTATAGGGTCACTATGAGTTAGAACCAACTCGGCGGCACCAGGTTTTTGGGTTCGGTCAGCTTAATGCTTTACAAATAGTTTTCGAGGGCTCTTTAAAAAGTTTATCTAATACCTTAATAAACTTGATTTAAAAAAAAAGTTTATCTATATTGCTGTCTACAATGACAGACATCACAATGTTCTGTTTACTTCTAGAAATAAAACAGCTTAAAAATATTATTATTATTTTTTAGTCTCAATACTTTTTTTTTCTCTGAGTTATCTCACCAGGGAAATAGGGAAAGACAAGCAGAGGCAAAGGCAAGAGAGCGTCAGGGAAGACAGCTTCTTGCAGACTGGGCTTTCTCATCTGTATGTCCCCTGGCTGCCCTCAGCACAGAACCTAACATGCAGGCATGCACTGAATAAACACAGGCTGAACTGACTGACTGTGGCAGAGATGAACGAGGTAAAAAGAAAATCACTTTCTTTTATTGCTCGCTTATCCCTTTTGTGTTCTGTGTAGTCCAAGCATAAAGACAATGAGGCATGAGGTATTCACTCAGAATGATTAATAATTACGTTCGGATTATGAAGGAACATCACACCTAAAATCCTAAATTGTCAGGGTCATTGAATATTTGCATTTCACAAAATCCTGCGTAACAGAGGACACATACATTTGCTACACACAGACCCACACACACGAAACACTCGGAGATAAAGCAGAAATAGTACTGTACTCAGATGATATCTGTTTTTGCTCAAAATTCCCTGAGCCATACTTCTAAAATCAAATCTTCCCCAGTTATCCCACCTCTCTTTCGCTCTCATTTTATTCTTCAGATGCTTTAGATGCATGAGCTCCTTGTCTATTTTCCTGATAGAGCTATTCCAGAGCCTCGATCAGTGATTTCATTATCACCATGGCTGCTCTTGGGCATAGGGTAAGTGAATAAAAACAATCCGTGAAGCAGATTTTGCTGGGAGGGGGCTGATGAGGGGCAGGAAGCCCCAGCTTTTGCTACTTCCCATTTCCTGTTTGCTCCTTCAGTGCCACTCCATAGGTGGGTGAAGGTATCCTAAAATCAGCACTGAAGCTGTTAACATCAACAGCTTATAAGACCTAAGGATGGAGCAAGCAGGGCACTGAGGATCTGGGAAGGATACTCACTTTCCAGCGAGGAATACAGAAGGAGAGACCTGATTTCTGCTCCTAATGATCTCATCAACTCATTTGGTGACCGTAGCAAGTGGCTTGTGTTCCCTGCCCCTCAGTTTATTTTCAGAAAAGGGGGATTTTAACCAGAAATTGTTAAGGTCTTTTCCACTTTGTGATTCTATATTTGAAAAGATGCATTCTCAAGGGGTCCATCCATTACATGGTGAGGATCAAGAGCTGAGGCAGGTTAAGAACTCCTGATATGCAGCAGACAAATCTGCTTTAAGTACTACTAGCCACCTCTTGGAAACCTTGGTGGCATAGTGGCTAAGAGCTACGGCTGCTAACCAAAAGATCAGCAGTTCAAATCCACCAGGCACTCCTTGGAAACCCAACAGGGCAGTTCTACTCTGTCTTATAGGGTCGCTATGAGTCAGAATCAACTTGACGGCAATGGGTTCATTTTTTTTTTTTTTGCCACCTCTTATTAGCAGTGTGATTTTTGGCACATAACTTGTCTGAATATCATCTGTAAAATGGGGATGAAGCTCATACAGTTATTGTGAGCATTAAATGCAATAATTTCTGACATGTTACCTATCTCATATTGCTATCTTCTGGAATTGCATTATATCATAATGGCCTAAAGCTGGGCCTTTCTACTACACTAGCACTAAGTTACTGTATTAAATGCTATTCAGTATAACACATATCTTAGAATATTCTAGAAGGAAATTGGTAAACAAATAATTTTCAAGTATCAGTGGACACTCTTTTCAACATTGCCAGGCACTGTGGGGAAGCTAAAAATTATTTGTCATTTTCTTTCAAGTAATTTTATATTTAGTTGGGGAAATCATTAGAGGTTATAATACTAAAATATTAAACTAATTAGAGGTTATAATATTAAAATATTAAACTAAGTATGGGAAAAGAGGTGCTAATTTTGTCTTTTCCTAAGTCTTGTAAGAAGAGAAAAAAGAAATCAGAAGACTGAAGTTGCCTAGAAGGTGTCAGAGCTTCCTCAGGAAGGCTCCGCTGGCTGAGAGGCGATCCATAGTAGACAAGGGGGCAGTGCCTTCTAAGACCACAATTCCTGAAACCAAAGATTAAGCACCAGAAAAAATAAAATCCTTAGGGGCCAAGGATCACTCTGAGTGGACATTCCACAATGCAGGGTTAAGGTATGAACTGTGGAAACAATCCAAAAACCATGTTGAAAATCCCAAAGGATCATATGGAAATTTGGGAACCAAAGCTCAATTTGGAATAGGCATAAAAAGCCTGGGTGAATAGGAGGTCCAGAGTTAAGTTTTAGTGAAGTCATAGACCTGATTATAAAGTCCTGCTAAGTGCATTTAAAGTGGCTAGTAACCCAAATTCGCATAAAAAGACCAGACTTAATGGTCTGACTGAGACTAGAGGAATCCCGGCGGCCATGGTCCCTAAACCTTCTGTTGGCACAGGACAGGAACCATCCCCGAAGACAACTCATCAGACATGAAAGGGACTGGACAGTGGGTAGGAGAGAGATGCTGATGAAGAGTGAGCTAATTATATCAGGTGGACACTTGAGACTGTGTTGGCAACTCTTGTCTGGAGGGGGAATGGGAGGATAGAGAGAGAGGGAAGCTGGCAAAATTGTCACAAAAGGAGAGACTGGAAGGGCTGACTCATTAGGGGGAGAGCAAGTGGGAGTACGGAGTAAGGTGTATATAAACTTATACGTGACTGTCTGACTTGATTTGTAAATGTTCACTTGAAGCTCAATAAAAGTTAAGTATAAATAAATAAATAAATAAAGTGGCTAGTAAGGTCTCTGGGTGGTACAAACAGTCTGCACCCAAATACTAACCTAAAGGCTGGTGATTCGAACCTACCCAGTGGTGCCTTGGGAGAAAGCTCTGGTCATCTCCTTCCATAAACATTATAAACAAGAAAACCTGACGGAGCTCAGTTCCGCTCTGTAACAGGTGAGATTACCCAGAGCCTGAACGACCACAAACCGGTACCTTAGACACAGCCCAGACCCAGCCAAACCCACTGCTGTCCAGGAGATCCCGACTCACAGCAACACTGTAGGACACAATAGAACTGCCCCATAGTTCTGGTGGCATGATATACTGTTAATTTCTAGTAACTGATCCTCTTTTCCTCAACTCTGTTTGAATCTCTCCCTGAGGGTCTGCAGGTATCTGTATATATTATGACCCCACGATGATTTTTCTGAATTTAGAGCTGGAACAGGTTGTAGAAATCACCTAGTCCAACCACCTCCTTTGACAGGTGAGGAAGACCACATGCTCCATATGAATACGTTTTGACATTCCCTTAAAGTTGTCTCATTCCACAAAGGCTTTTTTTTTTTTTTTTTAAAGACTTATCTTTTTTTTTTTTTAAACTTGAGATACTATTAAATTGGCTAGAATCCAAACAAACACATCCTCCCATTTTCTCTCTGCAGGTCTGGTCTGCCTCTCATAGATGGAAGACGCTACCTCTGAGACTGTTCAACACACGGAGGCGTCTGTGCTCATGTCAAAAGTCCAGCCATGTCTGGAGCTGCCCCAGGGGGCCCACTGAGGGAGAGCCTTTTGAGACAGAGGGCCAGCTGCCTCCTTCCTGGGCAATCGCTGGAAGACAGCCAGCAAATAACTGGGTCTTTGCTGACTTTCAGAAGTCCTGTGGGGCTGGAATCTGGCCACCATTTGGGGAGAGTTGAAGAGGGATGGAAATGGGGAATAGGAGGAGAAGGAAGGAAAATGAAAACTACTTTAGAAACAACAAAATTGAAATCTGTATTTACCACCAATGTAAATAAAATATGGAACATTATTATTATATCTCACAATAGGAATGGTTCTGTCACTTGCCTACCCTCAGCTTCCAAAAGTGTTTTAATTATGCCAAGACTTAGAGCACTTTTATAAGACCCACAGGGTGAGCAGGCACTGCACTATGAGTGGGGTCAATCGGTCTTGCCTCTCCTTTCTTCTCCTTTTTGATGAATAATCTTTGAAGAAAGAACATATGTGGAAGAGCTATGAGTCTGGTAAGGATACGTGAAAATATCATGGTTCCAGACACAACTGGCTTCACATCAGAAAAATCTTTCATTTTGTTAAATATTTTGTTTAAGTATTAAGCTTAAGTAAAGCCAGACACAAGAATACAGTCTAAATAGCAAAGAAAGGCAGCAATGTCCTGAATTGAAAGGAAACAAATACATGGCTCCCCAGGCTGGCAGACTCTGCTGACATAGAATGGCAGCTGTAGTTCCAAGGACCCCTGAAGTCTTTTATTATTCAGATTCGATACACCACCTTCAGCTTTGATGCAATGAGACCCTAGTTTTTTTTTAAACCTTAGCCTTTGTATTGCTAGTAGGAATAAGCACCCTGTTTTTGCACATTAAAGATTTTCTCTTCAATATTTTTTCCAGCATTATAAAATTGCCATCTTAAAAAATCGGTAGTATAAACTCCTTAGATTTCAATGGTCATGAAGAAGTACAAGGTGCCTGAAGAGGGGTTGATCTTTACAAAATCTCCAAAGCAATTATACAAACGAAGGCATAAAATTTGATTCTGCACTTGCCAGTCTTGTATTTGATGTATTCCTCTCTAATGAAGAAGGGTTGCAATATAGATTGAATTTTTAATTAACCAGTTTTGGGTAACATATATTGCATGTAACAGGTAACAGTTAATACTGTTTGTTGGATGCTCTGATTTACTTCTAATGTTCAACAAGTCATCAGTGCTTGCTCAGTCTTTAATGGTCACCAGGAAAATCCCATGGAAGGCTAGCTCCCCTCCTTATGCAGAATAAAATTGCACATATGGTTCATGAACTAATCAATTGTGTAATTACTCTCAGGTCAGGGCAGACTGGAATCCAATTTGATATCCCTTAGCACGAGGAATTCAAGTGCAAGAAACAAACCTAATTTTAAATGCTAGGGAACAGGGCCTGTTAGGAAAGCTAAAAGAAACAAATTGTTTAACCTGGAAAAGACAAAGCTGAAGAATGTTCAAATAAAAGGTCTTTCTGAAAATATGAAAAACAGGAAAACAAAGAACAAGAATAAAATGAGACCAATTACAGGGATGTGAGGGATTCAACACTGTATTTGATGACTTCCTTCCTTCCTCCCTTCCTCCCTGTCTCCTTTCTTTTCCCTCTTTCCTTCCTTTCTACAGTGTGTCTTAGGTATGTACTCTCAGCAAGACATGGGTTGGGTGCTGCCTTACTTTCCTGTGAGTTCAGTAGAGTCTCATCTAAAGATAAAGGAATAAAGTGGAAGTCAGCTTATTTAAAATTCCTTTCTTCTTTTTTGAGGAAAGTGGAACATGGTAGAGTGGAACAGGAAAAGAACAATATTCAAACTTGGAGCACTCACTGAGTAGGTTATGAGGTGAAACTTCTCCTTATTAGCAGCTTCTGAGCCACAGGGCAGTCTGCCTACATGTGGGTTTGAAGGTGGAGGAAGACAACAGCCATGAGCTTATCTCTTTGGTCATATTTGTCTGAACTGATCCTAACAGAACCGTCAAATAACAACAAATAAATGATGATTTCAAAAGCATATGCATTGCTGGGTTAGAAACTTTAAAAAATTTTATTTCTAGTCTTGTCTGGGATTTTGGATGAGGATGACTAGGCAGTCTCATGTGTGGCTGGAGCGACGGCACCTATGCTGTACTGGGAGTAGGATGCACTGGGATATGACTTTTTCTTTTAAAAAAGCTTACCTTTTCCTTCATAAGAACACATGCTCATTATGTACACTTCGAAAAAAAACTGCCAATATTTTAGGGAATTTTAAAAAATGTTTTTATGAACATTGAAAGGCAATCTCCTCATATATACCCTCCCCCGAGTCCCTAAGAACGAAATGCATTCATTAGACTCTTTCCTTGAGTTAGAGTAGAAGTTGACAATTAAAATCAAATTGGTGAAAAATAACATTAAAGTTACCTTGTTACTAATACCTCACCTGGGATTAGTTTATTAATTTAAGCCTAGAGAACAGCCTCTAGGAACCTGGCAGGCCGTGGAGGGGCTCATTCAGGCTACTGAAGAGTCTCTAGGAAGAGGCCAAAGGCAAGCTCCACTGGCTGCTATGGGGTGAACTGTGGGTCTGGCCGTGGTGGGGACCCAGCAGATTGAGACCGTTCTTTTGGCAGATATAACTGCCTTTGACTGATATGGTGCCCAAAAACCTGGCAGCACCACAAACAGAAATGTGTGAGAACCCAGGAGATAAAGCATTTTGGCTAGGACCATTTGCTTATCATGACCCTTATGGGACTCTGCATGCTTTTCAAAGAGCTTAACAGGTGTTCTCACAGCATAAGCTACATTAAGATGTGCTTGTAAGGTGGTTCAGCATTTCCACTCCCTCTCTAGAGCTGATTTTAGATTTCATAAGCATTTTAAAACATGTTCCTCTTAAACTGCCTCTTCCACAGTACACATGCACCTACGTGCCTGAGAAAATGTCAGTCTGAAATGCACCATCAGCATCTTGGTAAGGTCTATAGAAGGCAAACTCTTGGAATACTTTTACAAAGATTTACCTTTCTATTCTGGAAGAGGACTCTCAATTTTCATTCTTATTATCAAAAGGGAATAGGTTTTCCCTTTTGATAATAGCTTATTATCAAAAGCCTTGTAGGTTGCAATTCCTCCTTTCTGAGGCAACCTCTGCTTTCTTTTTCTTGTCCTTTTCCCCCCATTCCCTCTCTGACTCACATTCTGCCTGCTTATTTTATTCACACACATCTTTCCTTTTCCACAATTGTTTGATTTCTGTCTTCCCACAACCTAGGCCAGCTTATGCCACCACATCATTTGGCCCCCTTAGGTAGAATTCAGGAAATAAAATAAGATTCCCGCCTGGTGGCATACTCCTAACCACTCTGATGAGATGATTTAGCCCACTAACCTTTCACCTTATCTTCAGACTCCTGAGATGAATCCCAGCACTAGGAAGTCTGGAGACTCATCTGGACTGATCCAGACTGTCTCTAGAAGCCTTGGAGGAGATTGTGGTGGTGGAGAGAGTATGGAAAGGAAATATGGCTTTAATATAATAATTTTTTTGAATTGCCAAACAAAAAAAAAACCAAACCCACTTCCCTCGAGTTGATTCCGACTCATAGTGACCCTATAGGACAGAGTAGAATGCCCCATAGAGTTTCCAAGGAGCACCTGGCGGATTCAAACTGGTGACCCTTTGGTTAGCAGCCATAGCACTTAACCACTACAACATTAGGGTTTCCAGCACTTATTAAGCACTTACATATTCTAAACATGGATACCCAAGAATCATACTGATTACATCTGTGCAAAGAGACAGTGGAGAAGCTCAATATCATCAGTCAGAATAAGGCCAGGGGCCAACTGTGGAATAGACCATCAATTGCTTGCATGCAAGTTTCAGTTGAAGCTGAAGAAAATTAAAACAAATCCACAAGAGCCAAAGTACGACCATTAAGTATATCCCACCTGAATTTAGAGACCATTTCAAGAATAGATTTGACGCATTGAACACTAATGACTGAAGACCAGATGAGCTGTGGGATGACATCAAGGACATCAAACATGAAGAAAGCAAAATGTCATACAAAAGACAGAAAAAAAAAAAAAAGAAAGACCAAAATGGATGGCAGAAGAAACTCTGAAACTTGCTCTTGAGTGTAGAGTAGCTAAAGCTAATGGAAGAAATGATGAAGTAAAAGAGCTGAACAGAAGATTTCAAAGGGCAGCTTGAGAAGATGAAGTACAGTATTATAATGAAATGTGCAAAGACCTGGCATTAGAAAACCAAAAGGGAAGAACATGCTTGGCATTTCTCAAGTTGAAAGAATTGAAGAAAAAATTCAAACCTCTAGCTGCAATATTGAAGGATTCTACGGGCAAAAAATTGAACAATGCAGAAAGCATCAAAAGAAGATGGACGGTCGATAAAGAACAGTGACGAATCTGTGAAACATTTCATAACATGGAGGAACCTGGAAGGCATTATGCTGAGCGAAATTAGTCAGAGGCAAAAGGACAAATATTGTATGAGACCACTATTATAAGATCTTGAGAAATAGTGAAAACTGAGAAGAACACATACTTTTGTGGTTACGAAGGGGGGAGGGAGGGAGAGGGTTTTTTATTCATTAATCAGTAGATAAGAATTGCTTTGGGTGAAGGGAAAGACAACACTCAATACATGGAAGGTCAGCTCAATTGGACCGGACCAAAAGCAAAGAAGTTTCCAGGATAAAATGAATGCTTCAAAGGTCAGCGGAGCAGGGGCAGGGGTCTGGGGAACATGGTTTGAGGGGACTTCTAAGTCAATTGGCAAAATAATTCTATTGTGAAAACATTCTGCATCCCACTTTGAAATGTGGCGTCTGGGGTCTTAAATGCTAACAAGCAGCCATCTAAGATGCATCAATTGGTCTCAACCCACCTGGAGCAAAGGAAAATGAAGAACACCAAGGTCACATGACAACTAAGAGCCCAAGAGACAGAAAGGACCACATGAACCAGAGACCTACGTCATCCTGAGACCAGAAGAACTAGTTGGTGCCCGGCCACAATCGATGACTGCCCTGACAGGGAGCACAACAGAGAACTCCTGAGGGAGCAGGAGATTAGTGGGATGCAGACCCCAAATTCTCATAAAAAGACCATACTTAATGGTCTGACTGAGACTAGAGGAATCCTGGCGGCCATGCTCCCCAGACCTTCTGTTGGCACAGGACAGGAACCATCCCCGAAGAAAACTCATCAGACATGAAAGGGACTGGCCAGCGGGTGGGAGAGAGATGCTGATGAAGAGTGAGCTAATTAAATCAGGTGGACACTTGACAGTGTGTTGGCAACTCTTGTCTGGAGGGGGATGGGAGGATAGAGAGAGAGGGAAGCTGGCAAAATTGTCACGAAAGGAGAGACTGAAAGGGCTGACTCAACAGGGGGAGAGCAAGTGGGAGTAGGGAGTAAGATGTATGTAAACTTATATGTGACAGACTGATTGGATTTGTAAACGTTCACTTGAAGCTTAATAAAAGTTAATTAAAAAAAAAAAGAAGAAGAAGATGGACGAACACACAAAGTCAATGTACCAAAAAGAATTGGTGGATGTTCAACCATTTCAGGAGGTAGCATGTGATCAAGAACCTATGGTACTGAAGGAAGAAACCCAAGCTGTACTGCAGGTACTAGTGAAAAACAAGGCTCCAGGAATTGATGGAACACCATTTGAGATGTTTCAACAAATTGGACCAATCCTAGATAGACAGGCAAGACTGTAGGCTGCTGGCCCAAGTCCCAAGAACTGGAGGTCAGATGCTGATGAGCTGAATGCAGGATCCAGAGCATAGCAAAAGCAAGTGAGCTTTGCCAGAAATTTCACATATATTGGACGTGGGCCATGCCCCTAAGGAAATTCCCTTCCAATTGATTGGCTACTTATAGCAGATCTAACCATGGAGGTGATCACATTATATCAGATTTCATCATGGAAGTGATTATATCATCATACAACTACCAAACTACATTGTAACTGCCAAACCACTAAGAATCATGGCCCAGCCAAGTTGACACACAACCTTAACAATCACAATCA
This sequence comes from Elephas maximus indicus, assembly GCF_024166365.1. Taxonomy (NCBI): domain Eukaryota; kingdom Metazoa; phylum Chordata; class Mammalia; order Proboscidea; family Elephantidae; genus Elephas; species Elephas maximus. The sequence goes on from NC_064820.1 coordinate 123,137,700, forward strand.
CATGCAAGTAAAATTTTGCTAAAGATAATTTAAAAATGGTGGCAACAGTATATAAACAGGGAAATGCCAGAAATTCAAGCTGGATTCGGAAGAGGACATAGAAAAAGGATATCATTGCTTATGTCAGAGGGATCTCGGCTGAAAGCAGAACATACCAGAAAGATGTTTACTTGTGTCTTATTCATTTTGCAAAGCATTTGACTGTCTGGATCATGACAAATTATGAATAACATTGCGAAGAATGGGAATTCCAGAACACTTAATTGTGCTCATGAGGCAATTGTACATAGAATAAGAGGCAGTTGTTCCAAAAGAACAAGAGGATACCACATGGTGTAAAAACAGGAAAAGTGTGCATCAGGCTTGTATCCTTTTACGACACTTATTCGATCAGTACGCTGAGCAAATAATTCAAGAAGTTGGACTATACCAAGGAGATGGTGACATCAGGATTGGAGGAGGACTCGGTAACAACCTGCCATATGCAGATGACACAACCTTGCTTGCTGAAAGTAAAGAGGACTTGAAGCACTTACTGATGAAAATCAAAGACCACAGCCTTCAGTATGGATTACACCTCGACATAAAGAAAACAGAAATCCTCACAAATGGCCCAATAAGCCAAATCATGATAAATGGAGAAAGTAGTGAAGCTGTCAATGATTTCATTTTACTCGGATCCACAACCAAAGCTCATGGAAGAAGTCAAATGATGTATTGCATTGGGAAAGTCTGTGGCAAAAAAAAAAGACCTCTTTAAAGTGTTAAAAACCAAAGATGTCACCTTGAGGACTAAGGTGCACCTGACCCTAGCCATAATATTTTCATATGCATGTGGAAGCTGGACAATGATTAAGGAAGACCGAGGAAAATTGATGACTTTGAATTATAGTGTTGGCAAGGAATATTGAATACTCCATGGACTGCCAAAAGAACAAACAAATCTTTTCTGGAATAAGTACAACCAGAATGCTCCTTAGAAGCAAGGATGGCAAGACTCCATTTTACCCACGTTGAACATGTTATCAGGAGGGATCAGTCCCTGGAGAAGGACATCATGCTTGGTAAAGTATAGGGTCAGCTTAAAAGAGGAACACCCTCAACGAGATGGACTGACACAAGTGGCTGCAACAACAGGCTCAAACATTACAGAGATTGTGAGGATGGTACAGGACCGGGCACTGTTTCGTTGTGTTGTATATAAGGTCGCTATGAGTCAAAACTGACTTGATGGCACCTAACAACAACAACATGCTCCAAACAAAGCTCCTGGTTAAAGCAAACAATTTACCTGTTCAGTTGCTAACCAAAAGGCTAGAGGTTCTAGTCCACCCAGAGGCATCTCAGAAGAAAGGCCTGGTACCCACTTCTGAAAACTCAGCCACTGAAAACCCTGTGGAGTATAGGTTTACTCTGACACAGGTGGGGCTGTCATGAATCAAAATTAACTCAACAGCAACTTTTTTTTTTTTAATGTTTCCAACATTGTTCTACAAACTTTATATTTATGTAGCTTTAAGCGTACTTAAAAGCAGAGAATACACTCCATGTTCAAAATTTTTTAATTATATGACCTGCATGAAAAAATTTAGAGACCCTCTTTTCAACTGAACACTGAACTGTTTCTATAGTTATAAATAAACACATACATACATATCAAACTATCAAAAAGAAAAAATGGCTAAAAGTAGAGAAAACAATAACACTAAGAAAAACATTTCAAATACTCTGACTGAGGTTGTATTTATTTACATGCATACCCTCCACAGGGCTCTTCTTTCCCTCTTTATTATAATAAAAGGTGTCAAGTGGTTAAGAGCTATGGCTGCTAACCAAAATGTCGGTAGTTGGGATCCACCAGCTGCCCCTTGGAAACCCTATGGGGCAGTTCTACTTTGTCCTATAGAGTCGCTATGAGTTGGAAGCAACTCCACAGCACCTAACAAGAACAACAAGGTAAAGCAAAGGAGCCCTGGTTGCGCAGTGGTTAAGTGCTTGGCAGCCGACCAAAAGTTGGTGGTTTGAACACACAAGCCGCTCTGTAGGAAAAAGATGTGGCAGTCCGCTTCCACAGAGATTACAGCCTTGGAAACCCTGTGGGGCACTTCTGCTCTGTCCTTTAAAGTCACTATGAGTTGGAATTGACTTGACGGCAAGGGAGGTAAGGTAAAGCAAAGGGTTATGTAACAGGAGATGAACACATACATACACATACATAAAATTTCAACAACTAGCATTTTAAATTCAATTTACAGTTTATCAAGAACATTTACTTACATTATTTCACTGGTCACCACGATAACCCTGTGAGGCAGATATCATTTATATCATCCCCATTTTATAGATTAGGAAAACTGAGGCTTGGAATGGTTTCATCATTTGCTCAAGCCACACACCAAGTCTTTTAGATATCTACTACTGCATACCAAGTCACCCTAAAATTTAGGGTGAATTTAAAAAATCAGTTTATAATTTCTTATGATCCTATGGGCTTGCTGGGTTAGTTGGGCAGTTCTTCTGCTCTACATGGTGTCAACTGGGAGCTTGGCTGGAATATCCAAAGTGGCTTCACTCACGTGTTTGGCTGTATGTGCTGGCTGTAGTCTGGGGCACCTCAGGTCTCCACATGGTCTCTCATCCTCCAAGGCTTCTCTCCTCATGGCCTCCCAGCAGGATTGTTCACACTTCTTTACAAAACAGCTGGCTTCCAATAGGGCAAAACCAGAAATTGACAGGCCTCTTAAGGCCTAGAACTGGAAGTCACACAGCATCACTTCTGTTGCATTCTATCAGTTAAAGCAAGCCATAGGGACAGCCAGATTCAAGGAGAAGGAAAGGGATTCAATCTCTTGATGGAGAAGCCACATGCATGCACAGGAATGGAAAGAATTGTAGGTAGCCATACTTGCAAACCATCTGCCACAGCCAGAGGACATTGTTGTAACTCAGAAAGATCAGTGGGAATGCCACTATTCCACTAATTCTTTAGTGTTCAAATCTGAGGTTATGGTTTGATTACAGATACACACACACACAGGTGTAAGAAATTAGTTCCCCACTGCTTTCAGATGGTATTGGCATCTTTGCAATTTTGTCTTTATTTCTCCTTTATTTGGAAGGCATTGGTGAACCTGGAACCATGTACAAATGTTTGCTAATTTAACTTCATAATCTATATTCAGTAAGGTCTTTAAGAGCAGCGTTGTTGTTATGTGCCAGGAGGTGACAAAGTATATTCAAGGGGGTACTGATACCCTATACTTGCTAATAAATATTAATGGCAAAGAGCCACTGGGCAGCAGAAATAACAAGAAGTTGGCTGTTTTATATGACTTATGAAATTTTTCAGCTTGAAGGCACCTTGAATGGTCACCTAGTTAAACCCTCTTTTCAGAAATATTGTTACATCTGAGATTCCCTTAGGCATGAAACTCCTCCAACATGCCTTTTTCTCCTAACACATCTACTTCTCTGAACCCCCAGTGCACATACACATAAACACACACATATGCAAACACAGTCCCACCATGAAAAAATGCTACAGAACAGCTATTTCATAAATGAATAAAAATGACAACTGAGGTTCTTTTTTTTTTCTTTCTTTCTTCAGATTTCCACATGGCTCTTGAAGTAACTGGAGTCCTCGTGAGTGTCACAGTCAAAGCTGTCGTCATTAGTGCTTCACCAGGCAGCAATGGCTGTGACTCTCCCCCACTCAGCCAAGGGCAGGCGTGACCATTCCCTTTCTGGTTTTGAACAATCAGGAAAGATGTTTCACTCCTCTGTGAAAGCAGGCCTGGCTTAAAAGGGGCTTTACAGTTGCCTTCCAGTTGTATGATTTGTCTCCACAGTTTACTGGGATGGCATAAGAAGAAGAAAATCACAGAAGAGAAGATTCCTGGGATGAAGGTCTGGTATTTAGTAATTGAGGTTTAGTTGTTTAAAAAAAATTTTTGGTTGTTTTAAAAAATTGTTAATGATTTTTAAAATTATTAATGTTATATTTTTGCTAGTTGCCACTGAGTTGGCTTCAACTCATAGTGATCTTATGTATAACAGAATGAAACGTTGCTGGGTTCTGTGCCATCTTCGTGATTGTTGGTCTGTTTGGGCTCAACTTTCAGCACCATATAGGGCAATAGTCTATTGGGATTCAGAATGTTTTCATTGGCTAGTTTTTGGCAGTAGATCATCTGGTCTTTCTTCTTAGTCTGCCTTAGTCTGGAAGCTCTGCTGAGAATTATGCACCATGGCTGAATCGGTTGGTATTTGAAATACTGGTGCCATAGCTTCCAGTATCATAGCAACAGGCAAGCCACTACAGTATGACAAACATACAGATGGGTGGTGGTATTAAAGTAATAAATGTACATGAAAAAATATTTGAAAAAGAGCCCCTTCGAAATTGCTGATGTTCTTTCCTTTTAAAAAGAAATAGCTTTGTTTTTATTTTAATGTAATTCAGTAAATTTTGTAGAGGAATTGAGGACCCAAGGCAGAAGGGTAGTTTTCTTGAAAAGGTGTCATTCCCAATTCTTTAAATACTAGTCATAATAAAACTCCAAATAAGACTAATTAGGCTAACAACTTTAATATTTTAACCATGTCAGCTGACTCCAGAGAGATAATCATCAACAACGTTATAACAAGAGCATATAAATTCAAAACATGTTCCCACATCTTCAATATTAATTTGAAGTACTTAATATTTGCTGTATAAGAGCGACAGATTTAAAGAATTCTGTTATCTATAAAATTATCAGTTGAAAAATCAAATTTATATAATGGGAAAATCAATTAACATATATATTTTGGTAGTTATGTAAATATTTTTGTCTTTTTTTAAAGGATATATCAGGAAATACTAATTTTGGAGGGGGAATAATATATGTATGCATACATATAGTCATATATTGGATAACAGTAAATAAATCGTAACTGACTGAAATAAATGATTATATCTCGAGGGTTCTCACACATACACACTCAGAGATGGCGTGCTCATCCTTCGCTGTCTGTCCATGGCCTCCAGGGTAAAATCCAAACTTTTTCACCTGATTCACCAAGCATTTCATGTTGCACTCCCTTCCCACCTGTTTGTCTCATCCTCTCTCCCTGCCATGGATCCCCTTATACACGACATCTTGCAGTTCCCAAAGGCACTGTGGTCCCTTGCTCCTGTATTCCTTATCCTCTACTTGGAAAACCCTCTTCACACCCATCACTTGGCTCAGCTGACTCCTCATGGCAGCAGGTTCCTGTCTTTTCTAGTTGAACCAAGCCTGAAAGGCTACCACCCCTTTCGCCCAGTTTTCCTCACCTTGCATACCTATTCTTTACTAGGTCAGGGCTCCTAGAGGGCAGAGGAAGCAATTTTTACCTGCCTTCCCACCACCATCCCACCCTGCACTTGGCATATGGTTAGAATTCAATAAATATCCATTCAGTAAACAAGGTCACATCTCAGGAATCTATAACTAACATAACCTGTTGCCATTGAGTCAATTCCAATTCATAGTGACCCTATAGATTGCCATACCTAATCCTCACAGCTGCCCTCTGAGGTGAAAAAAGTCAAAAGGCTCTTTTCCAAATCTATTGGGGTTGGATTTGGAAAGACAAGTTCTGAATTTCAGAGATTTTTGTATTTTAGAAAGGTAATACATCATATTAAACAATGTATGATATAATACCCCCAGAAGGGTCTGGGGCAGCACCAACAATCAAATACATTTATATTTCTGCTACCACATATATGAATAATCACACTAAGGAGAACAAATAAAGACCGTAAATAGACTCTGGTTGGTTCAGGTCACGTTTTGTTCCCAACTGAGCTTGCAGCAAACTGATGAAAAAGCTGTCAGTTTTAGAGCCTTTTGAATTTCAGAATTGCAAACAAAGGGGTATGGACCTGCATGATTATCTCTATATGCTTTAGAGATGAAGAAACTGAGGCACAGAAAGGTTAAGTAACTTGCCCAAGAGCATATACTGTACAGTTAAGAAACTAGAATTCAGTGTTTTAATGACTAATTCTAGAACCCTAGTCTTTAAAAAAAATCTAAATTATGTAACATTTGACATACACAAAAGAATATACATACTATTAAAAAAAAAAAAATCTGTTGCCTTTGAGTTGATTTCAACTCATAGCGAACTTATAGTTCTACAGAATAGAACTGCCCCGTAGGGTTTCCAAGGAAAGGCTGGTGGATTTGAACTGCTGACCTTTTGGTTAGTAGCCATAGCTCTTAACCACTGTGCTACCAGGGCTCTATATATAACATGTACATAAGCTAATGCATAATAATTAAAATAATAAAATAGAAATAAATCTGCTACCCAATTTACAGATTATGAATCCTCCTCAACCACGGGTTACAACACTGCAGGGCAGGCTAAAGCTAAGTTATTTATGGCTGTGTTAAACATAGGCTGAGTTACAACGGCTTTGAATGTCAGTTTCCTGGGTAGGGCACAGAAGTCACACAGCTATGATGCCAGACAGCCTTGACCAGGGTAAATTAAGCCATTTTGTAACGTCATGGGACATGTGTGGTACAAAGAGTTTGCATTTGACTGCTAACGTAAGGTTGGCAGTTTGAACCCACCCAGTGGCACCGTGGAAGAAAGGTTTGGCAATTCACTTCCGTAAAGATAACAGCCAAGAAAACCCTACGGAGCAGTTCTACTCTGTAACACATAGGGTGGCTATGAATCAGAATCGACTCCACAGCAACAGATTTGGGTTTTTTTTCGTTTTGTTGTAAGAAAGGAAAGAAATCATAATTGCTTCTGACGTGTAAAAATGAGACAATTTGAGGTATCGATAAATGAGGGCTGTGTCATAAGACACCACAGGTAAAAGTGTAACAGTGTATAAGACCAGAACAGGCTATTGTGTGCTGCTTGTATAGGCCAGCGTAACAAGAGCAAGGGGCTATTTGTTGACCTTAGCTGCTGGGCCTATTAGAAGGAGCTAGAGGGGAAGGCTTAGAGAGGAAGGTTTGAGGGCTTACACACAGAGAGTGCCCAGGGCCTTGATCAGCAAGTGTATGCTGCAGATAATGATAAAACTCAAAGTGACCTGGCTTATTTAATAAGCATTTTCAGGGGCCTTCAGCATGGGAATTGACCAGAGAAACCGTCACCTACATCAAAAGTTCAGAAGATGAAAGGGTTTTCACCTTAACGAAGTAGAACTTACTTTGTGGGAGAGTTATCGATTAATGGGCCTTCATCCTAAGATCAAACATCTTCAAACTTGCCAGATACCAGCCTCTCTCAGTCAGCTTGGTCAAGAAGATACCAGCAAGCTGACAGGCCCAACCAAGACCAGGGGAGGGCGCTCTGAGTAGGGGATTTAAAAATTTTTTTTACCAGTTCCTGTGGAGTTGTCCTAGACTCACGCGACCGCATGTGTGTCAGAGTAGAACTGTGCTCCACAGGGCTTTACATGGCCAATTTTTAGAAGTAGAATAACAGACCTTTCTTCCAATGTACCTCTGGGTACACTAAAGCCTCCAATCTTTTGATTAGCAGACAATCATGTTAACCATGGCACCATCCATGAGTAGGGGGTGGAAACAAAGAACTCTATAGGACAAGTGAGGGTATGTGTGTGTGTGTGTGTGTGAATATAAATGAAGGTTCCAGAAAATAAATTTTTTGGAAAAAATCAGAATTTTATGTTCACTGAATTTCATTTGACCTATGAACTCTCTGCTATTCTCTGACAGGTGGGAGAGGAGGAGACATATAAGAAGTAATTGGAATAGAGCGTAAGAGATGAACATTTCAGGCCAGAAAAAAATACCCACAGATGTTTAAAACAACAACAATTGTGGAATCTACAAAATTATAGCTACATTCTGAAGAATACAGAATTATAACAGAATGCCTGGAGAGATCCTCTGTCCAAATGGAGTATCAGTTCAGGAAGGGCTACAAGAAGCTTTTTTTTTTTTTTTAAATAATTTTTATTGTGTTTTAAGTGAAAGTTTACAAATCAAGTCAGTCTGTCACATATAAGCTTATATACACCTTACTACATACTCCCATTTACTCTCTCCCTAATGAGTCAGCCCGTTCCCTTCTTCCAGTCTCTCTTTTCGTGACCGTTTTGCCAGTTTCTAACCCTCTCTACCCTCCCATCTCCCCTCCAGACAGGAGATGCCAATACAGTCTCATGTGTCCACCTGATACAAGTAGCTCACTCTTCATCAGCATCTCTCTCCAACCCATTGTCCAGTCCCTTCCATGTCTGATAAGTAGTCTTCGGGAATGGTTCCTGTCCTGGGCCAACAGAAGGTTTGGGGACCATGACTGCTGGGGTTCTTCTAGTCTCAGTCAGACCATTAAGTATGGTCTTTTTATGAGAATTTGGGGTCTGCATCCCACTGTTCTCCTGCTCCCTCGGGGGTTCTCTGTTGTGTTCCCTGTCAGGGCAGTCACTGGTTGTGGCCAGGCACCATCTAGTTCTTCTGGTCTCAGGATGATGTAAGTCTCTAGTACAAGAAGCTTTTTTATTCACACCAAATGATCAGGCTGCCAAGAGAAACAGGCATGACAGCTTACTAAATAAAGAGTATGTTACTATAAACCCACTGCCACCGAGTCGATTGTGACTCATAGCGACCCTATAGGACAGAGTAGAACTGCCCTCTAGAGTTTCCAAGGAGCACCTGGTGGATTCGAACTGCCGATCTCTTGGTTAACAGCTGTAGCACTTAACCACTACGTCACCAGCGTTTCCATATATATATATATATGTATATATATATATATATATGAAGGTGTTACTCTTTAGTGATATATTTTAAAGCATTTTCAGAAATGAAGGCTAGTCTGAAAGGTAAAGTAAAAAGGTTTAAGACACTTGCCTGATAACCTTACCCCATTAATGTCTACACAATGCATTATAAACTGAGAAGGGGAAAAGATTTTCTTAAAACGGTACTTTTCTTGCTTTATGTGCCAAATTTGGGTTAAAGTACTTTAAAACTAGTTGCAGATCACCCACAGAGCTGGGGCTCTGGCATTCTGGGACTGTTCATGTGGTGATGCGACTTCTGCTGACCCAGCCGTTCCCTCACTTTCTACTTTTGTTTCTGGGCATTGCCTCCTTTTAAAACACCTTGCAGCTCTGATCTCAAATTTGCTGACAGACTTGGATTTTCTGGGCTGCCTGTTTTATAGTCTCCAGGGCAGTGCTCAATGGAAATATTGGCAAATAGCACCTCAGGTTGCAAGATTTTTTTGAAGCCTCCAGAAAGTTGATTTTACCCCAGTCAAAACAACACCTTTAACACATTCTGGAGATGTCATTAGCGGTAGAGTATAGCTATCAGTCCTGCATCTGTGCAGTTACTCAATTCTGAGTCCAGGTGACAAACACAAGGAGAGAGAGCAGTTAAATCAGATCTCGATATAGTAAGAAAAACCTCAAAAGCAGTTTCTTGTCTAGCTGCTGCAGAAAAACCTAGAAACCTGTGCAAAAAGGGTACTTTTATACTACTCAGCCATAAAGAGAAATGCAGTCCTGATGGATGAACCTTGAAAACATTACACTAAGTGAAATAAATCAGTTACAAAAGGACAAAAATATGATACCACTTACATGAACTATCTAGAATAGGCAAGTGTACGGAGACAAAATTTGATTAGTAGTTACCAGGAATAGGTGGGAGGGAGAGGCAAAGGAGGACTCAATGCTTAGCAGACACTGAGCTTCTGTTAAGAGTGATAGAAAATCTGGTAATAGATAAGGCTGATGGTTGAACAACATGATGAACATAAGTTAACGTTACTGACCTGTACACATGAAGAATGTTGAAATGGCAAATGTTTTGTTACATATATATTTACAACAAAAGGGCACTTTTTATGTTTATGGAAATAAATTGCCTATGCAAATGAAAATAAATGTAGTGTTGTACCAATTATGCAAAATGGCAATTTTTTTATTTAATTCAAAGAAGCAAACAAACTTCATTGATTCTTTCCACAAATATTTATTGAGCACCTACAATGTGCCAGGTTATTGTACCAGGCTTGGGAATTCAATAATGGACAAAACGAGACACAATCCCTGCACTCAAGAGGCTCAGGGTTAAGTGGATTATAAAGATATTACAAAAAATCCCACAAATGAAGGTATCATTACAAACAGAGATAAGTGCTCAGAGATAAGAATGATGGGGGTGGGGGTCAGGGAAGGCTGAAACAGTGGTTCTTGAGTGGAGTCCAGAAGGTAGAGAATAGCTGGGTGTACCAAGCTGCATGAAAGCTGGATGGGAGCTAGGGCAAACTGAAACGTTGGAGAAGCTGAAACGGGAAGAGGACTAGAGTGGTTGGTGTGCAGAGAGCCAGGAATAAAGGGAGCAAGATGAGGCAGGAGAGGAAGGAGGAAGTAGAATCACGCAGGGGCCTTTGTTGGCCATAATAAGGGTGTCTTAGCTGTAGTGCTGCTATAACAGAAATACCACAAGTGGATGGCTTTAACAAAGAGAAATTTATTCTCTCACAGTCTGGGAAGCTAGAAGTCCAAATTCAGAGTGCCAGCTCTTCCTTTCTGTCAGTTCTGGAGGAAGGTCCATGTCATCAATCTTCCCTTGGTCTAGGAGCTTCTCTGCTCAGAAACCTCAGGTCCAAAGGACATTCTCTGCTCCCGGCACTGCTCTCTTGGTATGAGGTCCCCATGTCTCTCTACTTGCTTCTCTCTTTTATATTTCAAAAGAGATTGACTTAAAACACAATTTAATTTGTAGATTGAGTCCTGCCTCATTAACATAACTGGCACTAATCCTGTCTCATTAACATCATACAGATAGGATTTACAACACATAGGAAAATCACATCAGATGATGAAACAGTGGACAATCACACAATACTGGGAATCATGGCCTAGCCAAATTGATACACATATTTTTTGGGGACACAAATTCATGACAAAGGGTTTTTGATTCACTTGAAGTGTTTTAAGCTGAGGCAACATGTTCAGATTCAAAAAGATCTCTCTGGCAAGTAGAGAATGGTGGTTTGGAGGGGGCCAAAGGGATAAGGGAAGTTCAGTTCAAAATATCTGCAGTACTCCAGGTTAGGGAATATGGGTGGTAGCAATGGATATGGAAAGAATCAAACAGATATGAGATTTATAAGGTGAAATAACAGGACTTGGTGTAGTGAGTTCAGGGAAATTTGGGGCCGATCAAGGAAAAAGACATGATCACAAGATAGCAGTGCTGCACAACAAGCTATTTATTGGGGCTGATCCGTTGACAAGTAAAATAGGGTAGTTCCCTACTGCAGGAGGTCTTCCAGAGACAAGCAACCCAGGAAGCCACCAGAAGGGGAAGAGGGCAAGGAAACTCCCAGGAAAGAGAAGAAGGAGAAGGAGGCTTAATTATGCCTAGGCGATGTTTTTCTGCAGCAAGGTGGAGAGTCTCTGGACCAGAAAGTGGCAAAGAACAGCAGCAACTTGGGGTCCTTTATCTTATCTATGGCTAGCAGATGTTGGGCACAGTTTTGCAGGGTATATAAAGCAGGCAGGCTTTAAATGGCTAAAAATCTGCTAATTTGGGCTATTTTTAAACAACTGGATATGAACAAATTTGAGTTTCTTATTGGTGGGCTTGTTTTTTTTGGTTAATGAGCCTCAGTTTACTATAAAGAAATAAACAACCTAAGACTAACACCAGGGCTTCCAACTGATTTCTTTTGGTTTGACCCCCTGCTAAGAATTTGCCTTCTTTATCCCAGATATACTGAATCTGAATCTACATTTTAACAATATTTCCAGGTGATTCACCTCAGAATCCATAAGAATCACACGGGGATATTGTTAAAATATAGATTCTGATACAGTATATCTGGGGTGGAAATGCAAATTTTCAGCAGGGAGCAGAAACGAACTGAACTGGTTTGAAGCCCTGGCTGGTACACTAACACAGAGAGGCCATCTTTGGCTCATTTATATAGTTCTTGGTGATAAACTCAGTATGGGAGTTTATCAAGGACAATGCCAAGTTTTGTTCTTGCTCGTGTATGTGGTCACATTGAATGAGATAGGCAAGATGGGAAGATTAGATTTTGGAGGAGAGACCATAAGTCTGATATTAGGCTTGTTGAGTTTGAGATGCTTTTGAAACAGCTGTTGGAGATGTCTTATAGGCAATTGGGTTAATTAGTTATGCAGATCTGAGACCCAGAAGAGAGGTCTGAGCTGGACATTGGCTCTGGGAATCGCTGGCGTAGAAAAACACAACTGAAGCTGAAATGGTAAATAAGAATGTTTAAAGAGACTTTGTGGAGTTAAAAGAGGAGTGGGCAAAGTTGATGGCTTGGAAATTCTAACACTTAACAGTTACATAGAAGAGATGAGCCTACAAATGAGAGAGAAGATATGGAAACAGAGAAAGCAAGAAAAGTGCAGCTTCATGGGAGCCGAGTAAAGAGGATGTGTTTCCAACAAGGCCAGCATTAATCCAGAAAACACAAAATAATACACATTATGGAGAGACTGGAATACTTATACACTGCTGGTGGGAACGTAAAACGGTACAACCACTTTGGAAATCGATTTGATGCTTCCTTAAAAAGCTAGAAACAGAACTACTATACGATCCAGAAATCCCACTCCTTGGAGTATATCCTAGAGAAATAAGAGCCTTTACATGAACAGATATATGCACACCCATATTCATTGCAGCACTGTTTACAATAGCAAAAACATGGAAGCAACCAAGGTGCCCATCAACGGATTAATGGATAAATAAATTATGGTATATTCACGCAATGGAATACTACGTATCGATAGAGAATAGTGACGAATCTGTGAAACATTTCATAACATGGAGGAATCTGGAAGGCATTATGCTGAGTGAAATTAGTCAGTTGCAAAAGGACAAATATTGTATGAGACCACTATTATAAGAACTCGAGAAATAGTTTAAACAGAGAAGAAAATATTCTTTGATGGTTACAAGAGGGGGGAGGGAAGGAGGGAGGGAGAGTGGTATTCACTAAATAGTAGATAAGAACTATTTTAGGTGAAGGGAAAGACAATACACAGTGTAGGAGAGGTCAGCACAACTGGACTAAACCAGAAGCAGAGAAGTTTCCTGAACAAACTGAACGCTTCGAAGGCCAACGCAGCAGAGGCAGGGCTTGAGGGGGATATCTAAGTCAATTGGCATAATAAAATCTATTAAGAAAACATTCTGCATCCCACTTTCGAGAGTGGCATCTGGGGTCTTAAATGCTAGCAAGTGGCCATCTAAGATGCATCAATTGGTCTCAATCCACCTGGACCAAAGAAAAATGAAGAACACCAAAGACACAAGGTAATTATAAGCCCAAGAGACAGAAAAGGCCACATAAGCCAGAGACTACATCAGCCTGAGACCAGAAGAACTATATGGTGCTCAGCTACAACCGATGACTGCCCTGACAGGGAACACAACAGAGAACCCCTGAGGGAGCAGGTGAGTAGTGGAATGCAGACCCCAAATTCTCGTAAAAAGACCAGATTTTATGGTCTGACTGAGACTAGAAGGACCCTGGTGGTCATGGCCCCCAGACCTTCTGTCAGCCCAAGACAAGGACCATTCCCAAAGCCAACTTTTCAGACAGGGATTGGACTGAACGATGAGATAGAAAAAGATGCTGGTGAAGAATGAGCTTCTTGGATCAAGTAGACACTTGAGACTACGTTGGCATCTCCTATCTTGAGTGCCAGCTCTTCCTCTCTGTCGGCTGGCGAAATGGACACGAAAAGAGAGAGTGGAGGGAAGGAATGGGCTGTCTCATTAAGGGGAGAGCCATTAGGATATACAGCAAGGTGTATATACATTTTCCTATGAGAGACTGACTTGATTAACAAACTTTCACTTAAAGAACAATAAAAATTAAAAAAAAAAAAAAGAGGATGTGTTCAGAGGCAGACAATGGCCAACATGGTTGATGAGAGGTTATACATGGTGTGGGACTGAACATTTTATTTAAGCTGTCATTTTATTTGCTAAGAAGAAGGTCACCAGCTACCTTAGCATCCTTTTAAAGGAGTGATGAGAGTGATAGATGCCAGAATTGAGTGGCCCGAGGAGTTTATGAGAAGTACGAAAACGGAAAAAATATAGACAAACCAAGAGAATCAAGCAGAAAACTTTCTCACTAAGACTAAAAGCTAAAGTCCTTGCAATGATATAAAAGGCCATAAAGTTTGTCCCCTTCCTTTTTCATCTCCTACTATTCTTCCCAGTCTCACCCCACCCATACTGAACTCTTTATTCCTCTTTGAATGCATCAGGCATACTCTCACCTCAGGGCTTTTGCATTTGCTGTTTCTTCTATTAGAAATCTTGTTTCTCCAGATAAATAAACGGCTACTTACTCACTCTTTGCAGGTCTTTGCTCAAAAATTATTTTCTCAGCAAGATCTCCTTTAACTACAACATTTAACATTACTATTAACATTCTTTTAGCTACTCTGTGTTCAAGAACAAGTTTTGGAGTCTCTTCTCACATCCGCTTTGGTCTTTTCTTTTGTTTCTGTCTTTTTAATGACCTCTTGCTTTCATGTATGATGTCATCCCATAACTCCTCTGGTCTTCAGTCATTAGTATTCAGTGCTTAAAATCTATTCTTGAGAAGGTCTTTAAATTCAGGTGGAATATACTTTAAATTGAGGTCATACTTTAGCTCTCGTGGACTTGTTTTAATTTTCTTTGGCTTCAACTTGAACTTGCATATGAGCAATTGATAGTCTGTTCCATAGTCAGCCCCTGGCCTTGTTCTGACAGATGATATTTTGGTTTTCCATCGTCTTCTTCCACAGATGTAGGCAATTTGATTCCTATGTATTCCATCTGGCGAGGCCCATGTGTATAGTCACCATTTATGTTGTTGAAAAAAGGAATTTCCAATGACTAAGACTCTGACATGTTCCAGAGTAGCAAAAGCAAATAAAAGAAATTATGAAGTAGAAAAGCTGAACAGAAGATTTCAAAGCACAGTTCGAGAAGACAAAGTATTACAATGAAATGTGCAAAGACAAGGAGTTCAAAAACCAAAAGGGAAGAACACACTTGGCATTTTTCAAGCTGAAAGAACTGAAGAAAAGAGTCAAGCCTCAAGTTGCAATATTGAAGGATACTATGGGCAAAAGTTGAATAATGCAGGAAGCATCAAAAGAACATGGAAGGAATACATAGAATCACTGTACCAAAAAGAATTGGTCGACGCTCAACCATTTCAGGAGGTAGCATATGATCAAGAACCGATGGTACTGAGGAAAGGAGTTTAAGCTGCACTGAAGGCATTGGTGAAAAACAAGGCTCCAGGGATTGATGAAATACCATTTGAGATGTTTCAACAAATGAATGAAATGCTGGAAGTGCTCACTCGCCTAGGCCATGAAATTTGGAAGACAGCTACCTGGCCAACCAATTGAAAGAGATCTTTATTTGTGTCCATTTCAAAGAAAGGTGATCCAACAGAATGGGGAAATTATCAAACAATACCATTAATACCACACACAAGTATAAATTTCCTGAAGATCATTCAAAAATGGCTGCAGCAGTACACTGACAGGGAACTATCAGAAATTCAAGCCAGATCCAGAAGAGGACATGGAACCAGGGATATCATTGCTCGTGTCAGATGGATCTTGGCTAAAAGCAGAGAATACCAGAAAGACGTTTACCTATGTTTTACTGACTATACAAACGCATTCGACTGTGTGGATCACAACAAATTATGGATAACATTACAAAGAATCAGAATTCTAGAACTCTTAACTGTGTTCATGAGGAACCTGTACATAGACCAAGAGGCAGTCATTCAAACAGAACAAAGGATGCTATGTGGTTTAAAATCAGGAAAGGTGTGCATCAGAGTTGCATCCTTTCACCATACTTATTCAATCTCTATGCCGAGGAAATAATTCCAGAAGCTGGACTATATGAAGAAGAATGGGGCAACAGGATTGGAGGAAGGCTCGTTAACAACCTGTAATATGCAGATGACACAACCTTGCCCGCTGAAAGCGAAGAGGACTTGAAGCACTTACTGATGAAGATCAAAGTCTACAGCCTTCAGTATGGATTATACTTCAACCTAAAGAAAACAAAAATCCTCACAACTGGACCAATAAACAACATCATGATAAATGGAGAAAATATTGAAGTTGTCAAGGATTTCATTTTATTTGGATCCACAATCAATGCCCATGGAAGCAGCAGTCAAGAAATCAAACAATATATTGCAGTGGGCAGATCTGCTGCAAAAGACCTCTTTAAAGTATTAAAAAGCAAAGATGTCTCTTTGAGGACTAAAGCGTGACTGACTCAAGCCATGATACTTTCAGTCACCTCATATGCATGTGAAAGCTGAGCAATGAATAAGGAAAACTGAAGAAGAATTGACGCCTTTGAACTGTGGCATTGGGGGAGAATATTGAATATACCGTGGACTGCCAAAAGATCGAACAAATCTGTCTTGGAAGAAGTAAAACCAGAATGCTCCTTAGAAGCAAGGATTGTCACACATACATATTATCAGGACGGATCAGTCCCTGGAGAAAGACATCATGCTTGGTGAAGTGGAGGGTCAGTGAAAAAGAGGAAGACCCTCAATGAAATGGATTGACACAGTGGCTGCAACAATGGGCTCAGGCATAACAACGATTGTCAGGATGGCGCAGAACCGGGCAGTGTTTTGTTCTATTGTACATAGGGTGGCTATGAATCGGAACTGACTTGATGGCACCTAACAACAACAATTACATTAATTCTGTTGTACAATCATCACCAATATTCATTGCCAAATTTTCTATCACCATAAACAAAAACTCAATGCTTCCTAAACAGTGACTCTCCCATTCCCCACCCTCCCATCTCTGGTAACCACTAATAAACTTTGATCTCTACACATTTGCTATTCCAGATATTTCATATAAGTGAGGTCATATACCATATTTTTGTGCAAATAATATGTGCCTCAGGCTTTTGGTTGCCAGCCGCACACCCTGCCCCCATCCTTGCAAGTGCACTGTGCTAATTTTTTTATAGCAAAGTTTAAAAAATAAACTGGCAAAGCAGCACCTATGAAAATATCTCACAGGGGGAGGGTATGGCCAGCAAACAAACACAAAAAGTGCATTTTATTTGCATAAAAAGTATGGTAATTGTCCTTTTGTGATTGACTTTACTGGGCATAATGTTTTCAAGGTTTATCCACGTAAGACCAAATACTTTTTAAAGGCATAAGTTATATTACCACTATTGGGCAGCTATTCCTCTGTGCAAACAGTGGGCATTCAATAAATGTTTAAAAATAAAAATTAATACTCAAATTTGCTCTAGTATGACGGTCATCAGGTGCTGTAAGTACTGAAGATACACGTGGAAATCCATGAAGTGAAACCACCCTGAACAGCAAATGATGCCTCTAACAGAACCCGTATTCTTTTACCAGCAAAATAAGGGACTTTAACAGACTAACTTACAAAGTCATTTCCATTGTCATCGAGTCGATTTCAACTCAAAATGACGCTATAGTACAGAGTAGAACTGCCCCATAAGGTTTCCAAGAAGCAGCTGGTGGATTCGAACTGCGGGCGTTTTGGTTAGCAGCTGTAGTTCTTAACCACTGCACCACCAGGGCTCCCACAATTCACTGGCAAGGTAATGTTCTTTGGAATTTTCTCATTCCATGTTATTTCATAGATGGTAATTCCGGCAGCATGTAAGCATACAGTGGGAAACAGGTTGATATCAGCAGAGGAGTTTTTCTGTATTTTAGAAATGAGAAAAATAAAAATATTCTGTCTTACAAGTATGGAAGCAGTACCATATTTTGACTTAAGGTAGTACTAACCCATCAGTTCATTCATTCACTATTGACTTAGCATCTATGTAAAAAGAACAGTGTCAGATGGTGTGAGAGATACAAAGGCATGGTTGTTGCATTAATGAAGCTTATAAGCTAGTAGGTGAAAGAAATTGAATAGAAATTACTATAATACAAGTTAGTATTGGGTATATTCTTTATTCATATTTTATTATTACTTTAAAATGTTTATTTTCTGTGAATACCCAGTAACCATAGAGGAATAGCCTGAGAAAAATGGACTGTAAATATCAGTTACAAAATCTTCTCTTTCTAAATTCTTGTATACGCTGAAATAGGATAGAAAAGTGTGGGCAACTGTCCATCAACTTTTCAATAATTTGTATCCAATAGAATGCAAAATTCAGAGTAGTTTTTAAGTATACTTCATCTCAAAGCCTTTACTCAGGAACTGACAAAAGAACCTTACCAACAGTCCAATGCTTTTGAAAATATTTACTGGATGGAATTGAAGGCTACTGGGATGATAACAACTCAAAGTAGAGAAACTATGAATTAATTAGTGTTAGTTCATAAGCAAACACCAAACAATTGCCTAATAGAGACTAATGCAAATAGTGTGCATTTCAATAATAATATGCCATCACCAAAATCCTGAGTTTGTACCTACAATTTATAAAATCAAAGTGTTTCAGTCCTGGCAAAGACATTAAGATTATTTTAAGAAGAAGAAACTGGCTACAGGAGTTTCTGTGACTTGCCTAACTTACATGACTAGTTAGTAGCTGGGGCACTGAATCTCTGTCACACTGGAATTATAGATTAAGTAAATGCAAACAGTAGATATTTTCAAACATAAATTCTTCAGTTTCTTCTACATTGCACAAAAACCTGATAAATGTTTTCCTAAAAATTCTAAAGGGTTTGGAATTGCCATTACACAAAGAACAATTTCATTTTTCTGATTCATATTCTTTTTTTTTATTTAGTAAGTTTCTATTGTATTGGACATTGAGGTTACAAAGACAGAAGTCAAGCAAACCATAGTCTCTGACTTGAGTATTTTGGGAGAAAGGGCATAAAAATAGTGAGAATATTAAATGTGAGCAGTGCTGGTCTAGAGGTGTGTGCAAAGGACTGAGATACCAGGAAAGTATCCAGACAGAAAGCGCTGCATGAGAACTGAGTCTAGAAAAAATGAGAAGGTGCTCCCAGTGCAGATAAGGGGGAGAGAGGGTACTTAGAGAAGGAGCCCAGGTGCAAAGCACAGATTTCGGAACAGCCTTGCATGCTGTAGAATAGAATGGGAGAGGAGCACAGCAAGAGATAACGCTGGAAAAGTGTGCAGGAACCTAGCCAGATGGAAAAGGCCTTAAATTAAATACCCCTAAAAGGTCTCTGTGGTACAAATGGTTTGTGCTCATCTACTAACCTAAAGGTTGGAGGTTCAAACCCACCCAGTGGGACTAAGGCAGAGGTCCCCAGTCTGTGGAAAATTCCACTGCCTCAAGCAGCTTGCTTGGCCTGCCTTGTAACTTTGCATTAGAATCCTAGTTCCTTTGCTTGGCCTGCTCCATAAAAATCCTGGCGATACATGAAGTTATATGTAAACCACATTGTGCCTGCGTAGTTTGATTAAGAATGTTGCTGACGTAACTTGTACGAACTCCCTACATGTAAACCCCTTAAGAATAACCTTTCCCCTCACCCTCGCAGAGCAGTCTTGGCGGCAACAGCTCCGACTGACTCCTTTCCTTGTGCAAAGAAACAAAGGCATCTTTCTGCTCTCCTACCTTGGTCTCCCCTTTATTGGCCAGTATGAGTCACACAAAGCAGAACCTGGGGTTCCCACCTGGCAACAGGACCACAAAAGAAAGGCCTGGCAATCTGCTCCCAAAAAGATTACAGCCAAGAAAATCCTACGGAACAGCTCTACTCTAATATATGAGGTCACCATGAGCTGAAATTGACTCCATGGAAGTGTTTGATCTTTTTAGTTTTGTTTTTTTTTTTTTCAAAAGGACTCTGTACTTATTTGTAAGGAACAGGCAAACTGTTGAGGGATTTTAAGAAGAGTGGCATGATCACCTTTGCATTATAGAAAAATGACGTCAGTGTCAGTAGTGTATGGCCTGGAAGGGGCAAGCCTACAGGCTAGGACAAGAGGACAGCAATTCTGGTTAGGGATGAAGGAGCTTAGGAAACCAAGAAGGGAGAGGGAGATGAACAGTGTTGACTTCACACTTTGTCAGTAATGAACATAAAACTGCCAACACATTTCTTAGAAGGCTAAATACTTCCCCAGCATTAATAGTCTCTTGGTGATTTCATCCTGTTTTTATTACTTGCGAAATAAATTCAGGTTTCAATTCTATATTACATTAGACAGTAAACATAAAATCCTTTCCTAAAGCATTAATCTCTAATGCAGAATATTCTGCTAAACTTGTTGTTTCTCAGAAAGAAGTTCTGAATTTTTGTACATAAGTGTAAAATTCAAGTTTGAAAAAAATTAAGAACTTCTGACATTTAGAGGAAATGCAGCCACATCTTTTAAGGAAAACGGACCTCTTACCCTATTTTCTTACTTCCTTCATCTATACCACAAATTTGGGCATGGTGACCTTTCAAACAATAGACAAAATGTGTCCTATCCAATGGTACTTGACATAATGTTGAATAGATGCCTAATTAGCACCAATATCAAGTTTAAAATGCTTTTTCTAGTATTTTCTATTCTGTTGATGTGAATATTTTTAAAAGTTTAAACAAAGGTTTATCTATTTGGAATTCTCCAAACAACAATGTTTTAACTAGATATTTAACTAAGGGCTATGCTTAAATTCAGCTAACAACTGTCACATTAGACAGAAATCTTTAATGCACTCTGGTCAATCTAGAAATATATTACATTTATATTTTCACTTTGTTAGGTGCCGGGGATCCAAATTTTTGAAAAATGAAATGGTTTAGAGAGTCTCTTTGCCTGTCCATCATTTTTCCTTTTATACTTAGAGTCATCAATAATCAGTGGCATGAATTTAGTAATTATTCATTTACATATTTAAACTGACATTTTGAAATGACAATGAGAAGCTGACAATTAACTTTTATTCTCTAAGGAAATGCCCTTTTTCTCCATATGGCTTCCACTCAGGGGCTAAAGCTTAAAGAGATTTTCAATTTAAGGAAAAGAAAAGTCTCCCCAGCTGAGACCACCATGTAACTTCATTTAGAATGCAAATGCCTCATCTCCTGTACAAAGAATTTAAATGCCAGTCCCGCTGATGCTAAGAACCCAGTTCTAAAATGAAAAGTCATCCTCACCATAGACCTTGAGTAAATTAAACAGCAGAGAACTCTAAGGGAAAATATGTTTTCTTGTGTTAGTTGGGCATCATGTGTGGTGGAAAGGCCTTCAACTAGGAGTCCTGTGGTTAGTCCTTTCCCTTGGGAGGTCTTCACCTTAAAATAAAGATATTAATTCCTGTTGCAAGGATTAAATGAGATAATGTATGGATTAATTCATTATAAACCATAAAGACTTCTATAAACATAAGGCATTATGTTTGATTTTCACTCACATGCTAACTCAAAATAAAAAGACTGAAATTAAGATGTGTGCCAAGAAAAAAAACAAAAAAACCTTGGAAAATATAGATACTAAAAATATCTGTGACCAAATAGAATTGCAGATTCAACACAATCCCTAGCAAAACTCCAGCCATATTTTTTTTTTAAGAAATTGACAAGCTGATTATTAAAATTCATATGGAAACTAAAGGCTAAAACAACCTTGAAACAGGAGAACAAAGTTGGAAGACACACACTTTCTAATTTCCATAATGAGTATAAAGCTATAGAAAGTGTGGTACTGCCATAAGGATAGACATATAGATCATTGGAATAGAATTGAAAGTCCAGAAATAAACCCTTATATTTTGGGGCAAATCTGATGCAAAGGCCTCTTTAAAGTGTTAAAAAGCAAAGATGTCACCTTAAGGACTAAGGTGAGCCTGACCCAAGGCATGGTATTTTCAATTGCCTCATATGCATGCAAAAGCTGGACAACAAATAAGGAAAACCATAGAAAAACAGATGTCTCTGAATTATGCTGTTGGTGAAGAATATTGAATATACCATGGACTGTCAAAAGAATAAACCTATCTGTCTTGGAAGAAGTACAGCCAGAATGTTCCTCAGCAATAAGGATGGCGAGACTTCATCTCACCTATTTTGGACATGTTATCAGGAGGGAGGAGTCCCTGAAGAAGAGTGACCTTCGTAAAACAGAAGGTCAGCGAAAAAGAGGAAGACCCTCAATAAGATGGATTGACACAGTGGCTGTAACAATGGGCTCAAGCATAACAACGATTGTGAGGATGGCGCAGGACTGGGCAGTGTTTCGTTCGGTTATAAGGTTATACGTAGGGTCACTTTGAGTCGGAACGGACTCAAAGGCACCTAATAACAAAGAACAACATTTTTGGGCAATTGATTTTTGAAAAGGGATTTAAGACAATGGGAAAAGGATACTCTTTTCAACAAAAGGTGCTGAAAAAACTGGATAGCCACATGCAAAAGAATGAAGTTGCACCCCTTCCTCATACCACACACAAAATGAGCCCAAATCTAATTAGACCATAAAACTAGATGTTAAGGGCTAAAACTATAAAACTATTGGAAGAAAATACAGAAGTAAATCTTTGTAACCTTGGGTTAGGTAAAGCCTTCTTAGATATGACATCAAAAATATATGTGACAAAAGGCCACATATTGTTTTATTTCATGTATACAAAATATCTATAATAGGCAAATCTATAAAGACAGAAAGGAGCCCTGGTGGCATAATGGTTAAGTGCTTGGCTGTTAATTTAAAGATTGGCCATTCAAACTCGCCAGCCACTTCTTGAGATAAAGACCTGGAGATCTATTCCTGTAAGGATCAGCGCAGGAAACTCTTTGGAGCAGTTCTACTCTGTCATGTAGGTTTAGCGCAGCCAGAATCAACTTGATGTCAAACAACAACACGGAGACAGAAAGAAGATTAGTGGTTGTCTAGCATTGAGGAGGTTGGGTGGAAATAGAAGGTAAGTGCTAAAGAGTACAGGGCTTCTATTTGAGATGATGGAAATGTTCTAAAATTATTGTGGTGCTAGATGCACAATTTTGTGACTGTACTAAAAACCACTGAATTGTACACTTGAATTATTTATTTTTTATTGTACTTTAGATGAAGATTTACAGAAAAACTAGCTTCTCATTAAACAGTTAGTACACATATTGTTTTATGAAATTGGTTAACAACCCCACGATATGTCAACACTCTCCCTTCTTGACCTTGGGCTCCCTATTACCAGCTTCCTGTCCCCTTCCACCTTCTATGCCTTGCCCCTGTGAATTGTATACTTTAAATGGATGAGTTGTTTAGTATGTGAATTCTATTTCAATAAGGCTGTTAAAAATAATAATTTTAAGAATGCATGTAAAAAGCAGCATTGAGTACTGGTCAAGATCCTCTCTTGAGAACCAGGGATATGAGTTTAAGTTCAAACCTTACTAACTGGAATCTTGGGCAAATAACAATCTCTCTGAGCTTTGTTTCCTCATCTTTAAATTGTGTGTAATAATAGGTCCTTTTTTCAAAGTGGCTATTGTTGAGTGTTAGGTGAAATCATGTATATAAAGTGCTTACTTAGCACAGGGCGTAGTACACAGTAAACACACAACAATGTTAATTATTAAAAAAAAAAAGGATACATGGGTCTGGACTGTAGGTAGTAGTTTAAAAACAGGTTGTTTGAGGTATTGCTGTAAATGTTATTATAAAAATCGTTTGTAAGAAAAATCAACAATTACGATGTTTCCAGATGGGTAGACTCACTTTGGAGCACTCAGTAAAAAGAGAAGGCAGGACTCTACCTCAGTTCATGAAAGAATTACAGAGACTAAATTTACCCTCCCATCTAAAACAACTAGAAAACCAGACAAAATATATGAAACAATGATTTGCAGACATTAGGCAACAGGCAATGAAGGGCTATGATGCCTTAATAAGGGGAAACTAGCAAGATAAGCCCCCTAATTAGGCCAACTGTTCCAGGCTAGAGAACAAAAGGGAGAATTCAAACAACATCCAGTGGTCTCAGCGAGTTGAGAAGACAGAGAACAAAGTCGAGAAAGTCAAGGTGAACAGAATTTGTGGTGCACAGAGAAAGTTCCAGAGGTCTTCAGAAGCTAAATTAGCCCTAGACTAAAGATTGCTTTGGTCCTGCCCAACAAAGCTTAAAGGTAGGCCTCCAAAGGATCTAAATTCAACTTCATGCTAGAACAAAGTAAGGAATACAACAAAAGACAGCACCCAACAAGTTAAGATGTCTGACATCCAATAAAAATTATCAGGCATGCAAAGAAGTAGGAATATGTCCCATAAACAGCAGAAAAATCAATCATCAGAAACAGACCCAGAAATGAGAGGTAATAGAATTAGCAGACAAGGCTGTTAGAACAGCAATTATTAACACATTACATATGTTCAAATGAGGCTTCTAGAGGTGAAAAATATTATATCTGAAATGTGAATGAGGTTAATAACACCAAGATAATGCAGAAGAAAAGATCAGTGAACTTGAAGATATAGTAATAGTAACTATCCAAAATGACACACAGAGAGAAAAAAGAAGATGAGGGAAAAATTAACACAGCCTCTAATACATGTGTAATTGATACATGTGTAACTGGAGTCCAAGAAAGAAAGGGGAGAAGGGACAGAAAAGATATTTGAAGAAATAATGGCTGAAATTTTCCAAATTTGGTATAAACAGTAAATCTATGGACTCAAGAATTTCAACAAACCCCAAGCAGAGATGAGAGTTTTATCACCCCATTTTATTGCTGAGGAAATCAAGACATAGAAAGGGTCTAGTATCAAGTAGTGTAGCTAATAAGTGGCAGAGCTTAGAGTGAACTCAACTCTCCTGACTTCCGATCCAATGCTGCAGGGAATAACATGACCTGACTTACATTCATTAGGTCACTCTGTACGCTTAGCCTGAGTGTGTTGGGGGGAGGAGGGTGGGGGGAGGGCTGGGAGTGGGACAAGAGTAGAAGTAGGAACCTTTTATAATAATCTCAGTGAGAGTGAGATGATTTGGACCTCAGAGGTAATAGTGAAGGTGGTGAGAAACAGCTGAATATTAGCTGTATTTTAAAGAGGGAATTGGTGGGATTGCTGATGGATTGGATGTAGTGTTAGAAAAGAGAATACAGATGACTTCATGTTTTTGACTTCAGCCTCTAGCAAGGGAGTAACATTTGCTGTGATAGGGAAAACTGAGAGGATGAGTTGGTGAGGAAAGTCAGGAATTTGGTTTTGTGCATGATAAGTCTGAGATGCCTCAGACTTTCAAGTTGATTGAGTATGCATTTACTGGATATACTAGTCTCAAATTCAAGGAAGACGGTGGGGCCAGAGATATGCAAAAAGCATAAAGGTGGTAGACAATGACTGAAGTTTGGGAAGTTCTAGGCTAGATGATCCTTAAGGGTCCTTAGATAAGAAGAACTTGTGATTCAAATAATGTAGCACCATGTGATCGGGCTAAACAACAGTCTCTTAGAACTCTCACAGAGGGCCCTTCTTATCATTATGGTTTCTCTCACACTATTTGCTTGGTGGGGATTAGCCACTTTTCTTTCCTTTGCTTGTGCGTTATCATCTTGCATGGCTACTGCGAGTGTTACGTGAGCTACATACAATACCTGGTGAGCACTCAATAAGTTTTAGCTCTTTCTTATTTTAAATACAGAATTCTGTTTCTCAAAACAAATGCAGTTTTACATGAACATGAACGTTCATAGCGCCTTTATTCTTAATAGCCTCAAACTAGAAAAAATGTCTATCAACAAATGAATGGATAAACAAATTGTGGTGTATTCATACAATGGAATGCTACTCAGTAATAAAAATAAAGGAACTACTGATATATCCAGTATGCATGAATCTCACAGGCATGATGCTGCCTGGAAAAAAAAAAGTCAGACAAAAAAAGCACACACAACCATTTATATGAAACACTAAAAGACAAATCTAATAATGACAGAAATCAGTTCCATGGTTGCAGGACCGAGGTCAGGATAGAAACTGACCAGAACTAGGGGCACAAGGAAAATTTTGGGGGTTATGAAAATGCTCTTTATCTTCAGTGTGGTGGTAGTTGTAGAGATACACAAATTTATCAAAACTCATTGAATTATACACTGAAAATAGGCATATTTTACTGTATGTCAGTAATCAAAAATACTGCATAGCACACTGTTTACAAGAGCAAAAAGATGGAACCAACCAAGGTGCCCATCAATGGATGACTGGATAAATAAATTATGGTATATTCACACAGTGGAATACTACGCGTAGATAAAGCACAATGATGAATCCGTGAAACATTTCATAACGTGGAGGAATTTGGAAGGCATTATGCTTGCTGAAAGTGAAGAGGACCTGAAGCACTTACTAATGAAGATCAAAGACCACAGCCTTCAGTATGGATTACACCTCAACATAAAGAAAACAAAAATCCTCACAACTGGACCAATGAGCAACATCATGATAAATGGAGAAAAGATTGAAGTTGTCAAGGATTTCATTTTACTTGGATCCACAATCAACAGCCATGGAAGCAGCAGTCAAGAAATCAAAAGACGCGTTGCATTGGGCAAATCTGCTGCAAAGGACCTCTTCAAAGTCTTGAAGAGCAAAGATGTCACCCTGAAGACTAAGGTGCGCCTGACCCAAGCCATGGTATTTTCAATCACATCATATGCGTGTGAAAGCTGGACAATGAATAAGGAAGACCAAAGAAGAGTCGACGCTTTTGAACTGTGGTGTTGGCAAAGAATATTGAATATACCATGGACTGCCAAAAGAATGAACAAATCTGTCTTGGAGGAAGTGCGGCCAGAATGCTCTAAGGAGGCAAGGATGGCGAGACTGCATCTTACATACTTTAGACATGTTGTCAGGAGGGATCAGTCCCTGGGAAAGGACATCACGCTTGGCAGAGTACAGGGTCAGCGGAAAAGAGGAAGACTCTCAACGAGGTGGATTGACACTGTGGCTGCAACAATGAGCTCAAGCATAACAACGATTGTAAGGATGGCGCAGAACCGGGCAGTGTTTCATTCTGTTGTGTGTAGGGTAGCTATGAGTCGGAACCGACTCGACGGCAGCTAACAACAACAACATGCTGAGTGAAATTAGTCAGTTGCAAAAGGACAAATATTGTATGAGACCACTATTATAAGAACTCAAGAAATAGTTTATACAGAGAAGAAAATATTCTTTGATGGTTACAAGAGTGGGGAGGAAGGGAGGGAGGGAGAGAGGTTTTCACTAATTAGATAGTAGACAAGAACTATTTTAGGTGAAGGGAAAGACAACACACAATACAGGAGAGGTCAGCACAACTGGACTAAACCAAAAGCAAAGAAGTTTCCTGAATAAAGTGGATGCTTCGAAGGCCAGCGTAGCAGGGGCAGGGGTTTGGGGCCCATGGTTTCAGGGGACATCTAAGTCAATTGGCATAATAAAATCTATTAAGAAAACATTTTGCATCTCACTTTGGAGAGTGGCATCTGGGGTCTTAAATGCTAGCAAGTAGCCATCTAGGATGCATCAATTGGTTTCAATCCACCTGGACCAAAGGAGAATGAAGAACATCAAAGACACAAGGTAATTATGAGTCCAAGAGACAGAAAGGGCCACATAAACCAGAGAAAACATCAGCCTAAGAACAGAAGAACTAGATGGTGCCCAGCTACAACCGAAGACTGCCCGGACAGGGAACACAACAGAGAACCCCTGAGGGAGCAGGAGAGCAGTGGGATGCAGACCCCAAATTCTTGTAAAAGAGCCAGACTTAATGGTCTGACTGAGACTAGAAGGACCCCGTAGGTCATGGTCCCCAGATCTTCTGTTAGCCCAAGACAGGAACCGTTCTCAAATCCAACTCTTCAGACAGGGATTGGACTGCACTTGGGAGAGAAAATGATACTGGTGAAGACCGAGCTTCTTGGATCAAGTAGACACGAGACTATGTGGGCAGCTCCTGTCTGGAGGGGAGATGAGAGGGCAGAGGGGGTCAGAAGCTGGTCAAATGAACATAAAAATAGAGAGTGGAGGGAAGGAGTGTGCTGTCTCATTAGAGGTGGAGCAACTAGGAGTATATAACAAGGCGTATATAAATTTTTATATGAGAGACTGACTTGATTTGTAAACTTTCACATAAAGCACAATAAATTTTTTTTTTTAAGTACTGCATATAAAAGAGTTAGATCTTCTGCAGTGGAGTCACTGGGAGGCTGTGGGGGTATAGACTATACTATGTGACACTCTCAGAGGGGTGACACCAAAATGGCTAACTATAAAATTTTTGTGTACTGTTTCAACAGAAATTTATTTTTTATTAAAAAATGCCTGTAGTTGTAACAAAACATTTTTTTGTAAGCCTAGCTTACATGTATCAATGTAACTACAAGGCTAAAATTCTATGCTAATTTACTTTTTGAACCTCCTAATTTGCTCTGATCAGAGCTGTGATTATTACTCAATTATAATGATGCTTTGAATCGCATGGTTTCCACCTGCACATGCTACAAGTATGCAGTGTTGTTTTCGTTGCTGCCAGTGCTTTTATAGTCACTGAATTTCCCAAGTTTTCTGGTGTTTTAGCCACAATACTGTGGTAATTAGTATTTGTGAAATATATCAATAACTTCTTTGAGAATGAAGTAGTAATTAAAGGAAAAGAAGGAGCGATATATGGGAATTACGATTTACAAGTAACATTACTACAAAAAACATTACTAAGGATTCTGTAAGGTCTGATACTGGAAAAGTCTAGGGCGGCGGGGGAGGGGGAATGACACCATGAGTTACCACACTGGGTGACACCAACCATAGTGATGTCACTGATCTTCTGGGTTCCTGGAAACCAGATTTGACCCATTCAAAATTCTCTTTTCCATATTGTTTACAAGCATAATACTGTTGTTATTAGGTGCCGTCCAGTCGGTTCCAACTCATAGCAACCCCACGAACAAAAAAATGAAATGCTGCCCAGTCTTGTGCCATTCTAATAATCATTGCTATGTTTGAGCCCACTGATGCAGCCACTGTGTCAGTCCATCTAGTTGAGGGTTCTCCTCTTTTCTGTTGACCCTCCACTTTACCATGTATGATGTTCTCCTCCAGGGACTGGTCCCTCCTGATTGTTGTTGCTGTAGTTAGAAGCCATCCAGTCGGTTCCGACTCATAGTGACCCTATGTACAACAGAACAAAACACTGCCTGGTCCTGTGCCATCCTCACAATCATTGCAGCCACTGTGTCAATCCATCTCATTGGAGTGTAACTCTTTTTCGCTGATCCTCTACTTTACCAGGCATGATGTTCTCCTCTAGGGAATGGTCCCTCCTAATAACATGCCCAAAGTATGTGAGACAAAGTCTTGCCATCCTTGCTTCTAATGAGCATTCTGGTTGTACTTCTTCCAAGACATATTTGTTCATTCTTCTGGCAGTCCATGGCATATTCAATATTCTTCGCCAACACCATAATTCAAAGACGGCAATTCTTCTTCGGACTTCCTTTTTCACTGTCTACCTTTTGCATGCATACAAGGTGATTGAGATCACCATGGCTTCGGTCAGGCCCACCTCAGTCTTTAAAGTGAAATCTTCGCTTTTTAACACTTTAAAGAGGTCTTTTGCAGCAGATTTGCCTAATGCAATGTGTTGTTTGATTTCTTGACTGCTGCTTTCATGGGCATTGATTGTGGATTCAAGTAAAACAAAATCATTGACAACTTCAATATTTTCTCCATTTACCATGGTGCTGCTTATTAGTCCAGTTGTGAGGATTTTTGTTTTCCTTGTGTTGACATGTAATCCATACTGAAGGCTGTGGTCTTTGATCTTCATCAGTAAGTGCTTCAAGTACTCTTCACTTTCAGCAAGCAAGGTTGTATCATCTGCTACATATTGCAGGTTGTTAATGAGTCTTCCTCCAATCCTGATTCTGCCTTCTTCTTCATATAATCCAGTTTCTTGGATTATTTACTCAGCATGCAGACTGAATAGGTATGGTGAAAGGATACAACCTGCTGCACAGCTTTCTTGACTTTAAACCATGCAGTACCCCCTTGTTCTGTTTGAAAGACTGTCTCTTGGTCTAAGTACAGGTTTCTCATGAGCACAATTAAGTGTTCTGAAATTGACATTATTCATAATGTTACCCAAAATTTCATTGACTATGCAAAGACAGTCGAATGTCTTTGCATAGTCAATAAAACATACGTAAACACCTTTCTGGTATTCTCTCCTTTCATCCAGGATCCATCTGATATCAGCAATGATATCCCCTGTTCCAAGTCTTTTTCTGAATCCAGCTTAAATTTCTGGCAGTTCCCTGTTGATGTACTGCTGCAGCCGCTTTTGAATGATCTTCAGCAAAATTTTATTTGTGTGTATTATTGATGACATTGTTCCATAATTGCCTCATTCTGTTGGATCACCTTTCTTTGAAATGGGCACAAATATGGATTTCTTCCAGTTGGTTGGCCAGGTAGCTGTCTTCCAAATTTCTGGGCATAGACGAGTGAGCACCTCCAGTGCTGCAACCATTTGTTGAAACATCTCAATTGGTATTCTGTCAATTTCTGGAGGCTTGTTTTTTTGCCAGTGCCTTCAGTGTCTCTTGGACTTCTTCCTTCAGTACCATCAGTTCCTGGTCATATGCTACCTCCTGAAATAGTTGAATGTCAAACAATTATTTTTGGTACAGTGACTCTGTGTATTCCTTCCATTTTCTTTTGATGCTTCCTGGGTCGTTTAATATTTTCCCCGTGGAATCCTTCAACATTCCAACTTGAGGCTTGAATTTTTTGTTCAGTTCTTTTGGCTTCAAATGTGATGAGTGTATTCTTCTCTTTCAGTTTTCTCTCTCCAGGTCTTTGCACGTTTCATTATAATACTTTAGTTTGTCTTCTCGAGCCGCTCTTTAAAATCTTCTTTTCATGACTTTGACTTCATCATTTCTTCCTTTTAATTTAGCTACTCTGCATTCAAGAGCAAGTCTGAGTCTCTTCTGACATCCATTCTGGTCTTTTCTTTCTTTCCTGTCTTTTTTATTTGTTTATTTTTTCTTGCTTTCTTCATATATGATGTCCTTGATGTCATTCCACAACTCCTCTTATCTTTGGTGATTAGTGTTCAGTGTCTCAAATCTTTTCTTGACATAGCCCTAAATTCAGGTGGGATATACTCAAGGTCATGCTTTCTCTTGTGGACTTGTTCTAATTTTCCTCAACTTCAACTTGTGTATGAGTAATTGATGGTCTGTTCCACAGTCAGCCCCTGGCCTTGTTCTCACTGATGATACTGAGCTTTTCCATTGTCTCTTTCCATGGATGCAGTCGATTTGATTCCTATGTATTCCATCTGTCAAAGTACACATGTATAGTCGCCGTTTACTTTGCTGAAAAAAGGTATTTGTGATGAAGATGTCGTCAGTCTTACAAAATTCTATCATATGATCTCTGGCATCATTTCTATCACCAAGGCCGTATCTTCCAACTACGAATCCTTCTTCTTTGTTTCCAGCTTTTGAATTCCAATCACCAGTAATTATCAATGTATCTTGACTGCATGTTTGATCAATTTTAGGCTGCAAAAGTTGGTAAAAATCTTCAATTTCTTCATCTTTGGCCTTAGTGGTTGGTATGTAAATTTGAATAACAACAGTGGTATTAACTGGTCTTCCTTGTAGGCGTATGGGTATTATCCTATCACTGACAGTGTTGTACTTCAGGATAGATCTTGAAATGTTCTTTTTGATGATGAATGCAACACCATTCCCCTTCAATTTGTCATTCCCAGCATAGTATACCATATGATTGTCTTATTCAAAATGGCCAATACCAGTCCATTTCAGCTTACTTAATGCTTAGGATATTGATTTTTATGCATTCCATTTCATTTTTGACAACTTCTAATTTTCCTAGATTCATACTTTGTACATTCCATGTTCTGATTATTGATGTATGTTTGCAGATGTTTCTTCTCATTTTGAGTTGTACCACATTAGCAAATGAAGGTCCAAAATGCTTGACTCCACCCATGTCATTAAGATCTATTCTATTTTGAGGAAGCAGCTCTTCCCCAGTCATGTTCTGAGTGCCTTCCAACCTGACAGGCTCATCTTCTGGCACTATATCAGATAATGTCCTGCTGCTACTCATAAGGTTTTCACTAGCCAATTTTTCAGAAGTAGCCTGCCAGGTACGTCTTCCTAGTCTGTCTTAGTGTGGAAGCTTCACTGAAACCTGTCCACCAAGGGTGACCCTGCTGGTATTTGAAATATTGGTGGCAAAGCATCCAGTATCACAACAACACGCAAGCAACCACAGTATGACAAGCTGACAGACACATGGTGGGTCCCTGTTGATAACACGCCCAAAATAGGTAAGATGAGGTCATGCCATCCCTGCTTCTAAGGAGCATTCTGTCTATACTTCCTCCAAGACAGACTTGTTCATTCTTCTGGTAGTCCATGGTATACTCAATATTTTTCACCAACACCATAATTCAAAGGCATCAGTTCTCCTTCAGACTTCCTTATTCATTGTCCAGTTTTCATATCCATATGAGATGAATGAAAATACCATGGGTTGGGTCACTGGCATTTTTATCCTCAAGGTGACATGTTTGCTTTTTAATACTTTAAAGAGGTTTTTTGCAGCAAATTTGACCAATGCAGTATATCCTTTTATGTCTTGACTGCTGTTTCCATGGCCATTGATTGTGGATCCAAGTAAAACAAAAATCCTTGACAATTCCAATCTTTTCTGCATTAATCATGATGTTGCTTATTGGGCCAGTTGTGAGGATTTTTGTTTACTTTATGTTAAAGTGTAATCCTTACCTAAGGCCGTAGTCTTTGATCTTCATCACTAAGTGCTTCAAGTCCCCTTCACTTCCAGCAATGAAATCTAATAACCAAATCAAATCCATTGCCATCGAGTTGATTCCAACTCATAGCAACACTGAAGGACAGGATAGAACTGCCCCATTGGGTTTTCAAGGCTGTAATCATTACAGAAGCAGACTGCCACATCTTTCTCCCGCAGAGCAGCTAGTGGGTTCAAACTGTTGTTGACCTTTTGGTTAGCAGCAGAGCACTTAACCACTGTGCACCAAGGCCCCTTACAATCCTAATAGGGCCATATTTTTTTTATCTTGAGCTACCTCCTTTTTTTTTTTTTTTACCTCAAGGAGAGTCATGAGGGTGTTTTTTTTTTTAAAAAAAAAAAAAAACTAATTTAAAAATTAAATAGAATCATATTGTTCTTTGATTTATTTTGGTAGGCTAATTGTTTTATGAATGACCTTCTTAGACCTTTCTTCACACTTTACCAGATTTCTTTTTTCTTCCTTTTTCCCCACTTAGGTTCAGTTTATACTTTTCTGAGTGACACTGTGGTTTGATTGTAGCTTTGAGGCTTTCAGTATCACTCAGCTGCTTTGATGTATGGCTTTGGTTATGCTACTTTTTGCCTCACTAGAGATGCTCTTTTAAAATTATGTTCCAAAGTTATCACCTCCAAGAATAAATACATTGCAGGTTTCATCCTTATGTCATGGGCATTTACTTGGCCTTGATACAAGGAATCTATAGGTCAACATCCTTCTATTTTTTTTTTTTTTTTTTAACCTTCTGTTGATGTGGCTCCTTCAAACCTTTAAAAGCCAAGTGGCTCCTTTCTCTTGGTTCCCCAAACCAAACTTCTGCTACTACTGACCAAGGAGAGAATAGGTGATTATGTTCAATATGTGAATCCATAGTTCTTTAGTTAAACACACTACAGTATTCCCTGTTCAACCTGAAAACCTTTTCATGGTTGTCCTTGTTGCGGTTGTTTAAAGACTACTGATACAAGTGTCCTCAAAAGAACTGCAGTCCATACATTTCACCGATAATTCCCGGTTAGTAAGAATTAAGAAATTAACTAGATACATAGAACAATGAAGATTGTTTATTCTGGCATTACATAAAACACCAATTTCTAACCTTTGCACTTTGCCACACTCTGAAATTTGAATGTTACTTACAATTTCCACCACCTGGTGATAACATAGTTGCCATTGCTTCTCAGCATGAATCAGGTTGTTATTCTCGGTTACACGACTAGAAAACTTCAACCTCTCAATGCTTCCTTAAGAATACTAGTCCTGATTACTGTCTGAGAATCTTCCATTGACACCTTCTGGTAAGACTGGGGAACCAACATCAATACTTGCAGAAAGGGTGTTAGAAGCTTAGAAGAAAATCCTATAGAAAATAGTGGAGCCCCCTTTAAAGAAATGCTGCATCCCTGAATATTCTGATGCCACAGAGGTTTATATTAAGTAGTAAAACACAACCTAAATACTCTGAATCAAAAAATGATTTAGAAGACTTGACTTTGAATGCAAAGAAGTTTTAGGACAACCGTAACAATTTATTTTGCCTGTTTGTTTTCCTCTTATATATATGCACGAGAGTGAAATATAACAGAAATCTATGTCTAAAAAGAGAGTTCTTCCAATAAGAAGAATAAAATAAAAATTCTAAGTGGTGAGAAATATTTTATCATAGTTTAATTGGTACCTAAAATAATTATGCACCCCAGTCTATGGAATTTTAGATTTAACGAAATTCCAAAGCAGATAATTGGAAACAACCTAAATGTCCAAAAATAAGGGAATAATTAAATTAATTATATAAATAAATAATGGAATGCTATAAGCATTAAAAGTCACATTTCCCAGTCTTGTTAAACAGTTTTATTGAGATATAATTCACACACCGTAAAATTCACCCATTTAAATGTACAATTTAATGGTTTTTAGTATACTCAGTGTTGTGCAAGCATCACCACAATTTAAGAGCATTTTTATCATCACAAAAAGAAACATCACACCCCTTAGCTGTCACCTGCCAATGCCCCATCTGTCCCTGTCCTAAGCAATCATTAATCTACTTTCTATTTCTATATATTTGGCCATTGTATATAAATGGAATCATATGTGTTTTTTTGTGATTGACTTCTTCAACTTAGCGTGTTTTCAAGGTTCATCTGTATTGTAGCATATATAAGTACTTCATTCCTTTTTATAGCTGAATAATATTCAACTGTATGGATATACCAGATTTTGTTTATCCAGCAATGAGTTGATGAACATTTAAGTCATTTCCAGTTTTTGCCTATTATGAATAATATTGTTATGAACATCTGTGTACAAGTTTCTATATGGTCATACATGTTCATTTCTCACTAGTTTTTTTTTTTTTTTATACAACTAGGAGTGAATGGGTCAAATGGTAACTCTATGTTTGACTTTTTAAGGAACTTACAGACTGCTTGTCCAAAGAGGCTGCTCCATTTTACATTCTCACCAACAGCAAGTCAGGGTTCTAACTTCTCCATAACCTCATCAACACTTGTTATTATCCGACTTTTTGATTCTAACCATTCTAGTGGGTGTGAAGTGATATCTTATTATGATTTTGATTTGCATTTCCCTGATGACTAATGATGTTGAACATCTTTTCATGTGCTTACTGGTCATTTGGAGCCCTGGCGACACAGTGGTTAAGAGTCAGGCTGCTAACCAAAAGGTCAGCAGTTCCACTCCACCAGTCGCTCCTTGGAAACTCTATGGGGAAGTTCACCTATAGGGTTGCTGTAAGTCGGAATTGACTCAACAGCAACAGGTTTGGTTTTATTTTTTTGGTTATTGCTCATTTCTGTGTCTCCTTAGGAGAACTATCTACTCAGATTCTTTGCACATTTTAAAAATTGGGTTATTTGACTTTTTATTATTGAGTTGTAAGAGTTCTTTATATATTCTAGATACTAGTCCCTTATCAGACATCCGATTTACAAACATTTTATCCCATTCTGTGGATTGTCTTTTCGTTTTCTTTATAGTGTCCTTTGAACCACAAAATTTTTAATTTTGATGAAGTCCAATTTATCAATTTTTTTTCTTTTGTACCCTATGCTTTTGGTATCATATCTGAGAATCTATTGCCAAATCCAAGGTCTTGAGGATTTAATCTTATAATTCCTTCTAAAAGTTCTATAGTTTGGGTCATGAAGATTTACTCTTATAATTCCTTCTAAAAATTTTGGCTTTTAGACTCTTAGACTTAAGTCTGATGCATTTTGAATTAACATTTATATATGGTGTCAGGTAAGGGTTCAACTTCACATTTTTTCATGAGGATATCTAGTCATCCCAGAACAATTTGTTGAAATGACCATTCTTTTCCCACCGAATAGTCTTGGCACTTTTGTCAAAAATCAATTGACCATAGATACAGGGGTTTATTTCTGGACTCTCCTTGCCTCTATTCCATTAATCTATATGTCTATCCTCATGCTAGTATAGTACCAC
This sequence comes from Elephas maximus indicus, assembly GCF_024166365.1. Taxonomy (NCBI): domain Eukaryota; kingdom Metazoa; phylum Chordata; class Mammalia; order Proboscidea; family Elephantidae; genus Elephas; species Elephas maximus. Next base: position 123,174,050 of record NC_064820.1, read on the forward strand.
ACTATTTTGATTATCACGGCTTTGTAGTAAGATTTGAAATTGGGAAGTATGAGTCCTCCAACTTTGTTTTTCATCAAGATTGTTTTGGCTCTTTTGGAGTCCCTTGAGTTTCCATAAGAATTTTAGGATCAGCTTGTCAATTTCTGTTAAAAGAAAAAAAAAAAAGCTGGGATTCTGATAGGGATTGCATTGAATCTGTAGATTAATTTTGGGAGCACTGCTATCTTAAAAATATTAAGTCTTCCAATTTGTGAACATGGAATGCCTATTTATCTAATCATTTTGAATGTACTAGCGGAATGGTATGATGTAAATATATCACTGGAAAAACAGAAAAGTGATATTCCTTAGGTTATAGAATTAAGAATCATTTTGATTTTATTTTTATGCATTTGTTTTTTTCAAATTTTTTATGAGACTATCTTTCGTATAACCAGAGAAAGATTATTTTCAAAAGGAAAATATTCTTTAATAAAATATACTCACAATATTTCATACACATCCAATATGCTTGAGGATAAAAATGCTTAATAGAGATTTTCAATATACATGAACATACCACTGTTTATTCTTGGTCATTTATTCACCAGAATTTGCTGATTGTGTGCTACTTGGCACACTCTGTGCTAGGTCCTGAGTATATTGTTTGAACAAAACAGACATGATTCCTTCTCTCAAGGAAGCTACATCTAGTGGGAAAATGACAATAAACAGAAACACAAAGTAGCAAATAGAAATGAAGTTACATGTTGTAAAGGGTACTTTGAAAGAAAGCAATCAGGCACTGTGATGGAGAATAATGGCAGGGTAGACCAAAGACACTTCCATATAGCGAGCAAGACAGTAACATCTGAACTGAGACTTAGGAACTAGATATAAGTGTTGGTTTTAGATATTTTTCAAAATGTTCAAGATAAGTACTTTATTACAATTAAGGGTAAAAACAAGAAACTTTGAAATTCCAAAGGGAAGATCATTTCAATGACTAGAATAATACCTCCCATCTTATAACATGATCTTCAATGCCATAAAATGTGGGGTCAAGTGGCTGTAAGGTTAATGAACTGCACTGAATGAGCCAGATATGGTCCCACTGTGCAGTCCAAATCCTTCCCTGTCCCAGCTGCGGTTTGGTGCCACCTGATGGTGGTTGTCTGCTCTAGCTTAACTATCCATGGGGATGATTCTGGGTCTTTCTGGCAGGCGGGGAGTTCCAGGATAGAGGCAAGAAATCCAGGATTCTCCAGTTACCTGATGCTTTTTTTGTCAGCCCGAAGGAGAAGGCTCAGAGCCTCACCCTGTACCTCCTTGGTTCCTGAGATGATGTACTCTGACATTTCCCCTCTGGCCTCAGTCTCTCTTCCACTTATCCCACCTTCAAACATAAAACCTTCAATCCACTCCTGTTTGAGAATGAGGGGTAGGCAGAGGACTGGAGCCAATACAGGCGAATTTTAGTTATAATGGGGATTTTATTATACTTATTGGTTGCTACTTGTTTATCCAATATCGATTCTCCATTCTTAGTAACAGAATTCGGATTTCATTTAGGAAGCAATGTACCCAGCAGAATTACATACTTCCTAAGACTCTTGTAGGTACGCATAGTTATGTGATGCAGTTGAACCAATCAAATGTCAGTTAAGGGATTTGGGAAAGCTGTCTTTTAAGTAAAGCCTTCTTTTATTTCTTTCACCCAAGAATATGGAAATGAGGCTGCATATAGAGGAATCATCTTAAGATCATGAGATAACCGTGATGATGAATGCTTTATGCAAAGCATGGTGATGCAGAAAAATGGAAGGAAGCAGAGGCATTGACGCTATTGTGGAGTGCCAGCCTGGATGGCTCACCTCCAGACTTCCACTAGTGAGAAAAGTCAACCCATAACTGACTATGGTTAGATTTCTATCACACAGGGCCAACTAAAGTCCTAATCGATACTGCTGCCTACCATGAGCATGAACTCAATATTCTTCAAAGAATCTGAGGTTTTAAATGTTCTAATATAAAGTCTAATGCTCATAGTTACAAGACAAAAAGAAAAAAAAAATCACAACAAGCCAAAAAAAAAAAAAAAAAACCCAGTGCCGTGCAGTCAATTCTGACTCATAGCGACCCTATATAACAGGAGTAGCGTTTCCTTCAGAAAGGAAGTCATTAATGCCCGCTATTTTTTTTTATCCATTAACTCCAATTCCCAAGCCATACCAAATAATATATATGACAGGTAAAACTGTGTTTACTATAAAAACACAAGTTACTTGGTGCTCTTTCTCAATGAGATTATCATTCCTAAGCTCCTATATGGAAATTCTGGCAGAGTAAATTAATTTCCAGGGCAACCCCACCCACGGTAAAAGTTACAGCTTAGGGTCCATTAATGCACATACCTTTAACTTTCAAGTAAGGTAGACACATTAAAGTGATGTGGTTAAAGGAATGTTAACAGTTTTTTCCACTTCTGTCCACTGTATTCTGAAACCTTTTTTTACCACCACCTCCTTACACACAATGCCTCCGCCTCCAAAACAGTCATTTCATTTTGCTTACAAAATACTTTATCCTTTCAAGTGAATATGGCTACTACACAAAATAATATGATCATTTACACAGAAGGTATGTAGTCTAGATAAGGCAACATATTAATAGGCCAGAGTAGAGGGAGAATTCTGCTAGCCTTCTATGCGAACTATTGCCCATGTAAAATTGAATTCTTTTTGCACCCCTAGCTTGAGAGTGTAGATTGCTTTCATTATCACAAATGAGATAACAGCTTTTGAAGTACGAAAACAACAACAAAATATCTAAACGCTGTAATAGTATTTTTTTTCAATCGAAGAATTGAAAAAAAAAAAAAGGAAAGATTTCCAGATAGAAATCTATGTGGGGTTAACTAGAATTACTTTTTTTTTTTTATTTCAGAACAGAATTACTATATAAAGTTTTCTGCTATGTTTCTAATGTTTCCCAGTGAAATCTTTAAAAAGTAGTAAAATTCAAAGAGTTATCATAATTGGGTCAAGAGTTGTGATTATTTTTCTAATTGTCAGATACATATTAAATAACATGTTTTAGAGATCTTTTTTAAAAAGTCCCACTTTTTTTCCCCCTCTAGGTAAACAAGAACAATCAGCAAGACCCAATCCTAATTTTGTGAAAGAATCTCTACCATCACCCAAACAAAGGCTTTAAAGAAACATGTAACGCACAACTTTAGGCTGCCTTACTTCACTGAAGGCAATTCAAATTTCAGCGCGCATTGTCTTCAGCGCCCTGTGTCAATCTTTCATAGAAGCATATTGTAAAACACTATGATTGCCTTTTTCACGGCCAGCGTTATAAAAATTTAGGGAAGTTATAAAAATTTAGGCAGTAGTAATTATTTAAGGAGCCCTAATTTTTTTTTTTTAGTGGCGCACTGGTCAAGCTAACTGAAAGGTCTGGGGTTGAAACCATCAGCCTCCTCAGGAGAAAAGAATGAACGACCTCTCCCTTAAAGATGACAGGCTAGGAAAACCTATGGGATAGTTCTACTCTGCCAGATGGGGTTGCTATGACTCCGAATCGACTGGACGACGGCAGAGTTGTTGTTTTTTGTTTGTTTTGTGTTTTAGTAATTATTTGGCCAATCCCTACCAGCTCCGCGGTAGAAAGCCGCAAAACCGCCGCTGTAGAGGTTTTGAAAGCAAACACCGCTAGGGTTCTGAATGGAGGCGCAGACGCGCCCAGGAGACACCTCCCAAGGTTCACCTAGTTAGCGGGTGGAGCTGGAGTAGGGAGCCGGCTCTGTATTCCAGGCTCACTTCCAAATCCGCAGTTTGCGCCTGAGCGCTTCATTCCCCCCAGGCTAGTGTGAATAAACCGGTACTGGGTGTGAAACTAAGCCCATCCTTTGGGCTCTGAAGTTCGGAATTCAGGATCTCTGTGGCTCATGAAAGTTCTTTACGGCTTGTTTTCATGCCCGACTTTGTCACTGAGAGCGCATCCCTCTCTCGGTCGCGCCCGGGGGCTGTCCACCAAGCAGACGGACAGATCGCTGCCCGGTACCACCGCATCTTGACACCCAGAAGCCCAAGGCTACCGGGCAGCGCCTCCTACCCGGGGAGGGCGATCAGAACTCATTTCCCCACAGGCAGGATTCCTTGAATCCGAGATCCCAGGGCCCCGTTCCTTAGACTGCAAGAGGAAGACTTGCATTTAAAGAGATGTCTCCCAACGCCCAGACAAAGACGACGCTGGGAAAAGTTGGACCAACTGGCACCTCCAAAAGGCGAGCAGAGCAGCCTCTCGGCCTCGGTGGCCGAGCTGGCGACGCCCTCCCAAAGTCGCAGCCAACTTTTCCCGTGCGCTTCCGAGCAACTTGCTGCAAGTTGGGACGGAGGGGCAGAGGAGAGGTCAAGGGCAGCGCCTAGGGGCTGGTCTAGTCCCAGCCGGTTCCCCGCACCTCTCCGCCTACCTGCTGATATATCCGTCCCCGTCGCCGTCGCACGTCTGGAAGAGGCGCCGCATCCTCTCCTCTTCGCCAGTGCTGGACGTGTCGCTGCTGCTGCTGCCGCCGCCGCCGCCGCTGCTGCCGCCGCTGGCGCTCCCCGTCGCGGCCGCTGCGGCCGCCATCATGCGCCCGCTCCCTGCTCGGGAGGAGGAGGACGCGCGGCAGGAGGAGGAATCCGTGAGGCGCTGAAGCTCCTCGCAGCCCCGAACCTGCCTGACAACGGAGCATGCCCAGTGGCCGCCGGGGCGCTCTGGGCGAGGGATTCCACCTCTCCGGGTTTTGCCCGGGCGGGGAAGATGGGCGCTCCGGAATCGCCCGAGTTGGCACCTTAGGGGAGAGGGAGGAGCGAAAGGTGGCTCAGGGAGCCAGGGAGCCAAGGGCGATGACGAAGACTCGAGGGGAGGCCGAGTACACGGGAGGCCCCCAGGAGGACTGTCATCATCGTGCTTCCGGCCACGATGCAGGCCCCTGACACTTGAAGACGCTTCAGGCAGAGGGGCGGGTGTTCTCGCCGGAGAACTCCTACCGCCCGGAGTCGAGGCTTTCTTTCCCAGGAAGAGATAAACACTCCGTTTTGCAAACGCTGAGCGGTGCTCGTGATCCCACTTTCTAGAACTGCGCTGGGATCTGTCCTCATAGCCCAAATGCGGCCTGGAATGCCTGTTTTTTTTTCTGCATTTTAAACACCTGTTAGGAATTCGACCTCCGTATTCGACTGGGTTTTCACTGCGTTTCCGTGTGGCATTCATTGTGTACGTTGGGTACATTTCTGAAAATGGCTTACCCTCCGGACCTAGCATCGCTAGAATTTGCCCCAGCATAATAGACGGTCTCATTTGATCCACACAACAGACTTGAAACATGGCAATGTTATTATTAGCCCTCTGAAGTAGGAGGTAGGTAACCACCTGATAGGGTTATCTTAAGGATAAAATGAAATAGTATATAATACGCTTAGAACAATGTCTGGAGCCTACTAAGTGTTTAACAAATGTCTCCATTATCCCTAACTTATAGAAAGGGAAACTTTAGTTTTAAGAAAACTGAGGCACAAGACTTGACCAAGGTCCCAGGCATAGTGTCAGGGCAGAGAGTCAAAACCTAGGCAGTCTAACTCCAGTGCAGGAGGCCTTAAACACTATCCTTCCACCATAGCAAAAAGGAAGCCACAATGAACCAATTTGTGGTTTAGTGAATGACTCATTACTCTTTCTTGGGCTCACCACCAGAGGGCTATGAAGTCCTGTAGTGGCTTTAAAGCATGTCTGCAGATTCTTTAGTATACCTCTCATCAAGAGATGGAGCCTATTGCCATTCCCTTAACTTGGATGGGTCTTTGTGACTGTCTGGACTTCTGAGGCTAGGTTAGTAAAGGCAATACAGCTTCTACCTGGTTCTCTAGGACACACACCTTTGAAGCTCTGATGTTTCATGAAAGACATTTGGCCACCCTGAAACTGCCATGATGAGGAGACCATGCAGAGAGATCATGTTAAGACAGAAAGAGATGCCCAAGGATCCCAACTATTCCAGCCCACAGATGTGTGAATCTTCCCAGAACAGGAGTCATACCTTAATGAGTGAGTGAGTAAGCCTTCAGATGATCCAGCCCTAGTCATTGCAACTACACGAAATATCTTGAGCAAAACCCACCTAGCTGACTCTAGCCAACCCCCAGAGCTCTGATGATAATAATACAATGATTGTTGTTTTAAGCCACTACGTTTTGGGGTGATTTGTTATGAAGTAATAGATGACTGAAACAAATCCATATGACTTGGGACTGTTGGCCAGGTAGAAGGAAGGTGTCTTCGCCCTCTCCCTTTCTTCACTTCATCCCATTCACCCGTTCCCACTGCCGTTGAGTCGATTCTGACTCATAGCGAACCCTACAGGACAGAGTAGAACTTCCCCATAGAGCTTCCAAAGAGTGCCTCGCGGATTCGAACTGCCAACCTTTTGGGTAGCATCCGTAGCACTTAACCACTATGCCATCAGGGTTTCCATTTGTTGTACTTAGGTGCTGTCAAATGAGTTCCGACTTACAGCAACCCTATGTACAACAGAACGAAACACTGCCTGGTCCTGCACCATCCTCACAATTGTTGCTATGCTTGAGCGCATTGTTGCAGCCAGTGTGTCAACCCATCTCGTTGAGTGTCTTCCTCTTTTTTGCTGACCCTTTAACACGCATGATGTCCTTCTCCAGAGACTGATGCCTCCTGATAACATATCCAAAGTATGTGAGACGTCTCGCCATTCTTGCTTCCAAGGAGCATTCTGGTTGTACTACTTCTAAAACAGATTTGTTCTTCTTTTGGCAGTCCATGGTATATTCAATATTCTTCCTCAACACCACAATTCAAAGGCGGTCAATTCTTCTTCAGTCTTCCAGCTTTCACATGCCTTTGAGGCGATTGAAAACACCATGGCCTGAGTCGGGTGCACCTTAGCCTTTAAGTGACATCTTTGCTTTTCAACACTTTAAAGAGGTCTTTTGCAGCAGATTTGCCTAATGCAATGTGTCTCTTGATTTCTTGACTGCTGCTTCTGTGGGTGTTGATTATGGATCCTATTGTGGATTTGAACAAAACAAGGGGATACTGTGAGGCTTAAAGTCAGAAAAGGTGTGCATCAGGGTTGTATCCTTTCACCATACCTATTCAATCTACATGCTTGAGCAAATAGTCTGAGAACCTGGATTATATGAAGAAGAACGCAGCATCAGGTTAGGAGGAAGTCTCACAAACAACCTGCAATATGTAGATGACACAATCTTGCTTGCTGACAGTGAAGAGGACTTGAAGCACTTATTGATGAAGCTCAAAGACCATGGCCGGACTATACCTCAACATAAAACGAAAACGAAAATTCTCACAAACTGGACCAATAAGCAACATCATGATAAACAGAGACAAGACTGAAGTTGTCAAGGATCCCTATTTTAGTTATTTTTAATTTTGTATGTTCCTAGTATTTTGAGAAACTTATAAGCATACAATGAACAGGATATCATCTTAGAGAAATTCTGTAAGTATGCCCAATATTTGCTTAAAATATGCTACTTGCAACCAGTGGCATCACTAGAGTTGGTGTCACCAAGTGTGATAACTCATGGTGTCACCCCGCCCCCCCATGGACCTCCTCCTGTACCATACCATACGGAATTCTTTGTAATGCTTTTGTACTAATGTTACTCAGAAATCATAATTCCCATATATCACTCCTTCTTTTCCTTTAATTACTACTTCATGCTCAAAACAGTTATTGATATAGGTTCACAAATACTAATTACCACAATATTGTATCTAAAACACCAGAAAATTTGACAAAATCAGCAATTATAAAACCACCCACCAGCAGCAACGAAAACAAAAATGTGTGCTTCTATCACGTGCAGGTGGAAACCATATGATCTGAAGCATCATTGTAATTGGATAATGACAGCTCTGACCAGAGGGCATTAGAAGGTTCAAAAAGTAAATAGCACAGCGTTTTAGATTTGTAGGTATATTGATACATGTAAGCTTGGCTTATGAAAAATATTTTTGTTGCTATAACTAACTATAAGGATATTTTTATAAAAAATAATAAATTTCTGCCAAAACAGTGCACAAAAATTTTATAGGCAGTCGTTTTTGTGTCATCGCCTCTGACTGTGCCACCCAGTGTGGTCCATACCCCCTGTAACCCACCAATGATGCCACTGCTAGCAATAAAAATATTCCTGTCTGCAATAGGACAAGATCCGAGGACCAAGTTTAAAATAAAGACTATAAAAATTTCAAAATCTTTATTTTTCATAGGATAAAAATCTTATTATAGTCCGACAATATAGCCAGACAGGAATTGTTATCCTCAAATCCTCCTACAGAACTGATAGTTTTTTGGGGGGGGGGGGTGGGGGGGGGACAGAGAAAAAATTTTTCAATACAACATACATGGAGAGTCTGGAATTCCAAAGAGTTTTCCAAGATTTGAGACGATTTCTTTATAACCACATTCCATGTATACAGAAAAAAAAAAAAAAAAAGCAGAGGGTAAACCACAACCAATTATATTTCAAAGCAAAAAATGTTTATCTCCTGAGATAATGTATGCACAACAGCTCTAGAGGTTTAAATTCAAACCATTTTGAATTAAATCTCAACACACAAAAAAGTGGATCTTGACAAATTTCCTAAACAACCTTTGCTCGTGCTTGGGTAACTCAGAAATGGCTGAACAGGTTAGGTTCAACCTTCCAGAAATGAACTTGCTTCTGAGCTCATATGAAGCGTGAGAAATTTCAGCTGAAAAGGTTACTTGGAGGGGCAGGGGATTTGTAAGTCATTGAAAACAGAGATGTCACATGAATGTAAATATGATAAATTGTAAAGTAGGAACATGGAATGAGATCAGTACCCATGGCCATAAATCTAACAGGAATAGTTATGTGTTAATTTCCAAAGTTTTTATGTATTTATCTGAGACGAGTACATAGCTCAACATCTTTGTCCTTATCCAGGTTTCTTTCTTTTTTTTTTTTCCTTCTTAAATTCCTCTTGGTTATAACACTTCATGTTTATGTAGTGCATTTCAAATTGTTGTTGTAAGATGCAGTTGAGTCAGCTCCAACTCACAGCGACCCTATGTACGACAGAACGAAACACTGCCCGGTCCTACGCCACCTTCACAATTGTTGCTAGGCTTGAACCCATTGTTGCAGCCACTGTGTCAATCCATCCAGTTGAGGGTATTCCTCTTTTTCGCTGACCCTGTACATTAACAAACAGGATGTCCTTCTACAGGGCATGATCCCTCCTGATAACATATCCAAAGTATGTGAGATTAGTCTTGCCATTCTTGCTTTTAAGTATGCTGGTTGTACTTCTTCCAAGACAGATTTGTTGGTTCTTTTGGCAGTCCATGGTATATTCAATATTCTTCCCCAACGCCACAATTCAAAGGGGTCAGTTCTTCTTCTGTCTTCTTTATTAAGCGTCCAGCTTTCGCATGCATATGAGGCGATTGAAAACACCATGGCTTGAATCAGGTGCACCTTCGCCTTCAAGGTGATATCTTTGCTTTTCCACACTTTAAAGAGATCTTTTACAGCAGATTTGCCCAGTGTAATGCATTTTTTGATTTCTTGACTACTGCTTCCATGGGTGTTGATTGTGGATCCAAGTAAAACAAATTCCTTGACAACTTCAATCTTTTCTTCATTTTTCATTATGTTGCTTATTGATCCAGTTGTGAGGATTTTTGTTTTCTTTATGTTGAAGTGTAATCCATACTGAAGGCTGTGGTCTTAGATCTTCATTAGTAAATGTTTTAAGCCCACTTCACTTTCAGCAAGCAATGTGGTGTCATTTGCATAATGCAGGTTGTTAATAAGTCTTCCTCTAATCCGGACGCCACGTTCCTCTTCATATAGTCCATCTTCTCAGATTCTTTGCTCAGCATACAGATTTAATAAGTATGGTGAAATGGTACAGCCCTGACACACACCTTTCCTGACTTTAAACCATGCAGTGTTCCCTTGTTTTATTTGAACGACTGCATCTTGATCTACGTACAGGTTCCTCATGAGCACAATTAAGTGTTCTGGAATTCCCATTCTTCGAAATGTTACCATAACTTGTTATGATTCACACAGTCAAATGCCATTGCATAATCAATGAAACACAGGTAAACATTTTTTCTAGTATTCTCTGCTTTCAGCCAGGATCCATCTGACATGGCAATGATATCCCTGGTTCCACTTCCTTTTCTGAATCCGGCTTGAATTTTTGGTAATTCGCTGTCTAGTATACTGCTGCAGCTGCTTTCAGATGATCTTCAGCAAAATTTTACTTGTGTGTGATATTAATGATATTGTTCCATAATTTCCACTTTTGGTGGGATCGCCTTTCTTGGGAATAGGCATAAATATGGATCTCTTTTAGTTGTTGGCCAGCAGTTATCTTCCAAATTTCTTGGCATAGAGGAGTGAGCACTTTAATGGCTGCATCTGTTTGTTGAAACCAATCTCAACTGGCATTCCATCAATTCCTGGAGCCTTGTTTTTCGCCAATGCCTTGAGTACAGCTTGAACTTCTTACTTCAGTACCATTGGTTTCTGATCATATGCTACCTCCTGAAATGGTTGAACATCGAACAATTCTTTTTGGTATAGTGTGACTGTGTATTCCTTCCATCTTCTTTTGATGCTTCCTGTGTTGTTTAATATTTTCCCTGTAGAGTTCTTCAGTATTGCAAATGGAGGCTTGAATTTTTTCTTCAGTTCTTTCAGCTTGAGAAACGCTGAGCATGTTTGTCCCTCTTGTTTGTTTGTTTGTTTTTTTATCTCCAGGTCTTTGCACATGTCATTATAATACTTTACTTTGTCTTCTCCAGCTACCCTTTGAAATCTTCTGCTCAGCTCTTTTACTTCATCATTCTTCCTTTCACTTTAACTACTCGAATTTCAAGAGCAAATTTCAGAATCTCTTTTGACATCCATTTTGGTCTTTTCTTTCTTTCCTGAATTTTTAATGATTCTTGCTTTTGTCATATATGATGTCCTTAATGTCATTCTACAACTCCTCTGGCCTTCGGTCATTAGTGTTCAGCTCGTGAAATTTATTCTTGAGATTGTCTCTACATTCAGGGCAGATATACTCAAGGTCGTATTTTGGCTCTCATGGACTTGTTCTAATTTTCTTCGACTTCAACTTGAACATGCATGGGAGCAATTAATTATCTGTTTCGCAGTCTGCCCCCGGCCTTGTTCTGACTGATGATACTGAGCTTTTCCATTGTGTTTTTCCACATATGTAGTCAATTTGATTCCTGTGTATTCTATCTGGCAAGGTCCGTGTGTATCGTCACTATTTATGTTGTTGAAAAAAGGTATTTGCAATGAAGAAGTCACTGGTCCTGTAAAATCCTGTAATGCAATCTTTGGCACCATTTCTATCATCAAGGCCATGTTTTCCGACTACCAATCCTTCTTTGTTTCCAACTTTCGAATTTCAGTCAACAGTAATTATCAATGCATCCTGATTGCGTGTTCGGTTAATTTAAGACTGAAGAAGTTGGTAAAAATCTTCAATTTCTTCATATTTGGCCTCAGTGGCTGGTGCATAAATTTGAATAATAGTTGTATTAACTGGTCTTCCTTGCAGGTGTTGCTGCAAAGGACCTCTTCAAAGTGTTGAAGAGCAAAAATGTCACCCTGAAGACTAAGGTGCGCCTGACCCAAGCCATGGTATTTTCAATCGCATCATGTGGGTGTGAAAGCTGGACAATGAATAAGGAAGACCAAAGAAGAGCTGACGCCTTTGAATTGTGGTGTTGGTGAAGAATATTGAGTACACCATGGACTGCCAAAAGAACGAACAAATCTGTCTTGGGAGAAGTGCAGCCAGAATGCTCCTTAGAGGCAAGGAAGGAGAGACTGTCTTACATACTTTGGACGTGTTGTCAGGAGGGGTCAGTCCCTTAGAGAAGGAAATCATGCTTGGCAGAGTACAGGGTCAGCGGAAAAGAGGAAGCCCCTCAACAAGGAGGATTGACTCAGTGGCTGCAACAATGAGCTCAAGCATAACAACGATTGTAAGGATGGTGCAGGACCGGGCAGCGTTTCGTTCTGTTGTGCATAGGGTCGCTATGAGTCAGAACTGACTCAACAGCACCTACCAACAACAATAACCTTGCAGGTGTATGGGTATTATCCTATCACTGACAACATTGTACTTCAGGATGGATCTTGAAATGTTCTTTTTGAGGATGAATGCAACGCCATTCCTCTTTGAGTTGTCATTCCCAGCATAGTAGACCACGTGATTGTCTGATTTAAAATGGCCAGTACTGGCCCATTTCAGCTCACTAATGCCTAGGATATCGATGTTTAGGTGTTCCATTTCATTTTTGATGATTTCCAATTTTCCTAGAATCATACATTCCACGTTTCGATCATCAATGGATGTTTGCAGCTGTTTCTTCTCATTTTGAGTCATGCCACATCGGCAAAAGAAGGTCCCAAAAGCTTGTCTCCAACCACATCATTAAGGCTGACTCTACTTGGAGGAAGGCAGGTCTTCCCCAGTTGCATTTAGAGTGCCTTCCAACCTGAGGGGCTCATTTTTTGGCACTATATGAGACAATGTTCTGCTGCTATTCATAAGTTTTTCACTGGCTAATTCTTTCAGAAGTTGGCCACCAGGTCCCTCTTCCTTGTTGATCTTAGTCTGGAAACTCAGCTGAAACCTGCCTGCCATGGGTGACCCTCCTGATATTTGAATACCAGTGGCATACCGTCCAGCATCACAGCAACACCCAAGCCCCCACGTAGGACAGATTGACAAATGTGCGGGGGGTTTCAAATTACACTGTACGTATTCTAAGATATATCGTCCTATATGTCTAAAGTTACCCCTTAAAAACAAATAAAACAACTGCAGTGCTGCTCTTAAACTGATTATCTGGTGCTTTAGCCAAATTCTTGGTTTAGTAGAACTATTTTTTGGACCACATGCTAAGGTTGGAGTGAGGGTTTCTGTGATGCCCTCTGCCAGTCTTTCTCTGTAGGGTTTTTATGAGCCTTGCTTAGTTCCTGTATCCTTCAGGAAGTCTTCCTTCACCATTCCAGGTAACATTTGATCTTCCAGAGCTCTCTTAACCTGAGGCACACATTTTGAGAGCACAGTCAGGTAGTTTAGTGATGATTCTCACCCCCGTCACCTCCAGCATGAATTATTTATTATTAAATGATGTTGTAAACTCCTGAGGGAAAATAGTGAGGCAGAGTTGAGGTAGCTAGACTAACTTTTATTGAGCCTTATCACAAATCAGTAATCATACTTACATATATTACCTTACTTAATGTTATCCAAAAAAACCCACCAAACTTGTTGCCATGGGATCAATTTCGACCCATAGCAACCCAATAGCACGGAGCAGAACTGTTCTATAGGATTTTCAAGTCTGTTTTTTTTTTTTTTTTTAAATCTTTACAGAAGCAAGCTGCCACATCTTTCTCTCATGGAGTGGGCTGGTGGGTCGAACGGCTGACCTTTTGGTTAGCAGCTGAGCACTTAACCACTGCCCCAGGGCTCCATTTGGTGGGGGTAGGTATTTAGTATTCCTATTTATCGTGTGGGGGGTGGTGGGTGAGTGTAATTAGATCCAAAAAGGTTAAGTAATATGCCCAAATGAAGGAGGTAAGCTTGAACTTGTATCTACCTATCAAACCCATGTTCTTTATATTTACTTCGTATTCTCTTAATGTTGGAAACTCTGGTGATGTAGTGGTTAAGTGCTGTGGCTGCTAACCGAGAGGTTGGCAGTTCAAATCCGCCTCGTGCTCCTTGGAAACTCTATGGGGCAGTTCTATTCTGTCCTATAGGGTCGTTATGAGTTGGAATCGACTCGACAGCAGTGGATTTGATTTCCTTTTTGTTTTTGGTCTTAATATCAGGGCCAGTGTTATGTATATGTTAGGCATTATACTTTTTCAATAACACTGAAAAGAGGCAGTTGTTGTGTGTCATCAAGTCGATTTTAACTCGCAGCAACCGTATATGACAGAGTAGAACTGCCCCGTAGGGTTTTCTTGGCTGTAATCCTTACAAAAGCAGATTGGCAGGTCTTTCTCCCGAAGAGCAGCTTGGTGGGTTTGAACCACCTACCCTTTCGGTTAGTAGCCCCACACTTAACTGTTTTGCCACCAGGGCTCCTTCTATATCTATAAGCAGAGGAAAAAGGGGCTACTAATTATAAGCTTTATATATTTATAAGACGTCATCATGCGTTTTTATAATCTGTCACAGGTGGGGCTCTCTAGGAAGTAGACTCTAAGCCTTTACAGTTGGATTGCGTATATTATCAACATGCAGGGCGTTTAATAGGGAGTGCCCTTAAGATCAGGAGCACTCGTGGCACAGTGGTTAAGAGCTCAGCTGCTATCCGAAAGGTTGGCCATTTGAATTCACCAGTTGCACCTTGGAAACCCTATGGGGCAGTTCTACTCTGTCCTAATCGACTGGATGGCAACGAGTTTGTTTTGTTTTTTTGGCCCTTAGGATCAACATGTATTAAAGGAGGTGTAGGAAGCAGGTTTGGGCAGGGTCATGCTGTGGTGCAAGCCTGAGGGCAGCCTTGGCTAACCTCATGGGGAGTTCTTGAGCAAATCTTGGCTTATAACAATTTCTTATTGCTGCTGTAACAAATTACCAAAAATTTAGTGGCTTAAAACAATGCAAATTTACTATCTTACATACAGTTCTGGAGATCAGAAGTCCAAAATGGATCTCACTGGGCTAAATTCAAGGTTCTGACATGGCTATGTTTATTCCGGAGGCTCTAGTGGACAACCTGTTTTCTTGTCTTTTCCAGCTTCTAGAGGTAGCCTGTATTCCTTAACTCATACTCAAAGCCAGCTGCGCAGCACCTTCAAATCTGTTTCTGATCTGACCTACTCTTCTACCTCCTTCTTAAACTTTAAAGGACCTTATGATTACACTAAGGAGCCCTGGTGATGTAGTGGTTAAGCACTCAGCTGCTAAGCAAAAGGTCAGCTGTTCAAATCCACCAGCCATTTCACGGGAGAAAGATGTGGAAGTCTGCTTCTGCAAAGACTATTGTTGTTGTTAGGTGCTGTAGAGTTAGTTTCGACTCGTAGCAACCCTATGTACAACAGAACAAAACACTGCCCAGTCCTGCACTATCCTCAAGATTGTTGCTATGCTTGAGCCCACTGTTGCAGCCACTGTCAACCATCTCCTTAAAGGTCTTCCTCTTTGTTGCCGACCCTCTGTTTTACCAAGCATGATGTTCTTCTCCAGCGAGTGCTCCCTCCTGATAACAGGTCCAAAGTATGTGAGATGTAGTCTCGCCATCCCTTGCTTCTAAGGAGCTTTCTGTCCGTACTTCTTCCAAGGCAGATTTGTTTGTTCTTCTGGCAGTTCATGGTATATTCAATATTCTTTGCCAACATCATAACTCAAAGGCATCAGTTCTTCCTCAGTCTTTCTTATTCTTTATCCAGCTTTCGCATACATATAAGGCAATTGAAAACATCATGACTTGGGTCAGACACACCTTAGTCCTCAAAGTGACATCTTTTTCAGCAGATTTGCCCAATGTACTGGGTTGTTTGATTTCTTGACTGCTGCTTCCATGACATTGATTGTGGATCCAAATAAAATGAAATCCCTGACAACTTCACTGTTTTCTGTTTATCATGATGTTGCATAAAGATTACAGCCTTGGAAACTCTATGGGGTACTTCTACTCTGTCCTATAGGGTCACTATGAGTCAGTTTTGTTTTGTTTTGGGTGATTACACTGGGCCCATCCATATAATCCTGGAATAATCTCCCGATTTTAAATTCAATCTTAATTCTATCTTCAACCTTAATTCCTTTTGCCATGTAAGATAACATATTTATAGATTCTAAGGATTAAGAGGAGCCCTGGTGGCATAGTGGTTAAGAGCTTTTCTACTAACCAAAATGTTGGCAGTTTGAATCCACCAGCCTTGGAAACCCTATGGGGCATCTTTGGGGGGCAATTACTCTGCCTATCACATGGTCCATCAGATTGTCCTATACTGAATTGAAATGGGTGGGCCTTTATATCTCTGCTTGAATCTGTCATTGGTTGAAGACTGTCCCAGGAAAGTTGTAACCTTGGGTGAGGTGACTTTCTGTAGCTGAAAGTGTTGACAGCCGAAGGCTGCCAGCTGGAAGCACTCCTAGCAGCTAGGAAACAAATCCTTTCTTGAAGGGAGATTAGGTGTTTCATCTTTGGGTCCACACAAAGTCAAAGAGCTTGAGTTCAAATCATGTCTATGCTAATTACTTCCCAGGTGATCTTCGACAAATTACTTAACCTGTCAGAGTTTTCAGCTTCTTTATCTGCAAAATGGGTGTATAGTGTTACTCACTTCATAGGGATATTGTGAAAATTCCAGGAGATAGTGCATGAGAAGCAAAGCATTTGGCTCATTAAGAAGAGCTCAATGAAACTTAGCTGTTATTTTTATTACAGTACTGGGTCAGGCTATACATCATGATCTTTTTAGAGCCTTTATTGTTGGATTGCCAGTATCATCAGACTTTCTATTTTTAAATGTTTTCTATTCTTTTTTCTGAGTTCAGATATAGGAGGGTACCTGTATAGTAGTTAGATTTAAATCTCTGGAGACTGGGCCTTTTTTTTTTTTTTGTACAACATCACCTCCCATAGTCAAGGGGCTTGCATTTCTTCTTGAAGCTGAAGAGTATGGCAAACACAATAGGGAATACTTGGGGTAGGATTAGCGTGTATATGCTTATATACTTTCGTCAGTCTCCCATTACCTCAGATGATGACTGGCTCTCCAGCCATCTACACCTCAGCTATGGTGGGTTGGCTGGCTGTGAAGAGGAACCAGGTGCTCAATATCACTTGACTTTAAATAATCCCTAACTAATACCACCTCTTGTAGAGAGCCTAGACCAAACCAAGCCCACTGCTGTTGAGTCAATTCCAACCACAGAGACTCCACAGGGTCTCCAAGGCTGTAAATCTGTAAGGAAGCAGACTGCCACATCCTTCTCCCGAAAAGTGGCTGGTGGTTTACGAACTGCCAACCTTTTGGTTAGCAGTCGATCACTTTAACCATTGCACCACCAGGGTTCCTTGTAAAGAACCTAGGAATCCTGAATTTAAGCTGAGCAACTACCTTCTGCCAAGGATCAGCTGATCTGATCCTCAGTGAAAGAAATGGTGAGGTCAGGAGCCTGAAGACAAGGCTTCATTCCAACCGCAGATGTAAAGGTCTTAGGCAGTGATTTTCAAACTGCAGGTTGCAACACATTAGTGGATCGTAAAATCGTTTTAGTGGGTAGTGACCAGCTTTTTATACAATTATAAAATAGACAATATTTAAATTTATCTTACAAAATGTTGTTGTTATATGCTGTCAAGTTGATTCCAACTCATAGCGACCTTATAAGACAGAAAAGAACTGCCCATAGGTTTTCCTAGGCTGTAATCTGTACGACAGTGGATTGCCAGGTCTTTTCTCCCATGGAGCTGATGGTGAGTTTGAGTCACTGACCTTCTGGTTAGTAGCCAAGTGCTTAACCATTGTACCATCAGGGCTCCTTTTTACATAGCAGGCTTAGACATTGTTTCTTAAAACTTTTTCATTTTGTGTATTTATATGTTTTTCTGGGCTACAGTACAAAGAGAGTGTATATCTGGTACGGTAAGCAAGAACAATTACCCTGACACTCTTAGCCTTGATTTCTTTTTTTTAAATCAAGAATGGCTTGAGGCATTTCTTTTATTCCTCTCTATTTTGCTCATCTTCTATTCATCACACTTAGGGTGATCAGGGGAGAATGCGTTTTATTTCTGTTCCTCCTACTCCCCTTCTCAGTTCAAGGTAGTGCCCAGGTTGGGCCAAGAAAGCTGACCGGTTCCATTTCTCACCTCTAGCAGGAGAAGTTGTCAGGAGTGAGCCTACCCTTAACTGGAATTCTAACAGCCTCATTTCCTTACAATTCTACAAGGACATAAGCCTGCTGACATATTTACATCATCCCCATCATCAAAAACGCATAGCTGCTTCACCTCCCAGTAAGGCAAATTTCCTCTGCCGTCAGACCATAGTTGAGACTCACAATGATGACCTAGTGCCACTGCTTTCTTGCTTGAGCCTTTCGACCTGCTTTTCTATGCTCCCTTTGAGTGGTTTTCAGGGTTGTGACATGGTACCTTCTCTTATATACCATCCACCTTGCTTAGAAAGTTCTATGTGAGCTTCTCCAAACCTCTTCTTACTATGCATCTTTTTAAAATTCCATCTCCTTAAAAAAATAAAACAACAGCAAAAATAAACCTGTCAAGTCTTAAGTAGTTTTTCTTCTCTCCTTAGTCATGTTCAGCATGAGATCACAAGTGCTCTAAAAATATACACTGTATTTACTGACCTATCACATTCACATTTTGGGGGCTGAGATTTAGTGTTTGGGAGATAATTTTAAGGGTATTCTAAATATTTTGAAGCACAGTCTTTATAAATACCCATTTAAAATTTTAAACTCTAAGACTGTCTTAGTTATCTAGTGCTGCTATAACAGAAATACGACAAGTGGCTTTAACAAAGAGAAATTTATTTTCTCACAGCCTAGTAGGTTAGGAGTCCAAATTGAGGCCATCAGCTCCAGGGCAAGACTTTGTCTGTCAATCCAGGGTGAAGTTCCTTCTCATCAATCTTCCCCTGGACTAGGAGCTTCTCTGCACAGGAGCCCCAGGGCCAAAGGACATGTTTTGCTCCCAGCATTGCTTTCCTGGTGATAGGAGGCCTCCCTGTCTTCCTGCTCACTTCTCTCTTTTATATCCCAGAAGAAACTGGCTCAAGATACAACCCAATCTTGTAGATTAAGTCCTGCCTCATTAATGTAACTGCTGTCTATCCCCACTCATTAACATCATAGAGGCAGGATTTACAACCCATAAAAAAAAATTTAAAAAAACCAACCCATAGTAAAATCGTATCAGATGACAAAATGGTGAACAATCACACAATACTGGGAATCATGGCCTAGCCAAAGTGATAACACATATTTTGGGCAGACACAATTCAATCCATGACAAAGACCTAGGAGACCATGTCTATTTATATTTTTCTGTATGGGTGCTGGTTATATTAGTGTTTGATGTTTTACATGATGATTGGGATATTCTATAACACTATAGTGAATAAGAAAAACAGGAAGAATATAAACTAGTGTATACCATCTCCCAGAGGGAGTCTATTTTTACGATTTTTAAATATAGGCAATACCTCACATGACCCCAATAGCTGTCATCTCAATTTTAGTATGATTCCTGCTGTTACTGCAATAGTTCACAGAAGTTGTAAGTTAAAATCAATGACATTCATGACCCAAGACAAAAGCAAAATAGCTTTCTAGTACCACCTTGTGGCTAACCTATTAATACACATTTTAAACTGATTACATAGGTAGATACATATACTGCACAGAGATTAGCAAAATATGCATTTTTGGACGTGTGTGTGCCTGTGTGTGTGTGTGTGTGTGTGTATGTGTATAGATGGATGGATGGATGGATGAACACATAGATGGATAGGCAGCCACCAGGGCTCCAAACTTCAGGTAGTAGGGACGAATTTCATTCCACAGATTCAGATGCGCAGGACTTAATTTATATGCACTTAACTTAATCTCAATTAATTCAGGGGTCACCTAGTCCTTCCTCCAGGCTCACATCTCAGTTCTAGAGCTCCTGTGGAGTGTTGATGCATCAAGAGGTATGGGAAGGGGGTTCTGATCTTTGGTCATAAAGCAATATAGGTCACTGCTGAGTCGTTCATGGCTTACTTCCACCTGCAAAACTCCTTCAGGTCTGGTTTATCTCTCTGCCCTTTCTGGACCTCTCTTTGGCACCAGGAATTATTCTGCTACTATAGATTACATAAAAAAAAAAAAAATTTTTTTTTTTTTTTTTTTTATGTATCACAGAGAGCCCCACTGAACCCCACCTGCCTAGACACACTATGTCGCTGTTCTTTCCTGACCTGCCTCTCTAGGCCTCCACCTGGCAAGGCAGCATAAATCATATGTTCTAGCATCTCCCAAACCACCTGAGACTTTTGTTTTGTTTCCCTGTAGGAAATTGAGGAGCAGGACTCAGGATCATTTTTAGTGACTCACGGGCATGTAAGTACATGACTTCTTCCTCCCTCAATTATGAAAAATTATTTTCTAATCTTTGTAGTGAGAAGTCTTGCCTTGACTTTGATTTTCTCCCAAATCTATTGTACTACGTTATTTCTGTTTCTCCCATATCCTAGGCTTTTGAAACTGAAATGTCAAAAAGGGGTCTTTTTTCCTCTGTTTTCTGTGAACATATTTGTAGGAGAACTGTTTGGTGCCTTACTCAAATTCCTGTAATGTTCCAGCCCAGAGCTGCTATAAGTGTGCCTCAGCCATCTAGTGCTGCTATAGCAGAAATACCACAAGTGGCTTTAACAAACACGAGATTTATTCCCTCACAGTCTAGGAGGCTAGAAGACCAAATTCAGGGTGCCAGCTTCAGGGGAAGGCTTTCTCTCTCTGTAGCCTCTGTGGGAAGGTCCTTGTCATCATTCTTCTCATGGTCTAAGAGCTTTTCAGTGCAGGGACCCCGGGTCCAAAAGACATGCTCCATTCCTGGTGTTTCTTTCTTGGCGGCATTAGGTCCACCTCTTCTCTGCTGCCTTCTCTCTTTTATACCTCAAAAGAGACTGGCTGAAGATACAACCTAATCCTGTAGATTGAGTCCTGCCTTAATAACATAACTGCCTATAATTATGCCTCATTAACATAACTATTTCTAACCCTGCCTCATTAACATCATAGAGGTTAGAGTTTACAACACTTAAACTATAATCATATTAGATCACAGAATGGAGGACAACCACACAATACTGGGAAGCATGGCCTACCCAAGTTGACACACATTTTTGGAGGACACAATTCAATCCATAACAAAGTATTGGCTGATAGCTCAAAGCTGTCCCCTTCTCCAGGGAATTGCTCTCCACCAAAGGATACTGTCTCATTTGGAAAGCAACTCCCAATCCCTCCAATCCTTCCACACTGACTTAGCCCTTGTTCATGTAACTTACTTTGACTGGGGATACAAAACTTCAGAACTTTCTTCAATATGGAGCCACCTCTGTGGTGCAATTTATGTTCCAGAGGTTTCTTGTAGAATCAAACTAATGTTGGTTTCCACTGAGAGACCATTATTGCTTAGTTTTTCTCTGCCCCAATCCTTCTTCCTTCACTCCTCTTCTCCTGAAAGCACATGCCCATATAATTACTTGAACAAGAATCCCTGTCTCAGGTGCTGCTTCTAGGGAACCAAAATCGATTGAAGACAATCTTCCTTTCCTGAGACAATGGGTTCTAAATGATATAACTGAACAAGGGAGAAAGGGTGGAGAGGTGGCAAAGTAGAGGTGTTAAGGCGGCAAAGGATGGAATTAAATATCAGTAACAGCAACAATAAAAGCATATTGATTATGTTTTAAGAGTATCTTGCCCTACCAGGCTAATTTTATATATGAGAAGAGAGTCATCTAGAGCAGTTTCCCTACTGCTGTGCCTTTGTATGCTGGCATGCCACGAGTGGTTTACAGGCGTATCAAATATATCATATATTGATTCCCCCCTCCTCCCTTGCTCCTTGAAAAAGCTGAGTAAGACCTGGGGCAGCTAGATCTCTGAGGCGAGTTACTTACAGCCAAGACCAGCCTTATCTCTATCTATACATATTCGTCAGCACAAGCTATCTGTTTTTATCAGTTATCTATTGCTGTGCAACAAGCCCAATGCCAACCTTAGTTGCTTTAAACAATATCTATTTTATTTGCTAAAATTGTCTGTGGGTCAACAATTTGTGTTCCATTCAGCTAGGAGGTTCTTCTTCTGATCTTATCTGTGGTCACTTGTGTGGTTGCAGTCATCTGGCAACTTGTTTGAGGCCAGATTTTCCAAAAGGGCTTCTATCATATATCTAGCAATTGATGCTGGCTGACAGTTGGGCCATATGCCTCCAGCAAGCTAGCTCAAGCTTCTTTACTTAGTAGAAGAAGAGTTCCCAGCAGCAAGAAAAAGTAAACCCTAATGCGCAAATACTTTCCAAGCCTCTGCTTCTGTCATATTTGTTGATGTTCCTATGCCAAACTAAGTTCCTTGGCCAAGTTACATGGTCAGGGTGGGAGAGAACTATACAAGGGTATGAATATAGGGAGGTGTGATTTTTCAGGGCCCGTTAATGCAATAATCTACCATACTGTTTGTCTTAGTTATCTAGTGCTCTGATAACACAAACACCGCAAGTGAATGGATTTAACAAACAGATATTTACTCTCTCACAGTATAGGAGGTTAGAAGTCTGAAATCAGGGTTCCAACTTCAGGGGAAGGCTTTCTCTCTCTGTTGGCTCTGGGGGACGATCCTTGTCATCAATCTTCCCCTGGTCTAGGAGTTTCTTAGCACAGGGATCCTGGGTCCAAAGGATGCACTTTTCTCCTAGTACCTCTTTCTTGGTTGTATGATGTCCCCATCCTCTTTGCTTGCTTCTCTTTTTTATATCTCAAAAGAGATTGACTCAAGATACAACATAATCCTGTAGACTGAGTCCTTCCTCATTAACATTACTGCCTCTAATCCTGCATCATTAACATAGAGGTTAGATTTACAACACATGGGATAATCACAACAGATTATAAAATGGTGGACAACCACACAATACTGGGAATCATGGCCTACGCAAGTCGATACTTATTTTGGAGGGACACAACTCAATCCATAACACCGTTGTAAGGAACACCTCCAAAAATCTCAGTGGCTTACTAAAACCATGGTTTATTTCTTACTCATGTCAGTCCAGCGTAGATTGGTGAGGTGACTCTCTTTACCACAGTATTTTAGAGAACAAAGCTCCTTCCAAGTCCTAGCTTTACCACTGTCTAATGCCTTCTCAGCACTGGGAATGCCTTCTAGCACACCAGAGAGGTCAGAGAATGGAGGTTTCAAGAGAGGTTTTAGGAATCAGGCCTGTAAGTGGTGTACATCAGTTTCATCCACATTCCAATGGCCAGAACTCAGTCGTATGGTACCACTCAACAGCAAGGGGGTTGGGAAATAACATGTCACCCAGGAAAGAGATGGGAAACATTTATTGGTAAGCATTAATAGTCTTTGCCACAGTTGCCAGAAGGTCACCAGATAACACTGGTTATTTACACACATCCTACCTGTGCCACCCAATATCCTGTCCTGTCACTGCATTCACGATCTGTGTTTGATACACAGTCCTCTCCATTAAGTCCAGGTGTGTCACCTCATGGTCAGGTGACCTATGTGCTAAAAAGACTATTATATGCCTCCACCCACCTACTCTATATAAAGTGAGGGACTGGGGCTAGGATAACTTCAGTAAAGCTCTCCTTTAGAAAAGCAGGAGTGCAGGCACACAGCAGTACTCGTTGGACTATAGTGATTGTTGAACCTTGCTGAACAGATATTGTGAATGCCCCCTACCATGGAGATGGGAGAAATTCCTTGTTTAGGTCCTAATTCTGCTCTCTGGGAGGGCTATCTTTGCCTATTTTTCTTTATGTTCCCTGGCTCCACCCTCTGTAGGCTCTTTCTTGTCCATCACCCTACTTAACCGCATTTAGAGTCAGCATTGGAAAGAATTTCCTCCTTGGGGGTTGCACAACTTCTAAGGTCTGCTTCCCACTGGAACAAACTTGGAGGGGGCGGCAGCGAAGGTTGTTTCACTGCTAGAACAATAAACAAAAAATTTTTATATTCTGACTTGAGATTTTGTTGAAAAGATATTTTCCTCCTAACTTTGTAGGCTTCAGACTTATTTACCTCCATTCCAGTCAGTTTTGTACACAACCACTGTCAAAGTTCATTTCTAAATATAATTTTTCAGTCCGATTTAGATCTTTGGTTCTGTACTCCCACGTCTCTTTTTCTTTACTTGAGGCCAACTTGAAGCTATCTGAAACAATAAGTAATAAGAAGAAACACGTATAATCTGATCTTTTCTATAGGGTTGGGTCATTTGCTCACTGAGAAGTTTTATTGGTTGTTTGCTCCTCAAAGCCTTTCAAAATCTCGTCTTTCACTGTTTAAAACCTAGCAACAGCTGACTTTCTAAACTTAAAAGACTCTGAATTTCTAGACTCTTTATTCTCTTTCAGTTCTGCTTACAAGACAGCCAAATTCTTTCCTGAGTTTATCTTTTTCAAGTAGTGACTTATCAAATGTAGCCAATAAACACCAACACACGCTTTTAATTTGGAGCAATGTTAGACTTCCAGAAAAGTTGCAAAAATAGTACAGAGCTCCCATATACCCTTCATCCAGCTTCCTTGAATGTAAACATTTTACATAACCAGGAAATGAAATCAGGAAATGAATACACCTTATTCAAATTTTGCCAGTTTTCCCGCTATTATCTTTTTTCTGGTCCAGGTTCCAGTCCAGGAATCCTTGTTGCATTTAGTTTTTGAATCTCCTTCTTCCTTACATGAAGATTAAAAAAAAAGAGTAGTATACTATAAATATTGCTTTGCAGTTTTTGTTTGTCATTTAATCAATACATCAGCTCATGGAAATCTTCCTCATTCAGTTTTTTTAAAACTTTTAATTTTGAGACAATTGTTGATTCACAGACAATTGTAAAAATATTACAAAGCGATCCTGTATTCCCTTGACCCAGTTTTCCCCAGTGTTAACATCTAGTGTAACTATAGTACAATATCGCAACCAGAAAATTGGTATCTATGCAATCCACAAACCTTACACGGATTTCACCAGTTTTACCTGCACTCATTTGTGTATGTATATGTACGTGTATGTTACATGTGTGTATTTAGATTTATGCCACTTTATCTCATACAAAACAGTTCCACCACACGGCTCCCTTGTGTTACCCTTTTTAGTCATTGTCACTGCCCTCCTTTCCTCCTCTTCCCTAACCCTTGGCAACGACTAATCTGTTTTCCATCTCTATAATTCTGACATTTCAAGAATGTTGAATAAATGGAATCATATTGTATGTAACATTTTGAGATTTTTTTTCTCTCAGAATAATTTCATTGAGATCCATCCAAGTTGTTGCATGTATTAATAGTTTGTTCTGTATATAGCACTAACAACAGTTATTTCTGAATATATTCCATGGTATGGGTATATCATAGTTCGTTTAACCATTCACCAGTTGAAAGGCATTGGGTTGTTTCTAGTTTTGGGCTATTACATATAAAGCTGCTGTAAACATTTGTGTGCATTCTTGTTATATAAGATGATAAATGTCCCTATTTGGGGCCTCTTTTGCTTGGATTTTCTGTTCCTTGAAGCCAAAGCATCTTAACCAGTACTGAATGTAAAGGATGAGCTTGGAACTCTGCTAAGCACTTTATCTGCATGAAGTAATTTAATATACATTAATCCCCATAATAACACTGTGATGAACGTGTTTTATCATATACATTTTACTCATGGGGAAATAATAGCATAGTTAAATACCTTGCTTTAGACCACACAACTATAAAATAGGAAAAACAAAGATAACTTGAAATCCTTTATAAATATTTTATACCTCCCCTACCTTTTAATTTTTCTCTGAAACACATGGAAAAAGTAAAATTGCGGTGTTCTGCTTTTAAGCACCTAGAAATTCCTATGGGCATATAAAAATATTAGAAAATGTAGAATTTGACAAACATTGTATCTTATTGCTAAGTAGCTTTAGACAAGTCGTTATTCTCGTGTATTTCAAACACATTCTATACCATTGCTAGGCACTAGGAATACAAACATTTAGGCATTTCAATACCTAATGATAGCTAGGTACTTAACATATGCTGTATTCACATCAAGGCTATAAAATTAGTCTTACATATACCCATTTAAGGATGAGAAAATTGAAGCTCAGGGAGGCTAATTAGGTAGTTCAAGCCACAAAGCTAATAAATGATGGGGTCAATAAATGGTGGAACTAAGAGGAGATGGTGTGCGATTGATAGCAGTATGTGTCTGACCCCCATGCAAAATGTTTTCAGTTTTATCATAACACATTTGGTGCATCTAGATATTACCTACTTTCTATGTTTTGTCCTAGAATGAAGATGGGTTTCATGATTTGCTGGCCTAGTTTCCATCCCTACCCCAGTAATTATCAACAGCATGGTGTTGGGGCAATTTTTTAATCTCTTTTAGTCTCAGTTTCCTCATTTGTGTCATGGGTAATAGAACTACTTCACGTGGTTTTTTATAGAACTCGGTACTTCATATGGTTTAAATATACTAATAGAACTACTCCACATGGAGATTAGGGAAAATAAAGACAATGTCCCCATTGAGGGTTTTATTATTGCATAGCTAAGGAAATTATGATCTACTGAGATCAAGGTAGTAATAAATGTTCACCCAGTTCATTGGAGACTGTCTTAGGCTGGGTTCTCTAAAGAAGCAAAACCAATAAAGCACATAAATACATATATAAAAAATAATATAGAGACATTTATATTAAGGAAATGGCTCACGTAGTTGTAGAGGCTGGAATTCAGGTCAGGCTGGAGGCTTCTCCTGATTCATGTAGCTGCAGGGGCTGGGGAAACCAGGATTGGCAAGTCAGACAGCAGGGCTTTGGTTCATAGGCTGTGAAGACCGATGAATCCAAAGATGGGCAGGCAAGACAGTAGTTAAACTGCTAGCTCAAATCCCAAGAGCCAGAGGTCAGATTAAAAGAAGCCAGCACACGATCCAGTGCGAGCAAAAGCCCATGAGCCTTGCCAGAAAGTCCACTTATATTAGATGCAGTTTACACTCCCAAAGAAACTCCCTTTCGACTGATTGGCTACTCACAGCAGATCCCATCATGGAGGTGATCACATTGTATCAAATCTCATCACGCAGGTGATCACATCATTATATGAATGACAAACTATATCATAACTGCCAAACCACCCAGATTCATGGCCCAACCAATTTGACACTCAATGTAAACGATCACAGTGACCATGCCAGGGCCATGAGGAGGACCTGCTCATTCAGTACTGTTTCTATTAGTAGACAAAAGATATTAGGAGTTCAGAGATTATGATTAAAGTTTTCTGAGGGCAGAGATGACCAATCCTAATTCTAGATTCTAAAATATGGCCAACTAATACATATTTACAGCATTCCTATATTTCTAGGTGTGGATGAAATAATGGCAAACAAGGTATACAAGGTCTCTGCTCTTAAGGAGCTTATATCCTAGTGATAATAGCAAATAATAAATGAATGAATATTTTCAAACAGTGGCAGATGATAACAGACTGAGGTGAGAGAGGTTATCTAGGTAAAGGATGGGGTCCTTCCTTAGATGATAAGAAAGAGATGTCCATGTGAAGTTCTGGAAGATTGCTCTGTGCAGTAGGAAACTATGCAAGTATAAATTCCTCAGAAGGTAACAAACTTGATGTGTTCAAGAGACAGAAAAATATTATTACATCTGAGGATTTAAAGTGAGGGTGAGAGTGGTGGGAGATAAGATCATGAAGGTAGGCAAGGTCCGATCACTTAGGGTCGTAATATGGAATTGACTGTTCTAGTTGCAACGAGGAGCCATTGGAGGGCTGTGGTAGAGGTGCAATCCTAACTAGTTTATGAACTTAAAAGATCACTTTGGTTGCTCTCTGGAGATTGGATGATAGGAAGCAACCACGGTGGCTAGGATTGGGTTTATGTTAGTGGGATTGTATATAAGCAAGAGAAAGTTCTCTTACCCTTCCCTGATCTTTCAAATTAAAGGGGCCCATTCCATCACATTATATAGCACTTATTACTACCATTTAATCATCTACCAAACTTGTTGCCTCTCCTCCCCACTTAGGGTTGCCAGATAAAATATAGATGACCACCTAAATTTGAATTTCAGATACACAACAAATAATTTTTTAGTATATGTATGCCCAAAATATTGCATAGGAGATTCTTGTGCTAAAAAAGTATTCCTTATTACCTAAAATTCAAATTAACTGGGTATTCTGTATTTTTATTTGCTAAATCTGGCAACCCTACACACACTAGAATGTAAATTCCACGAGACCAGGAACCTTGTCTATCTTGTTCCCCAAAGTATATCAAGGGACTAGCAATACACAGAGTCAGTGTACCGAAAAGAATTGGTTGACATTCAACCATTTCAGGAGGTATCATGTGATCAGGAACCAATAGTACTGAAGGAAGAAGTCCAAGTTGCACTGAAAGCATTGGTGAAAAACAAAGCTCCAAAATTGACAGAATACCAATTGAGGTGTTTTGACAAACGGATACAGCCATGAAAGTGCTCACTCCTCTAGGACAAGAAATTTGGAAGACAGTTACCTGGCCAACAGACTGGAAAAGACCCATATTTATGGCTATTCCCAAGAAAGGTGATCCTACCGAAAGCAGAAATTATTGAACAATATCATTAATATCACACACAAATAAAATTTTGCTGAAGATCATTCAAAAGTGGCTGCAGCAGTGTATCTACGGGGAATGGCCAGAAATTCAAGCTGGATTCAGAAGACACGGAACCAGGGATATCATTGCTGATGTCAGATGGACCTTGGCTGAAAGCAGAGAATACCAGAAAGATGTTTGCCTGTGTTTTATTGACTATGCAAAGGCATTTGACTGTGTGGATCATAGCAAATCATGGATAACAGTGCAGAGAATGGAAATTCTATAACATTTAATTGTGCTCAAAGGAACCTGTACATAGATCAATAGGCAGTTGTTTGTAATGAACAAGGGGATGCTGCTTGGTTTAAAGTCAGGAAAGGTGTGTGTCAAGGTTGTATCCTTGTACCATACCTATTCAATCTGTATGCTGACCAAATAATCCGAGAAACTGGATTATATGAAGAAGAACGTGGCATCAGGATTGGAGGAAGATTCATTAATAACATGCGATATGCAGATGACAACCTTACTTGCTGAAAGAGGACTTGAAGCACTTACTGATGAAGATCAAAGCCCACAGCTTTCAGTACGGATTACACCTCAACATAAAGAAAACAAAAATCCTCACAACTGGACCAAAAAGCCACATCATGTTAAATGGAGAAAAGGTTGAAGTTGTCAAGGGTTTCATTTTACTTGGATCCACAATTAACACCCATGGAAGCAGCAGTCAGAAAATCAAAAGATGCATCGCATTTGGCAAATCTGCTGCAAAAGATCTCATTAAAGTGTTGAAAAGCAATGATGTCACCTTGAAGACTAATGTGTGCCTGACCCAAGCCATGACGTTTTCAATCGTCTCATATGCATGTGAAAGCCAAACGATGAATCAGGAAGACCAAAGAACTGATTCCTTTGAGTTGTGGTATTGGAGAATAATAGGCTGCCAAAGAATGAATAAATCTGTCTTGGAAGAAGTACAAACAGAACGCTCCCTATAAGCAACTATGGCGAGACTAGTCTCACGTATTTGGACATGTCGTTAGAAGGCATCAGTCCCTGGAGAAGAACATCATGCTTGGTGAAGCAGACGGTCAGCCAAAAGAGGAAGAAGCTCAATGAAATGGATTGACACACTGGCTACAACAGTGGGGTTAAGGATAACGATTGTGAGGATGGCACAGGACCAGGCAGTGTTTCGTTCATGAACAGAGGGCTGTTAGGAGTCGGAACGGATTGACTGCATTTAACAACAAGCATAGTGGCAGGCATATAGTGGGAGCCCATACATGTTTATTTAATGAATTAATAAAGGATGAAACCAAATGATGAGTGACGATAAAAGAACGAACGAGACTCGTGACAGAAAGGAGGGAGAAGACATAAAGTATCTGCTTGGTGAGCACCGGTTGCGAGGCGCGGCGCGGCGCCCAGCTGAGGTCACGGGCGCCGGCGGCCCTGGTGACGTCACCACGCCTGCGCTTTGGAGCTCGCTGAGGCTCTAGTGGCGCGGGCGCTTCCTCGCCTTTTCTGGTGACTGAGGGGCTTTGCTGTGACCCCGACACAGCCCAGGCTACCTGCCGAGCCGTCAGGTCCTAGCAGTGGCCTTCGGGGACCACTGCCCCGGCATTGGCCGCCAGCCTTCAGGTCTGGGCCGCTCTCCTGCGGGGAGAACATCTCCTCAGGACCATGTCCAGGCCGAGTAGCGTCTCTCCGCGGCCCCCAGCTCCCGGCGGGGGCGGTGGAGGCGGAAGCGGCGGTGGAGGGGGCGGCCCAGCGCAGTGTGGCCTCGGGGGCGGTGGCCGGGCCAGGGGGCTGAAGGACATTCGTATCGACGAGGAGGTGAAGATAGCAGTCAATATCGCCCTGGAGCGATTCCGGTACGGGGACCAGAGAGGTGAGGTTCCTGACAGGGACCCCGCCGGCTGGCGTTCCCCCAAACTCGGACCTTCGGAGTGAGCGGGCTGCCCCCTCCACCTCAGAGAAGGAGAGAGGACCTGGGCCGCACACCCTAACCCACCCGAGTGAGCCGGCGACCTTCCTACTCCTTGCGGCCTCAGAGGCGGGCCGGGGGCTGGGACCGCGGTCCTCGCCCTCGGGTGGGATGTGTAGGACCGAACAGTGTCCCTCGGATCGGTAGGGTTATGGGGCACTTTGCCTGGCGTCAGAAGGCGAAAAGGTCAGGTTGTTACCCGT
This sequence comes from Elephas maximus indicus, assembly GCF_024166365.1. Taxonomy (NCBI): domain Eukaryota; kingdom Metazoa; phylum Chordata; class Mammalia; order Proboscidea; family Elephantidae; genus Elephas; species Elephas maximus. The sequence continues at coordinate 123,204,737 of NC_064820.1, forward strand.
GACAGAGGCATTTCTTTCTCCGTGGAGAGGCTAAGCCACTGTCTTTTAGGTACTGGTATTTGATATCTTTTTTTTTTTTAAGTAAAAGATTGTAGTCTTATCAGAGTCGTGTTTAACCTATAAAAGTAGAAGAATAGAAGGAAATCAAACATAAATACATTGGCAATATGTGGTGCTTTGTTCAAATCCTAGGAGCGTTATAAACATTGAAAAAAGTTAAACCTGTTGCGGCATGTGAAGCATCTTCCGTGTCTCTTAAGGTTAGAAAGCTGCTTGTCTTGGGTCACCAAATGCAGAACCAGCAGCCGACCTGTGGTGAACTGTACGATGTATATTCAGTGTTCATCCTGAGTCGCTGGGTTAAAAAGAGGACCCCCTAACTCTGGAAGCTTATGGTCCAAAACAGAATGACCTGAACAGAGTGATTCTGAACTTACATCAAACAAATGTAAAACCTGAGCAATATATAACTACAAAATTCAGCCTGAAATATTGAAATATGAATTCTCTGAAGTTTCAAAAGCAAAGCAAATTGAGTTTGATGTTGAGCTTTCATAATGGTTGAGCATACCTCATCGTTGATGGAAGTTAACATTTTGTTAAACAAGTGAGGACTAAGTTAAGGTAGTAAAATATGTCCATTAGCCATTATACCAAGTCAAGATTGCAGCACAAATAGGAGTACTGTTTGATGAACATCAGAGTTCTTTATCACATTTAGGTCTAATACTTAGATGACATTTTATTAATATGAAAATTCTGGTAGACATTTAGTAGTTATTGAGTTAATATCTAAAAAAAATATATCTACATATCATAAATTTAGTAAGAATAAATATGATTATATGCTTGTGATTTTTTATTTCATATTTTGCATATATGTGTGTATTGAAGCACCTTGAAAGAAGGTTGCCTATCCAGAAGTGGTACTGACGATTTTATGTCTTTTTCCATATAGAAATGGAATTTCCTTCTTCTTTGACCAGTACTGAAAGAGCCTTTATTCATCGATTGAGTCAGTCTCTTGGTTTGGTCTCTAAAAGTAAAGGGTAAGCTGATAACTCTCTTTATTTAAAAAGGAAAAGATTATTTGCAAAAAAAAGGGAAAATGTTTCTGACTACACTTAAATAGTTATTATTGTTTTAGATTCACATTGTTAATTACCTGCATGTAGATAGACTATCAGATCTGTACTCAGTTGACATCTCTTCCTCCTGTGCTCCCTAGCCCTGCGGCAAAAAAAAAAAAAGCTAAGTTTTAACGTGTAAGAAAAAATAGTTTAAAACTTGAAGTTGATTGCTTGAGAAAAATGTTTTCTTTTTTAATAGAAATAAAGTACCTATTTTTTAAAGAATGAATGGAAAAATGATACTAAGTACAGTTATTTATAGAGCTTATCTCTGTAATTATAAGCTTTAGATCAAATTCTTATTGTTTTCTTTCCTACCGAGAAGTGAAGAATCTGATGATTAGAAATGGTTAAATGGAGCAGGAAGAAACTATGTAGTGTGTGTGTGTTTCACTGACCAATAGGGGAAAAAGTCATTTGAGCCATCCAAATTTAAGAACTCTAAAATTCTGTGGAGCTGTTTCATTTTGGGAATAGAGATTGTGAGATTGATAAAGAACAGAGTTTCTCAATATTGTCACTATTACAGTTTGGTCTGGTAAACAAATAATTTATAAGATCAGCACAAAGCTGGTTCCTATGAGGTAGAGGTTAAAGATGTCCCAATTGGGCAACTTTTCCAGACTGCTATACTACTCTATCATCTATAACATCGACTACTTTCTTTCCTCTCAGTACCCTCCCTCCCATCTTTGGGTTCGCTGATTTGCTGCAGCGTCTCACAGAACTCACAACCTGTGTACAGGAAATAGCTCATGCAGTTGTAGAGGCTGGCAGGTCCCAAATCTGTGGGTCAGGAGTAGGCCTCTCCCAACCCATGTGGCTGCAGGGGCTGATGAACTCAAACCAGAAGTTCAGACCACAGGCTGCTAGCTCACAAGGTTGCAGAAGTTGACAATCAGGTCACAATACGCCACCAGCCCATGGGGCTGCAGAGGCCCGCGAATCCTAGAATTGGCAAGTCAGATTGCAGACCTCTGGCGCCAGTCCCAAGAAGCAGAAGTCAATCAATCATGGGATCCTGAGGCACAGAGAGAGAGCCCTGCCAGGGCATCCACGCATATACCTTAGAGGCGGGCCACACCACATGGAAGGGCATAACTTGAGTAAGGGTGGGACTTAAATCACACCCTCCTGCAATGCTGTGACCCAAGGGCCCAAAACACACCCCACACCAGTCCTGCCTCATCAACATGTAGAGGTCAGAATCCACAACACATGAAGTGGAGGATAGCCAAACAATATTGAGAATAATGGCCTAGCCAAGTTCACACATATCGCCAACAGGTTCTGTATACCTTATTTGCATAGTCCCACTCAGTCATTGTGTATAAGTCACAAAGACTATGGCTGGAAGGGCCATATTAAGTAATTCATTTCACTGCAGCTGGAGAATTCTTTGTTGGTGGGCTGTCATTTACATTGTAGGATGTTTAGCATATGTGGCTTCTACCCACTAGAAGCTGATAATATCTACCATACCAGTTGTGACAGTGCCTCTAGACATTGCCATGTGTCCCTTCTGATATAGAGGACGGAAAAATATAAAATTTCAGCTTACCTGTTTTTAGGTTAAGAAGAGGGAAAATAAAACTACACACCTACACACACACATCACACATTATGTATATGTCAAGTAAGAATGAGTAGGAAAATCCTGAGATTAAAGTATGTTTTCTCAGAAAAATACTGAGAATGAGTGTCTTGCGTGTAAATGCCCGGTGCTAGATTAGTGACCCAGACGAGGGATTTAGCTTAAGTGAATGTGTAATTGTGGTTAGGTTCTTGAGCATGCTCAAATTATAGTCTAGTAGGTAAAATACTGTACTGGAAAATAAAAATCCTTTATTCAAAAACACCTGGGCCAAATATGTTTTGAGATTCAGATTTTAGAAAAGGATTATGGTGCATTTGCCGTGTATTATGCAGTACCCCTAATAAAGTATTGGTGTCACCTTTAATCACATTAATATTTCTGTTGGAAAAATGTATGAATATTCACAGAGAGATTATAAATTAAGACTATAAATACCCTCATGCCAGCTGGGTCAGGTTTTGTTGCTAAATTACGTTGTTGCAAACTTACAGAAAAACTTACAGTTTTCATAGCTTTTTGGGTTTCAGCATTGCAGATAAGGGGTGGGCCTGTAGTACAAAAGACCTGTTAATAAATGCACAGTTCTTAGCTACATCATTTATGTGATTTTGAGTTCCAAACAGTTGACTTAGAAATAACCATTAGAAATGACTCTTAGAAAAGCAGTCTGTTTTAGAATTGACTACCTCTGCTTCAGTTCAGTATCATGATCACTTAAGGTATGACCCAGAATGGACAGACATCTAGGGAGGGGGTGAGCAAGAAAGAAATTATCAGGACAAAGAAGAAGGATTAGGGAACCTTGAGTCAGAGAGAGAGAGAAAGAGGGAAAAGGAAAGAGATGCTAAGGGAAGCAAGGCATCCCTACCTGCTCATCCAGTCCCCAATATCTGTTTCCCAAACCTTCTTATCAAACATCCTAGTTCCCTCTTTCACCTTTTCATCTTTGTGCAAACTAAGTAACCATATTTATCTAATGACCCTCATGATTTTCAAATACCTTTCTTCCTTTTCACAGGTATGAAAGTGTGTCTTCTTAGGAAAATCTAAAGGAAAGAATATGTATGTTTTCTCAGCAAAATATGAAGAACTAAATTACGTTGAATATACTTGTCAATCCTCTAATTTTTTTCACTTATATGAGAATTTGTTCCTGAGTAATATTTCAACGGTTTTGTGATCACTCTTGGGCAAAGATTTTTTTCCACCCTTCAGCGTTAAATTCATGGCCTTTATTGTTGTTGTTGTTGGTAATTTCCATGGAGTCAGCTCCAAATCATGGTGACCATAATGAAATGTTGCCTGGTCCTGTGCCATCTTCATGAGCGTTGGTATGTTTGAGTCCGTTGTTGAAGCTGTTATGTCAGTCCACCTCACTGAGGGTCACCCTCATTTTTGCCGACCCTTTTCATAGACTTTACAATTTAGTTTTTTGGCTATTTTTACTTTGTGCCTGATAATTACAGTTCCTCAGTACATATTTGAGAGACAACCTGGTATAGAGGAAAGGGTAAGAAATCTGGGTTCTACTTCCAGTCTCTCACTGCCTCATCCTTTAGCTTTGGTTAAGTTCCTAAACTTTGAAGGCCTGTTTTCTTAAATGTAGTAAATGAAGGGTTAATCTTTTCATTTTAATGATGATTTTAATATTCTGTAGTTTATTTTAAGGAGCCCTGATGACACAGTGGTTAAGCACTGACCTGCTAACCGAAAGGTTTGAACCCATCAGCCACTCTGTGGGAGAAAGATGTGGCAGTCTGCTCCGTAAAGATTTACAGCCTTGGAATCCCTATGGGGCTGTTCTGCTCTGCCCTATAGGGTCACTAGGAGTTGGAATTGACTCAATGGCAATGGGGGTAGTTTATTTTGAGCTTCTTTTAAGGTTTTTAAAAATAGCTTTCAGGCTTCCTGTGTGATAATTTGCAATTTCTTTCTCATCAATTTCTCCTTTTTGCCATCATTTCTTTCAAAATGAAGCCATGTGTGTTGGATTTTGGTTTCCATCTTCTACTAAAGAATTGAATTTAGTTTGGTTTTGATTATTTTTTTTAATTGCTCATCTTTTGATGAAAATGTTCTTCTTAGAGTAATATACCCGTTTTGTGATCTTTGTATATCCTGAAATTTTCTTTGAAACTCTAGTCAGATTTCCCAAACCAAAATCTTCACCTCTTTACAGTTTGTTTACTTTTTTCCCCAACTAAGACCCCTGTGCTTTGGTCCTAAGAGCACATTTTTCTTAATTTTTAGTTCGTTTATGAACAAAACAAAATCCCTTTCCTCTTCTTCTTAGTCCAGGTTAGACAGAATGGAATTTACAAAATAAACTTTTAAATGGAATTTACAAAATAAAAGCTTGTGGATGAGAAAATATAAAGTATATGAAGGTAGGTTTTCCAAGTACATGTTTCTTATCCTGTGCTTGCTGAAGTCTCTGCTTACTGGGTACCCGACAGCTGTACTTAGAAGGCTCAACTCTAGAAGAAAACTCCCTTTTCAGATTTGGCTTACTGCTTCCATTGCCTTCTACCTTGGAAGGTTGCATTAAAGTGATCAACTCTAGTTAGTGAATTTTTGGATGTCCACTGGGGAAAACTATGGTTTCCAATAATTATAAAAGCAGCTAAAATTTGTTAAGTGCTCTTGTGTTAGGTGCTTCAAATGGATTCTTATTTAATCCTCACAACAATCTTGTGGGTTCTGTTATTAACATCTGGTGCTTACATAGCAGATGAGGCAATTAAAGCTTAGAGTAGGTTAAATAATTTTTCAAGGCCACACAACTAGTAAATGGAAGAGCCGGAATTTAAACAAAGTTAATGTTCAGTTAATTTTTGATGTTCACAGTAAATTCATAGCAATGTACTGTCAAGAGTATTGTCATAGCAAGGTATTGTCAGGAGTTAGAATGAAAACATTATAGGGCTTATCCTCCACGCTGCTTTCTAGGCTATGAAGGCCACAAAAAGAACAAATTTACCACAACTATAGTGACCATGGTATGAAAGCAACTGTGTTTAGTGAAAAAAATAAAGTTAACTGGTTGGTTTTTTAGTTTCTAGGTAATCATAAAAAAGTGTGAATTAGTATGTTACAAACTTTAAGAAAATTATAATTCTGTATTACAGTATTGGAGAGGAAATGGTTAAAATTATTTTAATTGTTTTATCCCTACGGCATCACTTAAGAATGGCACACAATGACAACAAACACTTGTTAAGGAATAGATGACACCATAGAAAGTTTACAATTCATTAAAGGATTCACTAATGAATTTTCAGAAATTAAAAATCTTAGTAAATTGAAGGGCTCATTTAGTAGATTTAGATAGCTACAGCTTTATGGATTAATTACAAGTTTAATATCAGTCTTAAGATGAAGATATTATTGAACAATTTAATATCTTAGGAAAATTAAAAAACTATCCATGTAATTTTCATTGTATTTGTAGCTGTGTTGCATATTTCTATAATATGATAGTGACATTAACAAATAGTTAAAAATTTCTGAAGAATTTGGGTAATTTTTTAAAATATAAGAAATGATGTTTTTCTGACTATAATTATAATAATAAACCTAAACCAAACCAATTGCCTTTGCATCATTTGTGACTCATGGCGACCCCCATGGTCAATGATTGTGACCTTTTGGAAATAGATTGGCAGGCCTTCTTCTGAGGTGCCTCTGGATGGATTTGAATTGACAGTTTTTTGGTTAAGTGTTCTGCTGCTAACCAAAAGGTCAGCAGTTGAAATCCACCAGCCGCTCCTTGGAGACACTATGGGGCAGTTCTACCATGTCCTCTAGGGTCGCTGTGAGTCAGAATCATCTAGATGACAGTGGGTTTTTTTGTTGTTGTTAACTAAGCACTCAACAGTTTGTGCCACAGGGGCTTCTTAATTATAATAATAAAAACTTTTATTTAGTGCTTACCCTTTAACAGATACTGTATTTTACATGCATTATCTCATTTAATCATATGATGGTCCTTTGAGGTAGCTATTACAGGTTTCCCTTGCTATCCGAGAGTAGAGCGTTCCTATGAAGCCTTTCATAAGTGGAAATGGCATAAAGCGAAGAAGCAGTTACCATTAATTTGTATGGAAAGAACTTTTGAGCATTCCCAGACCCCAAAAATAACCTACCAAATCATAGCAAATAACGCATAAAACTTTTATGAGCTCTCTTAGCTTTCTGATACCATAGGATACACTGTGCTAACAGATGCACAAAACAAATCGAGTTAAAGCACAGATGCTCACAGACACAGTTCAACAGTATGGTGGCTTGATGCCGAGATGCTGAGTGTAGTTCCCAGGGAAGGAGCTTGGTGATGCCACTCTCGCTGCTTGGGATACGCGCTGCATCTTTAATGGCTTGCTGCAAAACAAACCATGAAAGCTATTTCTGCTTTTTGCCTTTTTTCTTAAAAGCTAAAATCCTCTTCGAATTTCTTTTGGTTAGTGAAAACAGGTACTAATGTAGGTCTTTTGTAAAAGCAAAAAGGTGTAAAGCGAACTTTGGAAAAGCAGAGGATACCTGTATTTTTATCTTAGACTCAGAGCCACAGTTTGCTTATGATCCCACAGCTGGAGTAGTAGAGCTGGAATTCAGACCCAGGTCTGTATGCCTTCAGAACCTGAGCCCTTAACCAGTACTACACTGCTAGGTTAGGGACATGTGTGATTAAATCAGTCAAAACACATTTGAAGACTTCCTGTGTGATAACATTGTATAAAAGGCATGGTCAATCCTGGGCCGGTTGAAGAAACAAATACTCCTATATTACATAACTTGAGAACAATTATAAATCATTATTACCTTACAATTAAAGGCTAGAGCTAGAAACTTTGAAAAAGTTCATTAAAAAAAAATGTACATCTGAAAATAGTTGTTAGGAATGCTGATATATGCTTTTTTGGTCCAACCACTTAACTTGGCTCTCTTAACAGATCTTCATGGAGTGTGACATTACATTACCAGCATGCTGTGGAAACATTCAGTGGGACATTCTAGTGTGAATGGTGAACTGTAACTTTTTCATTATCATTTCTAGATTCTTTTGTTCAAGTTGGTTTCCCTCTGTATGCTTCCCAGCATGTGTTAACTGGTGATGTTTTATCTACTATGAAGCCTGTTAGAGACAAACTTTAAAACTTATAGGTAAGTAAGCCTTTTTTGTTGATTTATAATAGGCTTTGTAACATTTTAAAATTATAAATGAAAATGGTCTTTTGACCATTTTAGCACCAGGCCCCTCTACTGATTTTTTTTTGGGGTGGGAGGACTTTCAGTATCTTATCTCAAAGCATTTTGATTTTTAAAAATGTTTTGCTTGAGATGTATTTTCTGAGTAGGCTTATATCATATGTGAACAGATTGACTATATGTGGTAAATAAATGATTTTTATTGATATTCAGGAAGGGAGCAAATAGATACCTAACTGTGAAGAAAAAAGATGGATCAGAAGCAGCTCATGCAATGATGACCTGTAATTTGACTCATAATACAAAACATGCTGTTAGGAGCCTAATTCAAAGATTTCCTGTCACCAATAAAGAGCGTACTGAACTTCTGCCTAAAACGGAAAGAGGGAATGTGTTTGCAGTTGAAGCTGGTATGTGTTTTCTGGGGAGCTTCCTTGTTTATCCTATTATTTGATGACTGTTCTTTTTCCATTTTAGATGTATTTTTAAAAGCTAAGATGAAATAAGATTTCTCATTTTGAATGGAGATTGTTAAAAATGACTGAAAGTTGTGAAAATTTTGGAATGAAATGTAACGTGAAGGCATGTCATAGAGTTGATACAAGTTTTTAGAAAAATGTTATACTAATAAACCAAACCAAACACATGCTTTCGAGTTGATTCTGAGTCAGCGACCCTATAGGACAGACTAGAACTGCCCCATAGGGTTTCCAAGGAGTGGCTGGTGGATTCATATAGGACCTTATAGCAACCTTATAGGTAAGAATTTCCCCTATTTCACAGCTGAAGAAACTAGGGCTTAGAGAAGTTAAATAATATGTTCACGTCCGCTCAACCAGCCAGTAAGCTGCATTGCTGGGATTTGACTGCAAGGGCTGGACTTTTCCTATATTACACTGCCGTGACATACTAACAAGTAAGATTTTGAATTGGGGGCTTAGCTTCTGGTAAAAGACAGGACAGAGTCTTTAGTACATTAACTTGCTCAAAGGTAGATAAATGTGTATTTAGATTATAAAATGAAGTTGTTAATTTTATTATTTGAAAAAATAACTTCTCTAATGAGAAAATTATTTTATCTTCTATACCCAACTACCTACCTGTTGCCGTCGAGTCGATTCCGACTCATACCTACCACCACACTCATAGCAACCCTATAAGACAGAGTAGGACTGCCCCATAGGGTTTCCAAGGAGTGCCTGCTGAATTTGAACTGCCAACCTTTTCATTAGCAGCAGCAGCAGCTCTTAACCACTAAGCCACCAGAGTTTCCTAATAACCTATAGTGGTATAATTTGCGTAATTGTTACTGTCTGTTGGCGTGGGTCTGCATGATATAGGAAACACAGGATCCCCGATACCAAGAAACTTTTTTAAACAGATACACAACATTTTGAGCTATGTGAAGAATATAAAACACATTGTGCCTGTTTTTTATTTCTTCTTGGTTAGTTAAATGTGAATGTTGGCAAAAATGTTCAGTTAGGAAATTTGTTAAGCATTAGAGCCTTATATTTACAAATATTATTCTATTTGATCTTAAGTGTATAACTTCAAACGTGTTATTTTCCTTTTTCTTAATGTGTTTTCATATTGTATATAACAGATTTTATAAGTTGGATACATTATGTTTCATACTATAAAATTTTAATTTTCTGTGATATTATTGATGGAAACCTAAAGCAAGCCTCAAGAGCATTTTAGAATATCAAAATTGTCTTTAATGGTTATTGATGATTGACTTTTGTGCATTTTTAAGCACCATGCACCAAAAATACTGTGGAGAAATTAGTGTTTTAATTGATACTGAAATTTGTAACATGTTCTGTAAAGATATTAAGCGTAAGATTACAACAGATTTTAAGGCAGTGCTTGCTAAATTTATGTAGACTGAATAGAGAAGAAACACTTGAAAGGAATTAATTAGCCTTAATAATTTGAAAGGTTAGAAACTATCTTTGTTTTTATGCTTGTTTTTCAATGTTGATCATAATTTTTTTGCTCTTTTTTCATTTTCAAAGAAAATCGGGAAATGAGCAAGACAAGTGGACGACTTAACAATGGTATACCTCAGATTCCAGTGAAAAGAGGAGAATCCGAATTTGATTCTTTCAGGCAATCTCTTCCAGTGTTTGAGAAACAAGAAGAAATTGTTAAAATAATTAAAGAGAATAAAGTAGTTTTGATTGTGGGAGAAACTGGGTCAGGAAAGACCACACAGGTTTGTTTCTTTTTTGTTGTTTATAGGACAAGAAAGAAATATTTTATCCCATTTTGTAGTTTTATATCAAATCTATAGCACATGTATTTTAGAGATAACATATATAAAATACTTAGCAAAATGTTTTGCACATAGTGGCTAAATTAGAAGTAATATTAATAACAACAAATATTATAAAGTTGACTGTAGAATGGAATTGATATGACAGATGAGGTTTGGATGCTTAGAATCAAGGTGGTTCATCATCATAAAGTTTTACTAATAGGACAACAGATGGGAAGTAAGGCATGATGATATGACTTTTTCCTGTTTATATTCCTTAACTTTCAGTATATTAAAAGAGTAAAATGACTTTGCTTTTGCTAGAGATTCAGATAAGATAGTCAATATAATTGTGCATTTTCTTCTTTTATGGACAAATAAATTTGCTTTTCACAATTGCCTAAGATTTCCTGTGGTTGTATTGGTTCGTTTAATAACTTGAGTGGTGAGAGAGGTTGACCAGAAACCTCACCAGAGTCATTTATTTGTAAGACCTAACCATTTTCACAGAAGTATAACTCTTTATCCCTAAAACTTGAGTCTGTAAAACTAAATAATTGAAAGCATGACGAGATTTTTATCTGAAAACAATATATAATGTTTTTCTTTTACGCTTAAGTAAAATTCCATAAAGTCATTCCAGAGACTCTATCCAGATATCTTAGATTGTTATAATTGTTTTGGGGTAAATTTTGCCACTAGGCCTTAAGTGTAACAGTGTATTTATATTTAGTAGAGATTATGGAGTTTTGATAAAATATAACAAATGTTTTTATTTAAATGTCCTTGCTAATGATATTTGTATATTGGAATAATAGATGCCTGTTTTCACAATTATGTATATCATTTTATAAAATATGAAAAGATACTTGAGAATTTAACTAGGAATTAAATATACTTTTTCTTTTCAAGAAGAAACTATAAATCTAATGGGTTTAAACCTAAGAAATATTTGTAACTTGTTCAAGGAGTTAAAGAAAAATGCTACATTAAAATTACTAGTGTTTCTGTTTTATGAAATATAAACTTAACATAGCAGAATTTAAAGTTAATATCATTAGCCAGCTCCATCTTACCTTTAGTGATATTAGGTATTTGCAGAACTGTTTGAATTGTTTTTCTAATTCATGTTCGTTGTGTTAAATTCGAACATTATAGAAAATATTACGTAGGAAGTAAATGAGTTCTAATTCTCCTGCCACCCTTCTTCCCCCTACATTAGTCCAAAACTTGGAGTATATTTTTCTGTTATTGTTTTGTTCTCATTATACCGTTGACATACATTGTTTTATTTTTCTTTTGGCAAACTTGGGATAATATCATATGCACATTTTGAATCTTGCTTTTTTTCACTTAACAGGTAGTGGCTATTTAGAGAGATGCCTCATTTTAAAAACAATTCCATAGTATTCCTGATCATTTCTGTAGTAGCAGTTTATTTTGTGGCTGGGTTTTTGTAAGGATTATCTCATTTAAACCTTTCAATAAGCCTAAGACATGTAGACTTTATTATCTCCTTTTCAGATGAGGAATAAAAATAGAAACTTAGAGATGTTAACCTTCCCAAATTCACATAGCTAGGAAGTGGCAGAGCAGGAATTCAGACAAACTATCTTGCTCTTGTAATGTGCAATGAAACCTGTGAGAGCTAGATTTCAGCGGGGCTGCCTTGTCTTCTCAGGTCTCACAAGTTTTCCGCCTTTGACAGGATGCGGTCTTACCACTTTTCTGCCAGTCATTTTAGTGGAAAATATTTGAGTTTTCCTTCTCTGACAGTTTTTACCTTACACAGGTTCCGGCTTTCGCAGGTTTTACTGTACTTACTTTCGTACAGTGTATCATAATATTTTATTGCTTATTTGTGGGACTGTTTCAGTAGGATAAATTCCGAGACGTGGAAATGCTGGATCAAAGAAAGGATATGGCAGTTAAAATTTTAATAGCTGTATTAACTAGCTATTGTCCAATAACTTTAAACAGTATTGAAAGTATTGAATGTTCCCATTTCTCTAAAGCCTGAGCAACAATGGAATAATTTTGTTTTACCTTTATCAATCTGACAAGCAAAATATGTTTTAATTTATAGTTCTTTGAGAATTAAGTATCTTTTCATCTGCTTATTGTATATTTGTTTATATTCTGTGAATTCCTTATTTATATCCCATTTTCTCTTGCCTTAATCACTGCTGAATTTATTTTTAAGAGTGCTTTATATATTATATATATATATCTGTAATTTAATAGAAAAGTAATTTCTCCAAGCTTTTTGTTTGCTTTTTAGTTTTGCTTATGGCACCTTTACTTATTTAGTAGTTTTGTATTTTTTTTAATCAAATCTGTTTTTTTTTTTTTAAGGGCTTCTGTGTTACGGACAATGCTTAGAAAGGCTTTTCCTACCCCAAGATCATAAAAATATTTTCCTATACATATTTTATTCTAATACTTTTATACTTAGTTTTAAAAATCCACTTTGAATTTATTTTATTGTATCCTATCAGTAGAAATCTTATTTTTTTTGATATCTAGTTGTTCCAGTATAACTGTTATTTAGTAGCCTATCCTTTTCCCAATTTAAGATGCCACTTTTAATCAAATACTAAGTTTTTATAGTGCCTGTGTCTCTTTCAGAAACCCCGTGGTGTAGTGGTTAAGAGCTCGGCTGCTAACCAAAAGGTCAGCAGTTTGAATCCACCGGGTGCTCCTCAGAAACCCTATGGGGAAGGTCAGCTCTGTCCTATAGGGTTGCTATGAGTCGAAAATGACTTGATGCCAATGAGTTTGGTTTGGTGTTTTTTTTTTTTTTTTTGATTTAGGTCTATTTCTGGAATTTTTGTTATGTATGTTTAATCATCTTTTCTTACACCAGGATCCACTTTTTTGCTTTTTAAATTTTACAGTATATATTACTATGTATAAAGATACTAGAATATATATGTATTACAGTTATTTTACAATATTCTTCATTATCGTCTATTTTTAAACAATTCTTGGTGGTTCTTGTGTATTTATGTTTCTGGATAAACTAGTAAAAGTTAAAAAAAATTCCAGAGGATGAGAAATGCATGAAGAGATGCTCTCTGTCATTCGTAGTTAAAGAAATAAAAATCAAAACAATTATATTTTTTAACTATTAGATTAGCAGAAATGAAAAAATTGATGATACCTAGTATTGGCATGGATATTGAAAAATCAGCACCTTCTGCTTTTTTGGTAGAAGTATAAGTGGTTTAGAGGACAGTTTGGTAATTTTTCTCTGTAAATTAAAGAATTCATATACTCTTTGACTCAGCATTTTCACTGCTGGTAATTTATGGTACATATATCTTTGCAAAAGTATGTGAAGATAGATGTCCACTGTAGCATTGTTTAAAATAGCAAGCAACAACATCAATAATAACATACCTAAAAAATTGAAAATGACTTAAACGTATAGTTAGGTTTGTTACAGCACATCCATAAGATGGAGTCTGAAATGAATTAGGTAGATCTGATACATGAATGAAAATTGCAAACATTAAAAACAATAATCACTCTTCTGTGAATAAAAAAGATGTTTATATACACAAATACACTGAATTGTGTAACTTTTTTTTTCCCCCTGAAAGAGTATGTAAGAAAGTTAGCAGTAGTTAATTTCATACAGGGGACTGTGGGTAGTGGTGGTAGGGGAAAGTTTTTTCTTTTTAATTTAAAGCTTTCTGAACTGATTGAATTTTATTTAAAGAAGGGTATCCACAACCTGAAATTATGGACCATTTTTCATTTCTTTATGCTTTTCATAATTAAAAAAGATCCCAATGGGATTTTGATTGTCATTTCATTGACTTTATAGAATAATTTGGGGAGAATGAGGACTTTTATGATGTCAACTGTTTCCATCCAGGAATATGGCTTTTTTTTTTTTAATTTTTATATTACTGAGGTTTTCTTTTACATTCTTCAGCATTTTATACTCTTTTTTATGTAAGCCTTTACTATTTATTGGTAAGTTTTTTTTTTTGTATGTTAGCTTTAGTTTCTATTGTGAACAAGATCTTTTTAAATTACATTTTCTAGCTGATTATTAAGCTACTTGAAAGTTGATTTCCTTATGATTATTTCATATTTTGACATGTTATAGAACTTTTCCAGCTTGAATAGCTTTTCAGTGCATTCACTTGGATTTTCTGGTATACAATTATGTCATAATATTTTAAAACTTGTTTCAGATTCCTCAGTTCCTTTTAGATGATTGCTTCAAAAATGGTATCCCCTGCCGTATATTTTGTACTCAGCCAAGACGATTAGCAGCAATTGCTGTGGCTGAAAGAGTTGCTGCAGAGAGAAGAGAAAGGATTGGTCAGACAATTGGGTATCAGATTCGATTAGAAAGCAGGTAAAGATAATCCTCCTGTAGCTTCTTTTATCATGCTTACATTTAGGAGTAAATGTTTACATTTCACATTTAAAAATAGGGACAGTGCTAATCAAAACATTAGATGATCATTTTGCTCCAAGTATCAGGATACAGAGTTGGTGTCTAAAATCACTGAGTTTTTTGAATAAATATTGTTTCAAAGCATGATGGTCAGAGCATAAGGGAAACTAAGTTATTGTTTTTCTCCTTTTTAAAGAGCTCTATGTTGATAGGGTTTAATAATGTAGTAACATTTAGGAGAATGTATTTTATATAGTTTGAGTTCCAAAATGACATCTGATCTATTACCCATTTAAATTTGTGAAGATGGAGCACTGATCATCACAATAATTATTTGAATATTCAGAGAATAGTTACAAGCTTGGGCCAAAAATACAAATCCTGTTTCGTTGGTTGAAATTAGTGCAAGTTACTTTACCTCTTTGAGCTTGTTTCCTCATCTAAAACATTAGGCTAATAAAAGCATCTAGAGCACAGGTATGATGTGAAATTTAAACATTCGATAAATGTTAGTGACGGAATTTATTATTAGTAGCAATGATATGAAGGAGCCCTGGTGGTATAGTATTTAAGCGCTCAACTGCTGAGAGGTTGATGGTTGAAACCCACCATCTGCTATTTGGGAAAAAGATGTGGCAGTCTGCTCCCGTGAAGACTTACAGCCTTGGATACCCTTGGGGCAGTTCTGTTCTGTCTTGTAGGGTTGTTACGAGTCAGAATGGACTCAACGACAGTGGGTTTTGTTTTGGGGGGGTTTTAGTAATGGTACTAGTAATATCTACTTGACAAATAATACCGTTTCTATGTACTCTGAATAGTTTGGATATAGTGATTCAAAAAGCTGATTGTGTAAATATTCACTTATAATGTACTTTATCCCCAAGCAAAAAGTGTTTGTCTTTTTTTAAAAAAATCTATTTAGGTTCCTTGACAAAAAGCTGTTTGAGATACAGTGAAACCTGTGAGAGTTGGAACTCAACAGGACTACCTTGTTTTTTTGGGCATGCAAGTTTTCTGCCTTTGACAGTGTGGAAAACATCTATTGTTTGTTTTAGTGAAAAATATTTAGTGCAAAATTTTTGAGTTTTTCTTCTCCGGCAGGTTTCCGCCTTTACACAGGTTGCAGCTGTAATAAATTTATGACTTTATCAGGCATAAAATATATATTTTGCATAATTTTGCTAATAAGCCATGTGTACCAGTACACTATTAATTAGTAATATTTATTAAAGTACCTATAAGACCAGCATTTAATATGATCATATTTTAATTACATACAAGATTTGTAGTTGTCCACATTATTTTGGTTTTTTTAAAAGGGTTTCTCCAAAGACACTTCTGACATTTTGCACTAATGGAGTATTACTTCGCACGTTGATGGCGGGAGACAGTACATTGTCAACTGTGACACATGTTATTGTGGTAAGAGTATTGTTGAAAATTTTCCATGGAGAACTCAGATTGCTTGTTTATGGGCATGATTAAATTTTAAGTAAGCAATTACATTTTTGGAATACATGGAAACTAATTCTTTTGAACAGCTTACTATAGTCAAGTAATTTTTTGTTGTATATAATTATTAGAAATAAATGTTTTTGCATTGACTAATGATTTCTTACCATCAGGTTTATGGGGGGAAATAAAATTAGGCGGTAGGTTTTTTTTTAAATGTACATTTTATACATGAAAACAATTAATGTACTTAGATTTCTCCAGAAATGGTGAAAGTTTTCTTTTTTCTCTATAGTCATGTGATGCCCCTTTAGTATTCTGTATTTCCAGTATTAGGGGTGTATTTCATAAGTCATTTAACTTCATGGTTAAGCTGCTAATAAAGCTGATGAAATAAGCAGATCAGTTCCCCCCTTAGTAAAGAATTTTTAAGCTTTTATACAGTTTATCCAAAAAAAACTAAGTTTTATAAGCTTGCAGAAAGCAGCTGTTGGAAACTTAATAGTTCTGTGTCTTGCATCCAAAGGATGCATTTGAACCTGATACTAACAGAAGCATATTTAGATAGATTTTGTATTAAAGCTACATTAAATTAGACTTCACTAATATAGAATTTGCTGTAGTTTCTTTGGTTTTATGTCCTGTAGAAAAAAGGTTAGTACTTTGTTATCTGCAGTAGTTTTTTAATGTCTGATTATTTCTGAATTGTCTATAATACAAAATTTTAATTAATATTGACTGGCTTTGTCCACATTTAATTTGAATGAGTATAAAATCCAGCAGCTCCATTATTTTAAAGACTTAGTCATCCATAATGTTTTAACTGTTACATCATTTTATTTTTGTTTATTGCAGGATGAAGTACACGAAAGGGATCGATTTAGTGATTTTTTACTTACAAAGTTAAGAGATTTGTTGCAAAAGCACCCAACTTTGAAACTAATTCTCTCCAGTGCTGCACTGGATGTAAATCTCTTTATAAGATATTTTGGAAGCTGTCCAGTGATACATAGTAAGTTAAATGATTAGATTTCTTCTGGAATTTTTATGAAAGAACAAATATGGTATGATTATGTTTATTCTAACACAAATTGTTTCCTCTGAGATACTGCTCCATTAGTCATGTCTTAATATTTCTACACTTTTATTCCACCCACAGCTCTCTAATACTGTATAGTGAGCCCAATGCTCTAGCCTTAAAAAGAAATATGCTTTATTTGACCCTGTATTCCCACTTAAATTCATTCTCATGGCTTCTTGAGTGTATTGCTAGACTCCTTGAAAGAGTAGTCTCTACTCCCGTGTTTACCTCCCATTCACTTCCAGATATGCTGCTGCTTAACTTTTGCCCTTGTTCTTTAACAAAAACTGCTCTTGCTACTAAACTTTATTTATTTTACTGTACTTTAGATGAAGGTTTACAGAGCAAACTAGCTTCTCGTTAAACAATTAATGTACACATTGTTTTATGACATTGGTTTCCAATCCTACGATGTGTCAACACTCTCCCCTTCTCGACCTTAGGTTCCCTATTACCAGCTTTTTTGTCCTCTCCTGTCTTTTCATCCTTGCCCCTAGGCTGGTATGCCCATTTAGTCTTGTTTTGTTTTATGGGCCTGTCTAATCTTTGGCTGAAGGGCGAACCTTAGGAGTGACTTCATTACTGAGCTAAAAGGGTGTCCAGGGCCCATACTCTTGGAGTTTCTCAAGAATGTGTCGTACCAGTACGTCTGGTCTTTTTTTTTTTTTTTGAGTTAGAATTTTGTTCTACATTTTTCTCCAGCTCTGTCCGGGACCCTGTATTGTGATCCCTGTCAGAGCAGTTGGTGGTGGTAGCTGGGAACCATCTAGTTGTGCTGGACTTAGTCTGGTGGAGGCTGTGGTAATTGTGGTCTTAGTTATCTCTAAGATATACATTGACTGTTTTTTAAAATTCCTATTATTTAGTACAGGGAAGACCATTTGAAGTAAAAGAAATGTTTTTGGAAGATATTTTAAGAACCACTGGATATACAAATAAAGAAATGTTAAAGTACAAAAAGGAAAAACAACGAGGTAAGCTTTTTATTAAATAAATTAGTATTGATAGTGACTTTTTTGAATACTCCAGTTTTATATTATGGAGATAGGACACTTTAAAGTGTTTTTCTCTTACATATAATTGTGTACATTTTATTAGAATATTATCCCAAATGTATCTTTTGATGAGTTCTACTTCATAGCTTATGGCCAGAAGTTAAAATCTATGGAGCGGAATTGAACGTGGATGCCAGAGTTGGGAGGCTAAGTGTGTCTGTATCCAAAGATTCAACCACAGTTTTAAGGGGGCAGAAGAGTATGTGAGTATGTGCTGGCTGCCCACAACGTATTTCACAAGACAGGGACAGGGAATGGGTGGATGGGGGTGAAAAGAGTAGCATGTGAGCAACAATATGCCAATCTGTGACACTAATGTCAAGTTTTCAGTGTCTTGATTTTGTTACGGGATTGCATCTATACTTTGAATTTAGCATTATTTGCCTTTTAATACATCTCTCATAATGACTTATATCCTGGCTTTTACGTTAGGGTTTAGATCACTTTGCTTACTTTTACCTACATTATTCATGACAGAAGACTTGGCTTCAAGTTTTGATTGCCTCATTTGCTCTGAATGACCTTGGACAAATACTTTAACTACTTTGTGTCTTGGAGTCTCGAATCTCTTGAAAAATGTAGTTGGCAAAACCTATTTCATAGGACAGGGCCAGATCACTGATACATAGAATATATAAAACTAGATCTTGAAGCTCTTCAAGGTGAAAATTGTATATTACTTGTATCTCAAACAACTAGCATAGTGGTAGGAGTTCAATAAATAGTTTACTACAAAGTGTTATATGAATATTAATCATTGATTAAGAAAATATAGCACAGTTGCTCCTCAGTATCCACAGGGAGTTATTGGGTTCAGGACCCCCACCAAAATCTGGGGTTACTTAAATTCCTTATATAAAAAGGCGTTGTACTACATATAACCTGTGCACATCCTCCCATACACTTTAAATCATCTCTAGGTTACTTGTAATACCTAATACAGTGTAAATGCTATAGAAATAGATAATGCTTACACTTAACACTTAATGCTTTTTTTCCCCCACGAATATTTTCAGTCCACGGTTAGTTGAATCCACATATTCAGAACCCATGGATATGGAGGGCTGACTGTATAGCTAAAAATATTCTTATTTAAATTATGGAATTACTTAGAAGTCAACTTCTTACTAATAGATGAAAAGAGGAAGATATTAAGTAGTTTCCTGTGTCATTATCGTTCAGTATAACATATTTTATTGAATGCTCCTAATTAATATATTTAAAAAAACAGTAACCTGAAAGTAAGGCCAACTTTTAAGTATTATCAGACTTACTTTTTAAAAACAAAGGAATATATTTCAGAAAGCCAAGATTTTATCTTGTATTTTTTTTTTTTGGTAATCTTTTTAGAAGAGAAACAACAAACAACGCTTACAGAATGGTACTCAGCTCAGGAGAATACTTTCAAACCTGAGTCTCAGAGGCAGAGAACTGTTCCAAATGTAACTGAAGAATACGACTTACTAGATGATGGCGGTGATGCTGTCTTTAGTCAGTTGGTAAGAGATCAGTGGTTTCACGGTGATATTTTGAGTGAAAATTATATAAAGAACATTTTGTGAGATTATAATTTTTAAATGCATAATTACAGCATCATTCTGTTAGTTTATTTTAGACTATAGGCAGTCCCTGGATTACGAATGAGTACCGTTCCTAAATCTGACTGTAAGTCAGATCTATACGTAAGTTGGAACAGTTAGATATGATTTGTATCTCACATCAGTTAGTCAAATGTTTGTCTTAATATATAGTATATAGTGTGCCTTTCTGTGCATAAAAAACATGAAAGTAACAGTTCCAGATACATGAAAACATTTTTAACATAATAATACAGCAATAATAATGGTAATATTTTGATGCATGTCACAAAGTAGCATCTGCTTGTTGTAATGAACCATTGTATGTACTTGGAAGTTTTAATATAATACAGGCATTGCCTGGGTTATGAACATCCAACTTACATACGACTCTTTACGAACCAACCCCTGTAAAGCCTTTTATATTAAAAATTCGAGGTACATACAATCATAAGAACAAACTGGGTGCTACTTTGTGATGCACATCAAAAATGTTATCATTATTACTGTGTCATTATGTTAAAGATGTTTTAGTGTATCTGAAAGTGTTTCTTTCATGTTTTTTTATGCATAGAAAAGTACACTAATACTGTATACTAAAGACAAACGTGTGAGTAACTGATGTTAGACGTGTACCATGCTTAGCTGTCCCAACTTACTTACAAATTCGACTTAAAGTCAGATTTAGGAACAGAACTTGTTCGTAATCTGGAGACTGCCTGTAGGTTTTACAGAGGTTGGTTCTTAACTACGGGTTGCACATAAGTTGAATGCTCATAACCCAGGGACTGCCTGTACAACATGCATTTCAGAAAAGCTTTCCAGATGCTTTTTAGAAAAAAACTACTTTTGAGCAGAAGGTACACTTTGCAGATACACTCGGAGTTTTCTGCCATTGTTTAAAGTTAGAATACATCCAGATAAAATATTCATGAGCTTTTAAAAATACTTTTAAAGAATATTTAAAAATTGCTATTTAGCATGGGGAAGACTCATTTGGTTCAATGAAGACCATTTTGACCATGTGAATCAGTGATTCTTAAGCCCAGCTGCACATTAGCTTCACCTGAGGAGAGTGGACAGTGCTGTGGAGTCAGGAATCTGGCCCCCACCACGGGAGATTCTCAGGCACTTGCTCTGGGCCAGTACCTGGCATGAGTGTTAAACACCTTCAGGCGATAACTCTCTCTGACATACAGCTGAGAGAGAAAACTACTGGCGTTGCTGTGCATTTAACGACATTCTATCAGAAGCACATTTGTTTAATATTGTGACTGGGTTATAGTCCTTTGCTGACAAGCTTTTTCTCATACAAAAGATGAATGTAAGAAAGAAAGATAGTATTGTGAGTGATAATATTTGTGATGAAATTAGAAATTTTTATGTCAAAACCTTTGTTATCATATGATTAGTAGTTTTTGTGGCCATATCATTCTTTGCCAGTGAGTGTTAAGCTATTAGGTGATTTATAATCTTTGCATTTGTTTGTTTTAAAGACAGAGAAAGATGTGAATTGCCTTGAGCCATGGTTAATAAAGGAAATGGATGCTTGTCTTTCTGACATATGGCTACATAAAGATGTTGATGCTTTTGCTCAGGTCTTTCACCTTATTTTAACTGAAAATGTTAGTGGTAAGTTTAATTTATTAAAAAAAATTATTACTCTTGCCATTACTTATGGTGGAAGTGTAGTTTAATTGAAAATGTATTTACTACATTTTTTGTTCACAACTAATAATTTGTTCTTTTGAGTACTTATGTTATTTCAGATGTACAAATCAGTATCTTATTAACATAATAGAATAAATAAATTTTGTGCTAAATCAGGAATTCTTAACTTTGGGTCTTCAGAATAATTTTGTGAGGTCTTTGGCTCCATGGCAATTACGTGCAAAAAATTTTTTTTCATGTATGTGCATGCACATATGCGCTATTTCCCCACCTATAGCATAGGGAGGGGATCTTTAGTTTTCTTTGGATTCTCAAAAGATTTGTGATTTCAAAAATGGAAGGAAAAAAAACTGTTGCTGTAGATTATTCGTTTAATAAGTGAAAATGCTAGCATATTTTAGTTACATGAGCTGAAGTTCTAATTCACGTGTACATACTTTGTCGTGTGACATGTTTTCACTAATGAAATTTAACCTAATTTTTGTTAGTTGATTATGGTCGATATTAGCAATCAGGTGAGTTTCAGAACCCTAAAGGCTTCTTTGCAAAAGGCAAAATGAAGGATCATGTCAGTATGATCTGGAAAGGATACAGATGTCAAGCAGTTTATTCCCTCGCCGAAATCTGTCAGCGATATTTGACATAGTTATTACTTCTTCTTGAAACGTTTTCTTCAGTCAGCTTCTGATACCCACACTTGCTGATTTTCTTCTCATCTCACTGGCTGCAACTTTTTGGTTTACTGAACAAGAAAAAAAAAGAAAACTTCCTGTTTTTCTTGATCATTAAATTTGGAATGCTCCAGGACTCAGTCCTTAAACTTTATTTCTTTCTATGTTTATTCCCTAGATGATCTCATCTAGTCATGGGTTTAAGTATCTACGTAAAATGACCCCTAATTTTATGTTTTCAGTCTTGACCTCTCCTATGACTTCCACACACCTGATTACATGACGTCTCCAGTTATGTCTATTAGATGAATGAAGCTGGATATGCCCCCAAACAATTTTTGATCCCTTTTCCACCTTCATCACTCTCAGCCTGCTCTTTCCTTAGTGGTATCCTTTTCAGTAAGTGGCACTACCATTCCCCTGGTTGCTGAGGCAACAAAACACGAAGTCATTCTTGACTTTACTGTCAAACCCCACA
The DNA here is from genome assembly GCF_024166365.1 of Elephas maximus indicus. Classification (NCBI taxonomy): domain Eukaryota; kingdom Metazoa; phylum Chordata; class Mammalia; order Proboscidea; family Elephantidae; genus Elephas; species Elephas maximus. Next base: position 123,227,337 of record NC_064820.1, read on the forward strand.
TTCAACTCATTAGCAAATTCTGTTGGTTTTAGCTTCTAAATAAATCTTGAATCTGACCACATCTCACTTCCCTTACTGCTGCCATCCTACTCCAAGCCAACATTTCTCTCCTGGGCTATTGCAGTAGCCTACTAATTGCTTCTATTCTTGTCTTAGTGTAGTGCATTCTCCATAGAACAAGCACAGTGATCCTTTCATAAAGGAAATCTGATTATTAGATTATGCTACTTCCCAGCTCTTAACCCTTTCATGAATTTCCCTTATGCTCTGAATAAGTCAAAGTCCTTCTCATGATTTGGTCCCTGGCTACCTTTACTGATGTCATTTTCTACCACTCTTTTCCTTTGTTCACTGTGCTTTAGGCACAGTTCTTTTTTTGCTGTTCCTCATGTATACCGGCACATTCCCATCTTTACCCCTTTGCTTTTGATCTTTCATATGCCAGGAATGCTGTCCCTGCAGTCCCCACAGATACTCATAGGGTCCACTGTCTTAAAGTTTATTTAAATCTCTACTTAGATATTGCATTCTCAGAGAGGCCTTTTCTAATCACCTTACTAAAATTGTACTCTTTTTCACTATTTCTCATTATCCTGCTTTATTATTTTTCTTGTACTTTCATTGCCTCATATCATGTATTTTTCATTTTTTCTACTATCTTTCACTCACTAGAATGTAAACTACATGAGGACAGAAACCTTGTCTGTTTTACTCATTTCTTTATTCCCAGAGGTTCATAGTAAATGCTCAATAAATATTTGTTGAATAATGATATAACTTCTAAATATAAATGATAATCTGAACATGTTTAGTGACAGGAAGCGCACTACCTTTCTTGAGAACACTCATTTGAATTTGGATTGTTTGAATTGTTAATTTTTTTTAATATTTTGAGCTGAAATCTACCTATCTAGCGTCTAGCTTTTTCTGCTTTTGTGGTGATACCGAAGAGATTTAGTGTCTCTTTATGCCTAACAGACTGTCAGGTATAGGAAGATAGTTATTATTTCACCTTTAATTTTTTTGCTTCTGGGCTGACAATATCTATTATTTCAGCTATTCCTTTTTACGTTGACATGATATCCAGTCATGATACCCTGATACCCTGGTCCCTCTTCTCTAGTAATGTTCTAGTTTGTTCCTCTTAAAAAGCATGGCGTCTAGTCTCGAGTGTTAATCTCTTAGTGATCAGTTTAAGTTAGGCCAGTCAGCTTAGGGTTGCATGAGTCGGAATTGACTCTATGGCAATGGGTTTGGCTTTATTTATTTATTTATTTTGGTATCTGCCTAAAAACCTCTAATTTAGCTCGTGATCGTTATAGCTCTTTGCCAACCACGTTGTCTTACTGATTCATATTATCTTTGAAATTCCTAATTTTTTTTTTCATATGTGATTTTATTAAATTAATCCCCACATCTTATACTTAAGGAGTGCTGGTGGCACAATGGTTAATCATTCAGCTGCTAACTAGAGAGATAAGCAGCTCTAATCCACTGGCAGCTCCTACTAGGCCAGTTATGCTCTGTGCTGTATGGTCGCTATGACTCAGCAACAGGCTCGGTTTTTGTTTTTTTGTCTTACACTTGTTGGTTTGAAATTTTTTGAGCTTAAGACATTGTGTTTATTTCTTTTAAATTTCATCTTGTAGTGAGACTTGGCTCATTGTTTCAGCTTAAGAGTTTTTTTTCTCAATTCTAATTATTATCTAGTGTATAAATAAGCTTTCTCAGTTTATTAATTTGAGGGGCCTGGGTCAATGATCAAGCACTGTGGTATGCTAAAAGAGGCCTTAGGCCAAAATTCTTTGGGTATGGTCATTAAAGCAGTTGTTCAAGCAGAAAGAGATAAAGCTCTTTTGGCATATGTTGTTCTTTGTCTTAACACTGTGAGGCATATACCCATCCCAGTTTACAGGTGAAAAGGCAGAGTTTAGAGAGTTAACTTGCTCATGATCCCACAGCTAATCAATGATTTATGCCCAGGCAATTTGTGTATTCTTTTTTTTTTATGACTACCTTACTCTTTTTTTCTAAGCTTTACTTATTTTATTGTTGTTGAGACTATTCACAGCAAAACATACACCAATTCATTGGTTTCTACATGTACAATTTAGTGACATTAACTACGTTATTTGTGTTGTGCAACCATTCTCACCCTCCTTTTCTGACTTGTTCCTTCCTCAGCATAAATTCACTGCCCCCTAAGTTCCTATCTTAAGAGTTGCTGTTGTCAATTTGATCCCATATCGCTAGTTCTTAAAAGAACTGGGTCAAAGCCCTAGTTTCACCATTTTTTTTTTTTAGTAGTCTGTATTTTGAAGAATAATTTCTGTATTTGAAAATGTGAGTATTTTTCATCTCCAGTTTTCTCGCGATCTTTTCCCCTCTATTTTGTCTTCAGTATTTACTGGAAGCAGTTTAGCAGTCTTATCTAAAAGTTAAAAGATTTCAACTCTAAGACATTGCTTTGTTAAAATAAAAAAAAAAAAAACCATTGCTGTCAAGTTGATTCCGACTCATAGTGGCCCTATAGGACAGAGTAGAACTGCCCCATAGGGTTTCCAAGGAGTGCTTGGTAGATTCGAACTGCCGACCTTATGGTTATCAGCCGTAGCTCTTAAGTACTACACCACCAGGGTTTCCTTGTTAAAATAAAATAGTACCGTTAAAATATTTATGAAACACTTGAAATATTTAAGTCTTACCCTTGACCCACTTCCTAGATATTCCTTTAGTGAATATTAGACTGTTATTATTATTTTTTTAATTAATTTTTATTAAGCTTCAAGTGAACATTTACCATTCCAATCAGTCTGTCACATGTAAGTTTACATACATCTTACTCCCTTCTCCCACTTGCTCTCCCCCTATTGAGTCAGCCCTTTCAGTCTCTCGTTTCGTGCCAATTTTGCCGTCTTCCTTCTCTCTCTATCTTCCCATCCCCCCTCCAGTCAAGAGTTGCCAACACACTCTCCAGTGTCCCCCTGATTTTAGACTGTTATTTTGACATTGTTGATCATCGTATGAACCCAGGCTCTTCTTCTTTATAGTTTTATTGAACATTACTATTCCAATATTTGAAGCCATGTGAAGTAAACTAAAATGTTACTATAGCTCTGTGAACAGGTATTCACTTTCTAATCTTTATATTTTTATTCTAAAATCTCAACTCTTGGTTGGCATCAGAGTTGAAACTACCTTGGGCTTCACAAATTTCTTTTAACACCATCATTTTTCCTTTGGGATCCCACAGAAACAGTAATTAGCTGGTTTAATAAGATTAGGCATCTTCTGTCATGCTGACTGTATTAGTTATCTATACCTACATGACAAATGATTCTGAAACCTTGCAGCTTGTGAAACATTATCTCACATAGTGTCTGAAAGTCAAGAATGTGGGAGTAACGTAGCTGAGTGGTTCTGGCTCGTAGTTTATCATCAGGTTGTAGTTAAGCTGTTAGCAGGGACTACAGTCATCTCTAGGTTTTCTGGAGCTGGAGGAACTACTTCCAGGAAGGCTCACATACATGGCTCTTGGCAAGAGGCCTCAGTTTGTCATTGGCTGCTGGCAGAAGGCTTCAGTTTCTTGCCATCTGGGCCTCTCCATAAGGCTGCCTTATTGTCCCTAGGACATGGCAGCTGGCTTCTTTCCGAGCAAGCGATCCAAAAGAAAGACGGAGACAGAGCAAACAGGAAGCTGTAGTTACCTTTTATGACCTACTGTCTAAAGTTACACACCGTCACTTCTGCTTTATTCTGTTTGTTAGAAGTGAGTCACTAAGTGCAGCTGACATTCAAGGGAAAGGGACTTAGGCTCCATCTCATGAAGGCAGGAATAATAATGAATTTTTTAGACATTTTAAAACTCCCACATTTATTCATATCCCTCTGCCCCAAATACATGCATTTTGAGACTGTTCTTCAAGGTTGTGGATTAAATACTCAGTTGACGTAGTAATTCTCACGGAGTGAGCATAGATCTAATCACTTAATAGACTTCTTTAAAAATACATACGCCTGGCCATCCCAGGCCTACTGAATATGAATCTAGGAGTAAGACATGTCTGTCTGTGTTTTCAAAAAATAAACAAAAGGCTTTTAGACCCCTTTGTTGTTGTTGTGTGCTGTCGAGTCAATTCCAACTCATAGTGACCCTATAGGACAGAGTAGAACTGCCCCATAGGGTTTCCTAGGCTATAATCTTTACGGGAGCAAATTGTCAGGTCTTATCTCCCATGGAGCGGCTGGTGGGTTCAAACTGCTGACTTTCCATTAGCAGCCAAGTACTTAATCATTGTACCACCAGGGCCTGTTAGACCCATCTACCCTGTTTAAAAACCATTAATTTATATCAGTAATGTATAGCATGTTTTAGAGTATTACTGAATAATGAGGGTAATTGGGTATATATGGGAAATTAAATTTTCCCGTTTGTAATTAGGATAGAATTTATCACTGAGATATTTTTCAGTAATGATTTTTTTTTTTCTGAAATTACCAATTTTATAATTTAAGCAAAGTAGTGCTAGGTCATTATATTACATTTCTTCAGAAGTATATCTAAGAAGGAACTTAAATAGAACCTTAATTGTTTTTTCTCGTAGAGGGATTTTATGGGAAGTAAACTTTCACCACCATTATTTATTCCCATTAAGTGTCTTGGAAAATAGTAGCCAAGAATGATGGAGGGAAACAAGGCAAAACAAAACGACAACAAAAAAAGCATCTTAAACCTTATATTTGAAGCCTTCTCAGTTAAACTTTTAAGCATTAATTACTAGCTACTGAAGGAAACTAACCGTTTAACTTTTTGGTTCTTGATTGCACCTTGTCATTTGGTGACTGAGGCAATAATATGTAGATTTAGGAAGATTATTTAAAGGTTCTCCAAGTTAGTAGGTTCCCTTTTCTGTTTTAATTATCTAGATGAATTTAAAATAGTTTAACAAATATCTTTCCTTCTCCTACTTTCCAGTGTCTATTCCATCCTGTTTATGCTAAGGCATATCAATATCAGAGTTCCCTGGATTATCTGAAGGGTATTATAATGCTGTTATCATGTAGTTACTTGGAGGGGCAATTCTTATGTGAACACAAAGGGACAGGTTAATTCTCCTGCAATTCAATTCTTTGATTAAAAACTCTTTTTAATTAAAATGGTTTTAAATAATTCAGAAACCTAACAGTTCTGTTTTTGTTTTCTTTTAGTCGATTACAGACACAGTGAAACCAGTGCAACAGCCCTGATGGTTGCTGCAGGACGAGGTTTCACAAGTCAAGTAGAACAGTTAATTAGTATGGGAGCCAATGTCCATAGTAAAGCATCAAATGGCTGGTAATTTCTTCTAACCTGCATCCATTCTTTGTATCATTTGTATAGCTACACATATCTTTTTCGATTCCTTTTGCTTATTTTTATATTAAAAGCTATTGTGTCACATAAAAGCTATTGTGTCATAATTGTTTGTACACCTCTGTTTTAATGACCAATAATTTTGAGAGGCCAGTTTTATAATTTTAAGAACATTATTTCTGTGTCTTAATTTGGTATGTTTTGAATTTTGGTAGGATGGCTTTAGATTGGGCAAAACACTTTGGACAAACTGAAATTGTGGATCTTCTAGAATCTTACAGGTAAAACTTTATACTATAGTTTTTACCTCCTTTTTTAAAAGCTTAGCCATGTAAATTGAAAAACCAAAAAACCTTGTGCTGTCGAGTCGATTCTGACTCATAGCAACCCTATAGGACAGAGTAGAACTGCCCCACAAAGCTTCCAAGGAGCGCCTGGCGGATTCAAACTGCTGACCCTTTGGTTAGCAGCCACAGCACTTAACCACTATGCCACCAGGGTTTCCATGTAAATCATAGAATGTGATAAATTAGGTTATTTATAGCCTGTTGTCCAGAGATTGGAGCCCTGGTAGTGCAGCAGTTAAGAGTTCGGCTGCTAACGAAAAGGTTGGCAGTTTGAATCCACCAGCTACTCCTTGGAAACCCTATGGGGCAGTTCACCTCTGTCCTGTACGGTCGCTATGATTTGGAATTGGCTCAACGGCAACAGATATTTTGGTTTATCCAGAGATTTTTTTTTTTTTTTGGTAATTCTAAGGAATATTTCTGTGAGGTTTTATTTTGTAGGTTGTTGATAATGTCTAGTGTGTTATAATATTTACATTTTAATTTGAAAAATCAGATGGGAGATTTCCGATTAAACATGATAAATAGAACGTATGTATTTATCTCTGCATTTTCCTAAAATATCACTAAAATGATGATGAAGGAATATAAAAGTTGTAAACTGACCAAGTCAAAGGGAAAGCAGAGACATAGCTTATGGGAGGTGTTAGTGAACTTTTGGACAAAAGATAGCTGATGGATTAGTGATAATTGACTTAACTGAAACCTTAGCACCTACAGAGGGGAATACTGATAAGAAACAAACTCATTTTAGTTTTGGAACTCCTGAAAGGCTCATTCAACTACCTGTGAAGGAATCAGTGAAAGGGCTGAAAAAAATAGTGGGATGGGTTAAAATTTTTATGAGGAACAATTAGGACTCCAGATTCCCTTCTCCCTTGCTACCAGGTAGTACCCTTGCCCACCTTGGTAGGAAGTAGAGGATTTAGTAAAAAAATTAAGCCTTGGAGGCTTGTGGTTTTAGGATTATTAAAAAATCGACCATAGAGGCTTTGGATTTGGGATTACCATATAGTGGGGAGTGGGGTGAGGTATCAAACAAACAAAAAAAGGTTTTAAGTCAAAGTCTGCTGACTGAAAGTTGTGATACCATCCACTGCCTTTGCTTATCATCACCTACCACCTTTTTCTGTTTGGAGCTTATATTCTTTGGCAGAAAACTTGAGAATTCTTTCCTGGAAAAAAAGACCATGCCTGGAGAAAAGATTTAGAAATACAGAACATTTGGTGTTCCTTCGACGAAATGATTATCTTTTAAACTAGACAACGCAACAATCCTGCCTGTGCACGTGAAGTTTTTTGGTGCTTTACTCTTTATTAGGGAGTCCTTGGGTTGTGCAAGTGGTTAAGTGTTCAACTACTAGCTGAAAGGCTGGTGGGTTCAAGGTTGGTGGTTCAAGACTCACCCAGAGGTGTTTTGGAAGACAGGCCTGGTGATCTCTTTCTAGAAGGTCAAAGCCTTGAAAACACTATGGAGCACAGTTCTGCTCTGACACACATGGGGTCACTATGAGTCAAAATTGACTTGATGGCAACTAGCAGCAACTCTTTATGAATAAATGGCTAAGGATTGACCACCAGGCTTTTGGGGGGAAAAAGCATCTACAAATCAAAACAAAAGAAAACAACGACCAAAAAAACCCAGAACCGAGATGAAACTAAGAACTAGTGAACTGAAGACAACGTCAGAAACAAAACTGTAATAGAAAAATTTGCATTCGTGAAACAAAAACAATGCGCTATAGAAAAGGAACAGAATACAAGTTTTTGCTCAAATTTCATCTCATTACCCTTTTTAGTATTGCAGTCTACCTCCCTGTGCTGTTGATCCCCCTTCACCTGTTCTACTTTTTCTTTTTTCCATGGACCCTACTATCTTCTGATATACTATATAATTTACTCATTTACTATATTTATTGATTTGTCCATCTCTTCCCTCAACTAGACTTTAGTAAGCTCCTTGTCTCTGTTCAAGAACTGTTTGGATATAGTAGATATTCAGAGAATATTTATTGAATGAGTGAATGAACAAGAAAGAGCCCTTGGCAGTTAAAAAAACAGAAAACAAACAAAAAAAGAAAAAACTGGAGGGTTGTAAGATAAAATTGAGAAAACTTTCCAAAAAGTAGGAAAACAAGATGAGATGGAAAATTGTAGAAAAAAGATAAGAAAAATTTACTTCCTGTGTACCCTTTATTAGATAGCTGTTAGAGAATGTGCTCCACAAAGTAAGTAAAACAGTAGACCCCACACAGGAAAGGTGAAAGAAATGCCCAGGATGCTGATGAATCCAAGTGTTAGGATAAGAGCCATCCAGCAGGCCTAGGCCTCATAGGAGTGGAAGATGGAGGGCTCAAACAGGGAATTTTCTGAGGGGGGAGAATAGATTGCCTATTATTTTTAACTGCATTAAAAAGGCTTATGAATCTAAAGGATTAATGATCAGTACACGTAAAACTAAGCAAATAAAAAGTACCCTAGGAAAAGCAGAAAGTTACAGAAGGAGGTGTAACCATAGTTCACTGTTTGACTCAGTGGTGTAGTGTTTACATAGTCACGGCTAAGTAAAGACTGAATAAGGATTTAACAGAAGTAGAGATTGGTGTGGGTGGGAAGTATATGGAGGTGGTGACCTCATTTTTCATTAATTGGAGGTTCACAGATAATGACTAAATTGTTAAACCAGTAAATAGAGTATATGCATGTTGCTTAGAAATATTCCAGTAAATACCAAAAGAAATAACAAAAAGGATTGAAAGAGATCCTTCTTAGGATGAGATCCTTCTTAGTATGAATTAGGAGTGAAGAAGGATTTTTTTTTTTAATAAAACCTTTTATTAGCATCATGTACATGTATTGTTTGATTAAAAAAAAATCAGAAAGGCACTACTTTAAAAAATACTATGAATCTATCATTTAGAATATCATTTAGATAATTAGAGATTTTAGATTTAATGTACTTTGTAATACATAGCTTCTGTTTTCAGTCTATAAAATCCTCAAAAGGAAAAAAAAATTGAGTCTGAAGTTAAAATATATTAAAATACCCATTATTTAAGAACATGTAAAATTTTTTATTTCACCTATGTTTTTGTATTTAATTTTATAGATGTAGTCTTAGACATTAAAACAAAACAAAAACCCAAATCCAAAAACACATTGCCCTTGAGTCCATTCTGAAGTAAATGTTTGAAGTATGAAATGAGTTGTGTTACTTTAAATTCATTTAATGATAGTGTAGGTTACAGAGTCCCAAACTTCTTTGCAGATCCAAAGACTAATTCTGGTGTGGTGGGTTTTATTGTCATTTCAGTGATAGCACCTAGAACTTTGAATTCTCTTAGTGCTAATGCTTTGAATGTTCTAGACATTCTTTGGTAAATGTTAGGTAAAGCTCACTAGACAATACAGATTTCCAAGTAAAGCAATTATCTGGATAGTATTTTAATTAACATGCTGACTGGGCTTTTTTTTTATTCTCAGAGATCATGACATTATCAATTAAAAATTTCAAATGTTTAAAATTAAGTTTATTATGTTTGCTGGATTATTGATAATTGATATCTAAAGTTTAAAGCTTTAAACAAGGAACATAATGCTGCTTTATTAATCTGTTAAACAGTAAGAAAATAATAAACTTAAAATGTTTTAAAATGGATCTTGAAATTCAAAGTACTGCAGTTGTAAAGTTGTATATGTTTCATATTTCCTGTAGAGAAAGCAATCTTATGCTATTTTTCTGCTAAGCCCTTTAGGAGAGATTGTGCTGGAATGAATTTCCAAAAATCCTTTTGAACTTCCTAGAAATCCTGTTGATAATTACTAGAGATGGCAGTAATTTTTTTTGTTTGTTTGTTTTTTGGTCTTTTTTTGACATACAGCATGAAGAAAGCAAGATATTTATTTCAGTAATTTATGTTATTCTGGCTTTTAGAAAATGGCATTACCCAATTAAGAGTCATGTTAAACTGAGCCTATAGAAATTTTTTTTTATGTGACAATATTCATGAGAGTGTTGTTTATAATAATGAACAATTAGAAACAACCTATTAAGAAAATATAAATGATGACCACAAGTTTGTATTTGTTAGCAGTTTTGTTGAAATATAATTCATATAATATACAATCATTTAAGTATATAATATAGTGGTTTTTAGTATATTCAGAGATATGCAACCATCACCACAGTCAATTTTAGAGTATTTCCATCACTTTGAAAAGAAACCTGTATCCGTTAATAGTCACTTTCTATTTACCCTCAACCCTCCCAGCCCTAGCCGGTCACTAGTCTACTTTCTCTATTTATAGATTTGCCTATTCTTGATGTTTCATATAAATGGAATATGATATGTCATCTTTTATGATTGGCTTCTTTCACTTAAAAAAAAAAAAACCCAGTGCTTTCACTTAGCATAGTGTTCTTATGGTCTATTCGTATTGTAGCATGTATCAGTACAACTTTATGGTACAGTAAAACTTCGGAAAGCCAGAACCTGTGTAAGGCGGAAACCTGTCAGAGAAGAAAAACTCAAATATTTTCCACTAAGAGAGAGTGATAGAAAAGTGATAACCTGCACCCTGTCAAAGGTAGAAAACTTGGCTAGAGCCTGGGAAACAAGGCAGTCCCACTGAGTTCCATCTCTCACAGATTTCACTCTATATCCACACTGTGTATATACAGCAGGTTGTTGATTGATTCATTCATCACTTGATGAATATTTGGGTTGTTTCCACTTTTTAGCTATTAGGAATGATGCTGTTATGAACATTTGTGTACAAGTTTTGATGTAGACATAAGTTCTAATTTCTCGTATATATTTCTAGTAGTAGAATTACTGATAATTTTTCAACATTTTGAGGAACTGCCGAAGTGGCTGTACCATTTTACTACTCCTAGCAGCAATGTATGAGGGTTCCGGTTTCTTCATTCCCTTGTTAACACTTGTTATTGTCTGTTTTTTTATTATAGCCATCCTAGTGAGTGCGAAGTAGAGTACTATGTAGTTGTGGTTTTGACTTGCATTTTCTCGGTGGCTAATGATGTTGAGCTTTTTTTCATGTGCTTATTGGCAATTTGCGTATTTTTTTTAGAGGAATGCCTTAAGATTTTTTCTTAAAGCACTTATTACTAGATTTTACTTAGAAAAATGTGCTTGAAACCAGAGCAGGAATTATATTATAGCTATCACATTAAGTAACATTTACCCTCTTCAGAGTTTATTAGAAATTTGAAGAAGGACACAATGGGAATCATAACATTTAAGGATTACTTTTTTTTAATGAAAATTGACTTCATCTTTTTTTCAGTGCTTCATTGGAATTTGGAAATCTAGATGAAAGTTCTCTGGTTCAAACAAATGGAAGTGACCTCAGTACAGAAGACAGAGAGCTCCTGAAAGCTTATCATCATAGTTTTGATGATGAAAAAGTAGACTTGGATTTGATCATGCATCTTCTGTACAATATCTGTCATAGTTGTGATGCTGGTAAATAAGCATTGTCTATTTTTTTATAAGAACTGGAACAAAAATGTATACTATGATTTAAAAATTAACATTTCTGTGTATAAATTTTTATATAATTGCTCTGATAGTAATGCTTGAATAATCTCGTAAATGTTATTGTTATTAGTAATACTTAAATACATATGATATAGTTCCTTATAGTATCAACTTTCTGTTGATTGGTTCTGATTTCAAGATGAGATTTAAGATTAAAAAATAATTTTCTCATAAGGTGCAATATTAATTTTCCTACCTGGATATGATGAAATTGTTGGATTGAGGGATCGCATCCTGTTTGATGACAAGCGGTTTGCTGACAATACACATAGGTAAAAGCTGAAGTTTTATGTTTGTTGCTTTAGATAACAGACTGGTACTATAGTATATATTCTCTTTCATTTGTCAACAGGTATCAAGTCTTTATGCTTCATTCAAATATGCAAACATCTGATCAAAAGAAGGTATTAAAAAATCCACCTGCAGGTGTTCGAAAAATAGTAAGCTTCATAAAATCTCTTTTCTATTTTTATTTCTCATTGGTTCTATTTTCATATTAATTATAAAATAACATCCTATTACAGATCCTTTCCACCAATATTGCTGAAACCAGCATCACAGTCAATGATGTTGTCTTTGTTATTGATTCTGGTAAGGTGAAAGAGGTATGTTCAGGTAAATTGTATTATTATGTAAATGAAGAAGGTTAAATTCCACTTTAACAAATGCTTTCACAAACAGAATTCACTCTAACAGGAAAATTTCTAATTCTAGATGATTTTAACATAGTAGCAATTGTTGATTTCACTAAAATGAACGTATAGTGTATCTTGTTACAATTAACAAATTATACTGGAGAAAGATATAGCAGTTTGTTTCCATAAAAGAGTACAGCCTTGGAAACCCTATGGGGCAGTTCTACTCTGTCCTGTAGGGTCGCGATGAGTCAGAATCAACTGGATGCCAATGAGTTTTTTAACAAATTATACAAAAAATTTAGCTTCTGCTCATTAAATACTAGGAAAAAGGTAAAGCTGTTGGGTAGTTATAGTAAAACTTAAAATAATATGAGAATTTGATTATATATTTTATACTTTTTCTTTTTGTATCTGAGTCTGGATTCTTTCCCTCTTGTTCATTGTTATATCCTCAGGTCATTACCTACAGTTGTTGTAAAAAAAGATATTTAGTTCAAGGGAACCACGCTGAAAGAAAGCAAACAAACATAAACCATGATCAGTCGGCAAACTGCAGCGAGAGAGCTAAATCTGGCCCACAACCTCATTTTGTAAATAAACTTTTATTGGAACACAGCCACTCCTACCCTTTTACTTATGGTTCCTGGCTGCTTTCATACTGCAATAGCAGATTTAAATTATTACTACAGAGACCCTGTGGACTCCAAAGCCTAAAATATTTACTCTCTGGCCCTTTACATAAAAAGTTTGCCAACCTCTGGTATAAGCAGAAGGCAGCATTCATTTCTTTTCAGCATTGCAATGCCCAGAAATTCTCAATTCCCTAAACTTTTGGTAGATCCTTTCACTGAAAGAATGAGTGATTGAGGCAGTTAATTTTTCAAGGGAAGAAATATTATACATGTTTAGAAAGCAAATACCTGATCTAGTGGAGATATTTTTAACGTGAAAAATGTTAATTGCTTTATAATGTTTTTAATGTAATTTTTAGGAATATCTTATGAAAACAAAATTTTATTATAAAATTTGTACATATTCATCATAGTTGGTTATACTGTAAAGGAGAGATAAATTTTATTATAAGAACACAATAATGAATATTAATGCTAAAAATATGAATGGTGAGACAGTGGAAATTCTGATTTTATTGCCATAAAATTACCTAAAATTGATGAAATAGATTTTGAATAAATATTTTAAAAGATTATTTAGATATTATTTATTTATATGGTAAACCATGATTAAACCATGGCGGTAGTGTCGAAAAGGTAATTATTTTAGATAAAAAATTGACAGATGTTAACATTTTATTAGAAACTAAGTAAACAGCATCTTTTCTAAAAATTTTTGTATTTTAACTTAGGAAGACCGTTTTTATTTGCTCTATGTAGTTTATGAAAGGAAAAGTAAGTGAATGTTTTAAGCATATGTTCTATTCGGGAATGCATTCTTTTAAAATATTTCTCTAGTAAAGTTAAACTTCAGCTTCTTTGAGGAAATAAAAGGTAGTTATTTTTCTTTTTCACTTTTTCCTTTGTAACATTTTGGAAAGACTAGCTTCACTAACAGCCCAGTAGGAGGTAAAATGGGAGAGGTTAAAAATTCTCCACTTTGGTTAGTTTAGTAATTGTTCTTACACCCCTCCAGATAATCTCCCTTAAAAGTATTCCAAAAACTGTCTTTTCTCTATCACTCCTATTCCCCAAAATGGTATAAATTGCGATAGAAAATAAGCACAATAGAACAGATTAGTGCTTTGCAATTTTGATACCTTATGAGAGCTGCCTGCCATTATCCACCTTTAGCAGAGAGAAACACGTAGCTCAGCAAGGCACAGAATGAGACGTTTTCTAGCTCTTGAGTTTTCATCTTTTTTTTTAGAATGATTGTAATCAGAAAATCTGGATTTTTTTTTTCTTAATCGGTACTTTGTTCTAATTATGTAATCAATAGGGACTTTGAATTAAACTTGACATGTTAAAATATGTTGATAAAGTTTCTTAGTATTTCCTTTGAAATACCTTTTATGTTCTTAAAGATGTTTTAAATGTTACAGAAGTCCTTTGATGCACTGAATTTTGTTACAATGTTAAAAATGGTGTGGATTTCTAAAGCTAGTGCCATACAACGAAAAGGCAGGTAATGTATATTTTAATGGACGTTCATTCAGTTGCCTACAAAATGATAACATTTTCGTATTACATATTTAGTGTATATTCCACTTTCTATAAAATATTAAATGATTCGTATTAGTTTTAATTTTATATTATTTTTGCAAAACAAACAATTTTAATACTTTATAAAATGCAAACTTATGTTACATTAAAATTAAAAACTTTTGTCCAGTATAATCCACACTTAGAAAACATGGAAACTAAAAGTAAAAAAAAAAAAAAATGTAGTATGGGACAAAGGGCTGATTTTCTTTTTCAAAAAAACTCTTTAAAATTATTTAAGTAAAGATCAGTAATCCAGTTTAACAAAATAAAAATCTTCACAACTGGACCAATAAGTAACACCATTGAATTGTGTCTCCCCAGAGTATCTGTCAACTTGGCTAGGCCCTGATTCCCGGTGTTGAATATTGTCTACCATTTTGTCATTTGATGTGATTTCCCTATGTTTTGTAAATCTTATCACTGTGATACAATGAGATGGATTAGTGGCAGGGCAGCTATATTGATGAGATTTACAAAATTAGATAGTGTCTTAAGCCAGTCTCCTTTGAGATATAAAAGAGAGAAGCGAGCGGAGAGTCAGGAGAACCATACCACCAAGAAAGCAATGGCGGGAGGAGAGTGTGTCCTTTGGATCTGAGGTTCCTGTGTGGAGAAGCTCCTAGATCAAGGGAAGATTGATGACATGGACCTTCCTCTAGGGGCGACAGAGAAAGCCTTCTCCTGGAGCAGATGCCCTGAATTTGGACTTCTAGCCTACTAGACTGTGAAAGAATAAATTTCTCTTTGTTAAAGCCATCCACTTGTGGTATTTCTGTTATAGCAGAACTAGTTAACTAAGACAATCATGGTAACAAAATATTGATGTCAAGGATTTCATTCACTTGGATTTAAAATCAATGTTCACGGAAGCAGCAGTCAAGAAATCAAATGTGGACTACATTGGGCAAATCTGCTGCAAAAGACCTCTTTAGAATTTTAAAAAGCAAAGATGTCACTTTGATGACTAAAGTACGCCTGACCCAAGCCATGGTGTTTTCAATTGCCTTATATACATGTGAAAGCAAGGAAGACCAAAGCATTTGAATTATGGTGTTGATGAAGAATATTGAATGTACCATGGACTGACTGTCAGAAGAATAAACAAATTCATCTTGGTGGGAGTACGCCCAGAATGCTCATTAGAAATTACGATGGTGAGACTTTGTCTCAGTTACTTTGGACACATTGTCAATCGGGACCAATCCCTGGAGAAGGACTTCATACTTGGTAAAGTGGATGGTCAGTGAAAAAGAGACCCTCAGTGAGATGGACTGACACAGTGACTGCAGCAGTGGACTCAAACATAGCAACCGTTGTGAGGATGGTGCAGAGCCGGGCAACATTTTGTTCTTTTATACATGCCGTTCGCTATGAGTTGGAGGTGACGCAGTTGCACGTAACAACAACAACAACAATCCAATTAAAATGAATAGAGGATATAGGTAGACAGTTTATCAAAATAAGAAATGTGCATGGCCCATTAATCTGTTAACTTCACACATACCACCTAATATACCCAAAGAAATGTGTAATTGAATGTATGAAGGGTGGTGGTGGTAAGGAGTAAGGTAGGGTCAAGGATGTCAGTCATGTTTCTGTCTTGGGAAATTTTGTAGATGGTGGTGCCATTGTCAGAGAAAATGGGAAGAACAGTTATTTTGGGGAGAAGAATTAACTTTTGGTTGTGTTGAGTTTGAGTTGACTGGAAAGTCCAAGTGGAGCTGTCCAGGAGGCTTCTGAAGTATATGCCTAGGATTAGGATAAGGAGATCTAGGATAGATGGAGTTTGAAGTTAAGGGACTAATAAGATCACTTGTAGAGAAAGACTAGAGTAAGAAGAGCAGAGGGGTCCAGCCTCAAAGGAACATCAACATTTAAGGATTGGGCAAAGATAGAAATTCTTCAGAGAAGGCTGAGTATGTGGGAAAGCTGAAGGATGTGGTAAATGGGAAATCAGGGAAAAGAGTATTTGATGAAGGAAGGAGTGGTCCAGCAGTGTCAGATTTTATATCTCTTACCTGCCTTTGCCCAATCCTTAAATGTAGGCTTGATCCTTGGCTCTTCTCATATTGTTTGGAGGGCTGGTGACCCCATGGTTAAGTGATAACAGCTGCTAGCCAAAAAGATTGGCAGTTCAAATCCACCAGCAGCTCCTTGCAAACCCTATGGAGCACTTCTGCTCTGTCCTATAGGGGTCGCTATGAGTCGGAATCAACTCGAGGGCAGTGAGTTTGGTTTTTGTCACATTGTTTTGTAGTTATGCTTGCCTCCTTTTGGACTGTGAGCTCCTTGAGAACAGGGATATTTTTGTATCTCTCACAGCATATTCATCTCAGCCACTAGGTGATACGATGATTTTGGGTGAATTTTAAAGAGACTGCTTTTCCTCAAGATACGTTTTTGCTACTTGCCAACAAATTATAAAGAGATAACTTTTCCTCAAGATACTTTTCTGGTACTTGCCAGGAACTTATACAAGATTCTATAATGATGGAGCCCTGGTTTCTCAGTGGTTAAGAGCTCAGGCTGCTAACCGAAAGGTCAGCAGTTTCAATCTACCATCTGCTCCTTGGAAACCCTGTGGGGCAGTTCTGCAGTGTCCTGTGGGTCGCTGTAAGTCAGAACCGACTTGACGGCAATGGATTTTTTGGGGGGGGGATGGTTTCTATGATGTTGAGGTAAATGGCACCCCCTGGAGTTGTGTAATGCACAACTGTAATTAGTGGCCCCCAGCACAGTGCTTGATATCAGTTATTAAAACTGATTGAATTTAAATTACCATGTATTTATTCATGCTTTGTTTTTCACTTATTTTTGTGTGTATGTTATTTCTTTTGATTTTTAGCATAGCCGTAGGTAGTGTATCAGGTAGATGTCGTAATGAATCTCACTGTATAAATGAGATAACCGAATCCTAGACAAATTAATTAAGGTTTCTTAGTGGAGAACTGTCAAGAGTATGGATCCAAACTCAGATGGCTTCATCCTGGTTCATTGTTTTGTCATCTTAAACCACATTGCTTTTTACAGTATCTTTAAGTATTATAGCCTTTATTCCTGTTGAGTCTTAATTCTGCATTTTATTTCTAAGGGCGGGGCGATGTAGACCTGGAATCTGTTTCCGTCTGTTCAGTAGACTCCGATTCCAGAATATGTTGGAATTTCAGACTCCGGAACTTTTGAGAATGCCATTACAGGTAACTCTAAAGAGTTTTTGTGTGTAGGAAAATTTTAGCTCATAACAACTGGACTTTTACAAATCAATTTATAAAAGCGAAATTATAAAATGAATATTTTAAAGGATAATTATGTATGTAACAGAAAATTTTTTCTATATATTCATGTATCTTCAAAAACTTTTAGGAATTCCTTGAGTACGTTTAAATTATGATGCAGCTTACAGGTATATTGTATTTTGTATGCAACATTTTCGGAGTCTGTCAACTGTATAGTGTTTACCTTCTAAATTCTCAGTAAGGCTTGTAAAACAAATTATTTATGGCCAAAGATAGTACCAAAATATGTTTCAGGTGCAGAAACTACCTTGATGATTTGGAATTGAGTTCACTATTAATGGTTTTCTGATTTCATGGAAAAGCCAGACACTAATTTTTAGGAAAAGCTTCCAGAAGTACATTAATTTGAATCTTAGGTATACTGGGCTAGGTGCTGGCTTCTAAACTTTTACAGGCACACTGGATCCATCATGTTTCTGGCATCCATGTACCTAGATGACCTCCCTCTCCCACCTAGGTGTGATTTTTTTTTTTTTTTTCCTGTTAGGTTAAAATCCATATTTCCTAACAAGAGCCTAAATGATCTGCTTCTGCTTGTATCCCCAGCTTTTTTTCCTGCCATTCTTCCTCTTTCTATCCATACTAGTATTTAGTTCCTCAAGTACATCTTATTTCCTTCTACCTTAGGGCCTTCACATGTGTTACCCCTCTCCCTAGAATCACCCTCCTCTTTTATAGTTAATTCCTACTCAATCTTTACATCTTAATTTAAGTGTCACTTTCTGAGGGAAATTCGTCTTTAACTTCCAGTGGCATCCCTCTCCTGCTATTGCCCGAATGTGGTTAAACCTCTCATTTTACGTCTTTTAGTTTCTTGCTTTCTTTAAAACGCTATCACAGTTGTAATTAAGTAACCAGTTATATAACTAGTTGTTTAATGTCTGTTTTTCACACTACCATGTAAACTCCATGAGGGCAGGCACTTGTTGGCCTGTCTTCTTTTTCTCTAACTTGCTGCGTAGTACCTTGCCACCTAGTAAGCACTTAAATATTTGTTGAAAGGATAAAAGATTCTAGAATGTGTAGTATAAAGGAAAAAAAATTTTATTTTAGAAATAATGTTTAAAAATGACCTACTTCTATTGAGACTAACTAGTAGTTAAAAAAAATTGCTGGTCATTTGGACAGTGACTTTTATTGTTAAGTATGAGAACTGTGTGAGGAGACATTGGCAGTGGGAGCAGTGGTAATCTTGATGTGAGTTGATGAAGGTCTTTATTAAGATTCTGACTTCTAGGGGAAAGTATGAACCCATCATTCCTAGAAAGATATTGTTCCCTCTACTATTTAGTCTAATCCAAGATTACTAGTCTGTGTTTGGGAAATATAATTCCCATGATTTCTTTAAAAGTCAATATTATATGTTCTTTAATTTAAAAAAATTTTTAATACTTTGATTTACAGGAACTTTGTTTACATACCAAGCTGTTAGCCCCAATTAATTGTCCCATTGCTGATTTCCTTATGAAAGCTCCTGAACCTCCACCAGCTTTGATTGTAAGGAATGCTGTACAGATGCTAAAGGTTAGTGTTTTAATAGTTTTATTTTACCTGAAATTTAAACCAAATGAGTCTATCTCTTAACTAATTTTGTACTTGTTAAAAAATTATCTTATGTGATTGTACATTTTGAATAATAATACTCTGGTAGTAATTATAGTACAACAGTAGGTATAGTTTTTCTACATAATAAAGTTGAAACGAATACCATGTTTTTTATGAAGTGTGATAGCAAAATAAAATTTATATCTCTTGTTGGTTTTTAAGTATGTAGTTTGGCTAAACATAGTTTTGCTCATGTCAAGTTCTGTTCTTTGTCCTTTTATTTAGACAATAGATGCCATGGATACATGGGAAGATCTGACTGAACTTGGATATCATTTGGCTGACTTGCCAGTAGAACCACATCTTGGTAAAATGGTCCTATGTGCTGTTGTTTTAAAGTGTCTGGACCCCATCCTTACTATTGCCTGCACATTAGCCTATCGAGATCCGTTTGTATTGCCAACTCAGGCCTCTCAAAAACGTGCAGCTATGCTTTGTAGGAAACGTTTCACTGCAGGAACTTTCAGTGACCATATGGCACTTCTCAGGGCATTCCAGGTACTACTATTAGTGTGACTTTATTGCTGAAAATGTTAATGATTAAACTCATTTCAGGGCAAGTGTAGCAATTAAAAAAAAGAGACATGATTCCGATAATTATGTTTCATTATGAAATCACATTTTATTAATAATCCAGAAAAATCCCTTTCTGCTGTTAATGTTAAAATTATCACATTTTTTCTTTACTTTTTTTCATTTTCTCAATATTTTTATTATAAGTATGTATATGTATATGTGTATGTATATATATTTATTTACACTTATGCTTGTATTTGTTTTTTTAATACCTGAGTTTTTGTCTTTAAATCGTGTCTTGGGCAAGGAATGCTGTCAAATTTTAGTTAAGAAATACCCCATTCAAAGTACGTAAAATAAGGTTTGGAGTAAAATTATCTTGAATTTAATACAGGTGATCCTTGGCTTACGAATGAGATTCATTCCTAACTGTGTCTTTAAGTCAAATTTGTAGGGATATCGGAACAGGTACATAGGGTTCTCATTTAACCTTACTTTAGAACAAGAGGAAGGAGCCCTGGTGGCACAGTGGCTAAAGCGATCCACTGCTAACCGAAAGGTGGGTGGTTCGAAACCACCAGTGGCTGCGCGGGAGAATGATGTGGCAGTCTCCTTATTTACAGTGTTGGAAACCCTATGGGGTCGCTGTGAGTTGGAATCGACTCGGTGGCAGTTTGGGGTTGGGTTAGAGCAAGAGGAGTGCTGGTGGTGCAGTGGTTAAGAGCTTGTCTGCCAGCCTAAAGATGAGCAGTTTGAATCCATCAGCCACTCCTTGGAAACCCTATGGGGCACTTCTGCTCTGTCCTATAGGATTGCTATGAGTTGGAATCACCTAGATGGCAACGGGTTTTAGAGCAAGAAAAGGCTAGAAGCCTTTTCAGCGATTTAAAAGCTGCATGTGCAGCAAGTGAAGGAGATTGTGATGAAGAATTCGTTGCACGTAGAGGTTGGTTCAGTCGTTTCAAAGTGAGGGCAAGTTTACATAATGTTAAAGGGCAAGGACAAGTTGTCTGTAAGTTGACTGTCACCTGCTGACTGCCTGTATTTATTAATTCTTTAGAGCATATCTTTTTCTTGAATATGCTAAGAACTTTATGTTACAAAGCAAAATCCAAAAATCACTTGAAACCCTTTAAGATAATAGGAGAAATTGAAGGGATAAATGGGAAAGAAAAGGGTAATGGAATTCCATGGAAGGGAAATTAAATATAACCGAGAAATTCAGACACATGGGGAGGAATATGTTATTTCTTGAAAAGATAGGCATCCTGTTTATCCTTAAATTCTCTTAAATATAGGTTGAACCTGTCCTTTTTTAAAATTCCACTTTGTTTATGCAGAAAGTACTTTTTCAGGCGTACGGCATTTTTCCAGTATATATAATTTTAAAAAATCGTGAGCTCTTTTGTGAGCATTATTGAACAATAAATGATGCATTGTTGTTAATTAGGTCTATTTGGTAACCATGGATTATAGTAGATCAGCTGAATGCTAATAATTAGAGGGAGATTTGGAGTAGAATTCTTATCTGTATTTTGCTTTTCTCCAGTTCCTTTAAAAGCAGAGAGGATAAATTACTGCTTTGATCTTTCCATCATACTGCAAACAAAATAACCCATTTTCCATGGGGAGCTTTTTTATATTTGTACTGCAAGTAGGCAGTTTCTAGAAATCCCACTGTGCATTCTTAGATTGGGAGGTTGATAGGTTATTTTATGGAAGACCAAAGGGATAGGATTCTTAGATATAAATGGTTTTGTAATGGCATAGTTGAAAACCTCCCATACTTTTATAGAAAAAAATCAGCAGAAGCTTCTGAAAAGGTAAATATTTTTACATAGGTGGTCATTTAGGTTACTTGATAGCTAGTTCTCATTGGTAATTCATAAACTCAGTAGCTTTCAGAGCATTGGAGCATATATATTAATGATAAATCTTATTTGATTGGAAAGTCTTAGATTTTATAGACTAATTAGAAGAATTGGCCTTGAGTGGTTAATGTAGTTTTTTACTTTGCTGCCTCACTAAGAAAACCAAAAACCAAACCCAACCCACTGCCATCAAGTCAATTCCAACTCATAGCGACCCTATAGGACAGAGTAGAACTGCCCCGTAGAATTTCCAAGGAGCACCTGGTGGATTCGAACTGCCAACCTTTTGGTTAGCAGCCGTAGCACTTAACCATTATGGCACCAAGTTTCCCCTCACGAAGAAGTGACTGGTAAATATGTCTTGTTATATAGTTATTCTATTTTTATAGGCATGGCAGAAGGCACGGAGTGATGGGTGGGAGCGAGCCTTCTGTGAAAAGAATTTTCTTTCACAAGCAACCATGGAAATAATCATAGGCATGCGAACTCAGTTGCTTGGTCAACTTAGAGCATCAGGTAAATTTCCCCCAAAGAGTCTATTTATAAGCCACTTAGAGCACCCTGCCCATGCATCATAGTATTTCTAGTGTTAACTTATGCCATCTTATTTTACAACATTATCATTTATATCTTATATTCATGAAATGCTTTTAAAAAGACTCTTATGGCCTTAACTTTTGTTTGTTGATTAAAAGAGAAATGATATTGAAGAAGCTGAGGTTGAGAAATAATGTGAACAGAATCTATACCCTGTTGATACTGTTGGTCACGAACAATTTATTTCTTGGCAAAGATCATTTTAGATCTTATAGTCATTGTACTTTTTTCATCATTATTATTGAATATTTATCTAGCTCTATGAAATAGAAATTACAAGAATAAGATTGATATGAATGATGATCTTTATATTTGTGAATGATAAAACAGCTGGTAATCACTTGAAGATACTTGCTTTGTTTTTTTTTTTTTAAAAAAAAGGATGCCAGGATTTCTACTTCCATTTAGAATTTTTTCTTTGAATTTGTTTTTTGCAGCATAGTACACTGAAGAGATAGAAAAAAAAGTACCAGAACCTGGATTCACAGATTAGCTGATGTATCATAGTAATGTAAGGAATGAACCAGAGGATTTAGAGTTGTCTCCAATATGGGGAAATAAGAAGGGCTGTTGAAATTCAAGCAAGAACACTCTATATTTACTTGACTGCACCTTCAGAATTACTGTCTGTCATAACCAAAATATTATTTATATGTGTCAAAAGAATGGTTTAGGGCAGTGGTTCCAGCTTTGAATTGAGTACACGTGTAATAGTAACTTAAAGAGCACCTTATTGTGAGAATGTGCATTTCTTAAAAAAGACTTAAACTTTCTTAGAATACTGGTATTATGTTCTAAACATCCCATAGGAGATTCCATTAATTGTTGTAGAATTGAATATTATTAAACATATCATGTGAATTATACAATGTTTTTGTAAAAGCATGAGCAAATTTGAAAGCTTCTTTTATACAGTAGAAAAAGTTGGTGTGTTTTTTTCCTTTCTAGGTTTTGTTAGAGCACGAGGTGGTGGTGACATTCGAGATGTTAACACAAACTCTGAGAACTGGGCTGTTGTGAAAGCTGCATTGGTGGCAGGCATGTATCCTAATTTAGTCCACGTGGACAGAGAGAATGTAGTATTGACAGCGCAAAAGGAAAAAAAAGTACGGTTTCATCCCACTTCAGTTCTCAGTCAACCTCAGTATAAAAAGGTAAAACATTTGTAATCCTCTTAGGCCCTGCAGTGAAACTAATCCAATTTAGATAGCCAATGAATCCAATGAAAAATGTTCCAAATATCTACCTCTTTGAAAAGTTTTTATGTTTACATACATATGCACACATATGCATATATGGATAGATACATATATATGTGTATAAAACCAAACCAAACCCAGTGCTGTCGAGTTGATTCCTACTCATAGCGACCCTATAGGACAGGGTAGAACTGCCCCATAGAGTTTCCAAGAAGCGCCTGGCGGATTTGAACTGCCGACCTTTTGGTTAGCAGCCATAGCACTTAACCACTACGCCACGAGGGTTTTCATATATGTGTATATGTATGTATAATTAAATACTGGAACAAAATTTTGATTGAATCTTAGAAGACGTAATATGTTAAATAATGAAGGCTTTTCTACAGATTATATGAGCGGATGACTTGCTTTTAATTTTTGCTTGGGTACTAATACACATCATCTGTTTCGTTGAGGAACTTTTTTTACATTTTAGGTGATAAATAAGGTTAACAATTTTTAAAATTTATTTTCCTAATAGATTCCTCCAGCAAATGGTCAAGCTGCAGCAATTCAGGCACTGCCCACAGATTGGCTTATTTATGATGAAATGACCAGAGCCCACAGGATAGCTAATATTAGATGTTGTTCGGCAGTGACGCCTGTCACT
Source organism: Elephas maximus indicus (assembly GCF_024166365.1). NCBI lineage: Eukaryota > Metazoa > Chordata > Mammalia > Proboscidea > Elephantidae > Elephas > Elephas maximus. Next base: position 123,251,188 of record NC_064820.1, read on the forward strand.
GTATTGGTGTTCTGTGGGCCAGCTAGGTTGGCAAGTAATGCTCTTCAGGAACCTTCGTCCTTCAGAGGTAAATATATTATGTATTATGTAATGTGTATTATAAGGGAATAAACTCTGTTTGGAACAAATTGCTTTTTACTAAACCATATTGTGAAATTTTAAAAAATTTATGTAGCAGTAGCTCCCTTTGGATACGTGAAGACTAATTAAGAAATATTATTGTTAAGATTGATTCCTAAGGTAACCTGACATTGATTTGTGCATTTTTGATAAATCTTACTGATGGGAAGAAATTTGCTTTTCTTTTCTACTTGTATTTAAGAACACCCATTGCCATTGAATTGATTCCAACTCATAGCGACCTTATAGGACAGAGTAGAACTGCCCTGTAGGGTTTCCAAGGAGCAGCTGTTGGATTCGAACTGCCATCCTTTTGGTTAGCAGCCATAGCTCTTAACCACTGCTCCACTAGGGCTCCAATTGTACTATAAAGATAATTGTTTAAAGAAAGTAGTCATAATAGTCACTCATAATCCCATTACCCTTATGTAACACTTTTTAAAATGTTATACATTTTTTCTAAACGTTTATGTTTTAAATTATTTCACCCAGACTGTTATGTTATATTCTGCTATTTTCATTTTACAAAATATCAGAAACATTTTAAAATAATATGTATTAATACCTGCAAAGTATTCTACATTGAAGTGACATCATTCATTTAGACTGCCCCTTTACCACTGGATATCTTGATTGTTCCCAGTTTTTTGTTTTTGGTGATTCAACAAAATATTTATTGGGGACTTACTGTATGTCAGGTACTGTGCTAGGCATCGAGGATGTAACAGAATACAAGATAGGCAAGCTGTTTCTGGCCTCGTAGAATTTACACAATAGTGGGGATAGACAGAGTAAACCAGTAAATAATCCGTGCACAGTGTTATGAAGGAAATAAAAAGAGGGCTGCCATAGGGGTGGTCTACTTTAGAAAGGGAGCCTAGGCAGGCTTCTCTGATGACATAAAATTTAAGATGATACCTGAAATTTAAGACGAGACCTAAAGTATGAGAAGAAGCCAGCCATTTGAAGAAGTGGAAATATGATGTAGGTAAAGGAGGATGGCAAGTACAAGATTCTGCACTAGGAGATAATCTAGGAAATGACAGAAAAGCTGTGTGAATGCAGCTCCAAGATCAAGGGAGAGTTGGGTATGACACAGTTGAAAAGGAAGGCATGAATCTTGTAGGTCATGGTAAGTGCAAGGGAAGCCATTGAAGGAAATGATGTGATGTGATTTATGTTCAGAAAGATCATTTTGGCTGCTGGAATTGTTTGCTGAAGGGGGAAGAAGGGACGAGAGGAAGCCAGGTAGGAAGCTCTTGTAGTGATCTTCTAAATAAAGATGATGCAGAATAGGCTGGTGCAGCTGATTTGTAGAGAAGTAGATTCAAAATTATTTTGGAGGTAGTAGTAACTGTTTTTTTAATGGGTTTAGTAGTAACTGTTGTCAGAATTGACTGGACGGCACTGGGTTGGGTAGTAACTGTTGGATTGAATGTGGGTGGCAAGGCAAAGGAAGGAGTTGTCAGATATGACTCTCAGGTTTTTTACTTTAGTAGCTTGCTGAATTATTGGTGCCACTTAATTGAAGTTCAGAAAACTGAGAGGATCAGCTTAGGTAGAGGGGAAATCAAGAGTTCTGTTCTGGACGTGTTAAATTTGAGATGGATAAGACATCCTAAGTGAGGTTTTTTTTGTTTGTTTCCCCCCAGGAGGCAGTGGATACATATGTCTAGAGCTTAGGGAAGAAGCATGGGATAGCAGTATAAATTTGGAAGCCCTCAGTTTGTAGATGGTATTTAAAGATATGTGAATGGATTTCCTAAACAGTGCTCTTGACCAAATTCTGTGGAATTCTAATATTTAGAATTTGAGTAGAGGAAGAAAGAGTGGCCAGAGGTTGGAGATGAATATATGTCCAGAGAAATGGTCAGCTGTATTGAATGTTATTTTGAGAGATTGAAAAAGATGTGGACTGAAAATTCTATGTTACATTTGGTGGTTGGAAGTCATTGATGACTTTGACAAGAGCAGTTTCAATGCAGCGATGAGTACAGAAGCCTTATTGGTGGTGTTGGGTGGGGTAGGTTAAGTTTATATGGAGGAAGGAGAAATGGCATGGTAGGTAGCGCTTCTGAGATTTATCATTAAGGTGGGGGCATGGACACATTCACGTCTTCATCTGAGTGTTCTTTTGCTTATGTTAAATTTTTTCCTTGAGATAAAATTTCTTGAAATGGAAATTACGTGATAAAAGTACATAAATATTATTCCTGGTTTTTCTTCCATACACAGTCATATTGAGGCCATCAGGAGAGAATTTCATTGCATAATGTCATCATTGGGTGCTAGTTTTAAAAAAGAAATCTATTTACAGATTCATTTGCATTTAAAAAAGTTTTATCCCTGTCAAAAAGAAATAATCCTCCATGTATCTGTTTATATTTTCCTTTAGTTGAATTACTTATTTCATCCTTTGCCCAGTTACTTATTTGGGTACTGATGTTTTTCTTACAAGTTTGAATGAAAGCTTTATGATTTTAAAGGTATTAGCCCTTTTTCTGTCATATTCAATGTAATCTTTTATCCTTTTTAGTTTTACATATTTTGAGTTTGTGTTTTGATTACCGTATATTCAAATTGGTTCATCTTTTCCTATGCTGTTTACATTCAAAGCTGAGAAAGTTGCATTTCTCCATTGATCTGATAAGTATTTGGCTTATGTTTTTCTATTTTTTTTTTCTGTCATTTGCTTTTTTTTTACATTAAAATTCATATTTTGTTTCAGTTTATTGTTGAATTTCTATTTCTCATTTGAAAATATTAATTTCAAAACATAACATTGGGAAACTTTTGAATCAGTGGATTTTAAGGTGAAAAACAAGAATAAAGCAAAAAAGCCAAACCTATTGCCATTGAGTGAATTCCAACTTACAGTGACCCCAGGTGTGTCAGAGTACAACTGTGCTCCATAGGGTTTTCAGTGGCTTTGTCATTTCAGAAGTATTTAGCCAGGCCTTTCTTCCTAGTGTAATTTGCTTTTAAAATATTTAGTTTTCTCAACTAAATTCAAAGTATAGATCTAACTTTTCTTCCATAGTGCTTTTTTCTCAGCTGCACGATTTATCAGACAATCCTTATGTATCCTCTTTTAGAAAGCTTCCATGATTGCATATTAAATTTAGCATCTTTTTCTAAACTTTATATTTAATTCCTTCTGCTTTTGTATTGCACCATCTTGTTTACTTCTGTTGATTACTGATATATTCTCAGAGAGTAGAGAATCTACTTGTAACTCTTTGCTACTTTCCTGTTTTTAAGTTATTGTTTGATAATTTATCTTTTTTTTACCTTGTTGAAACCCTTTCTCAACCAACAAATCTTTTGTGATTTTAATTTACTATTTGCTTCCAGGAAATTTAGTATATTCTTCTATTTAGCCATACCTTCTGTTAAAGAAGGCCTGGTGGCACAGTGATTAAGAGCTTGACTGCTAACCAAAAGGTTGGCAATTTGAATACATCAGTCGCCCCTGGGAAACCCTATGGGGCAGTTCTGCGTTGTCCTGTAGGGTTGCTATGAGTCGGAATCAACTGGACAGCAACAGGTTTTTGGTCTATTAATATTAGCAATATATCTTCTTTGGTTACTTTTATAAAGGTCAGGCATATTTCTTAAAATGATTCTTAAGATTTGTTGTTCTTGAATTGTTACGGTGAATGGGTTTTCTTTGTGTCATTTATCTGCTGATCTTAATAGAATACTATTATAGGCATTAGTATATTTTATTTACCATATTATATAATTAAATTCTTATATTTATTAAATTATGTTAACCTTCAGATGGTCATATTTTGTTACCAAAATTTATTCCTTTTGTTATTTCTTTTTCAAGACCTTTGAAAACTGTAATAATGGCCCACTTTGTCTTTTTGAGTTTGAAAGCTTTGAATTCTAAAGTTGTAGCATTGAATATAATAATTTTTGTTTTAATAAAAGTAATTTTTATTAAATTAAGAATTCTTCTGTTTTTATATTTTCAAAAATAAATGTTAAATTTATTAAATAGCTTTCAAATCAGAATTTGTTTAGCCTAGTGTTACAATATATAGGTTTTCTTATGGAGCTATCCTTTTTTTTCTTAAGGCCAAGTTGGATTTATTGCATTGTTGAATATTTTGCTAGAATTTTATTTAAAATTCTTATATTTATGTTTCTTAGTGAGCCTGACCTGTGTATGTGCATGTGTGTGCATGTTTGTACTTGTGTACACTCAGTTATCTTTTTTTAATCAAATTTTAGAATTAGGTTCTGATTTGTCTCATTGAAGGAATTGGTCGTTATTTTATTCTATGAAATTTTGAAAGACTTGGTTTGGATTTCTTTGTTGGTATTCTTTAACAACATTCTCAATGTCTTTCTTAGTGTTCTGTTTGAGTTTTTCTATTTCTTGGTTTTTCAATTTTAGCTTTATTTAAATTTCTTTTAAGGTTTCAAATTTCTTATTCTGTAATTATGCATTCTATATCTATTTAACTTAAAACACATTTTATATAAATTTTTATATTATTATCCATACTTATGATTCGGTAGATTTATGTTTTCTTCCTCCTTTTTTAAATTTTCCAGAGATCGTTTATTTATTAACCTTTTCAGTGAACTAAGTTATAGTTTTAACTTTAGCATTTTGTCTTTTGTAATTTATCTTTTTTTTTCCTAATTTTTTTATTTGGGTTCTTTGCTATTTTTCTAAAATTTACGTTGATATGTAGTTTTTCTCCTTTTTCTTTTAAACCAAAAACTATGAATTTAAATATTACTTTGACCACATTCTGTAGTTCTTGGTATATAGTGTTTTCATATTTTTCTTTATGTTCTTAATTTTTATATTCATCCAGTTATTTAAAGATTCTGTTTTAACTTTTAAGTTCTTGGTCTTTTTTATTTTGTTGCATTGTGATTCAGAGATTGTAGTTTTTAAAATGTCTTTTCAAAAATTTATTTTTGTTAATATTGAGATTTAATTTGTGACCTATTGGGTTTGGCAAAGTCCCCATACAAATTGTTAGTAAATCAGGAGGATTTGTGTAAACAAATATCTATTCTGCTTGCTTTTTTGTTGTGATGTAAGATGGTAAAAGTAGGTTTTTTTTTTTAATATGTGTTTGAACAGCGGATGGTATTCCTAATGACAGTAGTGATAGTGAAATGGAAGATAGAACTACTGCCAATTTGGCAACTTTGAAACTTGATGAGTGGCTCAGTTTCAAACTGGATCCAGAGGTAAGTGACTTTTTAGTAGTACAATAAATCTCCTTCATTCAGTTAATGTCAGTTAATATACAGTGTAATAAAAATTTTGTCTTCAATATCAAGCCCTAAGTAATAAAGAATATAGCTATTTTTTTAGTTTTCATAGGGTCCTCATGCATTCACTGTTATATTGGAGTTTGTTCACTAGAAGACTTGAAAAACTAGGTGTGGCTCAGTATTTAAGCATTGTTAATATTTGAGTATTTTTTGTGTATGTAAGAAAATATTGAATACATAAATAAAAGAACCCCCTTTATTTTGTGTAACTCTCTAAGAAGAAAATATGAGTTCATTCTGTTTTCTCTTTTCACATTCCTCTGAACTCAGATGTATGGATGCTTCTTTTCAAATTATAAGTTTTTCTGATAAAGTTTTCCCTTAATTCCATCTCTGCTTTTCAAGATTACTATTTTATATCTTTTTTTTTTTTTTTTGACAGCCAAGCTATCAGTAGTTAATAATTGCTAGGTTTACTTTTTTTTTTTTGACCATTCACTCATTCTTCACTTCAACTTACTGCAGTCTCACTTTCATCCCTACTGACAATTCATTGAAACTGTGTTTGCCAAGATCAACGGTGTTTTCCATGTTGTCAGAACCAGTCTGCTGTCCTTGATAAATCTGACCTCTCTCTAGTATTTGTACCATTGTCCTTAAAATTCTGCCTTTCCCTGTTTTTTCTCTTCACCTTTGCCCCAACTTCTTTGCCACCAGTTAATGTGATGTTAACCTTTCCTGATTCTTCTTCTTTCTCTCTGGCTATTCTTTCTTAGGTTCTTTCACTGACTCTTCTGTATGTATTTTTGTGCCTTAAATGTCACGTGTTCCCCGGAACTCTGCTCTTCTCACTCTCTTTGCATAGCCCCTGGGGACCTTGCCTCTTTGTGTAGATTTAGTTACCATTTATGCACTGATGACTCCCAAGACTGTATCTCCAGCATAGGCCCTTCTCCTGAGCTCTGGACCTAGGAACCCAGCTGCTTTCTGGACACCATCATTGGCTGTTCTACAGGCACTCAAATACAGTAGGAATAGAACTAAGTGTGTTTTCCTTTATTCGCTTTTCTGATACTTTTCTAGTGTTAATCACTGCCTCTCTCATTGAACTATTTCATTTAGTTCTATGTCTCTAGTGGCTAGCATATGGTAAATTTTATTTCATTCAACAACAACAACAACAAAATGAAGCTAAGTAAATTATATGAAATGTAAAGCATGTTTTTTGGAAACAGTTGAAGACCTTAACTAATGAACAAATAGTTGTCTTGCATGTGTGATATACATTTTGTTTGTATCTGTTTGCACTGAGGCAACTATTTATTATAGGCAGCCAGTTTACTGCTGCAGCTCAGGCAGAAGTGGCATAGCTTGTTTTTGCGTCGAATGAGAGCTCCGTCTAAACCTTGGTCTCAAGTTGATGAAGCTACGATAAGAGCAATTATTGCTGTTTTAAGCACTGAAGAACAGTCAGCAGGTTTACAACAACCATCTGGGATTGGGCAAAGGCCAAGACCTATGTCTTCAGAAGAACTTCCTTTGGCATCATCTTGGAGGTCAAATAATAGTAGGAAAAGTTCAGCAGATACTGAATTTGCTGATGAGTCTACTACTGCAGAAAGGTAAATTTATAACATTTTGTCAAAATGGGAGCCAGTTTCTCCAGGAAAATATATCATTTCTCATAAAGTCATATCCTACGAGGATCTTTTAAAATTATTTTTTTTATAATCTAAGACACATAAAAGGCTATAATAAAATGGCAAGAGATTTTTATTTTTAGAATATAATTTTTATAAGTATATGTAATATGAAAGATTTCAAGCTATTGGAATCTGAGTTATTTAATAAGAAAATTCTTTGTTAGGAAAATCTCAAACTGTTTAATTTCCATAATTTACAAATTTAGGACCTGTTTTTTTAAGAGTGGAACACTTTTTTACTGTATGTTTTAGTTGATATATGTCAAATGACATCTTTCCTGGATACCCTATAGTGAGATGTGCTGGCTATGGTTATTTAAAAGAAATTCCCCATGCACTTTACCTAGATATTATTATACTTGGGAAGCAGTCCTACTGAAAAGTACTTGATTCATTCATTTATTCAGTGATAGATTGAATGCCTGTTGTTCTAGGTGTGGGATACAGTCATGTGCAAAATGGCTGTGTATAAAAGAGCCAATTACCAAACAGACAAGGTCTCTTCCCTCAGAGTTTATATTTTGTTGAGAGGAGGCATAAATAAGTTGGCAAGTTTACTGTCATGTAACAAAATTTCTGTTACAGTTTAGCTAAATCCTTGTATTCTTTCTAAAAAAAAAAAAAAAAGGAGCCCTAGTGGTGTGATGGTTACGCACTTGACTGCTGCCCAAAAGGTTAGTGGTTCCAACCTACCAGTGGCTCCATGGGAGAAAAGACCTGGCAATCTATCCTTGTAAATACTGCAGCCTAGGAAACCATATGAGGGCAGTTCTGCTCCATCATTTAGGGTCACTATAAGTTGGAATCGCCTCAATGGTACCTCACAGTAATACTTAACAATTAGATGCGGTGATGTTTTTGTTTATTAATTGATTGCCAATGATATGAGATCTCTTATGTTAACTTTTTGTGTTAAAATGCTTATTTATAATATAGTAGTATTTGTAATAGTGGTTATAATAGATCTTTGGCCGTGATTCATAAATATTTCTGGTTGTAAAAGCATTTGTCGGAATTAAAGTTTCTTTACATCAGTTAAATAAAAAGGTATTGTTTACCCTGTTAGAATTGATAACAAAGACATCATACTGGCCTGTGGTGCTAGTTTTGGCAATATTGGTAGAAATACTATAGTAAGAATATGGTTTCATAGTTAAAAAACTGAAAATAGAAAAAATGGAAACATAAAAGATTCTGTGTGTTGGTTACTATTTTTTAAGAATTGTCAGATGGGGTTTTAATACCTTCTTTTGAATGAAGCATAAAGTCCAGATATCAGTTAAGATTTCATTTAAGAAGGAATAATATATATTGGTCTCCAAATTCTTTAAATATTACATTTCAGGAATAATCCAGCCAATTGCCAAGAAAACTTTCTCATAGTATGTGTGCCTAAGCCTTTCTTTCTAGCGTAGATCCTGCTGAGTGAAAGGATAAGAGGGAAAGTCATATTCTGTATTTAGAAACTTCCCACTTTTTGAAAACATTTTCCAAAAGTTTGCTTGAATATTAGTTGTTTATAATACGGGAATACCTTTTCAGAGAAGTCATTATATAGTAGTGTTGTTCCTAGACTAGCTAATAAAAAACCTGTTAGAGCCATAACGAGACTATATGTATATGTGTGTATGTGTGACTGTATACATACACGTATGTATACAGTCACACATACACACATTTTAAAAAATAAAGCTTCCCTTTTTTTCTTTTTAAAAGTAATACATGTTTAATAAAAATTGGGAAATACAAGGGGAAAAGGCAAAATTATTAAGTGTAGCATTAGTTATACTTTAGAATCTGATTTAAATGCATTCTTTCAACCTATGATATCGTCTTCTCCTACAAGTTGCAGCTTGACGCTCTTCATTCTCTTACCTGTTGAGCGGTCTTACCTGTTGAGCGGTGAGATAAAGCGTTTCATCAGCTCTCAGGCTTTTGGTGGTGTTAATTAAAGTCAATTAACTTGGTAAGGAATAGAATGAGGACTCCTAGGAAGAGTATTTCTGAAGGGAGAAGTTACAGTCTTTGTGGGATTACTTCTTGAGGAAAAGGTTTAGATTTTTCACTCTAGGTGGAAAGGTTTATGGGAAACCTTCTCTCCCTCCCTTTTCCTTCCACCTTTCTATTTTCCGAGGAAGTCCAATGTGAGAGAGATTAAAGCTAGAATAGAGCTCAGAGCCTTGTCAAAACATCAATTTGAAAACCTCATTTTTAGATGTTCATTTCTATTGGCAACATTATTTTTATTTTAATAAGTTTTTACCTTATGAAGTTCTGTCACCTAATTTTCACATTAGAGACAAAGGTAAGAATGGTAGAATTTTAGAGGTTGTAACTGGATAATCAATTGGAACTCAATTCACTTGGAAAAAAAATCGTAAAAGTTATCATTTTACACTCTTACCGAGTTTTTGTTTGTGTTTCAGATATGCATCCATTATATATTTTATTGTTAAGGTTTTTAGGCTTTAGCTATTTAAAAAATTACATTTGTGAAAGAATCCTGGATCTAAGATATTTATTGAAAGAGAAGTAAATTGTGGGATAAAACTATTTTAACTTATCTTGAAAGTAGAGTAATTATAGTTGCAAGGCTATGAAAGCATGCAATTATATAACTATTGAAGACCTGTGTTTTAAATTTATTTATTGTAAATATTGTCAAACACAGAAAATAAATGCAAAACCCTAATGAACTCCATATCCCAGATTCAACAGTCACCAAATTTTTACTTGCTATATTATTGTTCAGCATTTTCATCTCTTGCCTTCTTCATTATTTTGCTTACATATTTCAAAGTAAATCCTGAAATTGTCATTTTACCCTTCCATATTTAAATTGGCATCTCTTAAAAAGAGGGCATTTTTTTCCTACAAAACTTCAATCTATTTGTCAATCCCAGTAAACTTATTATTTTCCCAATCGTCTCAAACTGCTGATTTATTTGAAACAACATCCGTGGAGAATTTGTACTTGGCTGTCAGGTATTACATGAAAATTGGGGGAAGGTGGAGTGGGTGATATTCAAGTAAAACGCATTGTTGTCGTTATTGTTAGGTGCCGTTGAATTGGTTATGACTCATAGCAACCCTGTGTACACCAGAACGAAACACTGCCTGGTCCTGCATCATCCTCACAATTGTTGCTATGTTTGAGCCCATTGTTGGCAGCCAGTGTGTTGTTCCGTCTCATTGAGGGTCGTCTTCTTTTTTGCTGACCCTCTGTTTTACCAAGTATGATGTCTTTCTCCAGGGACTGGTCCCTCCTGATAACATGCCCAAAGTACATGAGATGAAGTCTCCCCAACCTTGCTTCTAAGGAGCATTCTTGCTGTACTTCTTCTAAGACAGATTTGTTCATTCTCTGGCAATCCATGGTATAGTCAGTATTCTTCGCCAACACCATATTTAAAGGTGTCAGTTCTTCTTCAGCCTTCCTTATTCGTTGTCCAGCTTCCACATGCATATGAGACTATCGAAAATACTGGCTTGAGTCAGCTGGACCTTAGTCCTCAAGGTGACATCTTTGCTTTTTAACTCTTTGAAGAGGTCTTTTGCAGCACATTTGCCCAGTACAGTGTGTCTCTTGATTTCTTAACTGCTGTTTCCATGGGCATTGATTTTGAATCCAAGTAAAACGAAATCCTTGACAACTTTGCATATTTTCTCCATTTATTATGATGTTACTTATTGGTCCAGTTGTGAGGATTTTTCTGTTTTTAATGTTAAAGTATAATCTATACTGAAGGCTGTAGTCTTTGATCTTCATCAGTAAGTGCTTCAAGTCCACTTCACTTTCAGCAAGCAAGGTTGAGTCATCTGTATATCTTCAGGTTGTTAATGACTCTTCCTTCAGTCCTGATGCTGCATTCGTCATCATATAGTCCAGCTTCTTGGATTATTTGCTCAGCATACAAGAGCCATTAGTATAGATATATTTTAATAAATTTTATAGTGTTGAAAACATTAAATATCAGTATACGATTTTATAATGGGTAAAGGACTCTCCTATGCCATCATAAAAGAAGTTAGGAATTTCATAAGGTAAATAAACCTGTTGCTGTCAAGTCAGTTCCGACTCATAGCAACCCTATAAAACAGAGTAGAACTGCCCCGTAGGATTTCCAAGGCTGTAATCTTTATGGAAGCAGACTGCCACATCTTTCTCCTGCGGAGTAGCTGGTGGTTTGAACTGCTGACCTTTTGGTTAGCAGCCAACTTCCTAACCACTTTGCCACCAGGGCTCCATTGTAAGGTAAATACTTGGGTATTTTTAAATATTAGAGAATTTAATATCCTTATTTTTGTGGATTTTTAAAACAGATTTTTACCTATTGTTCTGTGAAAGTATACCCTAATAGTCCCAATTGTTTTTTAACTTCCAAATATAGTAGAAGAATGAAATTCCCTTTTTAAGTTAGATACTGTTCCATAAATCATAATGTCGTTGGGAGTTGGGTTGAAATGACGTCTGCTTTCCGTTATAAACTTAAGTGTAATTAATCTTTACTTCCTCCTTATCATTCAAGAGTATTGATGAAATCTCCATCTCCAGCGTTACACCCACCTCAGAAGTACAAAGATAGAGGAATTTTACATCCTAAACGAAACACTGATGACCGATCAGATCAATCTTCTGTGAAATCCACAGACAGCAGTAGTTACCCAAGTCCTTGTGCCAGCCCTTCTCCACCATCCTCAGGAAAGGTAAAGTATCTAAAACATAGTAAGGAACAGATTTGTAGCATGCCTAATGTTATATGCTCAGACAAAATTACAAAAAAAATTATACTTTTAAGTCCCTGTTCCGGACACAAACTGAAGCTGGCAAACTTGAAACACTTTGAGTAAATTTTTTATTTTTTCGTGCTTGCCAAACGTTTCTAGTTATTAACATCTTGGAGTGTTTTAAAACTTGAACACCAATGGCATGTAACTAGGCAGTTTACTGTTGCCTTTCTGCTTTATGATCTCTTTTATTAGAAACAAACAACAAAAGATTATCTTGTTAATTTTAGTTTATAATTTCAGAATTAAAAACATTGGTTTCTTTCAATTCTTAATTGATTTCTGCAATTCAGTGGTTATATTAAAAACACAAGGTAGGATGGGATTAGGAAGGTGAGAAATGTTCATATGGAATTGAGAACTATATCTTTTTTTATAATATGAATGATTTCAGTGTTTAGAATGTGTTTGTTTTTACTTTCCTATGCTGCAAATACCTGTGTAAGTATTTAATTAATGATTATGTATCTACATACTGTGTTTTGGTGAAAAAGTCTACCCTAAACAAGAGAAAAAAGAAATATTTTTGTGGATTTGCTTTCCTAAGTTTTTTTAGTTTATTTTAAACACATTTATTAAGGTATAATTTGCACCCCAAAATTCACCAATTTAAACTGCCCAATTAAAAGAATTATGACAAATGTATACAATCGTGTAACCACTACCATAATCATGTACAAAAGCCATTCACCCCTAGCCCCTGGCAACCACTGATCTGCCTTCTGTCTGTAGAATATTTTTAGAATTTCCTGTAAATAGAGTTATAAATACGTAGTTTTCAATGCTTCAAAGGCCTGAGTAGCAGGGACTGGGGTCTGGGAACCATAGTTTCAGGGGACACCTAGGTCAATTGGCATAACAAAATGTATTAAGAAAACATTCTGCATCCCACTTTGGTGATGGGGTCTTAAATGCTAGCAAGCGGCCATGTAAGATGCATCAATTGGTCTTAACACACCTGGAGAAAAACAGAACGAAGAACAGCAAAGACACAAGGTAAATATGAGCCCAAGAGACAGAAAAGGTCACATAAACCGGAGACTTCTATCAGCCTGAGACCGGAAGAACTAGGTGGTACCCGGCTACTAGATGGTGGTGGGCTACCACCAATGACTGCCCCGACAGGGAGTACAACAGAGAATCCCTGATGGAGCAGGAGAATAGTGCAATACAGACCTCAAGTTTTCATGAAAAGATCAGACTTAACGGTCTGACCAAGACTGGAGGGGCCCCAGAAGTCATGGCCCCCAGACTGTCTGTTAGCCCAAGATGAACCATTCCCAAAGGCAACTCTTCAGACAGGAATTGGACTAGACTGTAAGATAGAAAATGATACTGGTGAGGAGGGCGCTTCTTGGCTGAAGTAGACACATGAGACTATGTGGGCAGCTCCTGTCTGGAGGCGAGATGAGAAGACAGAGGAGTACAGGAGCTGGTTGAATGGACATGGGGAATACAGGGTGGAGAGGAAGAGTGTGCTGTCACATGAGGGGGAGAGCAGCGAGGGTTACATAGCAAGGTGTGTATAAGTTTTTGTATGAGAGACTGACTTGATTTGTAAACTTTCACTTAAAGCACAGTAAATAAAAAAGAATGTGGCTTTTTGTGTCTTATATCACTTACTATAATGCTTTTGAAATGAATCCGTATTGTTTCATTAGTTTATTCCTTTTTATTGCTAAGTAGCAGTCCATTGTATGGATATACCACAATTTGTTTATCCATTCACCAGTTCATAGAAATTTAGGTTGTTTCCGGTTTTCGGCTATTATGAATAAAGTTGCTATAAACATTCAAGTATAAGTTTTTATGTGGAAATACATTTTCTTTTCTTTGATAAATACCTAGGAGTGATATTGTTCAATTGTGTCATACATGTGTGAAACTACCCGTTTTCCAAAATGAGTGTACTGTTTTGCATTTTCTCCAGCAATCTATGAAGGTTTCAGTTGTTTCATGTCCTTGACAATACTTGGCATGTCTTTTTAATTTTAGTCATTCTAGTGGGTATATAATGATATCGTATTGTGGTTTTAATTTGCGTTTCCCTAGTGACTAATGATATTGAACACTTTTTCATGTGCGTATCTGCCATTCGTTTTTCTTCTTTGTTGAGGTGTCTGTTCAAATTTGTTGTCTTTTTTTTTTTTTTTCTTCTGTTTATTAGTTGTGTGTTTTTATTGTGTTCTCAGAGCTTGTTGTATATTCTGGATATAAGTCTTATACATGTTTTGCAAATTTTTTTCTGAGAATCTATGGCTTGCCTTTCTATTTTCTTAACAATGTCTTTTTTCTGTTATAATCTATACCCAACAAAACATATAACATCAATTTCTGCGTGTACACTTCAGTAATACTGATTACATTCTTCAAATTGTGTACCCATTTTTACTCTCTTTTTCCAAATTATCCCACCACCATTAGCATACCTACAATGCACTTCAAGCTGAAACTGCCTGTTTCCCTCTCCCTTCTATCTTCGGTAACCACTAATTATTTAACCCTGGTGGTGTAGTTGTTAAGTGCTACAGCTGCCAACCAAAGGGTCGACAGTTTGAATCCACCAGGCGCTCCTTGGAAACTCTATGGGGCAGTTCTACTCTGTCCTATAGGGTCGCTATGAGTCGGAATCGACTCGACGGCACTGGGTTTGGTTTTTTGGTTTTTATATATTTGTTTTCTGTAAATGATATCAAACAGTATTTGCCCCTTGTGTCTGACTTGTTTCGCTCGGCATAATATCCTCAAGGTTCATCCATGTTGTGGCATGCAGACATACTTCATACCTCTTTATAGTTGAACGATATTCCATTGTATGTATATACCACATTTGGCTTATCCATTCATCAATTGATGGACATTTCAGTTGTTGTCACCTTTTGGCTATTGTGAATAGTGCTGCAGTAAACATTGGTGTACATATGTCTGTCTGTGTCGCTGCTTTCAGGTCTTTTGGGTGTATACTTAACAATGCATTTTGAAGACCAAGTGTTTTTTAATTTTGATGGTCTGTCTTACCCATTTTTTCTATTCATATTTTTTATGTCATAAGGAATCGTTGCATAATCCAAGGTCAGAAAGATTTTCTCCTAATCTTTCCTTTTAGAAGTTTTGTAACTGGAGCTCTTATGGTTAGGTATGTGATCTATCAGGAGTTAATTTTAACATTGGTGTACATATGTCTGTCTGTGTCGCTGCTTTCAGGTCTTTTGGGTGTATACTTAACAATGCTTTTTGAAGACCAAGTGTTTTTTAATTTTGATGGTCTCTCTTACCCATTTTTTCTATTCATATTTTTTATGTCATAAGGAATCGTTGCATAATCCAAGGTCAGAAAGATTTTCTCCTAATCTTTCCTTTTAGAAGTTTTGTAACTGGAGCTCTTATGGTTAGGTATATGATCTATCAGTAGTTAATTTTTTTTAAGATAATGTAGTATGGGCCAACGTTCATTATTTGACTTACGGCTATGCAATTGTTCCAGCATTACTTGTGGAAAAGGTTATTCTTATTTAATTACCTTGGCACGTTTGTCAAAAAATCAGTTGAATATATATGTATTGTCCCTTTATTGAACTCTATTCTGTTTCACTGATCTGTATATTCTTTTGCCAGTGCCACACTGATTTGCTTATAGTAGCTTTATAATTTGTGAAACAAGTTAATGTTTTTCTCTTGGTTCTTTTTCAAAATTGTTTTGGCTATTGTAGGTTATTTGTATTTTTACAAACATTTTAGAATCAGCTAGTCAATTTTTATGGAAAAGTTTTTTGATAATTTGAGTGGGATCGTATTGAATTTATAGATCAATTTAGAGAAAACTGACAGTTAACAATTTTATTCTTCCAATCCATGAACATAGTATATCTCGCCATTTATTTAGATATGCTTTAATTTCTCTCAACAATGTTTTGTCGATTTCAGAGTCCAGATCTTACACATTTTTTGTTAAATTTATCCCTAAATAGTTCATATTTTGATGCTATTGTTTTTAAAAATTTAGATTCTAATTGTTCATTGCTAGTATGTAGAAATACATCTGATTTTTTTAATGTTATCCCAGTATCCCATGACCTTACTTTACCTCATTTATTAATTCTAGTAGTTTGTGCGCATGTGTGTGTGTGTTTAAATTTCTCAGGATTTTCTACGTGAGTAGTCACATCTTCAATCAATAAATATAGTTTTACTTTTTTCCTTTCCAATCTGGGTGCTGTTTATTTCTTTTCCTTACTCTATTTCACTGGCTAGGACCTCCAGTAAAATGAGAGTGGACATCTTTGCCTTGATCTTAGGAGGAAAGTATCAAATTTTTTACTATTTAGTATGATGGCGAGTGTAGATTCATTGTTGATGCCATTCAAAAAGAATTTTCCTTATTTAAACTCTTATTTTATTCATTGTGGCCAACTATTTTATCTCTTATCTCACATTAACACCAGTATATTTAAGCTCTGCCCCCCTTCTTTGCCTGTTCATTCAAAGGCATGAGGAGCCCAAAGTGGCCAGGTGGCAGTCTTAACTTCCAGTTCAGTGGAATTATTGTTGTGTTTCCTGATGGAAGCAGTTCTCCCTTTGGAACTAAGACCACTAGACTAGCAAAGTATAGGGTCACAGGGAGTGGAAGTAAAAATTTTGCTAGTGGATCACTAGGGGTTATAGTGAATGGTGCCACACCCATTTATGGTTTTAGGTTTTGGAAGTTTATTGAAATTTTTCTGAAAGTACATTTGGAGTATAAATCAAAGTTGGTAATCCAGAACCCTTTCTTGATAAAAATTTTTGAATATTCTGAAAAGAGTACTTGGTTTTGGCTGTTTAACCTCATTTTGATTGACCTTGCGTAGGTTTTCAGGCAGAATGGAGCTATTTGCCTTTGGTGGATATCTGGTAAAATATTTTGGTTTATATGTTTATGAAGATGTTATTTAATGGAGCCTGTTGATTTGAAAGGTCAAATTGCCTTTCAAGAACTTATGCATTCTTTTGTAGGGCTCAAAATCTCCATCACCAAGACCAAACATGCCTGTTCGATACTTCATAATGAAGAGTAGCAATTTGAGAAACCTTGAGATTTCTCAGCAGAAGGGTATCTGGTCTACAACCCCTAGTAATGAGCGGAAGCTAAATCGAGCTTTTTGGGAAAGCAGCATGGTTTACTTGGTATTTTCTGTTCAAGGATCTGGGCATTTCCAGGTGAGCCATCCTGAAACAGTGAAATGGGGTTGTTCTGGCTGCAGTTTAGACTACAGAGATCAAAAAACCTGGCTTTTTATTTCATCAGAACACAGGAATACTTTTGCTTGACTGAGAATAAGGAGTATATTGCTCCTCTTCAAGAGAACAATAGAACAGTGATCCTTTTGTTTTTGCCTTGTCTTACTAGAGCCTCTTCAGATTAACAGTTTCTTCTGAAGATAATTTTAGATGTGCTAATTCCCAGGTGGATTAAAAGTAGTGAGAAACTTGACCTTCTGGTAAAATGTTTATTTAAATAAACCAAGAAAGTTAGTGTCAACAATTAAGACACTTAGTGTGGTTTCTTAACTCATTTTGACTTAATATATGTCAGAATTTATAAAATAGTGAATTTATTATATGATATCAATTACTATAATTTTCAGAAATAAGAGTTTGGAAGTTTTTTTATATCTATCATGGAATAAATGTGGACTTAGAGTTGTTGCTATATTATTTAGAAAATACCTATTAATATTTGAAATTGTTAGAAGACTGCGATTGGCCTTTCTGTAAAATTTGCTAGTATTATTAACTAAATCTTTTTATAAAAATACATTTAACAAGCAGCTAATTTTTTTTTGTTCTGTATCTTATTTTTATATACATTTTTAACTTAAACTAAAGATTTAGAGCGTTATCAGGTAAATTGAATCTAGTTTAATATCTTGTTCACCCCCACACCTTCCCCCCACTTTACCTACAGGGATTTTCTAGGATGTCTTCTGAGATTGGAAGGGAGAAGAGTCAGGATTGGGGCTCAGCTGGACTAGGAGGAGTATTTAAGGTGGAATGGATACGAAAAGAAAGTCTTCCCTTTCAGTTTGCACACCATTTGCTCAATCCTTGGAATGATAACAAGAAAGTCCAGATAAGTAGAGATGGGCAGGTATGTAATGGCATTTACAGTGTTTTTTTTTTTTTTTTTTTTTTCACTTTTGTTTTTGTTTTACTTTGCTGTTATTCAGTGATTTGTTTGAGTAGCAAATTGTATATTCCTTATGCACTTGGGAAACAGTGGTTCAGATTTGTTAAGGAGCTAGTAAAAACCTACTTGTAAATGTGTCTGATAGAGCTCATTGCTTTTTTAACATTTTTTAAGTTTGGCTTCTCTCTGTCTTTGCATATATAAAATCATTTATAGGCCACTTCATGGAGGGTCTTGTTGTCTTACTAAAGATCTCAGCAAAACAAAACGCAATTCTGAATTAATTTGACTAAAGTTGTAAGAAGAAAACAGTAATTAACTTCTTTATAGCTTTAACTGTTTATATGAAGTAAATAACAAACTTTTAATATTCTAGTTGTTTTATTTCTGTTGTTTTGCTTTGCCTTCAGGATGCTGCTGGCATAGATTTTAAACTAGTTAAGGTGACAGGAATTAAAATATGTTGATAATATACTGTGCTAACTGCTTCATATGATCTAATTTAATCCTTATGCATAAAATGAGTTATTGGCCCAATTTTATGTAGGCGAAAATAGACTCAGAAGGATTAATTTTACTGAAGGTCACATAACTAATAATTGATTTGAACTAGTGTGACTCACTTCAAATCATTATGTGAAAAGTGTTTGGATTCTTTTTAAGTCCCTATCAGATGTATCATGCCACAAGGGGATAATAAAGGGATATCCACAGCCCCCCCAAAATTGAATAAAAACATTTTAGTTTTTATCCTATAATAGCGATTTTCAAACAAATCTAAATTATTCTTAAGATATGAATGCTCAGTCAACTAAGATAGTTTCTCAGGAAACAAAACATATAATAGGTTTTACAGTAAATCTTGGGAAGTTCAAGCTGAGTGCTTTTGCCAAACCCTATTAAAAGCAAAATCCATTATTTCCAGTTAGAAAAGTTTCCAGAAGTGTTCCATGGAAATCTCTCAACCATTTTGTAACAGATAGTTGAGATATTTGCAGGTTGGCACTACAAGCCTGGAAGTCAACTCAATAAATCTAAAAACGTAGAATTAGACCAGTGCACATCATATGATTTTAGCATGTTCTAGTAGAAAAATGAAATTTATTTTCTTAAGTTTTTATCAGTATAGGTTTTGATGATTAAAAAAAGCACATTTCAATCTAATTATTTTTGCTTACTTTGACTTTTGATTTATCTAGGAACTAGAACCTCAAGTTGGTGAACAGTTGCTGCAGTTATGGGAACGCCTTCCATTAGGAGAAAAAAACCCAACTGATTGACACTCAGGTTATAGCATACTTTAGTACTGGTGGTGTTTGTCATCATTAAGAACATCTTTCAGATTACTTATATATATATTTTTTACCTTTCCAGAACTTTTAGTTGCTGAAGAACATCATGCCTGTTTATAACCACTGAACGCACTGATTTCTGAAAACTGAGATGAGGTTATGTGTTATAAATGGGCTTCTTTAGAATGTTTCAAAACTGCTCAGTGTAAAAAAAGGATCATCTTAATTTTTATAATGATCATAGGGAATTATCACTTACTGTTTGTAATTGTAGGTTTAGTAGTTTCATTTTTTGACACAGAACAGCATTATTTTAAACATACTTACTTTATAAAGTTAAACATTTCATTTGTTTAAAACACTGATTTATAACACTAATGATTTTTTAATGCACAGTAAATTATTTTCTTTTAATAAAGGTCTGAACCATATCATTTAAACACTGTTTTATAACAGTCAACTCTTAAGATGTATCACTAAAAACAAGCAGAAACAACTAAATTCTAAAAATGTCACTTTTAAAGCTAGTACATGCTGGAAAGGACTATTCGTTCTGCCATTTTTAACTTGATATACATTAATGAAAAAAGAAATGTTCTTTTTCAGCAGTTATGAAATGTAGTAAAATCTGAAAAAAGGTAGAGAGTTTCTCCCTGCTTTTGATCAGATCAAAGTTAGTGCTCAGTTTTATTCCTGGTCCTGCTTCATTTAACCTGTTTTGAACCATACACATTCCTTCCTCTCACTTTACAACCTTTACATGTCTTATGTGAACACAAATTATGACCTCTTTGTTTTGGCTAGGGAAATTTGATTTAGACTATTTAAAAAGTTTTAACAAGTTTAAAAAATTGCTTAACAGGAGAAGTAGTTTGGTTGGTGTATGTCTTCCAAACTAAAGCCTGTAACCAACACAATTCTAAATGCCTTCTCCCATTTTTCTTTTTAGTATTTTTTCTCTTATTTATGCTTTTGGTGATGATTTTTCTTTGTTGCATTTGTGGCTTAATAAACGGGAAGTAATTTTTTTGTAAATCTGTGCTGGGGCCAACTCATATTTCTTTGCCACCTCAGAATTATTTGATTTTATCTGTTTACTACTGCTGTCTATAAAGCTTCCTTAGAGAGTTTTGAAGGGCAAAACAGAGGTACAGGGAAAAATGAAAGAAATGTCTTGGTTAACAGCTCAGCTCTAAATAGAACAGGTTTGATAGCAGTTCTCATGCTACGTTTGGGTTATTGTTTAGAAAGAAAAACAAACGCGAACTTTCTTTAAACACAGACGGAAACTTCAAAGTCCTTGTGCTTCTGTATTTGAGGACAAAGAAATGGAAAAATCATACACACACAAAAAAAACCCACAGGTCAACATAAAATCTTAAGAGCTGTTCTCCTTTGTCTGAGAAACATTATATATTGGTGCATTAGTTTACAATGCCAGCTGTGATTTTTGTGTTTGTGGCGATTAAATTTTTGTTTTATTCTTTGAAACATACCTGTAAATTGAGCTTATATGAATTATGTTGCACTGTATGATGTGTATTAGTTCTTTTCTTGTTAGAGCAACTTTTGTCTTCCTGATTATGTATTTTGTTTAGATATATGTATTTATCAGTTCTCAGTGTTATGAATTTGGAAGTAAGGATTTTTAAAAAATAGAACTTAATTTCCTTTTTTTTTTTTTTAATATCTAGTCCTGTATGTAATGATAGGGTTTGTTGGTATTTAAAATGAATACAATTTGAATGTAGTAAAAATGCTGATTTTGAAAGAGATGAACTTTAAATATACTTATTAAATAAAATTTTATTAAATTATTCAGATCTTGTTATTTCTGATACTGTATAAAAGGACCGCTTAGATAATATTGAATTTCAAACACTCTGAAGAATATTAAATTAATAGATTAGGTAATGGTTTGATTTTAACCCTTCCCCCTGAAAAAATTTGCCTAATTAATGAAGGGGAATAGTAAAAGTCTCAAAGCATATGTTTATAGTCTTTTAAATATTAATAAAATGTTCACAAGTAGGAAATCTATACTATTATGTTGAAATGTTTCTATATACAATGAAATGTACCTTGTGCTTAATAAATGTTAAAATTTTTGTCTAAACACCCAAGGGGAAATCATTTATAGTACAATATCCTGGTAGTTAACCCTGTTTTTAGCTGAAGAATTCAGTTCTGTTCTGTCAACTAGTTCATTTTTTGTTTCTGTCAGCTATCATTCATTTAGAAAACACAGAGTATCTACTGTTTGCCAAGTGTCTTAGTTATCTGGTTCTGCTATAACAGAAATACCATAAGTGGATGGCTTTAACAAAGATAAATTTATTCTCTCAAGTCTAGAAGGCTAGAAGTCCAAATTCAAGGTGCCAGCTCCTGGAGAATGCTCTCTCGGTTCTGGGGGAAGGTCTTTGTCATCAGTCTTCCCCTGGTCTAGGAGCTTCTCAGCGCAGGGACCCCATGTCCAAAAGACACACTCCACTCCTGACACTGCTTTCTTGGTAGCGTGAGGTCCCTCTCCTCATTGCTCTATTCTCTCTTTATATCTCAAAAAGAGATTGACTCAAGATACAACCTAATTCTGTGTATTGAATCCTGCCTCATTAACATCATAGAGGTTAGGATTTACAACACAGGATAATCACATCAGGTTACAAAATGGTGGGCAACCACACAATACTGGGAATCATGGCCTAGCCAAGTTGACATACATTTTGGGGGACACAGTTCAATCCATAACACCAAGTAATGTCCAAGTGTTTCTATGTAGAAAGTCACAGTATGTTAGATACTTGGTCTCCATCAGTCTTTCATCTCCCAGAGAAATTTAGCATGTTTTAGTTTGTTTTCACTGATTCACTGGGAGTAGTTCATTGTCCGTTATAATAAATATTTTTGAGTATCATTTACAGTGGCATACTAAGATCTATCAAGTACATACTTGCTGTCCAGGAGGAGCTTAGAGTCTTTGGAGTAACCGTTTTATTTGGCCTAGTATACCAGTGGGTAGTATACCAGTTACCAGTTGCTGTCACGTCTGCTCCAACTCCTGGCGATTCCATGTATGTCAGAGTATAGTTGTGCTTCACAGGATTTTCAAAGGCTGATTTTTCGGAAGTAGACTGTCAGGCCTTTCCTCTGAAGTGCCTCTGAGTGGACTAAAATTTCCAACCCTTTTGTTAGCCACAAAGTGCTTTAACTATTTGCACCACTCAGGGACCCCTTGGTCTAGTATATAACGGAAAACCAAACCCACGGCCATTGAGTCGATTCCAACTCGTAGTGACTTTATAGGACAGAATAAAACTGATCCATAGGGTTTCCAAGGCCGTAATATTTACAGAAGCATACTGCCACGTCTTTCTCCTGTGGAGAAAGTAGCCAAGCTCTTAACCAGTGTACCACCACGCTCCTCCTGGTCTAGTATTAGTACCATAAAATTGATAAGTACCGGGCATTTAAGAGGTGTACGAACATTGAAGACTTCATGGTGGAGATGCATTTGAGGATGCCTTTAAGAATAGATGTTATCATTAGCTGCCATGGAGTCAGCTTCCAACTCATGGTGACCTCGTGCACAATGAAATGAAATGCCTAGCCCTGCACCATCCCCATGATGGGTTGTAGACTGGATCGTTGTGATTGTAGGGTTTTCATTGGCTATTTTTCAGAAGTAGATTGACAAGCCTTCTTGGTTTGTCTTAGTCTAAAAGCTCCTCTGAAACCTATTGAGCATCATAGCAACATCTAAACCACCATTGACAGAAGGGTGGTGGCTGTGCATGCAGTGCATTGGCCAAGAATCGAACCTGGGTCTCTTGCATGGAAGGCAAGAATTCTACCACTGAACCACCACTGCTGCCATTTTAAGAATGGAAAAAAATTGTAAAATGATTGGGATAGAAAACTAAAAAAATAGTGAAAAGCTGGGAAAGGATAAGGTATATTTGGGAAACAGTCCATATTAGCTACTTCACAAGCTTTTGCATAAGAGTTTTGCAATGTGAAATATAGTGTTCATAAGAAAAGCTAAGGAACATGAATTGAATCCAGTGGATCTTGAACTTTAAAGTGCAACTGATGTGCCTATTAAAAGCACTTCAATACTGGATCTGATCAATACATTTGTAATAGGGCTCAAGAATTTACATTTTTAGCAAACATCAGAGACTGTTGATTCAAATTGACCATGTATCACATTGAAACAGATGGATAAAATTAAAGAAGATAGCTTTGGGTATTAAAGTTCACCAGGCATCAACATGAAATATTCATATTATGTTTAGCCATTTTAGTGCATTAAAATAATGGAGTTGATTGAAATGCTAAAAGTAGAGATAATGAAGCATTTACCTTATCGTGTCAATGAAATAAAGAGTTGAAGCCTGACTCCAGCACTAGGGATGAAAACAAATTGCTTAATATTTCTGGATTTCTAGTTTCCATGTCTGAAAAGTAGAAACAGTATCTTCCCTATCTATATCACAGGGCTGTTGGGAGGATCAGATGAGAGAGCATTTGGAAAACTATGAACACTACACAAATAAAAGTACTTCATATTAATGCCTAACAGTGCCCAACACACTCAAATATTGTAGCTCCCTAACATATATTTATTCAATAAATACATGTTCAGTGCCTATTATATCTAGGCATGGGAGTATAGCATTGAACAAATCCTTGCCCTCACAGAGTTTATATTGTAGTGGCTTATGTCCTGAGACTATCTTGAATCCCCTCATAATATGCAGGAAAATATACTATGTGTCCAGTGATGAGAGGACTGCAAGCCCATTGGCCTAGGAACGTGGAGTTGAAGATGCACAAATTGGTAAATTTGGTAGTCATCAGCATACAGATGGTATTTAAAAATTTAATTTGGGGGGTTTAAGGGCAATATTCACCCCTCTTTCTCTTGACTAAGTTCAAAACCACTTAAGGTAAAAGGGGGTCAAAATATTAAAATGACATCAAACCTGGAATAATATAAGTATATACACATATCTTTGTGTATATATGTGTGCACATAGAGATAATGAAAAAGGAAAAGGGCAATTTGTAACAGGAACAGGCCACTGGAAACTTTGCCCATAATAACAGCAAAGAACAAATGTCATATATTCCAGTTTACCATGGTCGGTCCCCCCATGGGTCTGTAAGTTTGTCGTACAGTGGGGATTTGCACATTGCTGTGATGCTGGAAGCTATACCACTGGAATTCAAACACCAGCAGAGTCACCTTTGGCAGACAGGTTTCAGCTGAGCTTCCAGACTAAGACAGACTAGGAAGTAAGAAGTGGCAGTCTACTTCTGAAAAGAATTAGCCAGTGAAAACATTATAGGTAACAGCAAAACATTGATATAGTTCTCGAATATGAGCCCCTCACTTGGAGGGCACTCAAAAATGACTGTGGAAAAGCTGTCTCCTCAAAGTAGAGTCGACCTTAATGACATGGGTGCAGTCAAGCTTTCCAGGACCTTTATTTGCTGATGTGACATGATTCAAAATAAGAAGAAACAGCTGCAAACATCTATTAATAATCAGAACCTGGAAAGTACAAAGTATGAATCTAGGAAAATTGGAAATCATCAAAAATGAAATGGAATGCATAAACATCGATATCCTGTGCATCAGTGAGCTGTAATGGACTGGGTAGGCATCAGTGAGCCATAATGGACTGGGTAGGTATCAGTGAGCCGAAATGGACTGGTATTGGCCATTTTGAATCAAACAATCATATGGTCTATTATACTGGGAATGAAACTTGAAGGGGAATGATGATACATTCATCATCAAGAACATTTCAAGATCTATCCTGAAGTACAACACTCAGTAATAGGATAATAGCCATATTCCTACAAGAAAACCAGTTTATAAGACTATTATTCAAATCTATGCACCAATCACTAAGGCCAAAGATGAAGAAATAAAAGATTTTTACTAACTTCTGCAGTCTGATATTGATTGAACATGCAATCAGGATGTATTAATAATTACTGGTGATTGGAATGTGAAAATTGGAACCAAAGAAGGATCTGTAGTCAGAAAATACAGCCTTGGTGATAGAAACAACACAGGAGATCGCATGATAGAATTTTGTAAGACCAACAACTTATTTACAAATACCTTTTTTCAACAACATAAATGGCGACTATACACATGGACCTAACCAGAAGGAATGCACAGGAATCTGTGGAAAGAGATGATGGAAAAGCTCAATATCATCAGCCAGAACAAGGCCAGGGGCCAACTGCAGAACAGACCACCAATTGCTCATATGCAATTTCAAGTTAAAACTGAAGAAATTTAGAACAAGTCCATGAGAGCCAAAGTATGAGTACATCCCACATGAATTTAGAGAACATCACAAGAATAAATTTGACACGTTGAACACTAATGACCAAAGACCAGATGAGTTGTGGAATGACATCAAGGACATCATACACAAAGAAAGCAAAAGGTCATTAAAAAGACAAGAAAGAAAGAAAAGACCAAAATTGGTGTCAGAAGAGACTCTGAAACTTGCTCTTGAAAGTTGAGCAGCTAAAGCTAATGGAAGAAATGATGAAGTAAGAACTGAATAGGAGATTTCAAAGGGCGGCTGGAGAAGACAAAGGAAAGTATTACAACGACATGTGCAATGACCCGGAGGTATAAAACTAATCAGAAGAACACACTCGACATTTCTGAAGCTGAAAGAAATGAAAAAAAAATTCAAACCTCGAGTTGCAATAGTGAATGATTCTATGTAGAAAATATTAAACAATGCAGGAAACATCAAAAGAAAATGGAAGGAGTAGGGGGGCCGAGACGGTGGAATAGCCAGATGCTTCTGGCAACCCTTCTTACAACAAAGACCCCCCAAAAAACAAGTGAGATGATTAAATTTCTGACAAACTAGGAGCCCTGAACGTCAAAGGCAAAGGTAGAAAACGGACTGAGCGGCACGTGGAGGGAAAGAAGGTTCAGAAGCGAAGAGGATTTGCCGGACCTGAATAGCTGGGATCCCTCAGGCACCATTCCCGGGAGCGGCTGCAGCAGGCTGGTAGTAGCATTTGGCTGCAGTTTCCTCAGGCAGAAGCAGCCAGCTGCACAGCCTACTCGTACGTCCGGAACCATACAATAATGGCACTCTCGGCAAAAGCTAAGTACTTGTGTATACAGCCCCCCACCCCCAAGCTGGCTTCAGAGGCTGTTGATCTCCCTGGGCCTGAGATAGGCCCTGCTGAGTGCCTGGATGCATTCTCACAGCCTTGAAGGATGAATAAATTCCCAAATTCCACTAACCGGGGAGCTCCAGACATAAGCGGCTCCTGTCCAGGCACGAACGGTCCGTGTAGTTTGAATATCTTTCTTCCCTGCATGGACCTGTGTGGGCCCATTTCAGGAGAACAGGCACTTGTTGGCAGACTGCAACTGTTTAAGCTGTGCGGTGGAGAGGTGGGTGTCTGATGATTGACACCACTTTGCTGATTAAACAGGGCCCTCACCTACCCACAGCAGGGGCCTAAGGACTGGTGGCTCCACACAGGTCACCCAGCCACCCGTGACAGGGGTCCAAGGATAACTGGTACCTCCCAGTCCTTACAACCAAAAACATTGGGTGCCCATGGCCCATCTGCAGAACCCATCCACCTGTACGATTTAGGGAACAGGGACACGCTTTCCTCAGGGTCACTTGGGGGGCGATTCTCAGCCCACTGCCTTGTTCAGAGCATGACTCCCTGCTGCACTCAAATACCAGTACCTACACCAATCACCACTGCCCCTCTAAGTCTGTAGGACAGAGCCTATACCACACACTTGATGACCAGCTACCTGGACACCTGAGCTGAATCCATACAAGAAAAGTGAACAGACTCCTAGACTGATATACCTGATAACAGCTCTAACCATCTAGTGACAGGAAGTCAGAGCTTCAAAGGTAAAATAATCAAGCTAGCTCACTCAAGCAACCCATTCGGGCATATCAAAACAAAACAAAGCAAGAAACTAGGATACAGTAAATAAAGAGAAACTAATACAATAACTTATAGATGGCTCGGAGACAACAATCAATATCAAATCACAAAAAGAAACAGACTATGATCACTTCAACAAGCTCTCAAAACAAAGGATCTTGTAGATGAAAGTGCCTGTCTGGAATTAGCAGATGCAGACTACAAAAGATTAATACACAGAACTCTTCAAGACATCAGGAAGGAGATCAGGCAATATGCAGAAAAAGCCAAGGAACACACACATAAAACAGTTGAAGAAATTAAAAAGGCTATTTAAGAACATAGTGAAAAACTTAATAAGCTGCAAAAATCCATAGAGAGACAGCAATCAGAAATTCAGAAGATTAGCAATAAAATTACAGAATTAGACAACTCAATAGAAAGTCAGAGGAGCAGAATTGAGCAACTGGAAGGTAGAATTGGTGAGCTTGATGATAAAGCACTTGGCACCAATATATTTGAAGAAAAATCAGATAAAATAATTTAAAACAATGAAGAAACCTTAAGAATCATGTGGGACTCTATCAAGAGAAATAACCTACCAGAACAGGGTGGGATTACAGAAAATACAGAGAGAATTGTTGAAGATTTCTTGGCAGAAAACTCTGATATTGTGAAAGATGAGAAGATATCTATCAAGATGCTCATCGAACTCCACATAAGGTAGATGTTACAAGAAAGTCACCAAGACCTATTATAATCAAACTTGCTGAAACCAAAGATAAAGAGAGGATTTTAAAAGCAGCTAGGGATAAACGAAAAGTCACCTACAAAGGAGAGCCAATAAGAATAAGCTTGGACTACTCGGCAGAAACCATGCAGGCAAGAAGGCAATGGGATGACTTATTTAAAAAACTGAAGGAAAAAAATTGCCTGCCAAGAATCATATGTCCAGCAAAACTGTTTCTTACATATGAAGGTGACACGAGGACATTTCCAGATAAACAGAAGTTTAGGGAATTTGTAAAAACCAAACCAAAGCTACCAGAAATACTAAAGAGAGTTCTTCGGTTAGAAAATCAAGAATATCAGGTAACAACCCAAGACTAGAACACTGGGCAGAGCAATCAGAAGTCAACCCAGACAGGGAAATAAAAAAAACAAACCAAGATTCTTAAAAAAGCTCAAAGCAGGATAACAGAGATTGTATTATGCAAAAGAAGACAACATTAAAATAATAAAGAGGTACTAAGAAATGTAATCATAGATCTTCCATATGGAGAGGAAGATACGGCGATACAAAGAAATAAAATTTAGGTTTAAATTTAGTAAAATAGGGGTAAGTAATAAGGTAACCACAAAGGAGACAAACTATCCTACTCATCAAAATAAAATACAAGAAAAAAATAGAAAGCACAAACAAAATCAACAATGAATATGAGGAAAGGATAATAACGTACTCAGCACATAAAATTAAGTGGGAAAAAGAAATTGTCAACAACACACACACAAAAAAAAATGAAGATGATAGCACTAAATTCATACCTATCCATAATTTTGCTGAATGCAAATGGACTAAACGGCCCAATAAGAAGACAGAGAGTGGCAGAATGGGTTAAAAAACAAGATCCGTCTATATGCTGCCTACAAGAGACACACCTTAGACTTAGAGACACAAACAAACTAAAACTCAAAGGATGGAAAAAAATATATCAAGCAAACAACAATCAAAAAAGAGCAGGAGTGGCAATATTAATTTCTGACAAAATAGATTTTAAAGTTAAATCCATCAGAAAGGATAAGGAAGGACACTATATAATGATTAAAGGGACAATATACCAAGAAGATATAACCATATTAAATATTTATGCATCCAATGACAAGGCTGCAAGATACATAAAACAAACTCTATCAGCACTGAAAAGTGAGATAGCTCCACAATAATAGTAGGAGACACACCACTTTTGGTGAAGGACAGGACATCCAGAAAGAAGCTCAATAAGGACACAGAAGATCTAAATGCCACAATCAACCAAGTTGACCTCATAGACATATACAGAACACTCCACCCAACAGCAAACAACTATACTTTCTTTTCTAGTGCACATGGAACATTCTCTGGAATAGACCACATATTAGGTCAATAAAGCAAGGCTTAGCAGAATCCAAAATATTGAAATATTATAAACCATCTTCTCTGACCAGAAGGTCATAAAAGTAGAAATCAATAACAGAAAAAGCAGGAAAAAGAAATCAAACACTTGGAAAGTGAACAATACCCTGCTCAAAAAAGACTGGATTTTAGAAATCATTAAGGATGGAATAAAGAAATTCATAGAATCCAATGAGAATGAAAAGATTTCTTATCAAAACCTTTGGGACACAGCGAAAGCAGTGCTTAGAGGTCAATTTATATCAATAAATGCACACAACTAAAAAGAAGAAAGGGCCAAAATGAAAGAATTATTCCTACAGCTTGAACAAATAGAAAAATAAAAGAAACCCTCAAGCACTAGAAGAAAACAAATAATAAAAATTAGAGCTGAACTAAGTGAAATAGAAAACAGAAAAACAAGTCAAAGAGTTAACAAGACAAAAAGCTGGTTCTTTGAAAAAAACAACAAAATTGATAAACCACTGGCCA
This sequence comes from Elephas maximus indicus, assembly GCF_024166365.1. Taxonomy (NCBI): domain Eukaryota; kingdom Metazoa; phylum Chordata; class Mammalia; order Proboscidea; family Elephantidae; genus Elephas; species Elephas maximus. Next base: position 123,281,101 of record NC_064820.1, read on the forward strand.
AACTGACCAAAGAAACACAGAAGAAGCAAATAACCAGAATAAGAAATGAGATGGGGGATATTACAACAGACCCAACTGAAATTGAAAGAATCATATCAGCTTACTATGAGAAATTGTACTCTTAACAAATTTGAAAACCTAGAAGAAATGGATGAATTTCTAGAAACACACTACCTACCTAAACTAACACAAACAGAGGCAGAACAACTAAATAGACCCATAGCAAAAGAAGAGATTGAAAAGGTAATCAAAAACTCCCAACAAAAAAAATGCCCTGGCCTGGATGGCTTCACTGCAGAGTTCTACCAAATTTTCAGAGAATGGTTAACACCACTACTACTAAAGGTATTTCAAAGCATAGAAAAGGAGGGAATACTACCAAACTCATTCTATAGCCACCATATCCCTGATACCAACACCAGGTAAAAACACCACAAAAAAGAAAATTACAGACCTATCTCTCATGAATGTAGATGCAAGAATCCTCAACAAAATTCTAGCCAATAGAATTCAACAATATATCAAAAAAATAATTCACCCTGACCAAGTGGGATTCATACCAGGTATGCAGGGATGGTTCAACATTAGAAAAACAATTAATGCAATTCACCACATAAATAAAAGACAAGAATCACATGATTTTATCGATTGATGCAGAAAAGGCATTTGACAAAGTTCAACACCCACTCATGATAAAAACTCTTAGCAAAATAGAAATAGAAGGAAAATTCCTCAACATAATAAAGGGCATCTATACAAAGCCAACAGCCAACATCGTCCTAAATGGGGAGAGCCTGAAAGCATTCCCCTTGAGATCCAGCACCAGACAAGGATGCCCTTTATCACCACTCTTATTCAACATTGTGCTGGAGGTCCTAGCCAGAGAAATTTATTCTAGATAAAGAAATAAAGGGCATCCAGACTGGTAAGGAAGAAGTAAAAGTATCTCTATTTGCAGATGACATGATGTTATACACAGAAAACCTTAAGGAATCCTCAAGAAAACTACTGAAACGAATAGAAGAGTTCAGCAGAGTATCAGGATACAAGATAAACACAAAAATCAGTTGGATTCCTCTACACCAACAAAAAGAACATCGAGGAGGAAATCACCAAATGAGTACTATGTACAGTAGCCCCCAAGAAAATATAATACTTAGGAATAAATCTTACTGGAGATGTAAAAGATCTATACATAGAAATCCACAAGACACTACTGCAAGAAACCAAGAGATCTATGTATGTGGAAAAACACAACTTGCTCATGGATAGGAAGACTTAACATTGTAAAATTGTCTCTTTTACCAAAAGCCACCTATAGATACAATGAAATTTGATCCAAATTCCAAAGACATTTTTTGATGAGATAGAGAAACCAATCACCAAATTCATATGGAAGGGAAAGAGGCCCCGGATAAGTAAAGCATTACCGAAAAAAAACAAAGTGGGAGGCCTCACTCTACCTGATTTTACAAATTATTATGCCACAACAGTTGTCAAAAAAGCCTGGTAATGGTACAACAACAGATACATAGACCAATGGAACAGAATTGAGAATCCAGGCATAAATCCATCCACATATGAGCAGCTGATATTTGACAAAGACCCAAATTCAGTTAAATGGGGAAAAGACAGTCTCTTTAACAAATGGTGCTGGCATAACTGGATATCCATCTGCAAAAAAGTGGAACAAGACCTATACCTCACACCGTGCACAAAAACTAACTCAAAATGGATCAAATACCTAAATATAAAATCTAAAACGATAAAGATCATGGAAGAAAAAATAGGGACAACACTAGGAGCCCTAATACATGGCATAAACAGTATACAAAACATTACTAACAATGCAGAAGAGAAACTAGATAACTGGGAGCTCCTAAAAATCAAACACTATGCTCATCCAAAGACTTCAACAAAAGAGTAAAAAGATTACCTACAGACTTGGAAAAAGTTTTTAGCTATGACATTTCTGATAAGTGATCTCTAAAGTCTACATGATACTGCAAAAACTCAACTGCAAAAAGACAAATAACCAGTTAAAAAATGGGCAGAAGATATGAACAGACACTTCACTTAAGAAGACATTTAGGTGACAAACAGATACAGGATGAAATGCTCACCATCATTAGCCATTAGAGAAATGCAAATCAAAACTACAATGAGATTCCATCTTATTCCAACAAGGCTGGCATTAATCCAAGGAACACAAAATAATAAATGTTGGAGAGGGTGTGAAGAGACTGGAACACTTATAAACTGCTGGTGGGAGTGTAAAATGGTACAACCACTTTGGAAATCAATTTGGTGTTTCCTTAAAAAGGTAGAAATAGAACTACCATACGATCCAGCAATCCCACTCCTTGGAATATATCCTAGAGAAATAAGGGCCTTTACATGAACAGATATATGCACACCCATGTTCATTGCAGTACTGTTTACAATAACAAAAAGATGGAAGCAACCAAGGTGCCCATCAATGAATGAATGCATAAACTATGGTATATTTGCACAATGGAATACTGTGCATCAATGAAGGAACAATGATGAATCCATGAAACATTTCATAACATGGAGGAATCTGGAAGGCATTATGCTGAGTGAGATTAGTCAGTTGCAAAAGGACAAATATTGTATAAGACCACTAATATAAGAACTCAAGAAATTGTTTAAACAGAAAAGAATTGTTACAAGAGGGGGGAGCGAGGGAGAGGGCTTTTCACTAATTAGTGGATAAAAACTGTTTTAGGTGAAGGAAAAGACAACACACAATACAGGAGAGGTCAGCACAACTGGACTAAACCAAAACCAAAGAAGTCTCTTGAATAAACTGAACACTATGAAGGCCAGTGTAGCAAGGGCAGGGGTTTGGGGCCCATGGTTTCAGGGGACATCTAAGTCAATTGGCATAATAAAATATATTAAGATAACATTCTGCATCCCACTTTCGAGAGCGGCATCTGGGGTCTTAAACACTAGCACACAGCCATCTAAGATGCATCAATTGGTCTCAACCCACCTGGACCAAAGGAGAATGAAGAACACCAAAGACACAAGGTAATTATGAGCTCAAGAGACAGAAAGGGCCACATAAACCAGAGACTACATCAGCCTGAGACCAGAAAAACTAGATGGTGCCCAGCTACAACTGATGACTGCTTTGACAGGGAACACAAGAGAGAACCCCTGAGGGAGCAGGAAAGCAGTGTGAAGGAGACCCCAAATTCTTGTAAAAAGACCAGACTTAATGGTCTGAGTGAGACTAGAAGGACCCCGGTGGTCATGGTCCCCAGACCTTCTGTTAGCTCAAGACAGGAAACGTTTTCAAAGCCAACTCTTCAGACAGGGATTGGACTGCACAATGGGGTAGAAAATGATACTAGGAAAAGTAAGCTTCTTGGATCAAATAGACACATGAGACCATGTTGGCATCTCCTGTCTAGAGCGGAGATGCAAGGGCAGAGGGGGTTGGAAGCTGGCCAAATGGTCAGGAAAATAGAGAGTGAATGGAAGAAGTGTGCTGTCTCTTTAGGGGGAGAGCAATTAGGAGTATATAGCAAGGTGTGTATAAATTTTTGTATGAGAGATTGACTTGATTTGTAAACTTTCACTTAAAGCACAATAAAAATCAAAGAAAAAAAGATTAAAAAAGAAGAGAGAGAGAGAGAGGGAAGGAATACACAGTGTCAGTATACCAAAAAGAATTGGTCGACCTTCAACCATTTTAGGAGGTAACATATGATCAGAAACTGATCATACTGAAGGAAGAAGTCCATCCTGTACTGAAGGCATTGGCAAAAAAAAGCTCCAGGAACTGATGGAATACCAAGTGAGACGTTTCATCAAACAAATGCACCACTGGAAGTACTCACTTGTCTATGCCAGGACATTCAGAAGACAGCTACTTGGCTAATGGACTGGAAGAGATCCATATTTGTGCCCATTCCAAAGAAAGGTGATCCAACAGAAAATGTCCTCACATTTATTGAAAGGTGTTTGTCTGGTTTGTATACTTGTGCCATGCCTATTCAATCTGTATGCTGAAAAATTATCCCAGAAGCTGGACTACATGAAGAAGAATGCGGCTTCAGGATTGGAGGAGGACTCATTAACAACCTGTGTTATGCAGATGGCACAATCTTGCTTGCTGGAAGTGAAAAGGACTTGAAGCACTTACTGATGAAGATCAAAGACCACAGCTTTCAGTATGGATTACACCTCAACATAAAGAAAACAAAAATCCTCAAAACTGGACCAAAGAGCAACGTCATGATAAACGGAGGAAAGATTGAAGTTGTCAAGGATTTCATTTTACTTGGATCCACAATCAACACCCATGAAGCAGCAATCAAGAAATCAAATGATGCATTGTACTGGGCAAATCTGCTGCAAAGACCTCTTTGAATTGTTAAAAAGCAAAGATGTTACCTTGAAGACTAAGCTGCACCTGACCCAAGCCATGGTGTTTTCAATTGCTTCATAAGCATGGAAACCTGGACAATGAATAAGGAAGACAGGAGAAGAATTGACAGCTTTGGATTGTGGTACTGGCAACGAATACTGAATATACCATGGACTGCCAAAATGACAGACAAATCTGTCTTGGAAGAAGTACAACCAGAATTCTCCTTAGAATTGAAGATGATGAGAGTACATTTCACTTACTTTGGACATATTATCAGAAGGAATCAGTCCCTGGAGAAGGACATCATGCTTGGTAGAGCGTCAGTGAAAAAGAGGAAGACCCTTAACAAGATGGATTGATACAGTGGCTTCAACAATGGGCTCAAGCATGACAATGATTCTTAGGATGACACAGGACTGGGCAGTGTTTCGTTCTGTTGTACATGGGTTTGCTATAAGTCAGACCGACTGGACAACACCTTACAACGACAACGATAGTAATTCAATGTTTAACTTTTTGAGGAACTGCCAAGCTGTTTTCCAAAGTGGCTTCACCATTTACAATCTCACCAGACATGTATGAGGGTTCCAGTTTTTCTGCATCCTTGCCAACATTTGTTATTATCTGTCTTTTTGATTATACCCATTCTAGTGGGAGTGAAGTGATGATATTGCGGTTTTGATTTGCGTTCCCTGATGGCTAATGATGTTCAGCACCTTTTCATGTGTTTATTGGCCACTTGTATATCTTCTTGGAGAAATGCCTATTTAGATCCTTTGCCCCTTTTTAAACTGGGTTATTTCTCTTTTTATTGTTGAGCTGTAAAAGTTCTTTATATATTCTAGATAAAATTCCCACCTTACATATATGATTTACAAATACTTCCTCTTTCTGAGAATTGTCTTTTCACTTTCTTGATGCACAAAAACTTAAAATTTTGATGCAGTCCAATTTATCTTTTCTTTTGTTGCTTTTGGTGTCATATCTAATGCTTAATACAAGGTCACAAAAGTTAACTCCTATATTTCCTTTTAAGAGTTTTATAGTTTTTGCTCTTCCATGTACATCTATGATCAATTTTAAGTTAAATTTTGCATATGGTGTGAGGTAGGGGCTCAACTTCATTCTTTAGGATGCAGCCATCCAGTTGTCCTTGTAACATTTGTTTAAAAGACTGTTCTTTCTTCATTAAATTGTCTTGACATTCTTGTCAAAAATCAGTTGACCATAAGTGTAAGTGTTTATTTGTGGACTCTCAATTCTATTGTGTTGAGATATATATATATATTCTCATGCTAGTAGCACACTATCTTGAATATTGTAGCTTTGTAGTAAATTTTGAAATAGGGATATATGAGTTCTCCAATTTTGTTCTTTATCAAGATTGCTTTGGCTGTTCTTGGTCTCTTACATTTTCATAGGAATTTTATGATCTGATTGACAATATCTGCAAGAAGAGGTAGCTGGGATTTTGATAGAGGTTGAATTGAATTTGCAGATCAATTGGGAAATATTGCTATCTTAACAGTATTTAAGCCTCCCCATCTGTGAGCGTGGGATTTGTTTCCATTTATCTACATCTTCTTTAATTTCTCTCAGTGATGTTTTGTAGTTTACAGTACACAAATCTTGCATCTCTTATTAAAATTATTCTTAAGTATTTGTCTTAGGCTGGGTTTTGTAGAGAAGCAAACCTGTAAAGCATATAAATATATGTATATAGAGAGAGATTTATATCAAGGAAACAGCTCACACAATTATAGAGGCTGGACGGTTCCAACTCCATAGATCAGGATAAAGCCCTCTCCTGATGCAACTGCAGGGGCTGGTAAGCCCAAGATTGGCAGGTCGGAGAGCAGGGCTCCCATTCACAGGCTGTGAAGGTCGAGGAATCCTGAGATTGGCAGGCAAGATCACAAGGCTTCTCCTGATTCACGTAGCTGCAGGGGCTGGTGAGCCCAAGATCGGCAGGTTGGAGAGCAGGACTTTTGCTCACAAGGTGTGAATATCGACGAATTCCAAGACTGGCAGGTAAGCTGCTTGCTCAATCCCCAAACCGGAGGTCAAACAGCAAGAGGCAGCTGCAGGTTCCAGAACAAGACAAAAACCTTGGCAAGGTGAGCAGGAAGGTAATAGGCAGCAGAAGGTGGAGAGATGAAGACTGAGGGGGCAGTGAGCCACCACAGGCCTCACCCTCATTGGTACCACTCAGCAGATTCCATCATGGGGGTGACCACATATCAGATTTCAACAGGGAGGTGATCACAACATTATACAACTGCCAAAACACTGAGAATCATAGCCCAGCCAAGTTGACAATCATAACCATCAAAGTATTTTATTCTTTTTATTGCTATTTTAAATGGAATTTTTTAAAATTTCATTTTCACATGGTTTATTGATAGTGTATAGAAATACATGATTTTTGTATACTGATTTTTTATCCTGGAATCTTACTGAACTCATTTTTTAATGTTAATAGTTTTTCTTGAGCTGCTCGCAGAATTTTTCCTTTGTCTTTGGTTTTAGTGAGTGTGATTATGATACGCCTTGGTGTTTTTCTTTTGGGGTCTATCCTTTATGGGGTTCGTTGAGTTTCTTGGATGGTCAGCTTCTCATCATCTATGGTAGTAGGGAAGTTTTCTGTCAGCAATTCTTCAATGATCCTCTCTGTGTTTTCCTGTTTCTCTCCCTGTTCTGAAACTCTGATCACTTGTAAATTTTTGCTTTTGATTCCATCCCACATAATTCTCAAGGCTTCTTCATTTTTCCCCATTCTTTTTTTCTGATTTTTCCTCAAACAGAGTTGTATCCAAGTGTTTTTCTTCAGTTTCACTGATTCTGTCTTCCATCATTTCAAACCTGTTCCTCAGCCCTTCTATGACACTGTCCATTTCTGAAATCTAGTTGTTTATCTTTTGGATTTCTAATTGTTGTTTGTGTATGATTCCTAGTTGTGAATTATTTTGACATTTTGTCTCTGGATTGCTTTCCCGGATTTTCCACTTTTTCTCTGTATTTTCCATGAATTTATCTGCCTTTTCCAAAAATTTGTCTATTTTTTCCTCATTTTTGTCTGCTTTTTGCTTCAAATCTTGGACTGCTCTGAATATTAGAGATTTGAATTCCCTTTCAGGTAGTTCTAGTGCCTTTTCTTCTACTGGAAAGTCATCTGATGTTTTATTTTGGTTTCATACTGGACCCATCCTGTCCCTTTTTAAATATGTTTTGATATTATCTGCTGTCTTTGAGACATTTTCAGTAGTTATTTTCTTCATTTCTTAATCATAGATTTGTTTGTTTTACCCTGCTATTTTGTTTTATTTGGTTAAGTCTGAGCAGGCGGGCTGTGCATTCTTTGTTGTTTGGTCATCTGTAGTCATGATACTTTTCACCTCCTTGTCCAGTGGGCAAAGCCATTCATTCAGCTATGGTGTAGCAGGGCAGGTCCAGCTGAAGGGGAGGGACTGGAATGGGTTGTTTGTGGCATGTAATAGAGCCAACAGGGCAGCTCAGGAATCAGTGCTGGGCAGGTTCCAGGAGGCCCTGCCTGTGCTGCTTGGACGTGTGATGTTTAGTGCATGGTGCAGGTATGCAGAAAAGAGGGGGAAGCTAATAGGGATATGGGAAAGAGGAGAGAAAAACAGGAGCCGAAAACAAACAAGCAAAAAGAAAGAGAAAAAAGAAGAGTGCTAAGGCAGCCTACTGTTGGAGTGGAGAGATGAGAAACCAAGAAATGGAGAAAAGCAAAAAGGAAAAAAAAAAAAAAAAAGGGAAAAAGAAAGAAAAAAAATAACTAGATAAAAATTTGGAAAAGAAAAAGAAAACACCCCAGGAGTCCTGGAGTCCCACCAGTGGGGCTGCTAAGACCAGGGAAGTGGCTCTCAGGCTGCACAGTATAGCCTGGCTAGAGGGGGCAAAGCTGTCACACAGCATCAGCTATTCAGGAGATAGGAAAAAAAGATAAGTGTAGAGAGATGAGAACTGAGAAATGAAGACAGACAGAAAGGGAAAAAGAGAGAGAAAAGGAAAAAAGAAGAAGAAAAAAGGAATGCCTCTAGGGATCACACCTACGTGGCTGCACAGATTGGGGGGGTGGGTAGCTCCTAAGCTGTGCAGTCAGCCCAACTAGAAGGGTCTCCCAAGTTGTGAAAAGAAAAAGAAACAAAACAGAACAAACCAAAACAAGGGGAAAAAAAGCCCCAGGGATCCCACTAGCATAGTGTTTCAGGCTGGGGAGTGGTTCCCCAGTTGAACGTGGCTTCACAGGCTTTCAAGAAGAGGCAAAGATGGCACATGGAGCCAGGTATTCTGGAGGAAGGAGAGGGAGATGGTAGGAGGCACAGAAGAAACCAAAAGAGTCGGAAGGAAGCAATACCAGCTCAGCGACCTGGCCAGTGTGGGCCGGGCAAATCCAAGCATCCTTAGGCCAAAACATTTGCCTCCTGGCAAAGAGACTGTGGCTGGTGGGAAGCAGAGGAGGCTGAAGGGGTTGGGGGGGGGGGAAGAGGGGGTAGGAAAGCATATAGCATGCATTACTGGGTGGTCTGTCTCCTGCTGGGAACTTCCTGAAGCTGCTTTCTTGTACTCCCTGTCCACTGGTCTCTGACATGGGTGGGACAGATCCAAGGGCATTGATGCTGCACTTCCCAGCTGGCTGAGCCTCCACAGCCAGCCAGAAAACTCAGAGGTAGAGCAATGGGGAGAGAATGGAGGGTGGGAAAGCATCTATCACTGGTTACTGGATGCTCTGTCTCCTGCTGGGAGTTCCATGAAACTGTTTTCCCATGCTCCCTGTGTGCCGATCTTTGACTGGAGTCCAAGACAGCAGATTTGTGCTGCATTAGTAGATGCGGCCCTCTGCTCATATCTCTTCTCACTTTCCATCCTCTGCTGTTTCTTATTCCATTTGGTGCTTGGCTGAGTTTCCCTATCTCTTCATTTGGCACTTCAGGTTCCAGGAATGATGTTTGTGTTTTACTTAGTTTTTCGGGTCTTTGCTGTGGAGGTGTGGTGTTTCTGTCTATGGCGCCATGTTGGTTGGAAGCCCCTATTAATGCTAATAGTTTTGATGTCAATTACTTAGGATTTTCTATACACAAGATCATGTCATCTGAGACTAGAGAGAGTTTAACTTCTTTTTCAAAATGGATATCTTTTATTTCTTTTCTTATCTAGTTGTCCTGGCTAGAACTCCCAATAAAATGTTCACTAGAAGTGGTTAGAGTGGACATCCTTGTCTTGTTCATCATCTTAGGGAGAAAGCATTCAGTCTTTTGCCATTAAATATGATGACAGTTGTGAATTTTTCGTAAATGACCTTTATCAGGTTGAGGAAGTTCCCTTCTTTTCCTATTTTGTTCAGGTTTATTTTCAACCATAAAATAGTGTTGGATTTTGCAAATAGTTTTTCTGTGTTTGTTGAAACAGTCATGTGGTTTTTGTTTGTTATTGCACTAGTATATTACATTGATTGATTTTCGTATATTAAGCCAGCCTTGCATTCCTAGGATAAATCCCATTTGGTCATGTTGTGCAAGCCATTTTATGTGTTGCTGAATTTTGTTTGCTTGTATTTTGCTGAGGATTTTTGTGTTTATATTTATAAGACTTTGTAAACTGATTCATATTGGTTTGTAATTTTCTTTTCTGGTATTGTCTTTGAATTGGCATCAGGGAAATACTAGACTCAAAAATGAGTTGTTAAGAGTTTGTGAAGTGTTTGCATTAAATCGTTAAATGTTTGGTAGAATTTACTGCTGAAGTCATTTGGGCTTGCTTGGGCTTTTCTTTGTAGGAAGTGTTTTGATGATTAAATCAATATCTTGTATATTTATTCAGATTTTCTATTTCTTCTTGAGTCACTTTCCATACCGTGTCTTTCTAGAAATTTTTCCATTTTGCCAAGGTTATCTAATTTTTTGGCATACAGTTTTTTGTACTATTCCCTTATGAGGATTTTTATTTCTGGAAGGTCTGTAGTGATGTCTTTTTTTTTTTTTATTCCTGATATTAGTAAGCTGAGTCCTCTCCTTTCTTGGTCAGTCTAGCGAAAGGTTTGTCAATTTCATCTATCCTTTTAAAAGTCTCCAAGCCTTTGCTGAGGGGCGCTCTGTGTATTATGGAGTATGACTTCAAAGTTCTAACAGGCAATTTATAACTTTGTCTTAGCCTTCAATTCCTGTTTGCACAGAGCCTCCAGGCCAACCAGAGGTAAGAGGTTAATGCCTTCTGAGGTCTTTCCTAGGTTTGCACACAGCTCTGCACATGTGCGTGGCCTTCTAGATTCTTAAGAACATGTTGAAATATTTTTAGCCCCCATGGACATCCCTTTATTTTGTTTTTTGTTAGTTTCTTGTTAGCGCAACTGGTAATGTTGCCTCCAGCAGCTTTAATGTTAAACAATTGACCATTATAATTTCAAATAATTATTTTGCCTAATTCTCTATTTCTCTTTCATCTGTGACTCCAAATACATGTATGTTATACTGTTTGATATTATCCACAAGTCGTTGGTGCTCTACTTACTTTTTTTTTAATAATTTTTATTGTGCTTTAAGTGAAAGTTTACAAATCAAGTCAGTCTGTCACATATAAGCTTATATACACCTTACTCCATATTCCCACTTTCTCTCCCCCAATGAGTCAACCCACTCCCTCCTTCCAGTCTCTCCTTTCATGACGATTTTGCCAGTTTCTAACCCTCTCTACGCTCCTATCTCCCCTCCAGACAGGAGATGCCAACACAGTCTCAAGTGTCCACCCGATACAAGTAGCTCACTCTTAGTCAGCATCTCTTTCCAACCCATTGTCCAGTCCCTCCCCTGTCTGATGAGTTGTCTTCGGGAATGGTTCCTGTCCTGGGCCAACAGAAGGTTTGGGGACCATGACCGCCGGGATTCCTCTAGTCTCAGTCAGACCATTAAGTCTGGTCTTTTTATGAGAATTTGGGGTCTGCATCCCACTGTTCTCCTGTTCCCTCAGGGGTTCTCCGTTGTGCTCCCTGTCAGGGCAGTCATCGGTTGTGGCTGGGCACCATCTAGTTCTTCTGGTCTCAGGCTGATGTAAGTCTCTGGTTCATGTGGCCCTTTCTGTCTCTTGGGCTCATAGTTATCGTGTGACCTTGGTGTTCTTCATTCTCCTTTGATCCAGGTGGGTTGAGACAAATTGATGCATCTTAGATGGCTGCTTGTTAGCATTTAAGACCCCAGATGCCACATTTCAAAGTGAGAGGCAGAATGTTTTCATAATAGAATTATTTTGCCAATTGATTTAGAAGTCCCTGCAAACCATGTTCCCCAGACTCCCGCCCTTGCTCCGCTGACCTTTGAAGCATTCATTTTATCCCGGAAACTTCTTTGCTTTTGGTCCAGTCCAATTGAGCTGACCTTTCATGTATTGAGTGTTGTCTTTCCCTTCACCTAAAGCAGTTCTTATCTACTGATTAATCAATAAAAAACCCTCTCCCACCCTCCCTCCCTCCCCCCTTCGTAACCACAAAAGTATGTGTTCTTCTCAGGTTTACTATTTCTCAAGATCTTGTAATAGTGGTCTTATACAATATTTGTCCTTTTGCCTCTGACTAATTTCGCTCAGCATAATGCCTTCCAGGTTCCTCCATGTTATGAAATGTTTCACAGATTCGTCACTGTTCTTTATCGATGTGTAGTATTCCATTGTGTGAATATACCACAATTTATTTACCCATTCATCCGTTGATGGACACCTTGGTTGCTTCCAACTTTTTGCTATTGTAAACAGAGCTGCAATAAACATGGGTGTGCATATATCTGTTTGTGTGAAGGCTCTTGTATCTCTAGGGTATATTCCGAGGAGTGGGATTTCTGGGTTGTATGGTAGTTCTATTTCTAACTGTTTAAGATAACGCCAGATAGATTTCCAAAATGGTTGAACCATTTTACATTCCCACCAGCAGTGTATAAGAGTTCCAATCTCTCCGCAGCCTCTCCAACATTTATTATTTTGTGTTTTTTGGATTAATGCCAGCCTTGCTGGTGTGAGATGGAATCTCATTGTAGTTTTAATTTGCATTTCTCTAATGGCTAATGATCGAGAGCATTTTCTCATGTATCTGTTGGCTGCCTGAATATCTTCTTTAGTGAAATGTGTGTTCATATCCTTTGCCCACTTCTTGATTGGGTTGTTTGTCTTTTTGTGGTTGAGTTTTGACAGAATCATGTAGATTTTAGAGATCAGGCACTGGTCGGAGATGTCATAGCTGAAAATTCTTTCCCAGTCTGTAGGTGGTCTTTTTACTCTTTTGGTGAAGTCTTTAGATGAGCATAGGTGTTTGATTTTTAGGAGCTCCCAGTTATCAGGTTTCTCTTCATCATTTTTGGTAATGTTTTGTATTCTGTTTATACCTTGTATTAGGGCTCCTAGGGTTGTCCCAATTTTTTCTTCCATGATCTTTATCGTTTTAGTCTTTATGTTTAGGTCTTTGATCCACTTGGAGTTAGTTTTTGTGCATGGTGTGAGGTATGGGTCCTGTTTCATTCTTTTGCAAATGGATATCCAAGTATGCCAGCACCATTTGTTAAAAAGACTATCTTTTCCCCAATTAACTGACACTGGTCCTTTGTCAAATATCAGCTGCTCATACGTGGATGGATTTATATCTGGGTTCTCAATTCTGTTCCATTAGTCTATGTGCCTGTTGTTGTACCAGTACCAGGCTGTTTTGACTACTGTGGCTGTATAATAGCTTCTGAAATCAGGTAGAGTGAGGCCTCCCACTTTCTTCTTCTTTTTCAGTAATGCTTTGCTTATCCGGGGCTTCTTTCCCTTCCATATGAAATTGGTGATTTGTTTCTCTATCCCCTTAAAATATGACATTGGAGTTTGGATCGGAAGTGTGTTATATGTATAGATGGCTTTTGGTAGAATAGACATTTTTACTATGTTTAGTCTTCCTATCCATGAGGAAGGTATGTTTTTCCACTTAAGTATGTCCTTTTGAATTTCTTGTAGTAGAGCTTTGTAGTTTTCTTTGTATAGGTCTTTTACATCCTTGGTAAGATTTATTCCTAAGTATTTTATCTTCTTGGGGGCTACTGTGAATGGTATTGATTTGGTGATTTCCTCTTCGGTGTTCTTTTTGTTGATGTAGAGGAATCCAAGTGATTTTTGTATGTTTATTTTATAACCTGAGACTCTGCCAAACTCTTCTCTTAGTTTCAGTAGTTTTCTGGAGGATTCCTTAGGGTTTTCTGTGTATAAGATCATGTCATCTGCAAATAGTGATAACTTTACTTCCTCCTTGCCAATCCAGATACCCTTTATTTCTTTGTCTAGCCTAATTGCCCTGGCTAGGACTTCAAGTACGATGTTGAATAAGAGCGGTGATAAAGGGCATCCTTGTCTGGTTCCTGTTCTCAAGGGAAATGCTTGCAGGTTCTCTCCATTTAGAGTGATATTGGCTGTTGGCTTTGCATAGATGCCCTTTATTATGTTGAGGAATTTTCCTTCAATTCCTATTTTGGTAAGAGTTCTTATTATAAATGGGTGTTGGACTTTGTCAAATGCCTTTTCTGCATCAATTGATAAGATCATGTGGTTTTTATCTTTTGTTTTATTTATGTGATGGATTACACTAATGGTTTTTCTGATATTAAACCAGCCTTGCATACCTGGTATAAATCCCACTTGATCATGGTGAATTATTTTTTTGATGTGTTGTTGGATTCTATTGGCTAGAATTTTGTTGAGGATTTTTGCATCTATGTTCATGAGGGATATAGGTCTATAATTTTCTTTTTTTGTAATGTCTTTACCTGGTTTTGGTATCAGGGAGATGGTGGCTTCATAGAATGAGTTGGGTAGAATTCCGTCATTTTCTATGCTTTGGAATACCTTCAGAAGTAGTGGTGTTAACTCTTCCCTGAAAGTTTGGTAGAACTCTGCAGTGAAGCCGTCCGGGCCAGGGCTTTTTTTTGTTGGAAGTTTTTTGATTACCGTTTCAATCTCTTTTTTTGTTATGAGTCTACTTAGTTGTTCTACTTCTGAATGTGTTAGTTTAGGTAGGTAGTGCTTTTCCAAGAATTCATCCATTTCTTCTAGGTTTGCAAATTTGTTAGAGTACAATTTTTTGTAGTAATCTGAAATGATTCTTTTAATTTCATTTGATTCTGTTGTGATGTGGTCCTTCTCGTTTCTTATTCGGGTTATTTGTTTCCTTTCCTGTATTTCTTTAGTCAGTCTAGCCAATGGTTTATCAATTTTGTTAATTTTTTCAAAGAACCAGCTTTTGGCTTTGTTAATTCTTTCAATTGTTTTTCTGTTCTCTAATTCATTTAGTTCAGCTCTAATTTTTATTATTTGTTTTCTTCTGGTGCCTGATGGGTTCTTTTGTTGCTCACTTTCTATTTGTTCAAGTTGTAGGGACAGTTCTCTGCTTTTGGCTCTTTCTTGTTTTTGTATGTGTGCATTTATCGATATAAATTGGCCTCTGAGCACTGCCTTTGCTGTGTCCCAGAGGTTTTGATAGGAAGTATTTTCATTCTCGTTGCCTTCTATGAATTTCCTCATTCCCTCCTTGATGTCTTCTATAACCCAGTCTTTTTTCAGGAGGGTATTGTTCATTTTCCAAGTATTTGATTTCTTTTCCTTAGTTTTTCTGTTATTGATTTCTAGTTTTGTTGCCTTGTGGTCTGAGAAGATGCTTTGTAATATTTCGATGTTATGGACTCTGCAAAGATTTGTTTTATGACCTAATATATGGTCTATTCTAGAGAATGTTCCATGTGCACTAGAAAAGAAAGTATACTTGGTTGCTGTTAGGTGGAGTGTTCTGTATATGTCTACGAGGTCAACTTGGTTGATTGTGGCATTTAGATCTTCCGTGTCTTTATTGAGCTTCTTTCTGGATGTGCTGTCCTTCATCGAAAGTGGTGTGTTGAAGCCTCCTACTATTATTGTGGAGCTGTGTATCTTACTTTTCAATGCTGATAGAGTTTGCTTTATGTATCTTGCAGCCCTGTCATTGAGTGCATAAATATTTAATATGGCTATATCTTCTTGGTATATTGTCCCTTTAATCATTGTATAGTGTCCTTCCTTATCCTTTCTGATGGATTTAACTTTAAAGTCTATTTTGTCAGAAATTAATATTGCCACTCCTGCTCTTTTTTGATTGTTGTTTTCGTGATATATTTTTTTCCATCCTTTGAGTTGTAGTTTGTTTGTGTCTCTAAGTCTAAGGTGTGTCTCTTGTAGGCAGCATATAGACGGGTCTTGTTTTTTAATCCATTCTGCCACTCTCTGTCTCTTTATTGGTGCATTTAGTCCATTTACATTCAGGGTAATTATGGATAGGTATGAATTTAGTGCTATCATTTTGATGTCTTTTTTTGTGTGTTGACAGCTTCTTTTTCCCACTTGATTTTATGTGCTGAGATTTTCTTTGTGTATTGTCCTTGCCTCATATTTGCTGTTGTTGATTTTTTTTTCCTGCTGAGTCTATTTTTCCCTTGTATTTTATTTTGATGAGTAGGATAGTTTGTCTCCTTTGTGGTTACCTTATTATTTACCCCTATTTTTCTAAATTTATAACTAACTTTTATTTCCTTGTATTGCTGTATCTTCCTCTCTATTTGGAAGGTCTACGATTACATTTCTTCTTCCCTCTTTATTATTTTAATGTTGTCTTCTTTTATATAATAACATCACAGTTACCTTGTGTTGGGCTTTAAAAAAATTTTTTTTTTAATCTTGCTTTGTTTTTTTTTTTTTTTTTTTGGATTTCCCTGTCTGGGTTGACTTCTGGTTGCTCTGCCTAGTGTTCTAGTCTTGGGTCGATACCTGATATTACTGATTTTCTAACCCAAGAACTCCCTTTAGTATTTCTTGTAGTTTGGGTTTGGTTTTTACGAATTCCCTCAACTTGTGTTTATCTGGAAATGTCTTAATTTCACCTTCATATTTAAGAGACAGTTTTGATGGATATATGATTCTTGGCAGGCAATTTTTTTCCTTCATTTTTTTAAATATGTCATCCCATTGCCTTCTTGCCTGCATGGATTCTGCCGAGTAGTCCGAGCTTATTCTTATTGGCTCTGCCTTATAGGTGACTTTTCTCTTATCCCTCACTGCTCTTATAATTGTCTCTTTATCTTTGGTTTTGGCAAGCTTGATTATAATATGTTTTGGTGACTTTCTTTTAAGATCTACCTTATGTGGAGTTCGATGAGCATCTTGGATAGATATCTTCTCATCTTTCACAATATCAGGGAAGTTTTCTGCCAACAAATCCTCAACAATTTTCTCTGTATTATCTGTTATCCCTCCCTGTTCTGGTACTCCAATCACTGGTAGGTTATTTCTCTTGATAGAGTCCCACATGATTCTTAAGTTTTCTTCATTTTTTAAAATTCTTTTATCTGATTTTTCTTCAAATATATTAGTGCCAAGTGATTTGTCAAGTTCAGAAATTCTAGCTTTTACTTGCTCAATTCTGCTCCTCTGACTTTTTATTGAGTTATCTAATTCTTTAATTTTATTGTTAATCTCCTGAATTTCTGATTGATGTGTGTCTGTGGATTTTTCCAGCTTATTAAACTTTTCATTATGTTCCTGAATAATCTTTCTGAGTTCTTCTGTTGCTTTATCTGTGTGTTCCTTGGCTTGTTCTGTGTATTGCCTCATTTCCTTCCTGATGTCTTGAAGGGCTCTGTATATTAAACTTTTGTATTCTGCATCTGGTAATTCCAGGAATGCACTTTCATCTAGAAGATCCCTGGATTCTTTGTTTTCAGAGTCTGTTGAGGTGATCATGGTCTGTTTGTTTATGTGACTTGATACTGACTGTTGTCTCCGAGCCATCTGTAAGTTATTGTATCAGTTTATGCTTGCTTACTGTGTCATAGCTGCTTGCTTTGTTTTGTTCTGATATACCTCTATGGGTTGCTTGAGTGAGCTAGCTTGATTATTTTCACCTTTGGAGCTCTGGTGTCCTGTCCCCAGCTGGCTAGAGCTGTTATCAGGTGTATCAGTTTAGGAGTCCATTCAGTTTTCTTATATGAATTCAGCCCAGGTGTCCAGGTAGCTGATATCAAGTGTGTGGTATAGGCTCTGTCCTACAGTCTTAGAAGGGCAGGGGTGATTGGTGTATATACCTGTATCTGATTGCAGCAGGGGGTCACACTCCGAACAAGGTAGGGGGATGAGAACTGACCCCCAAGTGTCTCTGAGGAAAACGCATCTCTGTTCCCTACAGCATGCTGGTGGGTGGGCTCTGCAGAGGGACCATGGGCTCCCAAAGTTTTTGTTGTAAGGGCTGGGAGGTACCAGTTATCCCTTGATCCCTGTCGTGGGTGGCTGGGCAACCCAAGTGGAGCCACCAGTCCTTAGGTCCCTGTTGTGGGTAGGTGAGGACCTTGTTTAATAGGCAATGTCAAAGGTCAAACAGCCACCTCTCCATTGCACAGCTGAAATGGTTGGAGTTTGCCAACAAGGGCCTATTCTCCCGAAATAGGCCCATACAGGTCCATGCAGAAGGGAAAGGTGCTCAAGGTCCATGGACGGTTTATGCCTGGACAGGAGCTGCTCTTGTCCTGAGCTCTCCCAGTTAATGGAGCTAGCAAATTATCTTTTCCTCCCAGTTGCAAATTTTTTCCTTCCCCAAGGCTGGGAGGATGGCTCCAGGTGCTCACCAGGGTCTATCTCAGTCCTAGGGATTGAGCCGCTGAAGCTGGCTTGGGAGCGGGGCAGGGCGGGGGGGGGGGTGTGTCAGTAAAATATATGCAAGTACTTAGCTTTTGCCTAGAGCGCAGTTCTCCTCAGATTCCGGAGATGTGAGTGGGCTGTGTGGATGGCTGCTTCTCTCTGAGGAAACTGTGGCTCAATGCTAGCACCAGCCCGCTGCTGCCGCAGCTCCAGGAATGGTGCCCGAGGGCTCCCTGCGATTCAGGTCCGGTAACTCCTCTCTGCTTCTGAACGGTCTCTTCCTTCCCCTGCCCCTCAGTTGTCTAAGCTTGCCTTTGATGCTCAGGGCTCCCAGCTTATGACGAATATACTCGTTTCACTTGTTTTTTCGGGTCTTTGTTGTAAGGAGAGCTCAGCAGAAGCGTCTGTCTATTCCGCCATCTCGGCTCCACCTCCTGAGGATTCTTTTGATGGTTCCTGAAAGTCATTCATCTTGTCGTTGTTGTTGTTGTTAGGTGCTGTCAAGTAAGTTCCGACTCATAGTGACCCTACAGGATAGAGTAAATCTACTCCATAGGGTTTCCAAGGAGTGGCTGGTGGATTTGAACAGCCAACCTTTTGATTAGCAGCCAAGCTCTTAACCACCATGGCACCTGGGTGTTTCTCTCTCCTTAAAAACTAATTTCTGCCTGTATTCATGTGCCATTTTCAGTAAAGAAGTTAGGATTGTCTTGCTGCCTGGTTTAGGGTGGATGCTACTGGACTTTGCTGCTGAAAGTCATTAGCACATGGACCACGTTCTTGGCCTCAGTCCTTCAGGCAGAAGGCTATGTAGTAAATAGCGTGCCATTGGGGGGGCACACGAGGGAATTCTTTCAGCCCATTAGGAAAGAGGCATGGCCAAATCAAACACCAAAACAGAGAAGTTACCCTGAGACCTGCTATGCCTCTAAAGGAATGTGAAGCTTTGCAACTCACCCTGGTCTAGGAGCCCACAGGCAACTCATAACATTCAATAGACATTAATGGTTTCCTCCATGGAGCCAGGCTCTGTGCTGGGTTATGGGGTTACAGGGAGAAAGAAAGATTTATCAAGGGCATGATGCTTAAGTTGCTTTCTGGGGTCAAGTCTTCCTTGGTTCCAAAGAGAAGTGAGAAAATTGCAGTGGTCTCATTGTTTCCACATTTCTATATGAAGAAAAGAACACACAAACTTCATTTTCTAGAAAGGGAACCAGAGGCTTTATTTTGGAGGCTGGGGCACTTCTTTGAGGGTGACCCCTGGCCTTGCCTAACCCACCCACACATTCTTAGAATGGGGTCCTTTCAAGAGCTCATACCTAGTTGTGTTTCCATAACTGAAGATGTGAGTGACCTTTGGCTTCCTTGGAAGGCAGAGGATGCCTTCTGCTTCTCCTTCTCCTCCTTTTTCTTAGAAATGGATGCCTGAGCTTTAGGTGGCACACCCCACATTGTGGTATTAGACGTGGCCCCTTGAGTTCCATTCCCGGGTTCCATCCCTGGCATCCTGGTCTGTGGGTTGGTTTCTGGCAGGTAGAAATGGGTAGTTCTATTTTAGGTGCTTCCAGCCTCACTCTGGAGTGGAAGACAATTGGCTAGGGTGAACACTTGGGGGGATCTGTGTGTTCTTTGTCTAAGTGAATCCACTATCCTCAGATAAAGTCTCTACATTTTCTCTGGAAGTTCAGTTTCTGTTGAAGGGAGGTCTGTGCAGTTCCTAATGGTTCTAAGATGCCAGAGACTTCCTAGGTTTCCAAAGATAATTTCTGGGCTTCCTTTTTGCCAGTTTTACAAATATACCTCTGACTTCTTGGTCATGTTCTTGGGAGCTCTCTGGCTTTGGGGTCTGGGGTCATAGATAAAGGAAGGCAGGCAGGACTGTCTTGATTGCGGGGGTTAGTTCTTGGGGCTCTGGACCACATTGATAGATACAGCATTCAGTTTGGGGCTTAAGTGCTGCCCAGGACGGTGTGCCTGTGCCATGCTCTGGACCGTTTGCTGCCCTGGTTTCCCCATTCTTTCTCTCTGCCCTCCCTCCAGGCTGCACAGTCCTTTTCTACCTTTTACCCATAGTCACTGACATGATGTTCTAGTGTATAATGCCCTTCCATGTGCAGACTTAGGTTTTTGAGGAAACAAGAAACATGTTTTTCAGGGAGGAAAAGTCTTTGATGACCAGAATTAATTATAATGGGAATTTATGGATTTAAAGTAAAAGAAAACAATTAGGTCGGAAAATATACCTTAGAAGAGGTTCTTTAAGTGGAAATACGTGGACTGTGTGGCATGCTTTGTTTTGTGGCTGGCATGGAATGTATTGAATCAGGAGGCTGGGACTTGCCCGAGAAGCTAGGAAGGAGAGGGAAAGCTAACCACCAGCATTGAGGAAAGGATCAGAAATAGGAGCCACGACCTTCCTGGGGAATGGTTGTAACTCCTCTTTCTTTTCTTAGGAGAGCAGGTATGAATGCCAATGAATGAAGGGGACACTGTCTTACTAATCTGTTCTATTGTATAAAACACGTAAGCCATTTGATCACACTAACCATGGCTCACCAGAGAGCAATCACGCTGCAGTCTTCTCAAGAACCCACCAGAAGGGGAGGAGGAGCAGAATGGGAGAGAAGGAGTTAGCAATGACATTACTTTTTTTTCTTCCCCACAAAGAACAAACAACAAACAAACAAACAAAAAACTAACCAAAGTAAATAGGAAAAACATGAGCATGTGAGCCAGCATTGGCCAAATGTATCCAAGGTTTTCTGATGGGCCTGGTTTTTTGAACAGGATTTTCACGATGCAGATGCTTCTCTAGCCCTAATGAGTTGAATTCTTCCCTGCTGGATCTTCTGACACAGTGAGAGGAGGCTTTGGTATAACTGCCCCTTGAGACATTATTACAATCACTTTGTGCCCTCCTTCAGCTTATTTTTAATTACAAGGTCTATTGCATTGTTAAATTATTAACTCTGACAATTACTTATCTTGACATTTTCTTATCTTGATGCAAATGAAAACAGCAAGGTCATGTTAACTTGCTCGAAGTTTTGGTTGGTTGCAGCTTAAATTAAGCAGGATCTGATCAGCAAATGTTTGCAGTTCAGGGGCGGTCAGGCTTGTGAGGATGAGCTAATGGAAGTGGGGCTGAGAGAACTTGGCACACACATGTGCTTGTTCAGGGGCAGCTGGGGCTGGGTTGGAGGCAGCGCTTCTGAGGACGTTGGAGGTGCCATTGCCGGTGATCCTGGGCCATGTGCAGATAAGCCCTGGGCTCTGAGACGCTGTCTTTGCTCTGAGCTAGACAGACTGAGGCAGTCAGGGGGCAGAAGGCATTGCTCTGCCTCTCCTGACGTCCCAGCTCAGCTCAGGCTCACTTTCCCCTGTCACCTCTGCCTTTCTAAGTCCCACTCACCTTCTAAGGCAGGTTCCAGACCATTTCCTTCCAGGAGCCCTTCCTTGACCCCTCTCAGCCCACGCTGACTTCTTTCTTGGGCCTCCTGTGGTACTTACTGTGTGACAACACTGGCAACAACAATGCAACTAAACAACAATAACTGACATTTACTGAGTGCTTACTGGGTGCCTAATCCCCTGTCCACGGTAGGCTCTTGGTACGTGTTCACAAAAGCTGAGCATGGCAGGACCTCATCGTCATGCTACCTTCTGTCCAGCAGGGGGTAGTGTGACTACATCATGAAGGGGATCCACCTTCCTTACTTGGTCTCAGGAAACCAAAACCTTGTAGTTTTTGCCGGATACTGAAAAGATGCTTCTTCTGGCTTTGACAGTGAGTTCAAGAGTTCAAGTCTCTGAGAGACAGAGAGAGAGAGAGCGCAAAAGGAAGCACAACTATCACCTTCCTCACCTTGGTAAAAGGACAGAGGCACTTGGGGGTTATCCATCAGTCATTTTGTGTGTTCAATCCCCAGATCCATCGACTCACTGAGGGCAAAGGGCAGGCATGAACTTGGAGAATGCTGATCCCATGGCAGGGCACTTGGCAACTTGCTTCCTCTAAGATACACAGATTATTCCCAAACCAGAGAGCCACTTGGTAGAAAGGAGGGATCGGAGTGCACTGACCCCCAGATGTGCTATGCACATGAATTAATGAGTACCACTGTTGAGAGATGAGCTGGGTATTTGGGATGGTTGGTTCAGTACGCAAATCCTTTGGATGTCTACAGCTTCTCAGCCAGAAGCCTCTGAAAAGCCCCTCTCTTTCCTAGAACCTGGGGAGGCAGTTGTAGCCAGGGTATGATTCCCGGAGGCAAGGGAATGAAAGAGTGGGACGTGGCTGTGCCACGCCCTGATTTCTCTTGCCTGTGAAGGACCTCAGCTGAAAGTGAGGTAGAAGCTGACTCCCGCTCTGGGCAATTTCTGTTCACCCATCTCCCTGTGTGGTCTGGCTGGTTTGGGGAACAGGAGAGAACTTTTCAGATGATTCCACAGAATTTTTCACAAAACTGGTGTTTGCTCAGGACCCTAAAAGGCTGATTTTTTTTTTTTTCTTTTCTGGAGGAGGAATTTTTGTATGTGGTCCCCAGCAGAGATAGGCTGGGAGATTTCTCCGATTGGCCTCTGTGGGGAGTCCAGATCCTGGGTCCCTCGGCACAGCCCACATTTGTGGCTCTAGCTCTGATGGACTTAAAAATCCATGGTGCTGGCCAGCTCCTGGCTTCAGAAGTGTCCTTGGTGCAGATGTTCAAAGCAGCTCTGAGTTATCTTTACAGCTTCTCTACATTCCCCCACTATTCTCTAGGTCCCTGAGAAAAGAAAATGCTAATTTATAATGGTCTGCTGGTTCCTCCCCCATTCTCCCCACCACCAACCATCCCCTACTAATAGGCAGTGGGAGAATATCAATCAGAAAGTTTTCGAACCATAAAATGTTTGCAGGTCCAAAAGCAGTGCCCGTATTCCAGGCCTCTTGCTCCCCGTGCCCAGGCCTGACTCCATACCCAGTCTTCATTGTACAAAGTGTTGTTTGGAGAGATTTGCCTTTCAATGTGACTGAGGAGAAAATGTTTCCTGATTCCTGACCTGGTCAATCATTTGGGGCCATTTGTGAACTCTGTTTTAAGAGGTAATATCATCGTCATCATCATCACCTTAATCATCACCATGTTGGGCATTTGTGAACACTTTAACAGTAGAAGTCCCTATGTGATGTAAATGGTTCGTGCTCAGCTGCTAACCTAAAGATTGGGGGTTTGAACCCACCCAGTGGTACTGCAGAAGATAGGCCTGGTAATTTGCTTCCTTTAAGATTACAGCCAAGAAAACCCTATGGAGCAGTTCTACTCTGCTCTGAGTCAGAACTGTCTTGATGGCAGCTAACAACAACAGGTTCGTCACATGGATTATCCAATTTAATTCCCACAAGAGCCCTATGATGTAGGCACCATTAAAAACCAATTGCCTCGTGATTAGTGTCTGGGTTCTTAGAAGTTTGTGAGCAGTGATCTAAGATACATGTATTGGTGCCATCCCACTCTAAGCAAAGGAGAATGAAGAAAAACAAAGGCACAAGGAAAATATTAGCCTAAAGGACTAAAGGACCAAATGAACCAGAAACACCACCTACCTGACACCAGAACAACGATATGGTCCCTGGCTGCCACCAGAGACCATCCGGACAGGGAACACAGCACAGTCCCAGAATGAGCAGGAGAAAAATGTAGAACAGACTATTCAAGTTCATATAAAAAGACCAGACTTAGTGTTCTGAAGCCCAGCCGCAGCCGCAGCCGCAGCCCCAGCCCCAGCCCCAGCCCCAGCCCCAGCCCCAGCCCCACCCCACCCCATCCAGCCTAACCTAGCCTAGATAGGGTAGATTAGATTATGTTGGGTTAGATTAGACTTCAGTAACCTAGCCTAGCCTACCCTAGCCTAGCCTACATTAGATTACTTTAGGTTAGGTTAAATTTGAGTATCCCAGCCTAGCCTAGCCTTGCCTAGGTTAGATTAGAGTGGCCCAGCCTTACCTATCCTTGCACAGGTTATATTAGTTTACATTAGGTTAGATTAGAGTAGCCTAGCCTAGCCTAGATTAGATTAGATTGACAGGCATATTAGAGAATAAATAACACGCTTGCTGCACTAGGCAAGTCTCGGTTTGGTTCATTTCACCTCGGCTTGGCCTGGCTGGGCTCCTCTTGTGTAGACTCTGCGTCCTTTGCTCTCCATGTCTGGGCTTTCTTTGCTCACCTTGGCTTAGCCTGGCCCTGCCACAGCACCATGCAGGTCTTGCAAGTGAATCGTTTGATGACCAATAGCCTACATACACCTTCAAGGCTGAAGTTTAAGGGGATAGAGGTTGTTAGAAGTTGGAGGATTTGGGAGAGAGAGTTGTTAACGTTGTATGTGTTATTGCTCAGAGCAGTGAGGGGTAGTTCTCTCTCGCCTCAAGTCTAGCAATAGGGTTTCAGGAAGATCACTTGGAAAGCTTGAATGTATCCTCTGGACTTGGCCTGGCTGGTGTCTGATACACCTAAAGAGTCTACAAGTGAGATGCAGTGGATGGGGGTTGGGGAGAAAAGAGAGTGGGGAGAGAGGGGAGAGAATGCGAGATACATTTATAGCCAACCATGCCTTTACTGATTGCAAGATCATTGATGCCAAAGTAATTCTTTTAGACCAGATATAAGCCATATGAGGTAGAGCACTGACCTTAGAATACTGATCAACAGGGAAGAATGCAGAGCATGAAGATATATGTGTCCCATATGAATACTCACCAAATGGAACCCACTATAAAGGAGGATCTTAATAATCAGGTGGACATGGTGGCATGTTCTATAGAGGGAGGCAACCTCATTTCCCATTTATGCCAGTGCTTGCTCAATGGACCAGTGAACAAAGAACCCATGGGACAAGAAATGGAGACTACACATTGGGTCAAAACATGGACTTCTCTTCTCCAAGGCTGATCTGATTATCTATCACCACAGTTGCTAAGTGCTAAAAGTGCCAGCAACAGAGACAATACTGAGCCTCTGATATAGCATAGTTCCTTGGGGTGTTTGACCCTTTCCAACATGGAGGGAACAGTGATTTGTTCTCCCTCTAATAGACAAATATTCTGGATATGGATTTGCCTTCTCTGTGTTTAATGCTTTTGCCAGCACTATTCATAGACTTATGAAATGCCCTATTCATCATTATGATATTCATTCAACATTGCTTCAGACATAGGAACTCATTTCACTGTAAAAGAAAAAAGAAATGTGGCAATGGGTTCATGCTCATGGCATTCACTGTTCTTACCATGTACCCTGTTACCCAGAAGTAGCTAGTCTGTTCTTAGGTTGAACCATATGAAATTGCCAATATTCAATTGTTCTGTTTCTTAATTAGCAATTTCAATGATTCAACACAATGAATCAGTGGAATGGCTTACTGAAGGTTCACGTATGGCAACAGTTGCAAGAGAACACCCCACAAGTTGGGCTCTGCCTTACAGGATGCTGCATGCTTTGAATAGGACCCATGTATAGTTCTGTTCTCCTATAGTCAGAAAAGAAGAATCTAAAAATCAAGAAGATGAAAGTGGGAGTACTTCCCTTCGCTCCTATGCCTAATAACCCACTCAGGTAATTTTTGGCTTCCTGGCCCCACAACTTTGGGCTCAGTAAGTTTGCAGTATTTTCGGTTTCCAAGGGAGGAATTCTTCTACCAGGAGACACAACAATGACACAACTGAATTGTAAGTTGAGACTCTCACCTGGCCCCTGTGGGCTCCTCGTGACACTGAACCAACAGGCAAAGAAGGGGTTTACTGTACTGGTTGGGGTGATTGACCCTGATTACTAATAAATTCATTGTTTCACTTAAGCTAGTTTGAGTTGGTTTTCTGTCTTTTGCAACAAAGATACACAGTGAGGAGTTCAGTCACTACTGAATTATAAATTAGTTTCTCTTCTACCTGTTTAGGTTGCTCGATATCTGGGCCACGGAGTAAAAAAAAAAAAAATTTTGTAGCATGTATAATTCATATTTTTTCAATAGGTGGAAGCTTACCTTCTGACCTGGTTCTTGACTACCCCTGAAAATATAGTCCACTCTGGGGTCAGAATGAGAGTGTATGCTCAGAGAAAGCAGCGTAGAATGGGACCAAACTTTTGGCTTACACTTTGGTCATTTAAAACAAAAAATGAAAAAAAAAAAATGAGCAATTTCACAATTGCTTTCCCCAAACACTTCCCAGGGCTTCTGAAACTTTCTGCAGTACAAAGTTTGATGGCTTGAGGTATGAATCAGAACTCTAAAAAAAGTCACTCTTTTTTCCCTTCCTTGTTCAATGTCCAGTGATGCCTATTTAATGAATCAGAAATGAGATCCCTGGTGTCTACAACAGGGCTTTGAGAATCTTATCTGGTGGTGCAACTTTCTCTCAGAATTAATGTGCTACACGGTGATGGGGGTGAATAAACTCGTTAGGAGAGCTAACCTATTTCCTCATTGTCACCTAACAACATTCATTGTGTGTGTGCTTAGAATAATGTCTTTTCTGCAAGCCAAATGGGAAAAAGCTCTAATGTATTTCCCTGAATTTGGCCTGCCACTATTGTAAATTACCTTACTTAATGGACTTTGGGATTCTGTTATCTATTTGGAAACTTCTGAGCTCCAGGAGAACCAAACCAAGTGTCTTAATCCCCAGGACAGGAAGGCAGGCTTAGAAGATTTACAACTCCGTGAACATCATTATTGATGTCTGTTTTGTTTTGCAAACAACTTTCCTGTGGAATAAGTGCTTATGATGAGGCTGCAGGCACTTTTTTTGATAAGTAGCCCTGAAATAATGACTACCAGGGTCCATAAATCCCCTCCGGAAATCAACATGCCAGTAAAGGATTTGGCAATTATTCCAACCTCGCCCCCACCCCAGTCACACATGGGAGCCCTGCCAAGGCCCTCAGCAACCTTTGAGTCATTTATTAAGAACAGCTAAAATAATCATAACAGTAACAGCGAGGGCAGCTTACATTTGTAGAACACTTTTCAGCTTACACTGAACCACAGACATAATTTCATCTCACCGGATGAAATGGCAGGGCAAGGAAGCTATCGTTGTCCCTATTCCACAGACAGGCCACCTGGTAGTGAGGGGCAGAAGCAGAGTGGAGCCTGAGCCTCCTGATTCACATCTAGTGAGCGTCCTTGCTCTTTATCACGCTCTCCTTGTGTCAGGGGACAAGGCATGTCCCACCTGCCCCCGATGCTGGGAGTGCACATAGGCTTACGCCTGAGCTGGGGGAGATGAAGAGGCTAAAACTGGTCTTGAGATTATAGTTTTTATTTAAACTGGTTTAGATAGGACTTTTTAATGCCTGAAAATGAGGTCCTCCTTACTGCCAAAAGGGAGCCCACAAGAGATGGGACTTCCCTGAGATGTCTCCAATGGTCAGGGAAGGAGATCTGAAGGCGGGAGTTTGGAGGCTGAGGTGAGAGAAGTAAAATGTAAAGCTCTTGCCTGTACCACAGAACCTCCGTAACATCAAGGTGAAGAGGAGCCACAGAAACCACAGGGGCTTGGGATAGGAGGAGGGATCTGATCTTGGTGTTGAAGGGTGACAGGGAGGAGGGGTGTGAGTGCAGTGCAGAGAGCAGGGTAAGTGGAGGCCAGTCTCAGCACGCCTGCCTGGCTCCCTGCAAGTGGGACGCTGCCACATATTTTTGGGCCAGGCCCACCTTGGTGACCACACACATTCCTCCCAGCTGCCGCAGCCCTGACTGGCCCTTTAGTGCCTCCACAATTCTGGAGAAGCACCGTGCCCGTGCCCCAACTCCCTCTAAGCCTGAGAAGCAGCGTTTTATAAACACCCATGTCGACCAAATCTTAAATATCGTACCCCTGGGAGTTTTATTACCCAGGGGCAGAATTGTAAGTAGGTGCTACCTGGGGTGTGACTAGAGGAGCTAGAGAGTACAGGGAGAGGAACAGGGTCTGACTGCAGCTGGTCAGCCCTGACTCTAGAACTACGCCCCCATCCCCTTGCTAACGCCAAGTATACTGTCAGGGCTGCCAGGAAGGAGTGGGATGGAACCCCTGTGGCAGCCTTTGGTCACACAGAGAAGTGCTTTCAGTAGAATCCCCTTATCACAACATGTACATGTTGTTGTTAGCTGCCATCAAGTTGACCCCAGGCACAATGGAACTAAACACTGCCTGGTTCTGTACTGTTCCATGACTGGTTATGGGTCATACTACTGAGATCTATAGGGTTTTCACTGGCTGATTTTCAGAAGTAAGTTGCTAGACCTTTCTTCCTAGTCTAGTCTGGAAGCTCACTGAAACCTGTTCAGTATCATAGCAACATGCAAGCCTCCACTGACAGATGGGTGATGGCTGTGCATGAGTGCATTGGCTGGAAACCAAACCCAGGTCTCCTGCGTGGATGGAGAGAATTATACCATGGGACAATCACTGCCCCCTAAACTGCACACATCTATATCTAAATGTGTATAGAGTATGACTAGAGGGAAAGATACCTAAATTGGAACAGTGCTTATTCTTGGGGTGATGGGGTTGTGGGTGATTTTGTTTATCTCTGTATTTTTCCATATTTTCTAAAATGACTTACTTTTTTCTTTTTAAATTGAACTTTAGATGAAGGTTTACAGAACAAGCTAGTTTCTCATCAAACTGTTACTACACACATTGTTGTATGACATTGGTTAACAACCCCATGACTTGTTAGTACTCTCCCTTCTCAACCCTGGGTCCCCTATTACCAGCTTTCCTGTTCCCTCCTGCCTTCCAGTCCCTGCCCCAGGGCTGGTGTGCCCCTATAGTCTTGTTTTGTTTCATGGGCCTGTTCAATCTTTGACTGAAGGGTGAACCTCAGCAGTGGCCTCATTAATGAGCTGAGAGTGTGTCGGGGGCCATACTCTTAGGGTTTCTGTAGTCTCTGTCAGTCCAGCAAGTCTGGTCTTTCTTTCTGAGTTAGAGTTTTGTTCCACGTTTTTCTCCACCTCTGTCCAGGACCGTCTACTGTGATCCCTGTCAGAGCAGTCAGTGGTGGTAGCCTGGTACCATCGAGTGTACTGGACTCAGTCTGGTGGAGGCCATGGTAGATGTGGTCCATTAGTCCTTTGGACTAATCTTTCCCTTGTGTCTTTAGTTTTCTTCATTCTTCCTTGCTCCCAAAGGGGCGAGACCTGTGGAGTGTCCTAGATGGCTGCTCACAGGCTTTTAAGACCCCAGACGCTACTCACCAAAGTAGAATGTAGAACATTTTCTTTATAAACTCTGTCATGCCAATTGAGTTAGATGTTCCCCGAGACCATGGTCCCCACAGCAATTTGGTTCCTCAGGGAGTTTGGGTGTGTCTATGGAGCTATCAGGGCCCTGCCTTGTACAGGCTGTGCTGGCTTCCCCAGTGTTGTGCACTGTCTTACCCTTCAGCAAAGTTACCACTTATCTATTAAGTGTTTTTCCCTCCCCACCCCTCCCCATCCTCATAATCATCAAAGATTGTTTCTTTTTGTATGTAAACCTTTTCATGAGTTTTTGCAGTAGTGGTCTTATACAATATTTGTCCTTTTGTGGTTGACTTATTTCGCTCAGCATAATGCCCTCCAGATGCATCCATGTTATGTGATGCTTCACAGATTCAGTGTTGTTTTTAGCATTGCGTAATACTCCATTGTGTGTATGTACCACAGTTTATTTATCCATTCCTCTGTTGATGGGCATCTCGGTTGTTTCCATCTTTTTGGTCTTGTGAACAATGCTGCAATGAACATGAGTGTACGTATATCTATCCGTGTGACGACTCTTATTTCTCTAGGATATACTCCTAGGAGCGGGATTGCTGGATCATATGGTATTTGAATCCACCAAGGGCTCCTTGGAAATTCTACAGGGCAGTTCTACTCTGTCCTATAGGGTCGCTGTGAGTTGGAATTGACTCGACGGCAGTGGGTTGGGTTTCTGGTATTTCTATTTCTAGCTTTCTAAGGAAGTGCCATATCATTTTCCAAAATGGTTGTATCATTTTGCATTCCCACCAGCAGTGGATAAGAGTTCCGATCTCCCCGCAACCTTTCTAATATTTGTTATTTTCCATTTTATTGGTTCATACCAGTAATGCTGGGGTGAGATGGTATGTCACTGTGGTTTTGATTTGCATTTCTCTGATGGCTAGAGATGATGACCATTTCCTCATGTGTCTGTTGGCCGCGTGAGTGTCTTTGGTGAAGTGTCTGTTTATATCCTTTGCCCATTTTTTAATCGGATTATTTGTCTTTGTTGTAGAGGTGTTGGATTTTCTTGTAGATTTTAGAGATTAGAGCTTTGTCTGATTTGTAATAGCCAAATTTTTTTTTTTTTCCCAGCCTGTGTTCTCTTTTTAATCTTCTGGTGAGCTTTTTTGATGAGCATAAGTGTTTAATTTTTAGAAGATCCCAGTTATCTAGCTTATCCTCTGGAGTTTATATGTTGTTGCTTGTGATTTATATCCTGTTAATGCCGTGTTTTAGGGCCTCTCGTGTTGATCCTATTTTTTCTTCTATGAACTTCATAGCTTTTTGGCTTTATATTTAGGTCTTTATCCATTTTGAGTTAGTTTTTGTATATGGTGTGAAGTATGGGTCCTGTTTCATTTTTTTGCAGATGGACATCCAATTTTTCCAGCACCATTTGTTAAAAAGACTGTCTTTTCCCCATTTGATGGACTTTGGGCCCTTGTCAAAAATCAGGCGACCATAAGTGGATGGATTTACATCTGGCTTCTCAATTCTGTTCCATTGGTCAATGTATCCATTGTCGTACCAGTACCAGGCTGTTTTGACTATCATAGCTGTGTAGTAAGTAGGTTCTGAGGTCAGGTAGTGAAGGTCCTCCTACTTTATTCTTCTTGTTCAGTAGTGCTTTACTTATCTGGGGCCTCTTTCCTTTCCATACAAAGTTAATGATAAGTTTTTCCATCTCTTTAAAGAATGTTGTTGATATTTGGATTGGTATTGCATTGTATTTGTAAATCACTTTGGATAGAGTTGTCATTTTCACAATGCTGAGTCTACCTATTCATGAGCATGGTATGTTTTTCCATTTATATAGATCTCTTTTGGTTTCTTGCAGTAGTGTTTTGTAGTTTTCTTTGTATAGGTCTTTTACATCCCTGGTTAGATTTACTCCCATTTTTTAAGGGACTATTTATTATAAATGGTCTTGTTTTCATGATTTCCTTTCCATCGTTCTCTTTATTAGTATATAGGAATCCAACTGATTTTTGTATGTTGATCTTGTATCCTGCTACTCTGTTGAATCTTTCTATTAGTTCCAGTAGTTTTTTGGTGGAGTCTTTTGGATTTTCTAAGTATAGCATCATAATCATCTGCAAACAGGGAGAGTTTAACTTCTCATTACCAATCTGGATGCCCTTTATTTGTTTCTTGCCTTATTGCTCTAGCTAAGACTTCCAACACTATGTTAAATAAGAGTGATGATAAAGGGCATCTTTGCCTTGTTCTTGTTCTCAAGGGGAATGTTTTCATCTTCTCTCCATTGAAAACGATGTTGGTCATTGGTTTTGCATTAAAAAAAAACCCATTGCCACTGAGTCGATTCCGACTCATAGCGACCATATAGGACAGGTTAGAACTGCCCCGTAGAGTTACCAAGGAGTACCTGGTGGATTCGAGCTGCTGCCCTTTTCATTAGCAGCAGTAGCACTTAACCACTACACCACCAGGGTTTCCTGGTTTTGCATAGATGCCCTTTATTATGTTGAGAAATTTCCCTTCTATATTTTATTGAGAGTTTTTAATAGAAATGGGTGTTGGACTTTGTGGAATGCCTTTTCTGCGTCGATTGAGATGATCATGTAATTCTTTTCTTTCCTTTTATTCATGCGGTGGATTACGTCGATTGATTTTCTAATGTTGAACCATCCTTGCATAGCTGGTATGAATCCTACTTGGTCATGGTGCATTATTTTTTTAATATGTTGCTGAATTCTATTAGCTAGAATTTCGTTGAGAATTTTTGCATCTATATTCATGAGAGATATTGGTCTGTAATTTTTTTTTTTAATTTTATTTTTTTGTGGTGTCTTTGCCTGGTTTTTGTATCAGGGTTTTGCTCACTTCATAGAATGAATTTGGAAGTATCCCTCCCTTTTCTATGTTCTGAAATAGTTTGAGTAGTACTGGCATAAGCTCTTCTCTGAAGGTTTGGTAGAATTCTCCAGTAAAGCCATCTGGGCCAGGGCTTTTTTTGGTTGGGAGTTTTTTTTTTTTTTTAATTACCTTTTCAATCTCTTCTCGTGTTATGGGTTTGTTCGGATTTTCAATGTCATTTTGTGTTAGTTTGGGGTAGTAATGTGTCTCTAGAAATTTCTCCATTTCCTCTAGGTTTTCAAATTTATTGGAGTATAGTTTTTTATAATATTCTGTTATGATCCTCTTGATTTCAGCTGGATCTGTTATAATGTCCTCCATTTCATTTCTTATTTGGTTAATTTGCGTTCTTTCCTGTTTTTCTGTTGTCAGTTTGGCCAGTACTTTGTTGACTTTGTTGATCCTTTCAAAGAACCAACTTTTGTTTTTTTTGATCTTTTCTACTGTTTTTCTATTCTCTATTTTATTTCTGCTCTGCTCTTTGTTATTTCCTTTCTTCTGGTGTCTGTGGGCTTCTTTTGCTGTTCTCTTTCTATTTGTTCAAGTTGTGTAACTAATGTTCTGACTTTTTCCCTTTCTTTTTATTTGATGTGTACACCTAGTGTCATAAATTGACCTCTGAGGACTGCCTTTGCTGTGTCCCAAAGGTTTTGGTGTGACGTGTTTTCAGTCTCGTTTGATTCTAGGAACTTTCCGATTCCATCTTTGATTTCTTCTATTACTCAGTAGTTTTTAATCAGGGAGTTATTCAGTTTCCATGTAATTGATTTTTTTTCCTTACTGTTCCTGTTGTTAATTTCTACTTTAATGGCATTGTGGTCAGAGAAGATACTTTGTATTGTCTCTATGTTTTGGATTTTGTTGAGGGTTGCTCTGTGGCCTAAGATGTGGTCTATTCTGGAGAATGTTCCATGTACATTGGAAAAAAATGTGTACTTTGCAGCTGTTGGGTGGAGTATTCTATATATGTCTATGAGGCCAGGTTAGCTGATTGTGCTGTTTAGCTCTTCTGTATCTTTGTTGAGTTTCTTTCTAGATGTTCTGTCCTTTACTGAAAGTGGTGTGTTGAACTCTCCTACTATTATTGTGGAACTGCTAATTTCGGTTTTCAGTGCTGTTGGAGTTTGTTTTATATATTTTGGAACCTTGTTATTGGTGCATAGATGTTTATTATGGTTAAGTCTTCATGACGGATTGTCCCTTTAATCATTGTATAGCGCCCTTCTTTGTATTTTATGGTGGATTTTGTTTTAAAGTCCATCTTATCTGAGATTAGTATTGCCACTCCTGCTCTTTTTTGGTAGATATTTGCTTGATATATCTTTTCCATCCTTTGATTTTTAATAAATTTATGTCTTTGTTTCTAAGGTGTGTCTCTTGTAGACAGCATATCAATGGATCCTGTTTTTTACCCATTCTGTCACTCTGGGTCTCTTTATGGGTGCATTTAGGCCATTTACATTCAGTGTAATTATTGATAGATGTGAGTTTATTGCTGTCATTTTGTGGTGCTAACATTTTCTTTGTTCCTGTAACTCTCCTGTGCTGAGTTCCTTTTGTTTGTGGATTTCTTCATTTGTTTAGTTTTTGTAGATTTTGTTTTTATTAAGACTTTATGTTTTTCATCCTTATTTTGATGAGTAGGTTTGTTAACTTTCTTTGTGGTTACCTTGAAATTTACCCTTATCTTCCTAGGTTGAACCAGTCTATTCTTACTTGGTATGGCCTTGCCTTCCTCTCCATTAGAAAGTTCTATACCTATACCATTTATTCCCTTTTTTATTGTTCTGATGTTGTTGTCATTAACCTCCCCGATACACTGTTGTTATTCTTTTGGTTTTGATTAGTCCTTGAGAGTTCATTTCCTAGGTTGGTATCTGGCTGGTACAATCTTGCATCCTAGTTTCAGGCTGCGATCTGATGTTTGTTTTCAGACTGAAGGACTCCTTTTAATAGTTCTTGTAAGTTTGGTTTGTTTTTTACATATTCCCTTAATTTCTGTTTATCTGGAAATGTCCTAATTTCACCATCATATTTGAACGAAAGTTTTGCAGGATATATGATTCTTGGTTGGCAATTTTTTTCTTTCAAGGTTTTATATATGTCATCCCATTGCCCTCTTGCCTGCATGATTTCTGCTGAATAGTCAGAGCTTAGTCTTATTGTTTGTCCTCTGTATGTGACTTTTTGTTTTTCTCGAGCTGCTCGCAGAATTTTTTCTTTGTCTTTGGTTTTAGTGAGTGTGATTATGATTTGTCTTGGTGATTTTCTTTTGGGGTCTATCGTATATGTGGTTTGTTGAGCTTCTTGGATGATCAGCTTTTCATCATTCATGATATTAGGGAAGTTCTCTGTCAGTAATTCTTCAATGATCTTCTCTGTGTTTCCCGTTTTCTTTCCCTGTTCTGGAACTCTGATCACTCGAAAATTTTTGTTTTTGATTGTATCCCACATAATTCTCAGAGTTTCTTCATTCTTTTTTCTGATTTTTCCCCAAACAGAGTTGTATCCAAGCATTTGTCTTCAATTTTGCTGATTCTCTCTTTCATTGTTTCAAACCTACTCCTTAGCCCTTCTATGACACTGTCCGTTTCTGAAATCTTGTTGTTTATCATTTGGATTTCTAATTGTTGTTTTTGTATGGTTTCTAGTTGCGAGTTTATTTTGGCATTTTATTCCTGTACTACTTTCCCGAATTGTTCTATTCTTTGTCTGTATTTTCCATGAATTTGTCTGCCTTTTCCATAAATTTGTCTGTTTTTTCCTCATTTTTGTCTGCTTTTTGCTTCAACTCTTGGATTGCTCTCAATATTAGAGATTTGAATTCCCTTTCAGGTAGTTCTAGTGCCTTTTCTTCTACTGGAAAGTCATCCGGTGTTTTATTTTGGTTGCCTACTGGAATGATTCCATCTTTTTTTTTTAATATGTTTTGATATTGTCTGCTGTCTTTGGGACATTCAGTAGTTATTTTCTTTGTTTCTTGATTGTAGACTTGTTTGTTTCATCCTGCTTTTTTGTTTTATTTGGTTAAGTCTGAGCAGGTGGGCTGTGCATTGTTTATTATTTGCTTGTCTGTGGTCACAATACTTTTCACCTCTTTGTCCAATGGGCAGGGCCAGTCAATCAGCTATCGTGCAGCAGGGCAGGTCCAACTGAAGAGGAGGGGCTAGGATGGGTTGTCTGTGGCATTTACTATGGCCGACAGGGCAGGCCAGGAATCAGGGCTGGGCAGGTTCCAGTAGGCTGTATCTGTGCTGCTTGGGGGTGTGATGTTCAGCGCACAGTGCAGGTAGGCAGGAAAGAGGAGGGAGGTTGCTAAGATGACTTACTTTTGCAGTTAGAAAAAATGAATATGCCGATTCATGAGCATGCCAGTCACCAGGGCTGATGAGAAACCCAGCATCTGGCATATTTTAGGGAGGGCTCTTTCCCTCCCTAGAGTCATGCCCTCATTCTTCATTTTAGGGAGGGCTCATTCCCTCCCTAGAGCCAGGATTCTTGGGGGGCCTGTACAGTCCAGAGCATTAGGAGGGAGCCTCAGGTCTTAGATCTTCCCTGGTCCCCTTTGCTGTGGCATCAAGGCTGGACCTCTGTCAGGTGCACCATGCAGCTGTCCCCTTTGAGGTCCTGCCACTTTTTAGGAAGTGCCTATCTAGGCCTGCGACACAGGTCTCTATTGATTGTGAAACCTAGAAACCAAACCACCAGCCCTTTATCATGTTTAGGAAAAGTGCCCAAAATTTGCAGTGAGAGCAAAACACAAGTTCATACGCAAATAAACTGCCCTGCATTGTGTATGTTTTTACACATGCTCCAGAAAGACCAAATAGGGACAATGGGCTTTTGTGCGGAAGCTGCTGCAGTGTGTATGGAGTTGGAAAAGGTCATGGAAGGGCAGGTGGACTCATAGTGTGAGTTCCAGAAAGGCAAGGGTGGGGTCTTTGCAGCCCCATGTCTGGCACAGAGGGTGCAGCAGCAGTGAATCTGGGGTGGGAGGGCTAAGGGAGGATTTGACCTCTCAGTCTAAAAAGGTCCAGGGCAAAGATCATGATCAAAGTGAACAACATGGAGGTCTCAAATGTGTGGCCCTGGATTACATCTCTCCATCTTGTCCATTATTCCTCTGGGCCATCCTATGAGCCTGGATCCAGAGTTTCAAGGGGGAAGGGGCACGGGACACTTTGTAGGGCTTCTTCTTCCTCCTGTGAGCCTGAGCCTACTCCTGTCTGGGTCAATCTGGCCCCCTGGTAGCTGGGCTGCTGGTACTGGGACCTCTGTCTTGAGGACATGCCAACGTACTATCTCTCCATCAGGTCAGGACAATGGGGCAGGCCTCTACCAGGACTAAGTTTGATTTGACTTAAACATGACAGAGACATCCTCAAGAAGTACCAACAGGATAGTGGTGATGGTTGCTCAACATGATGAACATAATTAATGGTACTAAATTGTACATGTAAAAAAGTTGAAATGGCAAATGTTTTGTTATGTGTATATATCTACATATATGTATATATGGAGCCCTGGGGGCACAGTGGTTAAGTGCTCAGCTGCTAATCAAAAGGTCAGCAGTTCAAACCCGCTACAGGCCCCACAGGAGAAAGATGTGGTGCTCTGCTTCCATAAAGGTCACAGCCTGGAAACTCTATGGGACAGTTCTACTCTGTCCTATAGGATTGTGTCTTAGTCATCTGGTGCTGCTATAACAGAAACACCACAAGTGGATTGCTTTAACAAAGAGAAATTTATTTCTTCACAGTAAAGTAGGCTCAAAGTCCAAATTTGGGGCACCAGCTCCAGGGGAAGGCTTTGTCTCTCTCTATTGGACTTCTCATCAGTCGTCCCCCAGACTGGGAACTTCTCTGCTCAGGGACCCTGGGTCCAAAGGGCACACTCTGCTCCCAGGACTGCTTTCTTGGAGGTATGATGTCCCCTGTCTCTCTGCTTGCTTCTCTCTTTTATAGCTCAAGGGGTTGCCTCAAGTCACAATCCAATCTTTTAGACTGAGTCCTGTCTCACTAACACAACTGCCACCATCCTCCCTCATTAACATCATAGAGGCAGGATTTACAACATATAGGAAAATCACACAATACTGGGAATCATGGTCCAGCCAAACTGATACACACATATTTGGAGGGACATAATTCAATCCATGACAGGTTGCTATGACTCAGATTCGACTTGACAACAATGGGTATATATATTTATTGGTATATATATATAAATATTAAAAAAAAAATTTTTTTTTTAATAAATATATATACACTTACCACAATAAAAAAACAAACAAAAAAAGAAATGCCAACAGGAACCTCCCATCAAGAGGAGAGCTTCAATTTGTCTTCCTGGTAGCCCTGCTCAGACTTTGGCCCTCTCCCATGAGCCCCTGCAAGCTCTCGCTGAGTCCCTTGAGCACATTGCTGGCTGCTCACCTCCAGCCTTGTCTCATACCCTGTGCTTGAGGTGGGAGCTCTACCTCCTCTCTCTCCTTAGGTTCTCAGCGGGGAGGCCTGGTGGGCTCCGCACAGCTTCACAGAGCCAGCAGGTGAGGCCCCAGCAAGTGTGTAGCAGTTGCAATGGGTTCCCACAGCCCAGCTCTGCCCCTGAGAAAGACCCTCTCAGCTGGGCTGCCTGAGGCCAAGAAGTCTGGACTATTTTCATTTTCTAGGCCTCTGAAAGATTAAAAACCAAAGACATGCCAAGACAGGGCTATAAAATCAGTGGTATATTTTAAATGCTCACATTTAACAAATTACTGCTTTTAACATTAAAACCTCACTTGGAATAATGCTGAAAGTCTAAATGTGAGGAGGTGATTGTGAATGACAGGCTTAGGCCAAAAAGACCTCCTGCCCTGGCCACCAGGTTAGGCCCTAAGTCTCAATGGGGAGCTTTCGGGCTGCTGTGTGCCTCATCAGGGCCTGTCTCAGTAACTAGGCAGCTCCTTCCTTCCTCCTCTTCCTCCTTCTTCCTCTGCCTCTCCCCTCGTCTTTCTCCATTTCCTTCTTCTCCCCTCTTCCCCCTTTCCACTGTGTGGATTTGCTGTCATATGTAGCCATTTCTCTTATTTTGGGTTATTTGGGTCATTTGCATCTTTTTGCTATTATTAATAAAGTAGAAGGTCAGCAAAAGAGAGGAAAACCTTCAATGAGAAGGATTGACAAAGTGGCTGCAACAATGGGCTCAACCATAACAACAATTGTGAGGATTGTGCAGAACTAGGCAAAGCTTCGTTCTGTTCTACATGGGGTCCCTGTGAGTTGGAACTGACTTGACGGGACCTGACAACAGCACAGTAATGCTGCAGTAAGCCTCCTTGCACATAAATCTTTATGTATGTCTCTGATAATGTGATTTGTCAAGCGTCCCTGTGCACAGACCCAGCTTGGGGAGTGGAGGGTCTCCTGTCCAAGAGGATCATAGCTAGACATAAATCCCCATTTGCAGAGCTATCTTCCACTTAGCGACAGTATAGCACATGCTGGCTTTGAGCTAAGCGTTTCTTTACCTTCCTGATCTCATTTGCATCTTCCCCACAACCCCAGGTTGACAGATGAGGGAACTGAGGCACAGACAAAGGCTAATTAATTGCCCAAGAACAGAGTAAGTGGCAATGCTGGAACTTAGAAACAAAACAAAACAAACCCACCACGGTGCAAAGAGATGGTAGCTCTGATATGAATGTAAATAAGGTTGTCTTTAGCGCGCTGACCCCAAGCACCCACCCCTGCCTTGCTCATGTGTTCACCTTCTCCGCCGCTCTGGTTTCACACACCCCGTCTTCTAGGAGAGTGTTCAGAGCTCTCTCAATCCAGGACTGTTGAGCCTGACACTTCCTCTGCATTTGTTTAGCTCAAAGCTCCTGCCCACCTCCATCTACCACAACTGAAGAGAAGTAAACTTCCAACTGTCTTTGGAGCAGGAACAGCACGTTCTCAGTAGGGGGAGCCGCTGTGACTCACTGTTAGGCGTGGAGCCACTGGAAACATTCTCCTTGACAAGGAAGGGCCACAGTGGCCAGCATAGCTTTGCAGGTCCAAGGCCCTGTCCAAGCAACCCTGAGTAGAGAGGATGTCCCCTGCGGTGCTTCTGGAGGTCCCCCACGGTCTCCCAGGAGCCAGGTCCCTACAGCCTCCTCCACAGAGGTTTTCAGGAAAGAGATCCAGACTGCAGCAGCACAAACACAAACCCGGTCTCCACACACACACACACACACACACACACACACACACACACACACACACACACATTGTTGGGTGCCCCACTCCAAGCCTGCAATGCTCCTGGGCCCACCTTTCCATGATGTTCTTCTTCCTGCCAAAACCTGAGGTATCCGTGAATAAAAAGCAGAGAGTGAAACCACAATGCTGCCGAGTGTGTGTATGGGGGTGTTGTGGGTTGAATTGTGTCCCCCGCAAAAGATATGATGAAGTCCTAAACCTGGGTTCCTCTGAATGTGACCTTACTTGGAAAGAACATTTTGTCAATAGTAATTAGATAAAGTCATACTGGAGTAGGAAGAAGAAAATCAAACTGGTTGCTGTCAAGTTGAACCAACTCATGGTGACCCTCATCTTGGAAGAAGTT
Organism: Elephas maximus indicus; assembly: GCF_024166365.1. Classification (NCBI taxonomy): domain Eukaryota; kingdom Metazoa; phylum Chordata; class Mammalia; order Proboscidea; family Elephantidae; genus Elephas; species Elephas maximus. The sequence continues at coordinate 123,320,909 of NC_064820.1, forward strand.
CAGCCAGAATGCTCCTTAGAAGCAAGAATGGCAAAACTTCGTCTCATATACTTTGGACATACTATCAGGAGGGATCAGTTCCTGGAGAAGGTTATCATGCTTGGTAAAATAGAGGGTCGGCGAAAAAGAGGAAGACCCTCAATGAGATGGACTGAAGCAGTGGCTGCAACAATGGGCTCAAACACAGCAACGATTGTGAGTATGGCGCAGGAACAGGCAGTGTTTCGTTCTGTTGTACATAGGGCTGCTATGACCTGGAACCAACTTGACAACACCTAACTACAACAACAAAGTAGGTCACCAGGCCTTTCTTCTGAGGTGCCTCTGGGTGGACTTGAACCCCCAACCTTGCTGTTAGCAGCTGAGCATGTTAATATTTGCACCAGCCAACACCTAGTGTCCTTTTAAGAAGGCCATAAGAAGACAGAGAGACAAGTGATGACAGAGGCAGAGACTGGAGTGATGCAGCCACCACAAGCCAAGGAATGCCAATGGTTGCAGGCAACTACCAGAAAGAAGCTTGGAAGGATTCTTCCCTAGAACCTTCAGAGAGAGCGTGGCCCTGCTGACACCTTGATTTTGGATTTCTGGACTCCAGAACTGTGAGAGGATACATTTCTGCTATTGTAAGCTGCCCAGTTTGTAGTATTTTGTTACGGCAGCCCCAGAAAACTGACACTGAGGGTGAATGGGAGAGTGTAGCCCACCTGAGGCACTAGACTCCCATCCCTGAGGCCTCAAAGTTGTCCTTGAGAGACGAAGAAAGTGTTAGAGCAGGGTTTTTACCCAAAGTCCAAGGAGAAGAAAACATATTCAAAACATAGCTCATAAACCTACACTCTCAGGAGTCTTAATGGGTTGTCCTGGGGCCTTGCCCATTTTTTTAGATTTTTTAACCTTCTTGGTCATGACGGGCCAGATATCTGATGTCTGAAGACTCTGGTCTTGCTAAGAAGTTTTCTGATGTCATAGGGCCAATACTGAGATTGGATTCTGTATGTCCAAACTAGGGAGCACAGAGTAATTTTCTTTAAAAAAAAAGAAAAAAGCCAGTTGCCCTTGCGTCAACTCCGGCTCGTGGCACAGCTGTGTGGGTCAGAGTAGGACTGTGCTCCATAGGTCTAACAATGGCAGATTTTTTGGAAGTACACTGCCAGGCCTTTCTTCTGAGGCACCCTCTGGGTGGATTCAAACCACCAGCCTTTTGGTTGGCAGCTGAGCACCTTAACCATTTGCAGCACCCAGGGACTTCTCATTATGTCTGCTAACTCTATAAGCTCTAGGAGGGCAGGCGTTTTGTCTCTTTTGTTCACTTCTGTATCCCCAGTGCCTAGAACGTGCCTGGCACATAGTGAGTGCTCAAAAAATATTTATCGAATCAATAAATCAGAAAACTTTGTTGCTTTACAGAGACACACACTGTGATCACAAACCCATGTGGAAGGAGGCAGATTGAGCACAAACTTTTTTATCTGAAAGAATAATAACCAATGCTACGGTGCCTTGAACTTCTTCAAGGTACTTTACATGCATCGTATCATTTTATTCTATTTGTACAATAGGCCATAGAGTGTGCACAGTAGGCATTATGATTACCATGTGACTGATGGAAAACTGAAGCTGTGTGGGATACAGTGACTTGCCAATGTGACACAGGGTTGGGGTGGGCCTGGAGCAGGAACCCGGTTCTCCTGATGGAGACCATGCCCTGGGCCCTGGATCAGGACTGTTATTAATTTATTAATTTTGACTTGAATCTTGACATTGAAAAAGAAAACAACACTGGCTCACTCAGCATTTCCTAAAGTACATTTCCAGAATTCTAGGCCCTCGAGATGCTTTATGAAAAAATCTGCCAACTATTGTCCCTCTCACAGAGGAACTGCATCACACACACATACCCAAATTTCTGAGAAGCCCCGCAGTAAGGGAACCCACTTATTTGGGTCCAGTGTTTCCCTCTGGTTTGGGGCCTTGGAAACCTCCCTCCCTCTCTCTCCCTCCCTCCATTCCTTCCTTCACTTTTCTCTTCCTTCCTTCCTTCTTTCTCTCTCTTCTGCAGTAGACAATTTGGATGTCGCTCAATTTCTTGGTTTCTTCCTTACAAGAACAGCCCTCGTGTACATTTTCAGATGATGACATGGGGTGGGCGGGTGGTGGGGGGCCGTTGGGGAGAAGGGCACAGGGCAAAAACCTTGGTTCTGGTAACAAATACTCCTGGGCTCTCGTGCTTGCTCATCCTTTTGGGAAGGATGGTTGGGCAGCTGGGGTGGGTGGGCTCCCTCAGGAGGGTGGAGGCACACTGCCTCAGGGCTAGCTAGGGGGCCGGGAAGGACAGGAAAGAGAAGAACCCACTGTCTGCCAGCTGCCGTCCTGGAACAAAGTGGAGCAGTCCATGACTGATTATTTTCTTCTCCTGGATAGCTCTGCCTCCTCTAACGGCAGCTCTCTGGGCCTGATTACATTACCTCTCTCCATGTAGATTCATCTCAAACTTGTTTGATGCTTCTCCAAAGACCTCCATCTGCTTTCCCCACCACTCTTGACAGGTGGCTAACACAGTTCTCCGAGGCCCCCCAAACACCAGAAAGCATCTTCCACAGAACTAACTTGGCTTTTATGTCACATTTCTGTCTCCCCGTTGTGCATTTGCTGTAACGGCAGACATTTGTATGAAAATGGAACCCATGTTTGTGAGGGCTCATCTGCTCAGGCTGCCTGGTGAGGAGGCACCAGGGAGGCAATCTGCCCGCTCTGGTGCCCACCCACGCACTCCATGGCTCCCCACGCAGGACTTCCCCGGCCTCTCAGAGAAGGGGTTGGCATCAGGCTGGGATTTATGCTGCGAGTGGGACTCCCAGGGCCGCAGCAGCACCTGCTTTGACCCTGCAATAGCGTCGCTCCTGTCTCTGAGCGGATGTCCTGTCCTGGGCTTGGCCCTCGGTGCAGGCTGCACTGGGGTGTGCAGGGCCAGGGAGAGGCAAGCGGCGTGTCGCCAGGCTCAGAGGACTCCAACAGACCAACTGAGTTGCAGATGATTCTCTGTAGGATACATCAAGAGAGGTGTCAGGCTTGAGTGAGACCAACCCATGCCGAGGCCTGATGCAAATAAATGCAAGCGCATCTTTACCATCCTCACACATCCCTGTGAGCATGAAACTTTGGTGTTTACAAAGCACTCTCACCCTCATTTGGTGTTTTATAGTGGGAAACCACAGAATGTGGAGGGGAGTTATCTGCTCCAGCCCTGGACTTGGGGCTCCAACTCCAAACTCAATGCCCTGTACCTAGGGACTGATTACTCAGTAAGCAAGGTATGCTCAGGCTTAATTATGTTAACTCAGTAATCTGTAGCACACAATTTCTCACAAGGCACAAACACCCTCAAGGGGACCAAATAAATAACTCGATTGTCATGGGAAGGCTGGGTCTAGAGTAGTCTGCAACAAGGGAGGTGCTGAGGGTGCAGGGGTGTGGGACATCCAAGGTGGCAGCTGCCTCCTGGGGTGAGCTTTGTGGGGACAGGGCCCTGTCCTAACAGCTGTTCTTGGGAGTCTTGGCTGTCTTCTGAGAGCAGTCTCCTGGGAATGCAGGCCTGTCCTGGGCTGTCCACTTGGGCACCTGTGGTTTCCTGGACTTAGAGGTATCAGGTACATCCTGGGGGCTCTCCTGGACTTCCTGTGACTACTGCCACACTTGTGACTATTTTACCTGGATTTTGGTGAAATCGTGCACTACAGATTAGTAAGTAAACACAATGAAGCTCATGTATGCCTTGCTTATTGTAAGCTGGTACACACCATGCTTACTGCTGAGTCCACCCCTGCAGCCTGCACCAGTAGGTCGGGGTCAGGGAATTCCAAGTGACAGGCTGTGCCCAAGGGAGTCCAGGCTGGGGTGGGGTGGGGTGGGGCTAGCACCTGAGAGTGAGGCTGGGAGGGGCCGAGCCCTGAAGACGAGGACCCGCTCTGCTATGTGGCTCAGAGTGAGTACCTTGGAGGGCCTCCCGTCTTCACTTTGTCTGTGTGGTTCAGGGGGACCTCCCCCACACCATCGCTACCCCCAGGAGTGCATTAGACTCAGGCCTAGCCAAGGCAGCAAATGCCTATTGAGCACCCACTCTGGCAGGCACTGTTCAGGTGCCAGGGATATAGCAGTGAATAAAACAGGCAAAACTGCCTGCCACCATGGAACTTACATTCTGGTGCAGAAAGACAGTAGACAAAGTAAGTAAGATATATACTATATTGGAAGGTTATGAATGCTTTGGAGAAAAATAAAGCCTGGGAATGGGGATAAATGTTAGGAGTGGCAATTTAAATAGGGGGGACAGACCAAGAAGGTGGCATTTAAATAAAGACTAAAGGAAGTGAGAGAACAGCCCCTGCAGAAGTCAGGTGGAGAGCAGCCAGACAGAAGGAACAGAAGGTGCAAAGTCCCTGAGGCAGGAGAGTACCAGAAGGGTTTGACAAATAAATAGCAAGGAGCCCATTGTAATGAGAGCTGAGGGGGAGAGGATTTGGTGGTGGGGTCAGCGGGAGGGACTTGGCTTTTTCTCAGAGTGAGATGGGAAGACATTGGAGGGTTTTAAGCAGAGAAGCGACAACATGTTTTAACCCATTAACATCATTTAAAGGGAACACTTCAACTACTGTGTTGGGAATGGATGGTGGGGGCAAGGGTGGGAGTAGGGAGCCTGGTTAGGAGGCAAGTGATGGTGCTGGGGGGCCTGGACCAGGGAGGAGGCAGAGTGCATATATTTTGAAGTATTTGCTGATGGTTTGGATATGGAACGTGAGAGAAAGGGAGGAAGTGAGAATGCTGTGGCACGAGCAGGTGGAAGAATGGATTCCCATTAGCTGGGAGATGGATGAATGCAGGAAGAACAGACTTGTGACAAACAGGTCGGGATTCCCATCCTGGAACCATTAGATTAGTGAGGCCTATCGGAAATCCAAGTGAGTCTGGAGCTCGGCAAGGTTTGGGCTGGAGATGTAGAATTGGAAAGGGCCAGCAGGTGGAGGCATTTTAAGACAGGAGACTGGATAATATTGTAGATGGAAAAAGCTTGTGCCTGAAGTCTCCAATGTTACCTGGTCAGAGAGATGAGGAGGAAGTAACAAAGCTTCTGGAAGGGAGCCACCAGGGAGGTGGCAGGACAACCAGGAAGGCATGCTGTCCTGGAAGCCACACCAAGTGTTTCAGGGAGAAGGCCTAGCACACATTGCATTCTCCTGGCCACAGCGCTTTGTTTGGGCCTGTGACCCAGGTCGGTCTAATCGGGGTATAATCAGGGCTCTTACTGGCATCATGGAGAATCATATTGTTTAGCTGGAGGCAGAGCAGCTGGTAGCCATTTTAGTACCACCACCGGGGAAGAGCCTGCTTGAGTGAACAGCCAGCACAGAGATCAAAACTGTGGAAACACAGAGGGAGACAGAGCCTCGATGGCATCATTCCAGCCCTGAATCCAGCCATGCCTGAAGCCCCTAGACTTTTAGTCACATCAGTCAATAATTTCCTAGTTTTGCTTAAGTCAGTTTGAGTTGCATTTCTGTCATTTGCAACCCAAAGGGTTCTGACCAAAGCAGTAATGTGCTCTCACTCTGATATAATCCATATGGAGAGAACACCCTACACTGCCATACTGCCATTCTGAGACCCCTCCCCCAAAGCAGACACATGTTCCATGTGGCACTGGGTCTTCTGTCCGCAGGGGGCATCTTATACTAACCATCTTTGAGGCTGAGCACAGAGGGATCAAGGAGATAGCAATGGAGAGTCACTGAAGGGAGATTTTTTTGTTTGTGGGTTTATTATTTTTTTGAAGAGTGTGAATGACAGAACCATACCTGTACTTTCTACTTCAAGGACTGAGAGGGAGATGGGCTGAAGGGGCTGGGGCTGTGAGGAGGGGTGGAGGGACATCAAAAGGATGAGGACCTGAACTCAGGAGCAGGCAGGGGAGAAACCTCAAGAGAAATAGAAATCTTCAAGAATTGTGACGTATTGACCTGAGGGGTCAGGGGAAGCATAGATTTAAGGAGGACTGCTGTTTTTTTGGTTAAAGCAACTGGGAGGGGGCAGTGGTAGAGCCACAGAATCAGAGAATGTGCCCCTAGAGCAGAAAAATCAGGCCCGGTCTCCCCAGGCCCCCTCTGCCTCGTATTGTTCTCTCTTCCTCTATCTACACGTTAGTTTTTGAAGGACATTTTCCGTCCCTGCCTTGAAGCCACTTAATTCATTAGTTCTTCATCATTTATGTCCCATTTCATTATGTTATAATCTTTATAGTTGTTAATTTGCATTTCATTTCCTGCGGTGACAAAAAAACCCTACCTATGAAAAATGTTATTGTTGTAAATATTAATACAAGTCACAAATGATCACCATCCAGACCACATTGCTCATAGCAACAGCTCCCTTTGTCTGAGGCTGGGAGGATTCAGGGTAATTACCAAAAGCAAGAAACCCACACGCCCCGAGGGCTGAATGAGGCAGAACTGGCCACAAGCACTGAGACAATATTAAAAGAGAAAGAAAAAATCAGCACTTGAGGAAAGATAAAAACCCACTTTTGTACTTACTGCCACTCTCAACCAGATCCCATGCTCTGCCTGCACCTGAGTACCTCAGAGGCTCAAGAAAGACAGATGGCTGCTTCCATGGCTGGTGAGGGGGAGCCTGTGACCATAAACGTAAGAGGGTGAGAGAAGCCAAGATGAGGCCTTCCCCAGAGGAGAGACAGGGAGAAGCCTGATGTGGCCCTAGGAGGGAGGGGAAGGGCAGGCTGCCACACAGACAACCAAACCCCTCAATTGTTTCTCTCCTCGCATAGAATAGGACTCTTGCCTCTGTGTCTTTTTAAGGAAAATTGTTCTTCAAAGTCTTCTCTCTGCCTGGTGACCAGAGACGACGAACACTTCAGTCCCCTGAATGAGCTGCCTCAACATCCAGACCTGGAAAGGAATACTTGTCCCTCCTTAGAAATTCTGCAGCACTATAAGAAGTACCTGACCCAAGCCATGGTATTTTTAATTGCCTCATATGCGTGTGAAAGCTGGACAATGAATAAAGAAGACCGAAGGAGAATTGATGCCTTTGAATTACCATGTTGGCAAAGAATATTGAATGTACCATGGACTGCCAGAAGAACGGACAAATCTGTCTTCGAAGCCAGAATGCTCCTTAGAAGTTAGAATCATGAGACTTTGTCTCATGTATTTTGGACATGTTATCAGGAGGGACCAGTCCCCGGAGAAGGACATCATGGTTGGTAAAGTAGATGGTCAGCAAAAAAGAGGAAGAGCCTCAATGAGATGGAATGACACAGTGGCTGTAACAATGGGCTCGAGCATAGCAATGATTGTGAAGATGGTGCAGGACTGGACGGTGTTTCGTTCTGCTGTACGTGGATGGGGTTGCTATGAGTTGGAACCAACTCAGCAGCACCTAACAGCAACAACAAGAACATAAGAAGTACTGGAGCAAACCATACTCCACCAGCTGGGGCCCAGTGCTGTGCTAGAGAGGTAAAGACTGAGAATGCTGTCCCCACCATGGGTCTGTTAGCGTGGCTTGGCTCCAGAACATATCTGTGTCCCTCCCTGACCTCAGACTAGCCCCCACCTGCATCTGACCCCAGGATGGGCCCTGACCTGGTCACAGGCCTACCCAGACTTCACCTCCAGACTGAGCCCTTATTCTGGCCTCACTACTGCCCCAGTTACTGGTCCCAGACCAGAGCCCCAGTTCCACCCACCTTCTCTCCAGTGTAGCCTTGGCCTTGGTGGAACTCTTGGGTCTCTTCACTATCACTCACACCAAGCTCACATATTGATGAAACAGGGAGGCAGGGGAAATTCCTCTCCTAGGAGCCCTCTCCCCTCTTCTTCTCTTCTTCAGGTGCTTCTCACCCTCTACTGGCAACTCCAGGCTCTCTTTCCTCCAGAAAGCCTTCTACAGTCACCCTATCCCTCATTCACCTCTCCCCGCCTTGTGCAACCCTGAGAGCTAGTCCTTAACTTTTTGGTTCTATGTGGTTTTCTCACAAACCTTAATAACATCCACCATTCCCTATGCCTGTATTAGGCACCAGGCACTGTGCTAGTTAGTCTTCACTTGCCTTAGCCCATTTAACCCTCCCACAAGTCCAGGAGCTTGGGGTTACCATTGTGTTCATTTTGCAGAGGAGAAAACAGGCTCAGAGAAGGGAAGCAACTTGCTCAAAGCCATTCAACTCAAGTAAGTAGCAAATCTAGGGTTTGAACCAGGTGCCCTAGCTCTTTCTTTTTAAAACTGTCGCATTTTGGAAAATTTCAAACCCACAGAAAAATGGAAAAAGCTGTACAACGAGCAGCTGTGTACCTGTGTTAACATTTTGCCTTATCCACTCCATTTTTCTCTCTTCACGCACGCACACACACACACACACAATATTCTGTTGCCAAACCAGCCAAAAATAGCTGGGGCATTGTGATGCTTCAGTGTGCATCTTCCAAGAACAAAGACTTACTCAAGATTCACACAATCTAGGGCAGTCTCCCCACTGCCTTTTTCTTCATAACATTGGCTGTTCGAAATGTCTCACCTGGTTGTCTGCATTAGGTCTGAAGATCTGGATTTGACTGATAATTTGGCACCTGTAGGCAATCCTGGTACCTTCCGCTACATCCAGTCAGGAGGTACAAAGTGTCAGGCCATCCATTCTTGGTGAAGTGTGACCTCTTGGTTAAGGTGGTAACTGCTAGATCTCTCCGTTATAAAGTCACATTTCCACTTTATAAATGTTAAGTACTCTGTGGGGGCGAATCTTTGGGACGATGTGAAAATCCTTTTCCCCAACAACCTTTCTTCCAATAGTGGTAGCATTTATTCATGATTCTTAACTGACTCAATTCTATCATTTCTTCTATATTTATTAGCTGGCATTTCCAAAAAGAAGAGATTTTTCTTTTTCCATTTCTTCCTTCTCTATCCTTCTTTATTGAACTCTATGAACTTCTAGATTTTTTTCCTTCATTTAATGTGTTATAATCTCTATGGTTGTCATTGTTCTTTGTGATGCTAAATTTGCCCGAAATTTGGCCACTGGGCGCCCCTTTAGATGGGTTCTTCTGTTTTTTTAGATGTGTCTCCATTAGTCTTTGATCATTCTCTTGCTTCCTGGTCCAAGATACTTCAAGTTCACTGTGCACTTTCTCTGCTTTAGAACTGGAATCAGCCATTTTTCCAGGATCCCTAGTTCTTTTTCCTTTTGTCTCCTCACAGCTGGGCATAGAGAATACACTTAACTAATTCTTGTAGAATAGGTCTCTTGGAGAAAAAAAAAAAATTTTTTTTTGAGAGCTCTTTAAAATACTGATCACTATTTGAAGGTGGTGTTTTCAGTGGTGATGGTCATGACTTTTGGGCAGTGACAAATCACCAACCGGAACACCGAGCCTGGGCTAAGGTATCAGCAAAGCATGGGCACTGCAGTGGGTTGAACTGTGGCCCCAAAAGATATGTTCACACCCTAGCACCTGTGAATGTAACCTCATTTGGAAAAAGGGTCTTTGAAGATGTAATAAAGCTAAGGATCTTGAGATAAGATCACTCTAGATTATCCGGTGAGCCCTAACTCCAGTGACAAGTGCTCTTATAAAAGATGGAAGAGAAGACACAGCCAGGGGAGGAGAAAGCCATGTGAAGATGGAGGCAGAGATTGGAGTTAATGCCCATATAAGTCAGGAAACACCTGGAGCCACCAGAAGCTGGCAGAGGCAGAGAAAGATTCTCCCCTAGGGTCTTCAGACTCCTTGATATTAGACTACTGGTCTCCAAAACTGTGAGAGAATAGATTTCTATTGTTTTAAGCCATGCAGTTTGTGGTAATTTGTTATGGCAACTCTAGGGAACTCATACAGGCACCAAGAAAAAAAATTGTCTGAAAAATCATGGAAGTAGTTAACATGGTAGAAGTCAGAACTGTGTGAAAGCACCTTACACTCATTGCATAGTTTGCTGCTGTTTTTATTTTGAGTTGCCTGGGAGGAGGGAAAGGGAGTTCTGGTGACACAGTGGTTAAAGTGCTTCTCTGCTAAGCGAAAGGTTGGCAGTTTGAACCCACCAGCAGCTCCACGAGAGGAAGATGTGGTAGTCTGCTTCCATGAAGATTTACAGCCTTGGAAACCCTATGTGGCAGTTCTACTCTGTCCTGTGGGGTTGCTATGAGTCAGAACGAACTTGGCAGCAGTGGGTTTGGGTTTTTTTTTTGGCTTTTGGGAGGAGGGATCATAATTGTTTCAATGCTTGGAGCCTCTAAGGTCTTGGCGCAGCTCTGCCCTGTGTCCCTGACAGCTGTGCTGTGAGCTGGTGTCTGACATGGTCTGTAGATGGTTGGCACAACCCCCCAGATGTGGAGTCTGCCCATGGCCCTGCACCCAGGGATCTGTGGGGCTGCCTCCCTCATGAGGCTGCCATCCTAGCCTGACAGCCCACCGCAGTGCAGAAGGGTACTCTGGGTGTCCTGTAGGCTTCTGGACAGTCTCCATTTCTTGGTCTGTGCACCCAGGGCTATGTAACTCGAGAGGATTGGGGTATGGGGCGGGGAGGCTAAGGTGACACTGATGTGCTGGTCTGGAGTGGTCATCACAGCTGTTCATTCACTTGCTAATTCTGAAACTGCCTGGCTGGGGGAGTAGCCCCTAAAGTGCAGATTTGTAGCCCAAACTGCAAGTCTAGGGAGACATCTGTGGGGGTTGGAAAAGCAAGGAGTCTGGTCTGAGAGAAAGCTGTGAGCTGTGAGGCGCAGCAGCCCAGAGGGGGTGACCTGTGAGGGGCGTGTACTGGAGGCACAAGAATGTGGACTTGTGGCAAACCCCACTAACCCCCACACACTGGTGACTAATTGTGGGGTGTCTGGCCAGGTCTAGCCCAGAGAAGAGATGGGTACTTCTCTCAGCATTTCTCTCAGAAGAGCCAAAGCTCATTCTGTGTGGGAATTTTTCTGATTTCAGGATTTGCCGAGTATTTTTCTCCCCTTAGTGGTTTGGAGCTTTTGATAAGACGAGTCCTCAGGGATGAACTAAGTCAGCCTGGCGACCTGGGCCACTTGAAGGAGACTCCAGAGGAGTGTTTTCTGCAGAAGCCTCCACCCCCTGTTATGTTTTTGTGCAACCCAAAATACCGGGTACCAGTTGCCGTCAAGATGAAGCCGACTCATCGCGACCCCATGTGTGTCATAGTAGAAGAGGGTTTTTCAAAAACTGATTTTTTAGAAGCAGATCACCAGGCTTTTCTTCCAAGGTGTTTCTGGGTAAACTTGAACCCCCAACCTTTCGGTTAGCAGCCAAATGCATTAATAGCTTTCACCACCCAGGGGACCTCCCCTATCCCAAATTAAAAAAAAAAAAAAAAGCGTTGGAATCCTAACTGCTATACCTGCAGATGTAACCCTGTTTGGGAATAGGGTCTTCTTTGTTACGTTAATGACATAGCAGTGTAGTGTCTCTCCTAAACCTAATCCTGCCTGAGTTATAAAAGAGCAGGTTAGGCACAGGAGGAAGCACAAATGGGGGAAGACAGATGCCACATGAAGATTGCCAAGGAAAAGAGGAAGCCTGGGGCTATGGGGGCTGAAAGAGAAAAGGATCTTCCCCAAGAGCCAAGAGAGAGAGAGCATTTCCCTAGAGCCAGTGTTCTGAATTTGGACTTCTAGTCTCTTGAACTGTGAGAAAATAAACTTCTGTTCTTTATAGGCACCCACTTGTGGTATTTCTCTTACAGTAGCACCAGCTAAGTAAGACACCCCTGTCCCTGTGACATGCAGAACCTCAGCCTCAGACTAGAGAAGGGCAGGGGGAGATGACCTTGGGCTCCAAGCTGAGCCCTCTGGCTCTAGAAGAGCAACCTTGCTGTGGACCTTCTGATCTCCACTAACAGCCACACAGAACCATAAATTGTGATTAGGGAAAGGCGCCAGTTGGCAATGACATATAAAAAAGTTCGTGATTAGTGAACTGTAAAAGCTAACATGACATGCTCATAATTGGGATGTATTTACTGCATGAAAAAACGCTACTCTGCCATTCGGACAAAGTGACTTTGAGGAAACTTTCTAAAGGACACTGACACAACTTCCCTCTTTTGCTTACCAAACAGCAATAACCATTATTGATGGCGCTTTTCAAATGGCAGCTACAGAGAGAGAGGGGCTGTGATTTCTTGTCAGAACTGCTTTATGATGTCGTATTTTCCGGGTGTTTAAGAAGCCCTGTTCATTTGTGGCATTATCCTAGGTGATTTATGGACCCTCAAAGAGCTTACTTCATTTTGATGTTTTACGCATTTACTTTTTTTACAACAAAGCTTATTCCAATATAATCAATGGAGGTTTCTCTCTCCAGCCTGGGAGGGGAGTACCGTGCGTGTTTATAGTAAAATCAATATGAGGATAAATGGACAGCAAAGAAAGTCCCTTGTCAGGATAGAAAGAGGCTTGTAAGACCCTGGCCTAGCAGCAAAGCCGTCAGCAGGGGTGGGTCCAGTGACCAGCCTTGCTTCCTGTGGCTGGGAGTTGTCCCCCCATTGACCCACCCAAAAGGACCCTGGGAACAACCCAGCCAGGCAGTGGGGAGAGGGCTTAGCCATATAATTATTAAATAGGGTTGTTCATAAGCAAGCCCCCTGCAAGTATCATTAATATTTGATGCTGTTTGAATATATGTTTTCTAATTAAAGTATCAGGACCAGGGTTGTATGCTTTCACCATAATTATTCAGTCTGTATGATGAGCAAATAATCAGAGAACCTGGACTATACGAAGAAGAATGTAGCATTAGGATTGGTAGAAGACTCATTAACAACCTGGGTTATGCAGATGGCACAACCTTGCTTGCCAAAGATGAAGGGGACTTGAAGTACTTACAGATGAAGATCAAAGACCACAGCCTTCAGTATCGATTATACCTCAACATAAAGAAAACAAAAATACTCACAACTGGAGCAATAAGCAAATCATGATAAATGGAGAAAATAATGACCTTGTCAAGGATTTCATTTTACTTAAATCTACAATCAACGCCCATGGAAGCAGCAGTGAAGAAATCAAACGATGTATTCCAGTGGGCAAATCGGCTGCAAAAGGCCTCTTTAAAGTATTGAAAAGCAAAGATGCCACTTTAAGGACTAAGGTATTTTCAATAGCATCATGTGCATGCAAAAGCTGGACAATGAATAAAGAAGACTGAAGAAGAATTGATGCCTTTGAATTATTATGGTGGTGAAGAACATTGAATATACCACGGACTGCTATGAGAATGAACAAATCTGTCTTGGAAGAAGTACAGCCAGAGTGGTCCTTGGAAGAGAGGATGGTGAGATTTTGTCTTACATAGTTGGACATGTTATCAGGAGGGACCAGTCCCTAGAGAAGGACATCATGCTTGGTAAGGTAGAGGGTCAGAAAAAGAGAGGAAGACCCTTGACAAGACGGGTTGATATAGTGGCTACAACAATGGGCTCAAGCACAACAATGATTGTGAAGATGGCGCAGAACTGGGCAGTGTTTCATTCTCTTGTACATAGGGTTGCTTTGAGCCAGGACTAACTTGACTGCACCTAACAATAACACAGCAACTAAAGTAAAAAATAATTCCCAAATACATCAATGTTACAACATTCGCTTCCTAAAAAAAAAAAAAAAAAAAAAAGCAGATGGCTAGCTTGCATTAGGCTAGCTTGGCCTAATGTCCCCTGAAGGAGACCTCATAGCTGCAGAGGCCCCTGGAGGACCCCCAGATCTGCTTGCTCATTTCTTCCCCAAGTCAATGTCAGGGGAGTACCCACATCCAATCAAGGACCAAGTATTACATTTGGTTGCTGCCCATGACCTTTTGAGGAACCCAGCAGCCAGGGTCAATGACTCTCCAGGCCTGGGGGGTGAGGATGTTTGGATGGGGAGCTTGGTTATTGGGCTGGGAAGATAATTATTCATTATTGAGAACAAGCACAAGTGAAACACCATGACACTCAGGGCTTCATCCCTGGTAATTGATGGGCCCCAGTAATTGAGCACTTATGTCTCTAAGTGCTTTACATCGTTAATTAGATATACTCGGGAACCCTAGCAAGGGCGAGTCAGCATGAGCAGGGTTACCTCCAACAGAATGTGAGAAGCCGAGCTGCCCACTGAAGGTCACCAACATGTTTAAAGCCTGAGTGTAGGCCCAGGCCTGGGTGCCCAACTCTTGGGCCCAAGAGCAGGGTCCCAGGCTCCTCTCAAAGGGTAGAAGCCAAAGCCCAGCCAGAGGAAGGCTGGGGTGCCCACCAGGTCCTGGCTAAGCATTCCTGGGCCCAGGATTGGATTTAGCCTCCTTCCCTCAAGGGAAGCCCAGCAGGACATCAACCTCTTGACCCCACAACTAAGCACGCCCAGCGGCAAATATGGGTCCCCATCAGGTCATGAGTTGGATCCCAAAAATTGTCATTCAAATCAAATTTTAAATTCATTAACGAAGTTGTGTTCAAACTCCAGGTGAATCCTTTACCAAAGTAAAAAAATTATTTTGTTAGGTGAATAATTTGTCCCTAAGGTATCAAGTGGAAACCCTGGTGGCATAGTGGTTAAGTGGTACGGCTGCTAACCAAAGGGTCAGCATTTCAAATCTGCCAGGCGCTCCTTGGAAACCCTATGGGGCAGTTCTACTCTGTCCTATAGTGTCTCTATGAGTCGGAATCGACTCGACAGCACTGGGTTTGATTTTGTTGGTTTTAATGTATCAAGTTTCCACGAATTATGTTTTCTGAAAATGACCACATAGGAACAGGAGCGAAAAGCACAGAGTCTGGAATTGAACTACCTGGATTTGAGACTTTGCCTCACCACAGATCCCTCACAAGTATAAGCCTCGGTTCCTCACCTATACAATGGGGATTGTAAAATAGCTACCTCGAAGGGTGATTATGAGGAGTCCTTAAGGCAATGTCTGTGAAATGCTTAACTAAGTAGATGGCACATAACAATAAAAAAATGTTGCCTAGCTCTTTTTTATTATTATTGTGTGATTATTTATTAATTGTTATTATCTTTACTGCCAACCAGACAAACAAAACTGCACAGAATTTAGCTCAGGTCTAAGGACTCCTGCAGGCCACTCAGACTGCACTAAAACCTGGAAGAAGTCCCCATGGCCCCACCCATGACCATAAGCTTGGGGCGCTCATGGGGTGGGACTGTCAGATCAAAAGGGCTGGGGGCACTTGGAGCTTAGGGAGGGTGTCTGGGGCTTATCTATTCATTGTCCACCACAAAGCTCCAAGAGAATGGTAAGCTCAGTTCGCTTGTCCAAGGATCACCCCAGACTAGACTGTCTAGCTCACGACTGAGTGGCTTGATCACATTCCTTAATCTCTCTTTAACCTTAGTTTCTTTGCCAAATGAGAATAACACCAGTTTCCCAGAATGGTGATGACCGAATGGTATTCAGCATAGAAAGGCTTTGCTCAGGCGCTGGCATGGGGTGCTCTAGAGTAGCTGCTGGCTGGATAAGGCTGCCATCAAGAGTGCTAACCTGATCCTGAATGCTCTTCTGGGGCAGCTCCCAGATTTGGTAGCCTTCACCATGAGTGGGAATGGCCTAGCAAACAGGTCCAGGCCTCCACCAGGTCCAGGCCTGTCTGGATGATCCCACCCCCACATTGCAGGTCCAGAGTGGAGAGTCTTTCTCAGAGAGCAAGTGGAAGGCTGATTCCAGTGGCTCCCAGCTGAGAAAGGACCCATTCTGGGGGTACCTGCTTGGAATCCACTGTGAGCTGCTTCTGCTCCCCCCGGCCACGCTATTTTTCAAAGATGTGACCCAATGAAGCATTTACTGCTCCAATAGGGTGGAGATCTCCTCAGCAGCGCAGCCACACACGGCCTCTGCAGCAGCTGTTACCCTCTTATCTCTTCCCCAGGCCTTGCCAAAGACCTTCTTCATTTTCACACCCAGTGGTGGTTTATAATGCCTCTAACATGTTTCCCAAGAAAGGAGGCTCCACATGATCACAGAACCTCTGTGAAGAAGCCTTTTGTTTGATACAAGCTGTTTGGATTTTGGGTGTTTTCTTCTTTTTTGGAGAGCAAACAATTTTAATTACAATTATGATTTATTTATAGACAAATTGTGACTCCAGTCTGGAAGTTTTAATAGTTGAAAAGCAGTTCCACAGTGCTTGGCCAGGCAGTGTTGGCCTCTGAAATGACCACCCACTCCAGAGCACCCTTGTCTTAGTCATCTAGTGCTGCTATAACAGAAAACCACAAGTGGATGGCTTTAACAAACAGAAATTTATTTTCTCATGGTTTAGGAGGCTAGAAGTCCAAATTCAGGGTTCTGGCTGTCTGGGAAGGCTTTTTCTCTCTGTCAGCTCTGGGGAAGGTCCTAGTCTCCTTTCAACATCTATGGGCCTGATGTTCCTTGGAGATTTCTATGTGTCTTGGAATCAATCTTCCCCTGGGGCTAGGAGGTTTTCAGACCAGGTACCCCAGGTCCGAAGGATACTCAGCTCCCAGCTCTTCTTGCTTGGTGATATTGAAATCCCTCTTTCTCTGCTCTTTTCTCTCTGCTTTTATCTCTTGTAGAGTAGTGAGGGGCAGTGACTCAAGATATATTCCTCCCTAATCCTGAGTCACTAACATAATAGACATAACCTAATCCTCATTCACATGATCTAATCCTGCCTCATTAACATAACAGACAACTCACTCCTAAGTGGGAACATAACCACAGGAATAGAGGCTAGGATTTATAACACATCACAAAATGGAGGACAACCACCCAATACTGGTAATCATGGCCTAGCCAAGTTAGCATATATTTTGGGGGACACAATTCAATCTACAACAACCCTCAAACATGAGTAATTCTGGGGCAAAAGGAAGTAAGATGGGGGAGCCGGGGAGGCCCAGAAGGGGCTTCACAGCTGATTCATGGTGTATGGATGCCACTGCTGAATTGGCAAGGAGCATCTTACATGGTGGAGATGGGGTACCAGCCTGGAGTTGTGGAGAATGGGGACATCAGGCATCCCAACTGCAGGGGGACCTTTGTACTTGGTAGCAGGCAGTGTGGGCCGGGCAGTGCTGACTTTCTCATGAAGCCTTTAGCTCTTCCCCTTGACTTGCCCCAGAAGCATCCTCCAAGATTCTTAGCTGGCTCTGGAGCAAACAATCTCTTTTGTGAG
The DNA here is from genome assembly GCF_024166365.1 of Elephas maximus indicus. NCBI lineage: Eukaryota > Metazoa > Chordata > Mammalia > Proboscidea > Elephantidae > Elephas > Elephas maximus. The sequence continues at coordinate 123,338,117 of NC_064820.1, forward strand.
AAATCTTCACAGGTTAAAGGAGGTGGAGAAAGTTTGAGCCTGGTTCACTCCTCTGTCCAGATGCTCACAGTAGCTCCCATTCCGGAATGCTGCCTGCCGCATGATTCCCTGGGCCTCCGTTTGTTTCTGTAACGAGTATGGACAAACCTAGGGCACGGGGTGGCAGAGCCCTTGATCCTGCCTGGCTGGGTGGGATGTGCAGATATTCTTGGGCCTCAGAAGAGCCTATAATTCTACGTGGCTGCAGATTGTTTTGCTGGGGGGGGAGGGGTGGAGGTCTAGGAGGGCCCATTTCCTGGCACACTGCAGAATGTCTCCCAGCTATCCCCCTGAGCCCTCCCAATTGCCAATCTGGGGAATGCAGCAGGCACCTGGGCTTGCCAGCAAATCCCAAACCTTGCAGCTAGGATACCCCAGTTCTCCCACAGGACCCTGCTTCAGAACTGTCATGACAGGGATGCGTTTGTAAGCACCAGGGCCGGGTGTCCCTGCAGGAGGACTTGACACCGCATGCTCCCAAATCACAAGCAATGGCAGCGCGGCTGTCATCACATTTTGTTATTTTCTGTCTGCATTTACATAACATTTCTGCAAAGTGCTTTATAATCATTTCATTAGCCATTCATTTGCTTAATTACACAGCCCTCAATTCAGTTAGGAAATCTGATTTTAAATTCCAGTTTCCAAGACTGCAAGTTTTAATTCATGAAAACTTTTTTCCCCCTTAGAAGTTGGAAACATTTCCAGAATTTGAGCAGTGACTGGCTCAGGAGTGCAGAGTGAAAGACAAATTTTAAAAGCGGCTGCGGTGGTGGCTGAAGTCCCTGGGTGGAGCAAATGGTTAAGCGCTTGCCTTCTGGCCGAAAGGTTGGAGGTTTGAACCTACCCAGAGGTGCCTTGGAGGACAGGCCTGGTGATCTACTTCCAAAAGATCACAGCCTTGAAATCCCTGCAGAGCAGTTCTACTCTGCACACGTGGAGTTGCCACAACGGCATGGGGTAGACGCGACGGCAACCACCACCACCACCACCAACAGCAGCATGGGTGGGTGGCCTGGTTCTAAGGCTGCCCGGCACCCTGAAGCAGGAAGGGTGGCAGGGAGAGCACTAATGGTGGCGGTTAGACAAGGCTCAATTACTAAGGAAGACTCACAGTTTTCAAAATGACAGTGCTTACAAATCTGTGTTTTATTGCAGGCAAGGATACAATACAGCAGCAACACTGACAGTTCGAAAATGTATCACCGCCAAAGGCTGCCTCACAGCACAGTCTGGAAAGGCCAGGCCCAGGCTGCAATTGTACCCCCTCTAAAGGGTCACTCCAGATGAACTTTCTCTCTTGGGTAGGAACCGCTGACGTGCAGGAGCACCTTGGAACTAGGAAGGCCAAAATGGAGTCTTGGTGGAGGCTTCCTGTACCTTGCTGGTGGCATGGGCATATTTCTTGTGGCATACCCAGCCCTGATAGTAGAGGCTGTGGGAGCGGGGGAATCTCATGAGACCAGGTGCAAATCATCAATCTCTCTGTCATCAATAAACGATGCTGTCAAGCTGGTACAAATCACCCTGAAACTCCCTGGACCCGTGGTTACAGGCGACACTATTAATCAGTAAAATTTCTGCTGTAACCAGGGGTCAGAGCTGTGCAAGTATATCTCTTATTTCAGTAACAGCCAAGTCCCATTCCAGGCCTGTGTCCAAGAATGAAGAGAGCATAGAACCCGCCACCTGCCCTGACAGCATAAGCCTGGGGGGTTCCAAAGGAGCCACAGGGCTGAGTCTGCAAGGGGACAGTGCTCCCCACCCTGACTGTGGCCACAGCCCTCCCTCATCCCCTGTGACCATGGGTCTACTGCCTCTTTCTCCTCCTATCCATTCTTCATATCACCTCTGGTTCTGAGCATGCAAACTTGATCACATCTTGATTTGGACATCATCCTCTCCATGAGGCATTCCTATGCACCTGATTTAAAATCACAGCCCTCTTCCCACACCCTCTATTCTATTTTCCTGCTTCATTTTTCTTTTTCATTTATAGCTAGCATACTATTCATCTTAGTTTCCTAGGCTGCCATAACAAAATACCACAAATGGGTGACTTTAGAGAACAAAAATTTATTGTCTCACAGTATTGGAGGCTACAAGCCTGAATTCTGGGTATTGGCTCTAGGGGAGGCTCAATCCTTGTTGGTAGACCTAGGTATTCCTTGGTGTTGCTTAACTTGTAGACAGTTCCTCACATGCTCGCTTCCCCATATGTATGTCTGTCTGTGTCTCCTTTTTCTTTTTATAAGACACCACTCAGAAGTGAGTAGGTTTAGGACCCACCCTGCTCCAGAAGGGCCTCCAGTAGTATTAACATAACAAACTAAAACCCTTATTTCCAAATAGGGCCAAATTTATAGGTACAGGGGTTAGGAATTCAACATAACTTTTTGAGGGAAACAATTCAGTCCCTAACACTATACTTTGCTCTTTTGTCATATTTATTTTCTCTGTCTTCCACTAAATTGCAGGTGTCATAAGGCAGGAATTATCTGTTTTGTGCACAAGTTCCAGCTTCACCACACCCTGGCTCTGTAATTTTTTTATTGCACTTTAGACGAAGCTTTACAGAAAAATTAGTTTCTCATCAAACAGTCAGTACATACGTTGTTCTATGACATTGGTTAACAAACCCACGATATGTCAACACTCTCCCCTCTCAATCCTGGGTTCCCCACTACCAGCTTTCCTGTTTCCTCCTGCTTTCCAGTCCCTGCCCGAGGGCTGGTATATCCCTTCAGTCTTGCTTTGTTCCGTGGGCCTGTTTAATCTTTGACTGAAGGGTGAACCTCAGGAGTGACCTTATTACTGAGCTGAAAGTGTATCCAGGGGCCTTACTCTCAGAGTTTTTCCAGTCTCTGTCAGGCCGGCAAATCTGGTCTTTCTTTTTGAGTTAGAATTTTTTTCTGTGTTTTTCTCCAGCTCTGTCTAGGGCGCTCTATTGTGATCCCTGTCAGTGGTGGTAGCTGGGCACCATCTAGCTGTTCTGGACTCAGTCTGGTGGAGGCCATGGTAGATGTGGTCCATTAGTCCTTTGGACTAATCTTTCCCTTGTGTAATGGATTGAATTGTGTCCACCAAAAATGTGTCAACTTGGTTAGGCCATGTGTGGTTGTCCTCCATTTTGTGATTTTCCTGAGTGTTATAAATCATAATCTCTGCCTGTGGTTAAAAGGATTAGGGTGGGATGTAACACCCTTGCTCAGGCCACATCCCTGATCCAATGTAAAGGGATTTTCCCTGGGGTGTGGCCTGCACCACGTTTTGTCTCTCAAGAGATGAAAGGGGAGCAAGCAGAGAGTTGGGGACTTCATACCAGGAGCAGAGTGTGTCCTTCGGACCTGGGGTCCCTGTGCCTGAGAAGCTCCTCGACCATGGGAAGATTGAGGACAAGGACCTTTCTTCAAAGCTGACAGAGAGAGAAAGCCTTCCTCTGGAGCTGATGCCATGAATTTGGATTTGTAACCTACTAGACTGTGAGAAAAAAAAATTCTCTTTGTTACAGCCATCCACTTGTGGTATTTCTGTTATGCCAGCACTAGATGACTACGACACCTTGTATCTTTAATTTTCTTCATTCTTCCTTGCTCCTGAAGGTGTGAGAGCAGTGGAGTATCCTAGATATTTCTCACAGGCTTTTAAGACCCCAGATGCTACTCACCAAAGTAGAATACAGGACATAATATTCTCTAGAAAATATGTTATGCCAATTGAGCTAGATATTCCCTGAGACCATGGTCCCCACAGCCCTCAGCTCAGCAATTTAGTCCCTTAGGGAGTTTGGCTGTGTCTCTGGAGCCACCATGACCTTGCCTTGTACCTGGCTCTGTAATTTTGGTTGCAGCACTTGTCAGTGCTTCTGCTTCTTCCGATGTGAAACAGAGGTGATAATAATAGTTTCCTTAAGGTGAAGGATCCAATTAGCCAATTTTATATAAAACACATATTTATAAAATGGGTATTTGGTGGCACAGTAGTTAAGGATTCCACTGCTAACTAAAACGTGGGTGGTTGAAGCCATCAGCTACTCCATGGGATGTGGCAATCTGCTTCTGTAAAGATTACAGCCTTGGAAGCCCTCTAGGGCAGTTCTGCCCTGTCCTGCAGGGTTGCTGTGAGTTGGAATCCACTTGATGGCAAAGTTTTTTTTATTTTTATTGTGCTTTAAGTGAAAGTTTACAAATCAAGTCAGTTTCTCACACAAAAACTTATATACACCTTGCTACATACTCCCAATTACTCCCCCCCAATGAGACAGCCCGCTGTCTCCCTCCACTCTCTCTTTTCGTGTCCATTTCACCAGCTTCTAACCCCCTCTACCCTCTCATCTCCCCTCCAGGCACGAGATGCCAACATAGTCTCAAGTGTCCACCTGATCCAAGAAGCTCACTCCTCACCAGCATCCCTCTCCAACCTATTGTCCAGTTCAACCCCTGTCTGAAGAGTTGGCTTTGGGGTTGATTCCTGTCCTGGGCCAACAGAAAGTCTGGGGGCCATGACCACCAGGGTCCTTCCAGTCTCAGTCAGACCATTAAATCTGGTCTTTTTTGAGAATTGGGGGTCTGCATCCCACTGCTCTCCTGCTCCCTCAGGGATTCTCTGTTGTATTCCCTGTCAGGGCAGTCATTGGTTGTAGCCAGGTACCATCTAGTTCTTCTGGCCTCAGGCTGATGTAGTCTCTGGTTTATGTGGCCTTTTCTGTCTCTTGGGTTGTAATTACCTTGTGTCCTTGGTGTTCTTCATTCTCCTTTGATCCAGGTGGGTTGAGACCAATTGATGTAGCTTAGATGGCCACTTGAGAGCATTTAAGACCCCAGCTGCCACTCTCCAAAGTGGGTTACAGAATGTTTTCTTAATAGATTTTATTATGCCAATTGACTTAGTTGTTCCCTACAACCATGGTCCCCAAACCCCTGCCCCTGCTATGCTGGCCTTCGAAGCATTTAGTTTATTCAGGAAACTTCTTTGCTTTTGGTTTAGTCCAGTTGTGCTGACCTCACCTGTATTGCATGTTGTCGTTCCCTTCACCTAAAGTAGTTCTTATCTTCTATCTGATTAGTGAATATCCCTCTCCCACCCTGCCTCCCTCCCCCTTCTCGTAACCATCAAAGAATATTTTCTTCTCTGTTTAAACTATTTCTTGAGTTCTTATAACAGTGGTCTTATACAATATTTGTCCCTTTGCACTGACTAATTTCACTCAGCATAATGCCTTCCAGATTCCTCCATGTTATGAAATGTTTCACAGATTCATCAGTGTTCTTTATTGATGCGTAGCATTCCATTGTGTGGATATACCATAATTTACTTATCCATTCATCCATCGATGGACACCTTGGTTGCTTCCAGCTTTTTGCTATTGTAAACAGTGCTGCAGTAAACATGGGTGTGCATATATCTGTTCGTGTAAAGGCTCTTTTTTCTCTAGGATATATTCCAGGAAGTGCGATTGCTGGATCATATGGTAGTTCTATTTCTAGCTTTTTAAAAAAAAAAAAAAAATTTTTTTTTTTTAAGGGAGCGCCAAATCGATTTCCAAAGTGGTTGTATCATTTTACATTCCCACCAGCAGTATATAAGTGTTCCAATCTTTCCACAGCCTCTCCAACATTTATTATTTTGTGTTTTTTGGATTAATGCCAGCCTTGTTGGAGTGAAATGAAATCTCCTTGTAGTTTTGGTTTGCATTTCTCTAATGTCTAATGGTTGCGAGCATTTCCTCATGTATCTGTTAGCTACTTGAATGTCTTCTTTAGTGAAGTATCTGTTCATATCTTTTGCCTATTTTTAAATTGGGTTATTTGTCTTTTCGTAGTTGAGTTTTTGGAGTAGCACATAGATTTTAGAGATTAAGCACTGATGGGAAATGTCATAGCTAAAAACTTTTTCCCAGTCTGTAGGTAATCTTTTTACTCTTTTGGTGAAGTCTTTGGATGAGCATAGGTGTTTGATTTTTAGGAGCTCCCAGTTATCTAGTTTTTCTTCTGCATTGTTAGAAATGTTTTGTATACTGTTTATGGCAATGTTTTTTTTTGTTGTTAATAATATTTGTGTGTGTGTATCAGGAGCCTGCAGTGCTCCGTTGTAGAACTGTGATATTCTTGGCTCTTTTACTCAATATTTTTGATTAATGACTTGGCTGAGGACATTAATATGCTAATCAAATTTGGAGTTGATATACACACAGGGGTTAAATTTCCGTCAGGTATAAGATGATCTTCGACTGCATATACTGAGTCAATGTCTCTACTTGCTGCTTAAAACCCATCACTGGCTCCCCTGGCTTTCAGAATCCTCAGCTGGGACCCCTCTCAAGCTTGGCAAAACTGCCTTTTTTTCTCTCCCCACAACCCCGCATGTACCTACCATTTGCCACCACCAGCTGCCTCCTGGTCCCTTAATGAGCCTTGTACATTAACCCTCCCCCCCTTCATACATGCTGTCCCCCTGCCTGGAATTCCCTGTCATTCTTCTCCTTCCGTCACCAGCAACATCCCCCACACCCCCAGCACCTCAGTGTCTAACCATCTTTCAAGGCCCAGTTGAAATGTCACTTCCTCTGAATGCCCATCCCCACCCTACTTCCCCCAGACCAAATCCATTGTTATTGCACCTGCCCCTGCATTGTGACAGACAGAGTCTGTGTGACCACCTGCCTACGAGCTGTGAGGCCTCAAGGGAAAGGCTAAGATAATTTCTACAACCACTACAAGGGCTACCACCATCAAATGCCGGGCAGTGGGAAAATGGTTGACAGATTACCTTGTTTGATTTCCCAGTCTTCCCAAGAGGCAAGTATGTGAGTATCCTCATTTTAGAGAGGAGGAATGTGAGGCTTGGAGAGGCTGAGAAACTTACTTAGTGTCACACAACTAGTAAGCGGTAGAGCCAAGAGTCAAATCCAGACTTGATGACTCCAAAAACCTATCCTATTAGCCACCGCTACCTTGTGTCTCCTCCCACTAGCTTGTTTATATTTGTATATGCCGGGATGTTAGTGAAATACCACTTCCCCATGCCTCTGCTTTTCCCTCATTGCTCCTGGCTTCTCGCCCCACCCCTCGTTCTACTTGGTTGATGGATTTGGAAGAGGAAATGGGCACCATACCTGCCCCCAGACATCTCGTGCCCCCAGCTGCATTCAGAACTGCTATGTCCCCACCTGACTGGGTGGGCACAACAAACAACCAACCCACTGCCGTCTAGTCGATTCCGACTCATAGCGACCCTATAGGACAGAGTAGAACTGCCCCATAGATTTTCCAAGGAGCGCCCAGTGGATTTGAACCGCTGACCTTTTGGTTAGCAGCCGTAGCTCTTAACCACTGCACCATCAGGGCTCAGGTTTGAAGGAAGCACAAGTTTTATGGTTGAGTTGACTCCAACTTATGGCAACCCTATGTGTGTCAGAGTACAACTGTGCTCCATAGGTATAAAGCAGGCCACCAGGCCTTTCTTCTGAGGCAGCTTGGGGTGAGCTGAAACCTCCAACCAAGTGCATCAACCATTTGCACCACCCAGGGACTCCAGACACCAGCAGCGGGAACTGCAGACTGCCTCACGTAGCACTCTGGCCAAAAGCAGAGACGCTGCTTGAAGCAGGCACAGGATGCGCACAGGGCCCAGAAGCTGTGAGGCCCAGAGAACTTGGCCTGCCCCCAAAGGCCACAGCCTCACATTCTCTGCCAACTGGCCACAGGGCCACCTGCAGGATGCTAAGCAGATGGAGGCCAGGCCAGTGGGAGAAGTGCCAATGACAACTTCAAAACACCAGTTGTACCAAGGGACTACCATCTCCCTTAACCCCAGTCTCATTAAGCACCAGCAAGAGATCACCCCAAACTCAGGATCATTACTCTACACTGTTGCTCTAGCTTCTCCCTTGTTCCGGTGCCCTAGTTTTGTCCACAGAGCATCTCCGTTTTGTGCAGAATCTGGTCCTGCCCCTCCCTCTGCCATTCCTCACTATCTTTTCCTATCTTTGTTTGATTCAGGACATTTTTAACAGTGCCCAGGAAATATTTAATTTAATGGGACCTACTGAGTAAGCCCCACCTTCTCTGCCTTTAAACTCTGAGCCAATGAGATATAAGACACTAAGGCAGCTAAGAGACTACAAGGTCACCTCTATTTCTGAACAGGCTAAATCAGCGACCATGGCTTGCATCTGAGGGCAAGTGGGCTTTCTCATACTCTACCCCAAAATTAGGTACACTTGCCCACCCAGGCCCTGGGCTCTTCCACCAGTTCTGCCGCTGGGGCTGAGAAGATGGAAGAAAGCAGAGGCACAGGGGCTACCATGTGCCTGGCCAAGGCCCTCAGCAACTCCCTCCTCTCCACTTCCCTCTCTCTATGTAACAGTATCAGCAACTTTTATTAAGTGTCTATTGTGTGCAAAGCACTTTACAGGTAGCACTGAATTTAATCCTCACCAGCCCTCTGTTTCCCACTACAGCTGAGATCAGAGAGGCTAAGCTGGAGCCCCTTGCTGAAGGCCCCAGTGCCTCTGCAGGATCAGGGACCCAAGGAGTGTACCCTGACTTGGGATGGGTGGGCCTCAGCCCTGAAGATGCACCAGGTGACTGTGGGCAAAACTCCTCACCCCTCAGGGCCTCCGGTACCTGAGGAGGCCAGGCTGCCTCTCAAAGTCCTCAGAGGAGCAAATGAAGGCACCCTGAGAAGATAAAGTGCTTAAAGGACAAGGAGGCAGCAGGAGGAAAGGGAGGAGAAAGGAGGCCTACTCACAGCCAGGCAGACACAATAGAAAGCCAGTGACTGCCCAGCCTGGAGTTGCCCAGGTGCCCAACACACACGACTCACTGGGCACTGCCCTGCCTTCCATAGTCACTTGTCCATCTTGGCATCTGATCACCCAGCACCAGACACTGAGGCTCAGGGGATCTTAACACATTAGTGGCTTTTGATCCAGCCCTGTTTCCTCCAGTTAAAAATAAGGCTCATAAATTGAGGCCATGCCCTAGGGGACTGCAATGTTATAAGCTCATCACCTGATGATGTTCAAACCTAGTTATAAAAATATACAGCACCTCGGCACCAGGAAGTGGTGACCTACTTTATACCTCGTGGACTGATTCTCATTTGGCAGAGCAAAGTCCAGGTCCTCGTTCCGGGTTTAAATTCCCAACAACTTGTGGTTGTGCTGATTCCTCTTCTTAAGCCTGAGCCCCTAACTTGTGTGTTCTTCTCAGACTAACGATGGACATGCTCCACTCCTGGCCCACTCAGCAAAGCCCCACAGAGCACAGGTTCACTGGGAACCGGGGTTGGAGACTTCCTGGTTTTTCCTACTGTCTCCACCATCAGAGTGTTGGGCTCCTGGAGTGAGAAAGAAGGCTTTTCTCCGCCCTCGCTGAGTCTGGTACCCTGGACCCCAGCAGGATGAGCCCTGCTGGTCCATTGGCTTTTGTCCTCGCTCTTCTTATCCCTGAAAGTACAGTAAGCTCCAGAACTTCCCACCTTGGAGCCTCTCCTGGATCCATTCCTTCTTCATCCACTCATTCAACAAGTGTCACTGAGTTGGTCTGTAAGCCAGGTTGTGGCAGGCACCAGGGCACACAGATGTGAAATCAGCCCACATGGAGCCCACGGTCTAGTGGGGAGGTATGCATTTATTTACCTGGTTGTCACCTGAGTATACCAAACCCAAAAACCAAACCCACTGCTGTCGAGTCGATTCCGACTCATAGCGACCCTATAGGACAGAGTAGAACTGCCCATAGAGTTTCCAAGAAGCAGCTGGTGGGTTTGAACTGCTGATGTTTTGGTTAGCAGCCATAGCACTTAACCACTACGCCACCAGGGTACGAATTTACAACAGTGGTAAAGGCCAAGAAAGGGAGGCATGTATGTTGTCAGGCATCTGAACTGGCCAAAAACCTATGTGTGATTTTTCAGGCCTGGCCCCAGGCAATGACAAACGCTCTACCTGGCGGGCCTCGGGGGGAAGCTGTCTGCCCCAACCAGACTTGGTACACAGCCAGGGCATGGCAGTCTCTGAGGGGAGTTAGTCAAGGATGCAGGCACCTCTGGCCACCCATACTCTAATGCATAGCTGCATTCTGAGCCCACACCAAAAAACCAAACCCATTCCGACTCATACCCACCCCACAGGACAGAGTAGGACTGCCCATAGGGTTTCCAAGGCTGTAATGTTTATGGGAGCAGACTGCCACGTCTTTCTCTTGAGGGGCATCTAGTAGGTTTGAACCACCAACCTTTTGGTTAGTAGCCAGTACTTAACCACTGTTCCACCACCCACCACCAGGGCACCATATTCCGATCGCAGGTGCTTCCACTTTAGAGGCCTCTTTGCGCGGGCCTTGGTGCGGCCTTCCTCAGGTACCTCAGGTCAAACCTCCTAATCAGGGGGAAGGGGAGGAACCTTGAAGACGTTTTTGCTTGTCTGACTCTGTACTCAGTTACTTTTCCGTTCCTAGCCCTTCCCCTTCCCCCTTGGTCCATAAAACTGCAGAAGCGTTTTGTTTAGGGTTTCCTGGGCAGTGAGATGGGGCACCACGTCTGCGATGATCCACCTGGCCATCATCAGAAGAATGGAACAGGGGAACGTTGAAGTCTTCTCCGGGTTAACCTCTAGCTTATACCATCACAGTAAGCGATTCAAGGCTTGACTGTTTCTTTTTTGGCTTGTTGTCTTAATCTGCTGCTTCAACGCCTGGGTGAATCTCAGCTCAGCTCAGCTCAGCTCTGGACACATGGCACTAAGAGAGCTGACAGCATGGAGGTTGAATCCAGTCACTGAAGTTAGGGAAGGCTCCCTGGAGAAAGCTGAGGGAAGTGAGATCTGAAGACAGGAGGAGGCAGCAGGGTGGGAGTGTTGGGGGAGGAGAGTGCAGTCAGGAACTAGGCTATGGAGCAGAGTGTGGGAGGTCAGCCGAGGAAGGTCCCCCCCACCCCCTGGGGTCACCTGACCATAGGTCCCCTCAGCCAGTGACAGGTAACCTTGCACCCACCCTGCCAGAGTCTGCAAGGGCCCTGTTCTTAGGTCTCCTCCTGGTCCTCCTCCTCTAACACCCCTGCCTCCAGCAGGCTGGACACACAGTGGGTGTGTATGTAGCAAGCCCTGTCTAGGTTGAACTAAAGAACAGTTCTTCATTTTTCTATTAACCTTCTTAAGCTCTCAAGGTGTACGTAGCCTCTGTGAGGGCACACAATAGCTCAGAATCCCTATAGCGCAGGGCCACGTGACCGGTCAAGGTTGGTAGAGATGACAGGGTGTACGCATTCTGCCCATCACACTCTGCCTTTCAGTCGCCTTGGGGGCAAATGCCAACACCTACCTCTGCCTCTCAATGTGGATTTCGAATATACTCTTCTTGGTTTTCATTTTTTAAAGACATATTTTTCCCCTGGCAAAAAGGATAAGGAGATTGTTTGCTTGCTGTGGAAGTAGGGAGCCCTCGTATTTGACAGACTTAGAAGTTTGGCCTGAGAATTGAGATTGCTCCTTTCTACCTGCTGCCTCCTGGTTGTTTTCAGCTTCTCACACATCAGTGGTGTCAGATATCCCTGTCACCTGAGCTGTGTGTGTCTAGTGTGCCTGTTGTGGCTGGGTCTGATGAGGTTCCAGGTAGAGGCCTCATAGGTGCTGCATCTGGAAGGATCCTTGGGGGATGGTCCCGTAAACATGGTGGGTGTGTGACAGTGGTAAGGACAGCCCAAGGCAACACAAAGTGTCTCTGTCCCAAGGAACCCATAGGGCCTCTCAAAAGCCAACTGTCGGACCTGGGGGATGCAAGGTCCTTCTCCGGCATAAACGCCCCATCACCACATTGTGCCTTCTCTCCTTCCACATTTTAATCACAGTAATCTTCTCACATGGGGTGGAGCTGGCACATTCTGCCCTTATCCTTGAAGGGCTCTGGCCTTATTTGTGGGTGCAAGTTCTAGTGAGGTCCCAGCAACTTCCTCACGCTAGAGCTGGGTCTCTAATCATTTCCAAGGCTGTATCCCAGCCCTGTTTGTGGAAATGCCTAATCTTCCATATGGGCCTCTTGGAAGCAGTTTCCCTGCCTCTCCTCACATTCTGCCAGGTCAGGACCGCCCCCCCCCCCCCCGCCACCTGCCCCACTGCAAGACCTAGGACATGAGCTGGGAGGAGTCTCCAAATCTCCAAGAGCTAGAACTTGGCATTAGAGGGTGTGGCTAAATAGATTATTACTGCTATCCTTTATGAAACAATTAGAGTATAATTAAGTCAATGAATTGGGCAATGAAGTCAATGAATTGGGCAGCTTCCCACTGGTCTTTCATTTATTTCCCTCAAAAATAGTACTATGAAATATGTAGGTAGGTTAGGCGGGTTTTACTAACCCCATTTGCTAAGAGAGGAAACTGAGGCCCAGAGAGGCTGTTTGACTTGCCCAAGTTTTCTCAGCAGTCAGTGCCCTGCCATGAAGCCCTAGTACTGGGTTCCCTGCACACGGTCTCGTCCAGGAAACAAAACTAACACACAGATAGGGATGCACTTTGTCCCCTACCCTCCGCTCCCCGATTATAAAAGCTCTCAGAGAGAGACAGGTTGGCGGTGCCTACCCTGCTTTTACCAAAACACACCTCCAGAGGATCTGGCTGGAGAGGCGGGTGTGGTTTTTGGGGTCTGGCATGTACCTGGCCACATGCAGAGCTCCCAGGACAAGAGAAGGATCAGGTTGTACAGGATGAATGTGTGGTGTCTCCCAACCTGACCACGAGGTAGCTCTTAAGGACTGGAGATGGGTGTCGGGCTTCCCAGGCCCTCTGCGAAGTGTGTCTGCTGGTTAATGACCTGGGGAGGGCCAGGGCTCTGAGGGGGCAGACAGAAGTGTCAGGGCCAGAATGTAGAAGGGTAGACGTGGACAGCCCTGGGCACAAGTGAGGAGAGAAGTAAGGACCCTGGGAGGCCCAAGCTGACCCATTCTCAAAGAGGAAAAGGATACGTGTCTCAGCCCAGACTCCAGTAGTCCTGGCTAGGCCTGTCCTGGAAGGGGCCTCTGGAAACGGGGCCCCCATCTCTATGTTCAGAATCCCTGTGCTCCTGGTACCCTGCCTGCCCTGCCTGATGCATTATTAATGAGGCAGCCTTCATTGCCAGTTTTTGGATAGCTAATTTGTTCCTACAATCATGATTTCAAATATCACATGAATAATTCAGAAAATTATTTTACTGTAGTTAGATAAGCCTGCTAGTTGTCAGATATCTGAATAAATTAGCTCCTCCATTGGCATGGCGGGGTGGTGCTAGCTGGGCAGTGGGGGACTAACCCAGCCACCGCGGCGCTCAGAACTTGGATTCAGGGGCCAGACCTGCCTTGGGGCTGTGGGGGAACAGCTCCACCATTTGTCACAGAGGAGCCTGGTTGCGGTGGAGGGTGGGCTGGTCACAATGGCAGTCAGAGTCCTCTCCCCAGATCTGGATTAGAGATGCATATGGCTGCTCACCAAGCCCCAGCTGGTACAGAATGACCCCTCCAGCTCAGAAATGGAGACAAGTGTCCATCTTCCACCTGTGAAGTAGCTGGCTGTGCCATGTGGCTGTCAGACATGGGAAGGTCCCCCTACTACCCCTCCTCCCCTACTCACTCACTTGTAAAGACCCCCTTCAGGAAAGTAGGGCATAGGTAGAAATTCACACATCCTGGCTCCATCCCTTACTATGTTATATCAGAGAATTTGCTTCACCTCTCTGAGCCTCAGTTTCTTCATCTGTAAAGTGGGTACAATATTTCCAGAACTGCCTCACTCACTGGGTTTCTGTAAGAGATTAAAATGAAGTAATAGATGTGTAAAAACTTTGTAAACTATAACAAAGCAAACACCAAACCAGTTGCCTTCAAGTGGATTCCAACTCATGGTGACTCCGTGTGTTTTAGAGTAGAACTGCTCCATAGGGTTTTCTCAGTTATAATATTTTACAAAAGCAGATCGCCAGGTCTTTCTTTTGTGGAACTGCTGGGTGGGTTCAAACTGCCGACTACTAGTTTAGTAGTTGAGCAAAAACTGTATGTGCCATGTAGGGATCTTATAGAATATTGCAAAATATAAGGGTTACTCTGTGCCTCCTCCTTCCAGACAGAGCCTTCTCTCGTCCCCCCTTCATACGTACCTGAGAAAAGGTAAGTCCAGTCCCTTTCCCTAACACCCATGCTGGTATCTGAGAACCTAAGCAGTTCACCATTTATGGAGCAATCGGTCATCATATGCCAATCACTGCCTCTGACTTCAGTCCTTTATGCTCCCAATATGCAGCCATTCTTCAGAACAACCCTGGCTGGGACAAGGTGTCACCTGTGAAGGGTCCCTGCTTGCTGTGCCCACCTGCACCAGCAGCAGCAAAACTTCCAGTCTTTGAGGATGGAGCCAGCTCTGGTATAACCATCTGTCTGAGAAGAACCATGGGTGAAGGCAGATGAGTTAAGGCCCCGTTAGAGGCAGGCTGAGAACCCCAGACCAGGAAAAAGAGGAGGCCGTGACCTGGAGTATTACCGCCCATGCTAGGCACCCAAGCAATGGCATGTGCTAACCAAAGGCCTATTGAAAGAATGACTCAGTCCCTCAGTCCAGCTCCATAGAGGAGGCCCCGGCCATAGGGGAGTCCCAGCTGGAGCTTAGGTTAAGCCTGAAGGTGAGGAGCAGCTGGGCCAGGGCCTGCGAGGCTGAGAGTAAGATCAGCACTTGGGCACCCAGGGCCGCTGGCTGAGGTGCAGTTAAGGTCTGGGGCCCCACTCAGGGGAGGGCAGCCTGGAAGGATGGGAGAGAGGACCAAAGGCCAGGGGGTGCAGGGTCCAAGCTGGGGTCCCAGGGAGAGTGAGGGCAGGGGATGTGGTCGAAGGCAGCATAACGAAAAGACTAATAACACAGGTTCTGGCTCAGACCTTGGTTCCATCCTGATGCCACATTGGGCAAGAGATGCGGCCTTTCTAGACTTAAGTTTTCTCATCTTTAAAGTGGGTTTAGTAATCACTCAGCTCCAAGCATTGTGGTGGTGGTGGTGGTGATGGTGTTAGCTGTCATCAAGTGGGCCCCCAGCTCACGGTGGCCCCGTGCACAATGGGATCAGGCTGTTGTGAACCACAGGGTTTTCATTGGCTCATTTTCAGAAGTAGATCACCAGGCCTTTCTTCCTAGTCCATCTTAGCCTGGAAGCTCTGATGAAACCTGTTTAGCATCATAGCAACATGCCAGCTTTCACTAACAAATGGGTGCTGGCTGTGCTTGAGGTGCTTAAGCTGGAAGTCAAACCTGGGTCTCCGGCATGGAAGGCGAGAGTTCTACCACTGAACCACCACTGTCCCCTGCACTGTTGTGTAGATGACACGAAATAGTGCCTTGGAAGCAGCTCTCACACTGCCTAGCATACAGGGAGGGCTCAGTAAATGTTACCTACTGTCACTACCGAGATCATTGTACCTATTATTATTATGATCATCATTGGTTCCCAGGAACTTCTCAGCTGCCCTAAACTGCAGAACTTCACTCTGGAGTCCTGGTCCGGCTGGCACTGAGACACAGGGGTAGGGGATGTGGACACTGCCCACCCCTTTCAGCAGCTCTTCCCGAGACTAACAGTGAGTGTCTTCTCCTCCATTGACCACTGCCTACCACCTAGGAGCCCAGAACCTCCTCGTTGTCTTCACCTTTCACCGTAGCCTTTTTCTCTGTGTCACACCCTCAGGTCCAGCTTAGATGCTCTCAGGGATGCATAGTGGGAGGGGCAGAGGAGACTCGACATCCTTAGAGACACGTGGCTGATTTAACTGAGGGCAACTATTGAAGCACCCAGGGCCGGCCAACTGGGGCCTGTGGAGGGCATCCTGGGGAGGCATCTGAGGGCTGTGCTGCCCTCTCTCTGGGGGAGCTTGAGGAGAGTGTGGGGAGACCAGACCTGCCCAGGGAGGAGGGGTCAGAGTACTACCCCAGGACCCTATGGAGGGAGGAGCAAGGGGATGGCCAGGCTGAGATTCTGGATGCAAACAGAGCTGCTGAGCAAGCCATTTATTAGGATCTTGGCGACAGGTGTTTAAAAGGAAAAATATTTGCATGTGTATGTTTCTTCAAAATGATTAATATTCAAACTAGTGTTGGAGAGCCAAATCACTAAAGTGTAACTAGGCAGAAAACTTCTCTGACAGCTTGTAATTTTCAGTCCCTTCCACCATTCCCCTCCCACCTCATTCCCTGAAATATCTCTGTGCTTATACAAACTTGTTCTGAAATGGCAGCAGTTCTATGGGAATTCATTTCTGATACTCACCATGCTGTGACACCTGACCCTCTAGGTCAAAAGGGTGGCTTCTCTGTGACCAGCCAGCTCTAGATTCCCACCTCCTGACAGTCCCCCCTCCCCACAGGGCATCCCCCTGCTCTTCACACCCCAGAGACCCCATCCTACCACACAGAGCCAGCAACTTCAGCATCACCCCCTTGTCTGCAGAACAAAGTGTGAACTCCTCTTCTGGAAATTGACAGGAGGCCCCAATTAGCTTCCCATCCCTATGGCCTTTGCTTACCTCTGTCGCAACTGGCTTAGGCCCCGAGTCTCCTGAGCACAATCTATTCACCCCACCGGCTGTCATTCATGCTGGCCTCAACAGGACTGCTTTCGCTGCCCTTGCACCGTCTTCTTTCAGAGTTCTTCAGGGCCTGCTTCCCCTTAGCCAAATATAACTTCATTTTACACTTTAGAAAACTAACCTGGAAGAAAGGAATTTTGATAGTTATTTTTATTTCTCAGCTTTAGATAGAGCAGACTTTAAATGTGCCATTCCAGCTTAGAGATTGTTTCTAATCTTGTAAGGTACGCATGGAGGGATGAAGTTCACAGCAGCTTTGATCTCATAATCTTTGACAGACCTTGGGTTCTATACGGAGATGGATAGGAAGCCAAGGCCATGCAGGTCTCCCTGGCACCCAAAGGCTCTCAGAGGCCCCCAGACCTCTGCTATTGACTCACAGATCTGAATCTAGCCACTGCCTTTCAGGTAGGGAGAGCAGGTGCCCCCTTCACAGGTGTGACCATGATGAAAAACATTAGGGAACAACCATCCAACTTCTCTTCCTCTCTCCACCTTCTCCCCAAGCCCATCCTCAACTGGGAAAATGCCAGCTTTTGTGTGATCAGTCAGATTTATACTGGGAAGGACAGAGACACACAAGCTGGAAGAAGAAAAACTGATAAAAGCAGGAGGAGAGGCAGAAGAGATCAGGGCACCTACAGCGTCTGGGTGGAATGTCGTTAAGGGTGGGGCACAGCTGCATGTGGGTGGGATGCTGACAGCAAAGGTAGAGAAAGAAGGCTTATGAATTTTTGCTATGCTTTATGAATGGAATCTCCCTTTGGAGATTCAGGTTTAGATTGCTGTGCAATTATATTTAATTTCTAAACTGATACTTTTTTGAAAGCAAAGTTATACCCAGACGGGCCCATGAGGCAGCCTAACTTTGTATGGCTTTCAGGGCCCAGATACTCCCACTGAGAGAAGTGGGAGCATCCATGGTCACATACATGTCATTTACAGTTCAGCTAGTGACCACACCCAGACAGTGCCATTTCTCCTAGGGAATCCTAGAGTGTGGGTGAAATTACACTCACCACACACCCAAACATAACATGAGAAGGTTAGACATAAGTAAAAAGTAATGCAATTTGGGGGCACCCCACTACATGACCATTAAGAAAATTGCCCTGAAAGATACTGAAGCTTAGAAGAAAATCCAGACCAAAAAGAGAAAAATTAAAAAGAAAACCTCAGTATAATATATCAAAACATATAGGGTGTTGCTAAAACTGCATTATTCTAAGTTTCTATGTCCCTGGGAAAGACTAAACACACACACACACACACACACACACACACAGAATAAACTAAGTTTCTACATTAAAGACCTCAGAGATGTAATAAGTTAAGAGGCCAAGAAAATTAGGAAAGCAAGCAATAATACAGCTGAATAAACAAGGCAGGAAAAATGAGTATTGATGGCCAAAACTGATAATTAGGCCTTTGGAAAAAATCCACAAAGCCATTAGCCCAACTGATCAAATAAAGGACAAAAATATAAACACAATCAGAAATGAAACATGAGCTGCAACAAATAATACAAAAGAGATTCGTGAGATTTGGGAGGGAGTATCAATCTCATTTATATAAATAAGTACGTGGCTATCTGGGAGAAGTCCAAGATTTGTCATTGGGTTACCTCCATGTGTCAGCTGTTGGACTACATTTATCACATTTCTCAGGTCTACAATTTCTCAGAAGGGCATCGGTGGTTCAGTGGTAGAATTCTCGCCTTCCATGCGAGAGACCCAGGTTCAATTCCCGGCCCGTGCATGCCATGTGCAGCCACCACCTGCCTGTCTGTCGGTGGAGGCTTGTGTGTTGCTATGATGCTGAACAGGTCTCAGCAGGGCTTCCAGACTAAGATGGACTAGGAATAAAAACCTGGTGATTCACTTCTGAAAATCAGCTGGTGAAAACACTTGGATCCTAACAGTCCAATCTGCAACTAGTCATGGGCAGCGTTTCGTTCCATGGTGCATGGGGCACTCATGAAACAACCACAATGTTTTCTATAGTAGTTTGGTCTACTTGCTCTGTCATTCTGAGAGTTCAATGTACAGTTAGGGGCATTTCTGTCCATCTTTCTTCAGTTGTGCAAATGGTTTGCACTTGACTACTAACATAAAGGCTGGCGGTTTGAACCCACCCAGTAGCACTGTGGAAGAAAGGCCTGGAGATCTGCTTTAGTAAAGATTGCAGCCAAGAAAACTGTATGGAGCAGTTCTACTCTGTAACACATGGGGTCGCCATGAGTTGAAGTAGACTCAACGGCAACAAGTTTTTATTTTTTAGTTTTCTTGCATCTATTTTGTGGCCATGGTGTTTAAGGCACACATTTGGTTGTGTTGGGCCGTCGTTACTTCATATTTTGATTTATGTTTTACCCTTCTCTTATAACGTTGTGTGCCTCGCTCTACTCTTTGCTACCAAATATGCTTTATCTGTTATAATGTAACTCATGTTTTGTTTTTTTTTCCCCCATAGACGACACATCTTAGGGGGAAATTTTATCTTTTACTATTTATGTGTTTTGATTTGTTAGAGTTTCTATAGACAACATAGGTTTTTTATTTTGTTTTAGGATTCATTCATAGATTTTTTTTCACGTATTATTTGTTACTCAAGTGTACGTGCAGGCTGAATGATTAGCACTGGGGACACTGGGAGGAACATGGCTTCTGGCTCTGCCCTCACAGCCCAGTGAAATTCCTTCTTTCAGCAGGGAGGTCGGCTCAGCTGAGTTTCATGTTAGAAATGCACAGAGATGGCATACTCTGTCTCAGTAAAGGAAGAGTGAGGCAGAGGAGAAAAGTAAGACGAGAAAGACCACAAGTGAAGAAGAAAGGAAAAGAGGCAAGAAAAGGCAAGGGAAGTACTTCAGTGTTGTGGTTAGGGTGTTAAAGATTATTGATACAAAATATTGAGAGAAGTGCTGTTTTCTTGCCACCAGAGGCAGAAGATGGCCTGTTCCACCGGCCAGAAGGAATCTGGATGGTAGAGGGATTAGTGCCATGGGCAATTGCCATATTCCTTTCCTAGCATTCTCCAACCCCAAATCCCTTCCCTTCTAATCCACTGTCTTTGCCCCCAGGGAGCCTGAAAGCAGCAAGTAATGTTCTTTGTTCTCAAACTCCTCTGAGTGAGCCAAGTCCCCAAACCCTCCATTCTCATCATAACAGGGAACTCCCCAGTGATTGCTGGGAAAAATTGGGCTCCTCCCTAGAGCAGTGTACCCACTTTCTGTCTTTGAAGGTGGTGGGCCATCACCTGATGCCTCCCATGCCCCTGACATAACTCTAACATATGTGCCTCTGACCTGTGAGAGAGGGCTACAGATCCCACAGCCTTGGAGACCATCCCATTCAGTTGGCAGGTACAGTGTGGCAAAGATACCTGCTCAAGCTGCCAAGCTGGCAGCCTGATCCATTGGCCCTCTGGGTGGGCATTGGTACTGTCCTCACTGGGCAACAAACTCTGCACCCAGATGGGACAGCCAAGCCTGAGACCACTCAG
The DNA here is from genome assembly GCF_024166365.1 of Elephas maximus indicus. NCBI lineage: Eukaryota > Metazoa > Chordata > Mammalia > Proboscidea > Elephantidae > Elephas > Elephas maximus. The sequence goes on from NC_064820.1 coordinate 123,358,252, forward strand.
CATCCAGTCTGCTGCCCTGCCCTGCTACTGCCAGGAGCCTTCTCACTTTGATTTTCAGCTCCCATCCAGCCCTAGAGTGAGTGCATCCATCACCCCTATGGCTTCCACCCTGGAACCTTCAGAATTTAAGAGGCCTTTGCTGAAATATGCTCTATTAATAGAAGCCACGGGCCTAAGCCCTCCCCTGACTGTCTCTGGACTGGAATTTCTAACGTAGCCAACTTTATCCTAATCATCATTGGTCATGAGGGGTGGCCCTAAAACCCCATAAACCAAGCAGCATGGGGAAGGGATGAACAGGCTCAGAAATAAATTATAAACCCTGGTGGCTCTGTGATGTGATTCTGAGGCTCAAGGACTTGGGACAGTTACCATTGCCCAGGCTTAGGAACCTCCCCTGGCAGCTCATTGCAGAGGGTTGGGAGTTGGGGTAGGATGGGGGGTGGGTTGGTACCATGCTTGTATATGCTGTATAGGGAGCAGTGGCTGAGTGGACCCCATGGTATCAGAAAACATGGGTGAAGCAGCAGCTTCCATTGTATGAGAATGCGACTCGCTCCAGGGCATGTGTCCCCACTCCATCTACCTTCAGAGGCAGCACACAGCAAGCACAGCCAACATCTCTGCCCCAGTCCTGGGTTTGTCTCCAACAGTGTCCACTGAAAAAGCTAAGAGCTGTCTACTCACCATCTCACTGAAGACTTACAGCCACCTTATAAGCCAGGTTTTATTATTATTCCCATTCTTCAGGTCAAGTCACCAGCCCAAGATCTCAAAGCCAGAAAATGGCAGAACTGGGGTTTGAACTTGGGTGTCTTTGACTGCAGAGTCTGTGTTTTAAGTACTTCATTCCACTTCCCTCCAGCACATAATCAGGGGCTGGAGGGGAGGCCAGGCCTGGGATCTTTTCTGGACCCTATGTTCTCTGAGTCCCTTCTCCATCCTAGTTAGACCCACTCAGAAAAAAGAGGATATCCACCATGTTGGGCCAGCTCTTGAGATCAAGAGCCTGGTGAGTCCAAGGCTCTTGCTTAAGGCCTGTAGGCCAGAGGTGGGGGATGGCTGGCCTGCAAACCTCCCATATTCCAGCTGTACTTGAATCCCAGACACAGCCATCCACAGAGATCAGAGGTACCCCAAAGGCTAGATGGAGGGCTCAACTCCCCTCTCAGCATCCTACTGCACCCTCAGTCCCAGAGGGCAGGGCAGGTGCGCGGATTCCACAGCCCTTCTGTGACCTCCCCTAGCTCAGCCCACTGGGCCATGGTAGTCCGGCGTCAGTTATCCACACCCCTGTCAAGGGTTCTCTCTAAAGCTTAGCCACAACAGGGACTGACACCCATTCTTGCCCCCAGACACCTAAGACTGGCTTTGGGATACATCCCAGGGTCTGCATTTCTATTTTTTGTAGCTGGAAAAACCCTGCATAAGTTTCCCCCTGCTAAATTGTTTGATGCTGACCAGGGCCAGGAGTGTACAGAAACTAGAATGAAAGTTAAATATTGTCTCAGACAGTTCACACTTGGAGAAAAGCTGCCTGGGATGCTGAAACCTTGGGAACACTCTGAAAATTTTGAAACCTCAGAAGTGATGAAAAGGGGTGCCTGTGACTAATCCTGGGAGGACCACATTCATTTGTAAATCTTCATTATTCCTATTTAACATTTCTGAGTCTCCCTAACACCAAAAAAAAAAAAGAAAAAAAAATCAACATGGACCTTGGTTTTGGGCTCTCTTCATCAAATCGTCTATCTTACTGGGAAACCTGGAGATTTGGAACTCTCAGATCTGCTGCGTGTCTACCTCAGTGTGTCCCTAAGAGATCCCTAACCTACGTGTGAATGTGAGGGATGGGGTGAGGTGGATATGTGGGATACTGATAGCTGGGCATGTGCAGTCCCAAACTCCCTGAACCTCCTTGTCTGTGCGGTCAGGTTGGTTCCCAGGGAAGGTCACTCAAGAAGTTCATGAGCCAGGCACCCAACCTTGCTACCTGGCCCTCCTCAGCAGCAGCTGAAACGCACAACCTGAGCCTGCCAGCATAAGAGGGGACCGGTCCCACCTCTGCCACTGCTCCACCCAGACTCACACATCTGCAGTCTCCACCCCAGCAGGGCTCTGGAATGTTTGCAGCCTTGGAAATAGTCAGAACGTGCTAAAAATGCAGTGACAACAGCTGTCCTTGGAGGATATTTTTAAGTGTGGTAGGATCTGAGAGTCATTAGTGCCAGAACTGTGGCGTTCATCTTATTTTTACAGACAAACTGCTATATCTCAGGTCACACCCTCAAACACCCACACCCTTGTGTCCAGGGCTGAGACCCTACCCCCTAGTACTGGGGACCACAGCCAACAGTACCCTGAGGGCTGTCCACATTAGGTTCCAAATCTGTATTCCACCTTGGACAGAGTCTAGTCTGCAGAGGTAGGTCGCCCACGTCATTCACTTCTCCCAGCATGGGCACATTTGAAGGAGAGCATTTCCCATGAGGCCCATCCAAGGGAATGGTAATGTTTGGGGCCCTCTGGGCATGCAGGCTATGCCTGGTAAAGGGACCCTCCGATGGAACAGGCATGGCTGGCCCCTCCGATCAGTGTCAGAGGCCCAGGCTGCAGGGGACCTGAGCTCCATCAGCGCCCACTGATGCAAGTGCTTTCTGGCTTCGGAGCAGGACCTGGCTTCTTCATTGCTCTGATGTACTGGATGAAGCAAGCACCCTGGGGAGAGAGCTTGGGAACTGCAGAGGAAAGCAATGACTTCTGACACCAGCCTTCTGGACCTGGACCAACCTTCCTAGGTTAAGGGCACAGCCCTTTCACACAACTGCCCTCACTTCAGGCACCAGCTGCAAGTTTGGGGGTACCTAGGCCATTCTCACTTCTGACCAGCTGACTACAAATTCAGGGAGTCCTACTACCTTGTCAGGTTGATAATTCACTAGAATGATTCACAGAACTCAGGAAAGCACTATACTTATGATTACAGTTTTGTTATAGCAAAAGGATAAAAATCAGAACCAACCAAAGGGAGGGACACATAGGGTGAAGTCTGGGAGGGTCCCAGTCATGAAGCTTCTGTTTCCTGTCCCCAGAGAGTCAGGATGTGTTACCCTCCTGGCACACTGATGTGTGACAATATGCAGAATATTGCCAACCAGGGGAGCTCACCCAAGCTTCAGCATCCAGAGGTTTTATGGGGTTCCATTACATAGGTACGATTGACTAAATCATTGTCCACATGGTCGAACTCAATCTCCAGCCCCCTCTCCTCCCGAGAGGTCCCACTGAAAGGCCCAGCCAACCCTCTAATCACATGGTTGGTCTTTCTAGAGTGGTCTTTCCCAGCCTGAGTCATCTCATTAGCACATACTATTTAGGGGCCCACCTAGAGTCACCTTGTTAGCATGACCTATCACGTGTGGTCCAATGGGCCCACCATGAATAGCAAGGACACTCCTGTCACTCAGGATATTCCAAGGGTTTAGAGGCTATCTCCCAGGAACTGGGGCCAAAGGCAGTCAAATTTCTTATTGCACAACTCTGTACTTTTCAGAATTGCCCCCCAGATGACTTTTCCCTTTAGATCAGCACTGTCCTATACAAATATAATGCAAGCCACAAATGTAATTTTAAATTTTCTAGTAGTCACATTGAAAAAAAAAAGTAACATTAATTTTAGGAACCCTGGTTGCACAGTGGTTAAAGCACTCAGCCGCTAACCAAAAACCCACCAGCTGCTCCGAAGGAGAAAAACATGGCAGTCTGTTTCCTTAAAGATTTACAGGCCTTGGAAACCCTATGGAGCAGTTAGAGTCGCCATGAGTTGGAATCAACTCAATCACAGCGGATTTAACATTAACTAAAAAAAAATTTTATCGTGGTAAAATATATATAAGAAAACGTTTGCCATTTCAATCATTTTTAGCATACAGTTCAGTGACAGTAATTATGTTCACCATGCTGTGAAACAATCACCACTATCCATTTCCAAATTTTTCATCATTCTTAACAGAAACTCAATACCCCTTAAGCAATACCCCCATCTCCCCTTCCCACTTCCCCCTGGTAACCATGAATAAATGTTAGTTTCTAGGCATTTGCTTATTCCAAATATTTCATCTAAATGGGGTCTCGTGATGTTTGTCCTTTTGTGCTTGACTTACTTCACTCAGCTTAATGTTTTCAAGGTTACTCCATGTTGTAGTATGTATCAGAACTTCATTTCTCTTTATGACTGAGTAATATTCCATTGTGTGTGCTGTATTTTGTTTATACATTCCTCTGTGGATGGGCATTTAGATTGTTTCCAGCTTTTGGCTATTGTGAATTGTGCTTCTATGAATATGTGTGTACATGTACTTATTTGAGTTCCTGTCTTCAATTTTTTTTGGTATATATCTAGTAGTGGAATTGCTGGATCATATGGTAACTATATTTAACTTTTTGAGGAACCATCAAACTGTTTTCCACTGCGGCTGCACTATTTGACATTCCCACCAGCAATGGACGAGAGCTCCAATTTCTCCATGTCTTCGACACTTGATATTTCCCACTTTTTCTGATAAGAACCATTCTACTGGGGGTAAAGTGGTATCTCATTGTGGTTTTGACTTGTATTTTTGTAATGACATTAAGTATCTTTTCATGTGTTTATTGGCAATTTGTATATCTTCTTTGGTGAAATATCTATTCAAGTCCTTTGCCCATTTTTAAATTGGGTTGTCTTTCTGTTGTTGAGTTGTAGGACATAAATTTTAATAATTCATTTTATTTAAGCCAGTGAATCCAAAATACAATTATTTCAACATGTAATCAATACATAAAATGATTAACAAGATAGTTTACTTTTTTTTTTTTTGTATAAAGTCTTTGAAATCTGGAGTGTATTTTAAACTTACACAACATCTCAATTCAGACTATCCGCAATTTCAAGTGCTCAGTAGCACATGTGTCTAGTGGCTACCATATTGGACAGTATAGGTTTAGAGCCTGTTCTAGATGAGAAAGTAGGAGGGCCAGTGGGAGGAGGGGAATAGTTCCTGGACAGGCAGATAACACACCATTCACTGGTGCCTTTTTCCAGGGAATCCAGAAGAGCAAGCAGTGATAGGGTCAGTCCCCAGGCCTTTGGACATGCTGTTCCCTCTCCAGATGGCTACTGCTCATGGTGGTCACAACAAGGACCAGGTCCTGGGGCAGCCAATGGTTCACTGCACAGGCTAAAAAGAGTTTAGTGGCAAACTTACTCGGGGTATGGGGCCCATGGATAGACAGCTTCCCCAGTGGTGTCACTAGGGTTGGTGTCGCCCAGTGTCACGTAGTGGTATCACTAGGGTTGGTGTCATGCCCACCCATCATAACCCTCCTCCAGTACTAGACCATATAAATCCTTAGTAATGTTTTTTGTACTAATGTTAGTCTTAAATCATAATTCCCGTATATCATTCCTTTTTCTTTAATTACTACTTCGTTCTCAAAAAAGTTATCAATACAGGTTCGCAAATACTAATTACCACAATATTGTAGCTACAACACCAGAAAATTTGACAAAATCAGGAACTATAAAAACACCGGCAGGGATAAAAACAACAGTGTGCGTTTGTAGCACATACAGATGAAACCACATGATTTGAAGTGTCATTGTAATTGGGTAATAATGACAGCTCTGACTGGAGTGCATTAAAAAGTTCAAAAAGTAAATTAACGTGGAGTTTTAGCCTTGTAGGTATATTGATACATGTAAGCTGAGCTTACAAAAAATATTTTTGTTGTTATAACTAACCGGGGATATTTTTATAGACAGCCATTTTGGTGTCACCCCCTCTGACAGTGTTACTTGGTGTGGTTTGCACCCCCCGCACCCCCATAGTGATGACACGGAATTTCCCCCACCCCCTCCCACCTCCCCCCACAATACCATTTCTCGGCGAGGTAGGGATCAAGGTCATTAATTCTTCAACAAATATGCTGACTGCATGCGAGGCACTGCTCCAGGAGGCCAGTGGGGCTAGGGCTGGGTGAGTGAGGAGGAAGGAGGGGGAGAGGTAAAGGGGAGCAGACCCATGTCATGTGGGTGCTGGTGGGCCTTCGTAAGGACTTTGGTTTTCACCCTGGGTAAGGTTAAAGGCCACTAGAGGGTTTTGAGAAGGGCAGTGACGTGATCTGACTTACCTTTTACCAGGCTGCTGGATATGGAATTGGATTAGTTTTTTATTGCTGCTGTAACAAATTACCACACACTGAGTGGCTTAAGACAACACAAATTTATTATCTTAGCCTCCTGGGGGTCAGAAGTCGGACACAGTGTCACTGGGCTACAGCCAAGGTGTTGGTAGGGCTGCACACTCTTTCCTGTGTGTTCTTGGGTATGATCGATTGGTTTCCTTGCTCAGTCAGGTAATGGCAGAATTCTATTCCGTGTGGTTGTAGGACTGAAGTGCCCGTTTCCTTGTGTTGTCAGCTGGGACACTCTTAGCTCCCAGAGGCCTTTCTCTGACCCTTGTGCATGGCCCTACGTCTCAGAACCAGCATTGAGTCCTTCTCAAGCTGCCGTCAACCTGACCTTCTTTGGTCAACACTGTTCTCTGTGACCGCAGCCGGGAAAGGTTCTGTGATTTTAAGGACTCCTGTGATTTCTTTTTTTTTTTGTGATTAGACTGGGCCCACCTTCTTCCATTCTCCCACCTCCTCCATCAACTCTACCCTACCCTTGCCCTTCCTCCTTCCTCTGCCTCTTCTGTTTCCTCTTTTTCCTCCTCCTATTTCTTCTCCACCTCCTCCTGGTTGAAGGAGGAGTTGAAGCCAATTTGGGAGTAGCTTGTTGCTGGAGTCTAATGGCGGGGGGTGATGGTGGTAGGTTTGGTGTTCACGAGCTGCCTGGGTGTTGTTGCTGGGGTCGAGGTGGAGAGACCTGAAGGTCTTTCTGTCCCAGGTTTCTGACTTTTAGGGAAAAGGTGGGGAGGTCTCACTTCCTGTGTGAGGAGCCCTTGAGGCAGGGACTATCATGGGGGTGGGCCTTCTGCAAGCCGAGGTGGCCATCTTGGAGGAACGCCTGTGGCTGTGACCTTCATGGGCTCCTTATTTGGGATAGTGCCAAGTCGTGTCATTAAGATGAATGTGTGTTTTGGTAAAGGGTGTAAATATCTGAATAGCGTCCTCTCCAGCCCCATCTGTCACCCTGTGTTTATTCAGTGACTGGTACATAAGCTAGAAGGCATGCAGTGTTATTTGGGGCTTTGAGTTTTAAAGTATATTAAAGGAGTTTACTGAAAACTCTTGGCAAACAGATAAAATACAATTACTCTAATTCCCAAGGCATTGCAGACAGAATGTCCTGGAAACCTGCAGTGTAATAATTCACAGGGAACCATGGCAGGCAGCCTTTGAGATATCAAAAGCGCTGCTTTTGTAAACTTCAGAGGTGGCCAAGAGCTGTCCCTTGGGAGACCCTCGTCCTGTGTTTTATTAACCTCTCTGTTTTCTGGCTGAGGAGCCAGAGGGGTGATCTAGCCCGTGGGGCTGGCTCCTGCCCTCGTGAGCTATTCTAGGGTTACTGTGTGTGAAGGAGGAGGGGGTGACACCTTCCCTGGCTCCCCAGAGCTGTCTGTCCATGTGACCTTTGCTGGTTAGTCACCTGGCACCATGGGGAATTCTGGCTCCCCGTGAAATTACCAGGACTCTTAACCTCTTCCTGGGAAATGGAGTCTTTTTGTGGGACTTGGGGAAGGAAGATATTAATGATCAGGTTTCTCAGCCTCCCAGGGGATTTGATTTCCAAGTTAAACACAGGGGACACAGGACAATTTCTGATGTACTGTAGTTGCTACCCCATAAGCTTGGATAAGATCCCACGGATATTCTGGTCTCCCTGGATTCCCCCCACTTGCCAGGGAGATGAGAGAGTGCAGGAGACCCAGACCACCCAGGGAAGAGAGTTGGTGAACAGTTGGTGCATAGCTTCTGGGCATCTACATAGTCAGAGGTAGGCAACAGCTGGAGGGCCAGAGCTTTGGGAGCCCCGGACCCCTTTCTTGGAGAGGGAGCAGAGAATGGTCCCTCTTTGGACAGGGCTTCCAGTGGCTCCCAGGGCTGAAGCCGAGGGCTGGCCCACTCCTCAAAAGCTGGGCCTGGGTCTGCCTCGCTGAAGGCTATGGCCTGGAACACCATAGTTGGTGAATGAGGAGTCTCTCACAGGCACCCTATAGAGTGGGCAGAGGCAAGGGGTAGAGCCACCTAGCCTCTTGAGTACAGGAATGTGTATCTCTCTGTGACCAAGTTCTCACAGCAGAGCAGCCCCTGGTGAGAGGAAGGTCTCCCATGGACCAGACAGTGCAGCTGCCAAACCTAAATCGGTTGCGTGAGAAAATGTCATTGGAGTGGGGAGAGTGCCGGGACACCAGGTAGAATGAAAGTTTAGAGGGGGCGACTTCTGGACACTCACTTTTCACCTGCACCTTTAGTTCACTGTGACATTGCACCTCTCATGTGTGTTGCAAAAATTCAGTGATAACAACCACCTCCCCAAACAGTACTGCCCGAGATTGACGGAGCATATGCTTCCAGGGGCTCCAGGAGCTGCTAAGGTCCTCATTGGCATGCCTCTTGTGCTGTCATTTGGCGGGGGAGGAGGGGGGGTGCCCACAGAGCCTCCAACCAGAGTCTGGCTTTGATGTTTCTAAACCTGGCTGCTTGTTTTCTTTTTCTTTAAGGCTATACTTCAGGCTTCCAGCCACAAACGAGTATTACCTGGTCCTGTGACTTAGCACGCATGGCCTCATTCATAGTTAGGTGTCCTGCTCGAAGCTCAGGCCAGTCAGGGCTCCACTGGGTGTGGGGACTGGGAGAATCCTAGGCAGCCCACATGGACTTGACCTGGACTCCTTTTCAGCCCTGGGTTTACTGGGGCCTGTGTAATTGATAGCTTTAGTTGAGACTTAATTGCTCAGACAGAACAATATAAAGTCTCTCTTGGGAGATACAGAAATTAGACCTGCTTAACTCAGCTGACCCCTTCTCATCCACAGCCGCTGTTTAAAAGCACCCTCTTCTACCACAAGCGAGACTGTATGAGTGGTGCCGTTTAAAGTAGTTGTATGCTGGGGCTACTTATTAATCTAGCATTAGTCACGGTAGTTAAGCTTTTAGAGATAATGAAATGTAAATGTGCCTCCACAACACGCAGTGTTTCCTGAAACTGAACACATCTGAGAAGAAAAATTTTTGCACTAAGATTACAGAGAATATTAATTGTGTGGATTTACATGCTGTACAGATGGCATTGCAGATGCTGGGCATAGTCAGAACTACACCACCAACAAGCAGAAAAGAGGAGCCAGGGCTTTTCTTTACTGTTTCAGTTGGGCATGTTGCCTTAACTAGTTTCTGAAGGGTTCCCACTTGAGCTTTATGGATGAAGAAACAGAGGCTCAGAAGGTTTAAGAAGCCTGTCCAAGGTGATTCAGTGGTAGAATTCTTGCCTTCCATGTGGGAGACGTGGGTTCAATTCCCAGCCAGTACACCTCAAGTGCAGCCACCACCAGTCTGTCAATGGAGGCTAGCATGTTGCTATGATGCTGGACAGGTTTCAGTGAAGCATCTAGACTAAGATGGACTAGGAAGAAAGGTCTGACAATCTCTTCCAAACATCAGCCAGTGAAAACCCTGTGGATCACATGAGGTCCCATCTTGACCATGGGGATAGTGCAGCTCCAGGCAGCAATTTGTCCTATTGCACACAGGGTCACCGTGAGTTGAGGTCAGATTCGATGACAGCTAACAACAACAACCAAGGCCCCAGTGGGTTAGAGGCAGAACTGGGCAGAGCTTGGGTGTTGAGCCTGGGCAGATTGACTTCAACAGCGGCTCTTCACTAGCTGGCCACAGGTGTGCTTCCAGGCTGCCTTTCCACCTGTGTCCCTGGAGGGGGCCTCAGCTAGTTACTCCACACCTATCCTGACCACCTCTGCAACCCCTACCCACCTGAAGGCATAAATAGCTAGTAATTATTACTTTTTATAATTAACAAGTATCAATTATTGAGTGTCTGTGTACGTTAGGCATCATGCCAGCCCTTGGGTTTACTCTCACTCCTGGAGCTGATATCTCAGCATCCAACAAATACCACCAAGTAGGTTGCAATTACAAATTATGCTAAGGGCTATGAAGGTAAAGAAAGTGATGAGATATTGTAAAGGATGGGAATAATAATAATAACAGCTGATACTAATTATTTATTATGTGCTTACACAGTTCAAAATGCTTTAAATGGATTATGCCCTTTTATCTGAATTAACTCCATTTTACAGATAAGGAAATGAAGGCACAGAGAGGTTAAATAACTTGCCCATGATCACAAAGCTAGTAAGAATCAAACCAGGAAGTTTGATTCCAAGTCCTCTGCTGTTAACCACTATGCTTTATTGTCTCTTAAAAAAAGAAAAAGTAAGTTTGGTTTAGAAGGGAGGTAGGGGAAGCTTTCCAGAGGAAGCAGTGTTTAAACAGGCCCTGAGAAGTGAGTTGGTCTGGTGGAGGGTTGGTCAGGTGTGGTACAGTATCGTGCAAGATGGAGGTAGAGCATAGGAAAGCCCTGGGGAAGGAAAGACCTTGGTACTTTAGGGAGAAAACAGTGACCATGGGGCTGAGCCTGGAGAGGGACCAGAGGGGTACAGGTCAGTTACTCGGGGACTCTGTGGTCTCTAAAAGCCAAGAACGTCAAGCCAGGGTTTAAAATAGGAGAGTGACAATCTCAGTACATGAGGGGCATCTGTTGACTTAGAGTCAGTTTTCAGATTTTGAGGGAAGGGGAGAGCCAGGCCGAGGTGGTATGGCCCATGGCATGGCAGGGTAAGTGCGTGTGTGTCCTTCTGAGGCAGGACAGTCAGTGAATACACTAGACATTGGCATGTGCATTTATCTCTGAGAAAACTGCAGCCTTGCTATGGCTTATTTCAAAGATTACAGCCCCAAGGAAAGCAACACATTGGTTAACATTGCCCTGTGGTTTATGAGTCCTGGGACCCCTGCCTCTTAGAGGTGAGCAGACTCTATTTGTAGCATAGAAGGAAGGCTTCCTTTTGTGTTAAAAAGAAAAAGAATACAACACAGATCTTGGTGGCTGCCATGCCCTCAGAGCAAAAGGAGATGAGGACTGAAGAAGTACCTGGTTCTGCCCTTATGTGGGGGCTCTTTGGAGGGGGGGATTTCTGTTGTTACATTATTATTATTTAAAAAAATGTTTTTGGTGAAAATGTATACAACAAAAGATATACCATTTCTGCAATTTCAACATGCCTGATTCAGTGAAATTGATTACCTTCTTCAATTTGCACCACTATTTTTGCTACCCTTTTCCAAATCTTTCTACGACCATTAACATAAACTTAGTGCCCCTTAAGCTTCTCATCTAACCTTTCGAGTTGTCATTTCGATCCCACGTAGATAATTCTTTAAAATATTCAGGAGATAGTTTTGGTTTGTGGTTTAAAGATTATCTCAGGGCAATAGTTTCAGGGGTTCGACCAGCCTCACTGGTTCCAGGAAGCCTGGATTCCATTGACAATTTGAAATTCTGTTCTACATTTTTATCCCTTTTGATAAGAATTCTTCCATAGAATCTTTGATCAACATTCAATAATTGCCAGTGGGTACCATTCAGTTCTGGTCTCATGACATAGGAGGCAGTTGTTCACAAGGCAGACACACATTCTGTTTCCTCCTCCAATTCCTGACTCTCCTTCTTTCTTTGCTATTCCAGGTGAATGGAGACCAACTGTTGTAGCTTGGACGGCCACTTTCAAGCTTTTAAGACCCCAGACACTACGCAATGAACTAGGAGGTAGAACAGGAGTACCGAAAAACAGTAATAGGCCAATTGACTGGGATGTCCCAGGTACGTTATTCTCTTAGGTCTAGGTGAAATACTAGAGTCTGAGACAGTGACTGGTGTAGGTGGGGAGCTGGGAAGATACAACACACTTTTCATAGAAAACAAATACATCAGTGGTGCAGTTGAAAGGAAGTGAGTTTACCTGCTGAAAGAAAGTCCAGTAGGAACTTAGAGGAATGTAGAGCGAAAGGTCTTGGAGGGCTTCCTGGATGAGGCAGGCCTTGAGCTGGACTCTATGGCTCCTTAAAGCCCTAAAATCCTCAGCAGAAGAGTCCTGGCCCTGGGGAAAGGCCTCACTTTTGTTAGATCTTCATGAGACTCCATGAGCCAAGGTTAAGATTACAGACCTTGGAATCTAGTCCAGGCTTCTCATTCGGTGGCCAAGCTTTGGGGCAATGGTTCCCCACCTGTAGGCTCTGGAGTTTCTACACAGGAGGGAGGGGCTCAGGGGCAGGTGTCTGCAGAAGGGTGGAGCTAGAGGACTAGTGTGTTTGCATGGTGCTTCATATAAGCAGGAAACATGGTCGACTATCCTGCCAACTGTTTGATCACTGATGGAGCCACCTTTAGTTCTGCCACTGCTATCAGGGCCTGATCTGAAGCCATTGCTGGGCTGAGAGCTGCTCGCCAAGACCAGCCTTCGCTTCTGTTCTTACATCCGTGGGCAGAGACTTGGACATTTTTCAATCTACTAAGGGCTGTTCTTGACCTAGAACAACCTCTCACTCTTCTGTCTGCTCAAATCCCAACTATCCTTCAGAGCTTTTTTTTAATGCTTCTTCCTCCACTCGCTATGAGCTCCACAAGGGCAGGGCTTTCTGGTTTTGTTCACTGATGTATCCCAGTGTGTAGAGCAGGGCCTGGTGTGTAGTAGATGCTCAGTAAATATTTGTTGAATGAACAAATGAGGCTTCCTCAGCCCTCCAGCCTTGGGGTCCCCATGAGATTTTTTTTTTTTGCCAATCCCAGCTGACATTTATTGAATTCATCCCTATTGACAGTATTTTGCAAGCTCTCACTCCCCTCCCAGACAGGGAGCTCTGGGACCATATTGGCTATCCCTGTGCTTTACAGTCCCTCACTGGCACTGGACAAAGTATTATTGAGCAGTGTTTGAAAGAATCGTATGTGCTTTTGTAGAGCTGGAAAGGACCAAAGGGCCCATCTAGCTGAGTGGTTTTCAATTTTTTTGACTGCCAGCCACAATCCAGTATCCACAAATGTATACAAATTACTGAAATAAAATTTCATAAAATTACACTTACCATTTTTATTGGAGAAACACTTTGATATTTTCTATTGTATTAGAAGCTTTTTCATTAAAAAAAAAAGCTCATCACAACCATCTAAAGTGATTTCACAACTCACTAATGGATTTCATCTGTTAGAAAAGCCCAACCTTCTCTTTATACATTTGGGGAAACTGAGGAAGAACGGTAAATGAGTGGCATCACTGGGATGAAACCCAAGATGCCAGGCTGATTGCACCATACTGTGTTCACAGCAGGAGCCCTGGTGGTGCAGTGGTTAAAGCGCTCAGCTGCTTCGTGGGAGAGATTCTGCTTCTGTAAAGATTACAGCCTTGGAAACCTTATGGGGCGGTTCTACTCTGTCCTGTAGGGTCACTGTGAGTTGGAATAGACTCGACGGCGGTGGGTTCGGTTTGGTTTTGTGTTCAGAGTGCACCACTTGAGGGGTAGCACGTGGCAGCCTCTCTCTTGGAGGCACAGAGTGGGACCGATGGGAAGAGGAGCAGATGCTGGCTGGTTACTCCCGGGCTCCTAGTCAGACTTGGAGGCAGGGGTGCTCACCTGTGGGCTGAGAGTCCCCCAAACACACAACCTGGGCAAACCTTCAAAACTGAATCTGCCTCAAAAACACCCAACATCTCGTGAGGTATTTCGGGTCATTCCAATTCTCCCCTCTCAGCTTTGCCCCTTAATAGCTGTGTGGCCCTGGGAACGTAATTCATCTCTCTGAGCCTCTTTTTCTGTATTCATGAAATGGACATGATAATTCATACCACACCGTGTTGTGGTGACGGGGATTAGGTAAGTGCTCCAGACCCCTTGGCCTTTTTGCATTTCCTCCAGCACCCTTGGCTCCTTCCCACCTCAGGGTCTTTGACTCGTGATTCTCTCTGCTTTTCTGCTCTATGGCTGCTTCTCCGCCTTCAGGTCTCAGCAAGGCCTCCCTAGAGTGTGGTTCCCTCCCTCCTTGTCTCCTACTTCATACCATTTGTCACATGTTCTAACCGCAGACTTGCTTACTTTCTTGCTGGTTTCCTGTGTGCCTCCCTCACTAGACTGAAGGCTTGGTCAAATCAGGGGCCAAGTGTGCTTTACTGCTGTATGTCCAAGTGCCTAGCACTTTGGTGCCCCACTGTCCTGGTTTGCCTGGGACTGAGGGGTTTCCTGGAATACAGGACTTTCAGTGCTAAAACTGAGATGGCCCTGGGAAACTGGACCAACTGGTTACCCTGCTAGCATGGTGCAGGCACTAGACAGGTTTTTGATAAGTGGTGGTGGTGGTTGTGTCTTGTATGTGGCAAGACTATACAGGCTGGGCTAAGCACAGTGGTACGTGCGGGGATTTTGTGGTATATGAGGCAGATGGGAGGCAACTGAAGAATTAGAACCTTATTTTCTGGGCAATAGGGAGCCATGATAGGTCTCTGAGGTCTGCTGGGCTTCTCCTGGGAAAAAACCCCACTACTGCCACCAAGCTGATTCTGACTCATAGTGACTCCTGGGAAGGCCTAGGGATTCCTGTGCTGGAATCCCTGTGTTGGGGGCACTGGGTTCCATCTAGGCCTTCTCCTGGGAGGCCCAGGCATCTCTGTCTAGGACTTTTCCAGCCCCTAAGCTGCAGCCGGCACCTGCAGGACCCAGGGAACCTCTCTGAGACCCAGTGCAGAGAGAGCCTCAGCTTGCCCACAGTTCCCCCTCCCCCATTTGAATATTCTGAATGGAGCTGATTGCCTAAATTGAAGGTATTATGCTATAATGATAGTTATAATTAAAACTATTATCATCTGAAAGAGACCAGAACATGGGAAACCACTGCAAAGACTTAGAGCTTTTAAAGCTTGTTTTTGAACCAGATAAAAGCTTCTTTGTGTGGAGTGTTTTAAAGAGAGGGAGTGTGCCAGTGGGCACCTGTGGGCTCAAATGCAGCTCCCACTCAGCCAGGACGAGAGTCTGGGTCACAGAGGGATGGGTGGGGGCAGCTGGGATATGTGGTCCAGGGGTGGCAGCCACCCAGCTCCTTTGAGGGCCCAGGCCCAGGGCCTGTTGTCACAGATGCATCACACCTCCACATTCGGGAAGTAGAGAATGTGGTGGGAGAGAAAGTCTGGGCCTGGAGGTATGAGACCTGGGAGCCTTCAGATGGCAACAGGAGGAGAAGGTGGCTCTAGAGTGGGCAGCTCAAGGAAGGCCTGGGTTGGTAGGCACCGGGGTTCGCAGCAGGCCTGGGCTTGGCAGCCTGGGACTCCCAGAGCGAGCAGCAGCTCTTCTAAGACCATTTGCCTCATACTTCCCTCTTCCCTGGTCTCTCATCTGAACTGTAAGCTGCTGAGGTTAGGTTCTGGGCCCTTAGCTGCCCTCTCAGCCTCCCTGAGCACAAGCCAGGGGAGCAGCAGACACGTTCTGGTTTTTTGCTTGTTTAATTTTTTTATCCAGGTTCTGTGAACATGGGTTTAGAGAACCCAAATAGAACTACTAGGCTTATAGTGAAAGATGGAAGTCCTACCTCCTTGCTACTCCCAGCTCCCAGGAATGATGGCTTTCAAATGTTTGTGCTGTTTTCTCCTGTACTATTTTTTTTATGGTCATAGTTCTATGTACCTTGATTTTACTGCTATTGTTTTTTGTTTTTCATTTTCAATATGATCCATTGACTTCCTTCTATGGAAGGAAGGATTTCTTATTTTTCTTACCTGCATGGCATCCTTCCTGCCCCCACCACAGGTGTCCCTTCCCTCATCCTCCTGGGAATGTGAAAGCATCATTTTGGGTTAAATCAGTATTCAATGTTTACATTATTATAATCATGTAACTATTATTCGCAGCAAGCCGCGTGTAGTACTATAGTTATATTTTTTCTTGTACAATTTTAAAAATATGTATAATTTTACTTTGTTGTTGTTGAGAATATACACAGCAAAACATACACCAATTCAACAGTTTCTACAGGTACCATTTAGTGACGTTGATCGCATTCTTCGAGTTGTGTAACCATTCTCACCCTTCTTTTCTGAGTTGTTCCTCCCCTGTTAACATAAATTCACTGCCCCCAAGTTCCTATCTAATCTTTCTCATTGCTATTTTCAATTTGATCCCATATAGATAGTTCCTAAAAGAACATAATGCTCAAGGCAGACTTTTTTTTTTACTAGTTAAGCTGAACTATTGTTTGGTTTCTTGAGGGGATACTTCTGGTTTAAGGTTTAAAGATTACCTCGGGGCAATAGGTTCATCCAAGCTTCATGATACCAGGAAATCTGTGTTCAATGTTTATATTATTATAATCATGTAACTATTATTCACAGCAAGCCACATGTAGTACTATGGTTATATTTTTTCTTGTACAATTTTTTAAATACGTTTAAGTTTACTTTGTTGTTGAGAATATACACAGCAAAACATACACCACTTCAACAGTTTCTACATAAAAAAATTAAACAAATGTGGAGTCCATGAGAATTTGAAATTCTGTTCTGCATTTCTCCTCTTTGGATCAGAATTCTTCTATGGAATCTTCGCTGAAAATGTTCAGCAGTGGTAGCCAGGTACCATCCAGTTCTTCTGGTCTCATGGCAAAGGAGGCAGTTGTTCATGGAGGCCATCAGCCACACATTCCGTATCCTCTTCCTATTCCTGACTCTCCTTCTTTGTTGCTCCAGCAGAATAAAGACCAATTGCTGTGTTTTGTACAATTTTTAATTTTCTCAGAAGTTAGTAATTGCCCCATTTCTTTTCTTTTGTGTTGTTTCATATGTACCAATTATGAATTATTTCCCAAACTCTATGACTGAACTGGAAATCTCTGAATATTTCAGACACATCAGGCATGTTTGGTTTATATATGCTTGTTTTGTTTATTTTGGAGCCTCCAGCCCCCAGCTCCTACCTGGACTGTTGTTCTCTGGCCAAGAAACACCCCAGATTCTTACCTTAGAGGTTCTCCTCACCATCTTTCCGTCACATCCTCTGCATCCCCTGACCCACTTCATCAATTTCTTGAATTCTTTCCTCCTTTTGGGGAGTAGTTCCTTCAGCAACTTGAGAAAGGGTGAGTTGGAAGTTCATTTTCTAAGAATTTATTTATCTGAAAATGTCTTTATTCTAGCCCACCTTTGATTGATAGTATGACTGATTGTACATTGGATATAATTTTCCCTCAGTTTTGAAGGTATTGTTCTATTGTTTTCTAGCTTCCATTGTTCTTGAAACATCAGATGTCTTTCACATTCAGAGGTTTATACGTGACCTGCTTGGTTTCTTTGGAAGTTTTTTAGGGTTTCTCTTTATTTTTGTCTTCCACATTTCACGATGATGTTCTTTGGAATTTTATTTTTATGGTGCCAGGCACTTGGAGGATCCATTAAATCTTTTTTTTTTTTTTTTAATTTTATTTTATTGTGCTTTAGGTGAAAGTTTACAGAGCAAATTAGTTTCTCATTCAAAAATTTCTACACAAATCATTTCATGATATTGGTTGCGATCCCTGCAATGCATTTGTACTCTCCCCCTCTCCACCCTGGGTTCCCTGTGTCCACAGTTTTCCTGTACCTTCCTGCCTTCTCGGGTTTGCTTTTGGGCAGGTGTTGCCTATTTGGTCTCGTATATTTGACTGACTAAGAAGCACATTCCTCACGTGTTATTGTTTGTTTTAGTGACTGAAAGGTGGACTTCAGGAGAGACGTCAGTTCTGAGTTAAAAGGGTATCCGTGGGTCATAGTCTCAGGGATTCCTCTGGTCTCTGTTAGACCAGTAAGTCTGGTTTTTTTCTTGTGTACTTGAGTTTTGTTCCCCAGGTTTCCTGTTTCCATTTGTCCTGTTTTCCTATACCTTCCTGCCTTCTTGGCGCTGCTTTTAGGTAGGTGTTGCCCATTTAGTCCATTTACATGTTTGAGTTAATGTGTTGTTTGTTTTATAGACCTGTGTAATCTTTGGCTGAAGATTAAACTTCAGGAGTGACTTCAGTACTGAGTTAAAAAGGTGTCTGGGGGCCGTAGTCTCAGGGTTCTTCCAGTCTCTGTCAGGCCAGTAAGTCTGGTCTTTTTTGTGAATCTGAATTTTGTTCTACATTTTTCTTCTGCTCTGTCTGGAACCCTCTATTGTGATCCCTGTCAGAGTGGTAGTGACAGCAAGGCACCACGTAGTTCTTCTGGGCTCAGGTTCATGCAGTCCATTAGTCCTTTGGACTAACATTTCCCTTGTGTCTTTGGTTTTCTTCAGTCTCCCTTGGTCCAGATGGGGTGGGACCATTGAAGTATCTTAGATGGCTGCTCACAAACTTTTAAGACCCCAGATGCTGCTTACCAAAATAGGATGTAAAACATTTTCTTTATAAACTATATTATGGCAATAGAGCTAGATGTTTCCCAAGTCCATAGTCCCCAGCCCTCAGGCCAGTAATTCAGTCTTTCAGGGAGTTTGGATGTGTCTATGAAGCTTCCATGACCTTGCCTTGGTCAAGTTGTGCTGACTTCCCCAGTATTGTGTACTGTCTTACCCTTCACCAAAGTTACCACTTATCTATTGTCTAGTTAGTGTTTTTCCCTCCTCATTCCTCCCCTCTCTTGTAACCATCAAAGATTGTTTCTTTCTATGTGTAAACCTTTTCATGAATTTTTGTAACAGTGGCCTCATACAGTATTTGTCCTTTTGTGATTAACTTATTTCATTCAGCATAATGCCCTCCAGATTCATCCATTTTGTGAGATGTTTTGCAGATTCATCATTGTTCTTTATGTTGTGTAGTATTCCATTGTATGTATGTATTATAGTTTGTTATCCATTCATCTGCTGATGGGTGCCCAAGTTGTTTTTTCCATCTTTTTTCTGTTGTGAATAATGTTGCAATGAACATGCGTGTACATATGTATATTTGTGTCATGGCTCTTATTTCTCTAGGATACACTCCTAGGAGTGGGATTGCTGGATCACATGATGTTTCTATTTCTAGCTTTTTAAGGAAGCACCTTATCGTTTTCCAAAAATGGTTGTACTATTTTGCTTTCCCACCAGCACTGCATAAGAGTTCCAATCTCCCCGCAGCCTCTCAACATTTATTTTCAGTTTTTTTTTTTTTTTGAGCCAATAATGTTGGGGTGAGAGGGTATCTCACTGTAGTTTTGATTTGCATTTCTCTAATGGCTAATGATCGCAAGCAGTTCCTAATGTGCCTGTTAGCCACTTGAATGTTGTCTTTGGGGAAGTGCCTGTTCATATTCTTTGCCCATTTTTAAATTGGATTATTTGTCTTTTTATTGTTATGGTGTTACAGTTTCTTACTGATTTTAGAGATTAGATCCTTGTCAGATGTGTCATAGCCAAAAAAATTTTCCCAGTCTGTAGGTTCTCTTTTTACTCTTTTGGTGAAGTCTTTCGATGAGCATAAGTATTTAATTTTTTAGGAGACCCTAGTTATCTAATTTACCTTCTGGTGTTTGTGCATTGTTAGTTTTGGTTTGTATCCTATTTATGCCATGTATTAGGGTCCCTAGTGTCCCTATTTTTTCTTCCATGATCTTTATAGTTTTAGGTTTTATGTTTAGGTCTTTGATCTATTTTGAATTAGTTTTTGTGTATGGTGTCATGTGGTAGCTGTTATTTCTCTAGGGTGTATTCCTAGGAGTGGGACTGCTGGATCATATAGTATTTCTATTTCTAGCTTTCAGAGGAAACTTCATATTGTTTTCCATAGTGGTTGTACCATTTTACATTCCCAGCAGCAGTGCATGAAAGCTTCAATCTCCCCACAAGCTCACCAGCCTTATTGTTTCCTGAATTTTTGATCAGTGCCATTCTTGCACGGATGGGATGATATCTCATCATGGTTTTGATTTGCATCTCACTAATGGCTAAGGATCACAAGCACTTTATCATATGTTTGTTGGCTGCTTGAATGTCCTCTTTGGTAAAGTGTTCATGTCATTTGCTCATTTTTTGATTGGGTTGTTTGTCTTTTTATTGTTGAGTTGTTGAAGTTTTCTATGTATTTTAGAGATCAGCCTTTATTAGCTCTGTCGTTGCCAAAGATTTTTTCCCAGTCTGTAGGTTTTCTTTCTACAATCTTGGAAAAATTTTTTGATGAGCGTAAGTATTTAATTTTTAGGTGGTTCCAGTTATCTAGTTTATCTTCTGAAGTTTGTGCATTTTTAGATATGCTTGATATTCTATTTATGTCATAAATTAGTGCCCCCAGTGTTGTCCCTACGTTTTCTGTCATGAACTTTATAGTTTTAGGTTTTACATCTAGGTCTTTGATCCAATTTGAGTTAGTTTTTGTGTATGGGGTGAGGTATGGATACTGTTTCATTTTTCTGCAAAAGGATATCCAGTTTTGCTGGCTCTATTTGTTGAAGAGGCTATGTCTTCCCCATTTAATGGACTTCAACCCTTTGTAGACCAGGTGTCCATAGGTGGAAGGATTTATTTCTGGGTGGATCCATTAAATCTTGGAATTCATCCCTTTCAGTTCTGGGACAGTATCTTATTATTATTTTTTGATAAATAAATATCAACATTGCATCCACTCTGTTTTCTATATTTTCTTTTTCTGTAACCCCTGTTAGTTGGTGGATGAGCCTCTTGGATTATTCCTTGAATTTTCTTATCTTTTTTATTTTCTATCTTTTTCTTCTATTTTGAGGAAGGTTTCCTTCACTTTATTTTTCAGACATTCTGTTGATTTTTAAAATTTCTGCTACCATATTTTTAATGTTCAATAGTTTTATCTTGTTCTTCTGTTCATTTTTATAGACTCCTTGTTCTTATTTCATAAATGCAATATCTTCTCTTATTTTTCTGAGGGTATTAAAATACATGCAGACATACGTATCATTTTCTTCTGTTTCCTGCAACTTCTCTATTGTACATTGGAATCTTTTTTATGTGTTTCTCATTTGCTTTGATCTCTGTCTTTTAGTTAGGGACTTCTCTCAAATGTCTGGTGATCTTTGTCTGTTCACGTGTATTTGAGAGTGAGGTACCAGATAGCTCATTGGAAGCTGTATATTTGGGTGGGGCTTGCAGACTAGTGGGCTTCAGTATAGGGTGATGAGTAGGAGCTTGGCTATTTCAGCTTAGGGTTCCCCAGTGTCAGTATCTTTATGCCTTTCTCTTGGGGTGGTCAGTTTTTCCAAAGAGAAATTTTCCTATCATCTGCCTTTGGAGAGGGGAGAGAGTAGGCTGGGCTGCAAACCTTCTGGAAGCTCAGTGGGAGAAGAAGACAGCATGAAGTTGTCGCCATTCAGTGTATACACTTGCTCTTATTTGACCTGTTTTTAATATGGCCCCTCACCCCTATCCTCAGCTGTGTCTGCTGCCCCTGAGTTTAGAACTTCATTGGCTCAAATTCTTAAGAGAGTCAACCTCCCATCTCTTGTTATGATAGCAGAAGGGTTAGAAGCTGGGAACAGACTTTTCTTCCACAAGTCCTTCTGTTTGTTGCATAGGTGAAGAAGCATAATATCTTCAATTCCTGGGCCTTTCTGGGTTTGAACAGGTTTGCTCGTACAAATGTAAGTTTAGGGTTCAGCTTTCTCTGATCTGCAAAGTCAAGTTAGCTCTTGCCCGTCTGTTTTCCAGCTTCCTAACTGTTGTTGATATAACTTGTCTCTGTCATCTCTCTGTTCTTGGGGTTTCTGGCACTTTTAGCCTTCACCACCATTTTAGGGGGCTATAAGGTGAGCAGGAATAAATGTGTATGCTTAGTCCTCCATGTTTACCCTGAAATCCTGATTTTCTTCTTTATGTTGGAAGCACAAGCAGAGGCACAGCTCATCTGTTCATTATTTGTCCTCACCAGGATATCCTTTACCACAATCCTGTTTACTTGCTGGGATGCTTTTGTATGTAATTAATAGAAAGCCTAACTCAAAATGGCTTAAATAATAGAGGGATTTATTTAACTTATGTGACAAGTAGTTCTAAGGCAGGGCAGTCCCAGGTTTGGTTAATTCAGCAGTTCAACAATGTCATCAAGGATACAAGCTCTTTCCATTTTTTGACTCCATTCTAGTGCCCTCATTGTCACAAAATTGTTGTCATGGTTCTACCCGGCCCTCATGTCCTTGCACACAAATGTCCAGATGCAGAAAATACAGCATTCCTTCCTTGTTTCACTACCTTTAAAAATATATAATTGTTTCTTTGAATGGGTGTCACATTCACAAGTTTGCAAATCTAAAATAATTAAAAAGGTATGCAATAAAGTGCCTCTTATTAATCATATCTCTATCTGCTCACTAACAGAACTTTCTTGCGTATTCTACCAGAATCTCTTTATGTAATGAGGTATATTACAAGCAAATATGAATATATAGTTTCATCTATACCACTTCCATTTTCTTGAAATGATAGGATACTCTAAGCATTTTTGACACCTTATTTTTTTTTCACCTAGCAAAATTTTTGGTACATAAAGTGCATCATCAATATGGTTTTATTGTTGTATCTTTGTATTTTGTGGAGATATTAAATTTATTTAATCAGTCATCTTTTGGTAGACATTTAAGTTGTTTCCAATATTTGCTGTTATAACCATTTCTGCAAAAATGTTAGTGTTTCTGTAGGATAATTTCCAAAAAGTGGAATTGCTGGGGCAAGAGGGATATGCATTTGTACCCCTGACAGATCCTATCAAATGTCCCTTTCTGGGGTTTATACCAGTTTATAACCAGCTTATACTGGGGCTAACAATTTGCATTTCCACCACAGACATAGTGAATCAGAATCTACATTTTAACAAGGTCCCCAGATGATTCTTATGTTTGATAAATTTTGGAAACCACTGCTCTACATATTGCATTAGGCAAATCTGCTGCAGAAGACCTCTTTAAGGTGTTAAAAAGCAAAGATGTCACTGTGAGGACTCAGGTGCGCCTAACTCAAACCATAGTGTTTTCAACTGTCTCATACGCATGTGAAAGTTGGGCAATGAATAAGGAAGACTGAAAAAGAATTGATGCCTTTGAATTGAGGTGTTGGTGAAGAATATTGAATATACCATGGACGGCCAGAAGAATGAACAAATCTGTCTTGGAAGGAATGTGGCCAGAATGCTCCTTAGAAGCAAAGATGGCAAGACTTTGCCTCACTTACTTTGGACATGTGATCAGGGGACCAATCTCTAGAGAAGAACATCATGCTTGTTAAAGTAGAGGGAGATGAATTGACACAGTGGCTGCAACAATGGGCTCAAACAAAACAGTGATTGTGAGGATAGCGCAGGACCAGGCAGTGTTTCGCTCTGGGTTGCTGTGAGTCGGAACCAACTGGACAGCACCTAACAACAACAGCTCTACTGCTAGTGGTTTTCAGAATTGGTCACTAACCAGCAGCATGAGCATTTCCTGGGAACTTGTTAAAAATGCAAATTGTCAGCAGTAGCTCAAACCAGAATTGAATGGAAGCCCTGGTGTACTCCCACCAGCAGTGTATGAGGTACCTGTTTCCCCACACCAAGAGGGTGTGTTATCAACATTTTGGACCCTTGCCTTTGGACCCATGCCGAGCTGATAGGTGAAAATTGGTCCTTATCTCTCTACTTGAGAGGTAAGACCCATTCCCAGGGGTTTCTCCAGCAGACTTGTTCTCCTAAGCAATGTCTCCTTGGCCAGAATTTTGTAATGTGCCTCTTCCCAAGCCAGTTACTGACAAAAGGAATGAGATTACCTTG
The DNA here is from genome assembly GCF_024166365.1 of Elephas maximus indicus. NCBI lineage: Eukaryota > Metazoa > Chordata > Mammalia > Proboscidea > Elephantidae > Elephas > Elephas maximus. The sequence goes on from NC_064820.1 coordinate 123,382,049, forward strand.
GTTGGCTTCAGGTTAATTGACATTTGCATCCTGTGGTTGGGGCTGGGATAGGAGCCAGCTTTCCTGTGCATAGATGTCTGGACACATCAGGGCTCTATGTTAGCAAGGGAGATGGGGATAATGGCACTGGGTAGGCACCCATCAGGGTCCGTGGCCATATTCCTGGTCCACCAACCTGCTAGAGTTGTTGGCCTCAGTCAGACCTGTGTCTCCAAGATCAGACAAGTCTGTTCTGGGGAGTTCCCGTTCTCATGTGGTCAATGCCAGTTGGCTTCCTGAGTGAGAGGATGGCTTGTGGTTGTGGAAACAGCTCCAGAACTGAACACACCTGGGTTCATATTCCCACGTTGCCACTTGCTAGTTACATGACCACTTAGCTTCTTTAAGTCTCAGTTTTCTGAGTTGTGAAACTGCTCCAGGAATTTTATCTCAAGGGGCTGTTGGGAGGGTGAAAAATATAGCATGTCCAGCCGAGGACCTGGTGCACAGGGAGTGTTCAGGAAGGGGTGGTCCTGACTCAGGTTTCCTGTCTCCCAGAGGGCAGGGAGAGTAGCCCACCAACTGCCTTGGGCCCTGAGCTCCTGGGGTGGGGGGTGGTGGGAGCTTATTGTCTCTGTTTCTGCAGGCCCAGCACATAGCTGGGCTTGCAAAAGGGGCTCATTCTATGCTTGTTGAATGAGAGAACAGCAATATATTAGTGCGAAAACTGCTGCTACACCCCCCAATAGCATTTAGCTTTCTCAGCCATACTGAGGCAGAATTTCCCTTGACACTAATCTGTATTCAATCATTTACACATTCCGTGGCTCACGATGACACGCACTGTTTATCTACAGCATCAACTCAATATTGATTTATCAATGCCCATCTTGTACGAGGATCAGTAACTTAATTGCATCTCTAGCCAACATGGGGATACAACCTGTTTGCCATGTAGAGAGCCCTGGGAGCCTAGAGCCTGGTGAAGCCTTTGCTCACTGTGAGTTTTCCACACACAATGTGGTTGGATGGCCAGTGCACCAGGTCCTGAGTAGTGCATAGGGACAGCGTCAGGTGTGTGTGATACAGACGAGTGAGAGGGCTTTGCCTACTCAGAACAGTCATCTTGTGGGAAAGACTGGGGAGGGGACTCATTGCAGCTTGTGTGGGCTTCTCTTTTGTGACTTCTTCTGGGGTAGTTGTTAACCCGTTTAGCTCTGCCTGCCTCTCTGGCCATTTCTCTGGTCAATTGAACACCTCACACTAGAGATGTCTTTAATCTTGTCTATCCTCTGGGCCTGCGACACACATAGTAGGAGCTCAATGAAAGCTGGTTGAATGCTTCAGAATAAAACGCATCATCTTATGCAATTTCTCCTGGTGTTAGATGGTCTAGGAGCTGGAGAGGGCTGCGAGGCTTGGCGAGGCCTAGGCACTAGGTGGCGCTGTGTCAAAGTCTGAGATAGGGAGCCTGGGAGGAAAGCCAAAAGAGCTCTAGAATCTACCCAACTTTAAAATTAAACAGAAAATGATGACTGAGCATTTCTAACCTTTTTAACATTGAAATTATACTGAAAAGCTTTATTTTATAAATTTTAGGGATTTGCAATTAATCAACTGTTATATTATTCATTTATTAAGCACCTACTAAGCGCAAGCGCCAGGCAAGCTATTAGCATATTAACTCTGATGGAGTCTTCCTTTTTATGTAACACGTCCACCTGTCTAATCTATCTATATTACTTACCTTTTAGAGGGATACATTGATGAATTGCTCTATTAAAGAGAATAAAGATATTTAAAGTCTTTAATGGGAAAGGAATCACAAAGGAATTTTTAAGACTAACTTAGAATTGAGTAGAAGGTTCAGCACATTATGCTAATTTTTTTTCAGAAGCTGAACAGCTTAGAGGGGAAAAAATTAGCCTGTTCCCATCTTGTTGCAGAGGCCAGGTAATCTATGTCTCATCAATGCTAACAAATATACCTCTTAATAGCAGTTTGTGTTTGTAACAGTGAGAAATGCTTCCCTGGAAAATATTATTAGCACTTACATTATCTTACAGATTACACTCTCGCTCAACTGAGGGTCCCAGTAAAAATATAATAGCAGATTGCAGCCGATGGGCTTTCTATTTTTATGGTAGAGACTTCATTATTCTGCAAAATTGAAAGAAATTCTTTGAGTACACACATACGCAATTGCCAGAGCCCAAGTTGGTTAAGAAGTTGGGGTTTGGAATGCAGTCTTCTAGGACCCCAGGCATCCTTCTTTCAATGTTGGGGAAGCTGAAGGAGCTGGCAGAGTCTGTGGAGGTGGAAGTGGTGCCACCTAGGACAGGAGGAGTGAAGGGTAGCTCTGAGCAAGTCCCAGGCCTGGCTCTGCCCCAGCCTCACCTGAGTGCCTCACATTTGCTCAGTGGACACCTTCCCTGCTGGGACTGCTGGCTCCAGGAAGACAGGAAGCAGGGTGCCTGGTCCCTGCTGTGGCCTCAGCCCCCTTTACAGTGCTGGTACATCTGAGTGCCCAGCAATCTGATGATCCGGTGAGGCTGTCACCCAAGGACCCAGCTAGTGTGTCTGCTGGGATATAACCTTCCTGGCCACCCTCGAGGCCCTGGGCAGGAGCCTAGGTTCAGGCTGTGATCCTGCTGAGCCTAGTGGGAGGGCAGAGGAGAGAATGAGGAAGCAAGAGGACTCCTGGAGGAGGTGGGGCAAGACATAAAGACAGGAGGGAAAGACACTCTAGGTGCAGGAAAGACAGAAGCAGAGGTGGGGAAGCAGGAATAAGATTAAGGTACATGTTAGGGGACAAGTAGCAGGGCAAGGAGGAACCAGCTTGATGTGCCCCCAGGCTTTCAGACCCCAAGGAGAACTTAGTCCTAAGGCCCCCCACTTCCCATTCCTTTTTTCCCCTCACAGAGCACTTGGGGCTTTTCTGTCCTGAAAGGGCCTTTTCCCTTTCTCAAAGGCCAAGGGGTGGTATCAGCCATGTCTCTGGGAACTGCACTGCTGACTGGCTGTGATTCTGTGAGCACGATCTGGTCCTCCCGGTATGTCAGCCCAGCAGCCCGTTCATTTCTCTGTGGGTAGCCAAGTGTGCTGAACAGGGCGGGGGCTCCCTGAGAAGGCACAGTCCAGGGAAGGAAACAGACTCATCAGATAGGGTGCTGCAGTCCAAATGCCATGTTAGGAGTCTCACCCACAAGTCTGTGTGTCCCCTGGCTGAGCTTAGAGCATGGCCCCTAGCACATCCTGGTCTCTGTAGACTGAAGAGACTTCAGGTTCAGCTGATCATGGGGTGCAGGGACTGGAGCTAAGCCTAGGAAGGGCTGAAACACAGGCTGGAGAAAGGCATTATAGACTGGTGCACTGGCAAGCACAAAGGCTCGAAGGTGGAAAATACTGTCATGTGAGAGGTGAGCCTGGCTGTCTGAAGTGTGGGGTGCAGGAAGTGGAGTGCCTGCGGGGCCAGACTACAGGGGGCCTGGGATGTCAGAGGGAGGGGTCTTCACCTGCCCCTCCTCTGCTTTTCTGCTCAGCGTTCCTGCACAGGATGTACCTAGATGTGGTGGCATCCCAAGGGCAGAACTATGGCAACCTCCACATGTTGGCCAGGCTGCTCCACTGCCTGGTAGACAGAGTAGGTTCAAGAGCTGCTGGAAGGACAAGGAGCTCCAACTGGAAGCTTCACTGAGGAACAGGGCTGGCCTCTCACCCTGGCAAATGCTTAAAGGGACCCCAAACCTTTTTCTGGAAGGAGGAACGGTTGTGGAGGGTCTAGTATAGATCTCCCAGCAGGGCTGGGGGTCACTGTAGGGGCTATCACCCCCCTTGGCCAGGCATGGAGCTCAGGTTCCCTAGGGGATAAATGAGCCTGGGGCTCTGGCAACCTCTCCGCCCAGGCAGCGCACACACTGTGCCACAGCCACTTCTTACAGACGGGGCATCAAGGTAAGACTCCTGTGCACGTCTGCTCACTCACATCCCACAAACCCTGTGGGGTCTGTGCCAGAGAAGATGCCCTGGCTCCTGGAGGTCCAGGGTCTGGCTGGGCTGGCTTAGGCCTGGGCAGAGGCCCAGCCTGTGTGCAGTGTGGAATGTTTCAAGGGGCAGAGGTGGGAGAGAAATGATCAGGGTCTGTTCTTTGCTTACAAATCTGAGCCTGAGCAGTACCACTGCAGCTCCTTAACTCTGGATAGTTAGTTTTCCTCTTAGAGCTGAAGGGCAAGAACTACCCAGGATAGGCTGCTATGTTCAGGGAGAGAATAAAGAAAAACAGCCACCTTACCATGCAAAGGAGCATGTAAGGAGCCAAATATCCTGTGCTCTGAATAAACCATGGCCATTTATCAGCTTAGGGGAAAGAACAAAATTGAGAAGGACATTTTTTTTCTGAGTGGCAGAGTCCAACCTCCTTACAGGGCACTAGAAGCCTTCTGTGCTGTCCCTGCGCACCCTCACCTGCAACCATCCCTTACCCCCAGCCATCCTACCAGGGGTGAGGGCTGCCCCCAGTCCTACCAGACCTGGCACCGTTCCTCTGCCTCCAGTGCCCTTTGCTGTCATCCAGCCCTGGGTCAGAGTCACCTTCTCTGGAAGCCTTCCCTGGTTCTTAGAGCAGAGGAGCCCCTGACAGACCCATCCCAAACCCGGGACTCATCTGGTCACACATATACCAGGCTGTTCATGCCTCATCTCTCCTATATGATAGTTGGGTCCCTTGAGGGTGGGTACTATCTTTTTTTGGTCTCTCTAGCTCCAGGACCGTGCCTGAGATAATGTTTGGGGTATGAATGAATGAGATACAGAGGATGAATTTCAACAACTTGGCTGACAAGGATGGGGAAAGAGCCCTGGTGGTGCACCAGTTAAGTGCTTGGCTGATAACTGAAAGGTTAACAGTTCGAACCCACCTAGTGGCTCTGTGGGAGAAAGACCTGGAGATCTGCTCTTGCAAAGATTTCATTCGAGAAAACCCTGTGGGGGCAATTCTACCCTGTCACATGGGGTCTCTATGCATCAGAAACTCAGCAGCACACAACGACGGGGAGGTGGGCAGTGCAGGAAACAGGGCTGGGCAGGGCCTGGCATGAAGCATATGGGCTAAATAAATACAGGCTAGTTCCCGGAGGGCTGTGTGTCTGTATACTTTAATAATTGCGGCTAGTTAATGTTCTTTTCCTCTGTGATATTGGGGCACGTATTTTGAGGATGCATTTTTTATTTGATTCACCTCTATATTGCCACAGTCTAGTTCAGGACTTGGCACTCAGTAGGAGCTTAATAAATACTTATTGACTAAATAAGCAACTGATTAAACTTAGTTTGTCACAAATGTAAGCGGGTCTCTTTGTGCCTCTGGGCCTCAATTTCTCCATATGTAGAAGGGAATGAGTTGGGGAGATGCCTAAGTCCTTGTGAGCTCTAGGCACTGTGACTCTGAATCTGGCTGTTGTAGGGTTTCTCCAAGTGTCTATCACTCTCTCCTTCCCCAGGGCCCTGAAAAGGTATGTGAGGGAGGTTGAGGGTAACATGTGTCTAGAAGAGAGTAAGTGATGGTGTGGGGGCAGAAACTCTAGGCCCCAAGGGGTCCCAGCAGATCCAGAGGCCCAAGGCACACAGCTCAGCCCCTGCTGGCCCCAGAGCCTGGCCTCCATATCTTTCTGCAGAGCCTGCAGGGGAGCCTGCCCTTTTGGGGAGTGTGCCCTGGAAGACAGTTAGGGGCTGGTACTACGGTGATGGGCTGCCATGACTAGCTGGGCACCGAGGGCTGCTGACCCTGGCTACTATGGGGGAGGGGAGGAAAGAGGCAGGGAGAACAGCCATTGGTGTGAACAGATGTGTTGTCTGTGAAAGCTCATGCTCTCTCACCTTCCCGGGCTGAGGGAAGGAGAAGCAGAGCCCAGGCAGAGGCTTAACAAGGAGGAAGAAGGCCTCTGAGCTGTTGGGACTCTGTACCTTGCTCCCTTGAGGAAAGGGCCAGAGTATCCTAATCCTTTAGGAGGAGGCAAATTAAACTACTCTCCTCTGAGGAGACCTGCAGTGTGCAGAGCTGTGCACATATTTAATGGTGAGGCAGGACATAGTGGAATGAAAGTATGCACGTGCATGGGTATGTGTGGTGCCGAGCAGTGGGCTTCACTGCAGGTAACTGCAATTGAGGGAGGGCCTTTGTATGTATCTGTAAGGCTCTTGTGTCTTGGGGTGGTAATTTTCCTTTGAGCTAGGTTACCAATGTTTTCAGAACCAAGCAGAGGAAGGAAGCTGGGCTCTTGCCATTTGGTAAGTATACTTCCGCTTCATTTATTTCTAGGTGTGGGCCCTGTGCTCAGCTGGGCCTGGGGTCCAGGTACGCACAAACCATACCACATGCCTCTCTGTAGGCTTTAGCAGCTTGGGGCCTTTGTGTCATAGAGAAGAGAGCTCACTCCAGAGCAAGTGGGCCTGGCCCTTCTCCACCCTCTTCCACTTATTTGAGACCCCGTTCTGTGGAAGCTGCCAGCATTCCTGCTGTGTGATCCCCACATGTGCAGTCAGCTTGGCCTCTCTGGGGTTTGGTTTCCCTGCACAGAGAGAGCAATAACTTCTCTGTGACTGCCTTCATGGCACTCCATGAGCTTATGTGCCAGTTATCCCTGGTCAGTAAGTGTCCCCTGGGGGTCACAGTACGAAATACCTGGGATGTGCCAGGTCAGCTCTAGGCAGCAGCAGGAAGGCTCCGTGAGCCCGGCAGGGACTTGTCTGGGAGTGGGGGTGGGGAGGGACTTTTGTGAGGGGTTAGATTTGCACCAGACTGCCTTCTGTTTAGCTTGACTCAGGACTGCAGTCAAGCAGTAGGTGGGTTTGGTCAACTGTGGCATTTATTGTCCAAAGGGGGAGGGGCGCCTGGGAGAAGTCAGCTAGGGAGTCAAGCATCCACTTGGTTGTGGGGAGACTGAAGAGCTGAGGAACAGGTTTCTGTGTCAGGGAGTGGGTCCCCGGTTCAGCTGAGGAAAGCAGAGGCACACCCAAGAATCCCTTTTGTTGCTTTTGTTCCTCCTCTGCTGATTCTCCTCTCCCTCTCTCCTGATCTAGCAAAGAGAGCTTGGGACTTTTGGGAAGCTTTCTTGAGAGACTAGGGAACAGGGTTTGTTCAAATTGAGGGTTTAAAGAGAGGCCATAAACCTCTCTGAGTTCAGGTTTCTATTATACGTGGAGAATATAGAAGCTGATGATAGTGTATGAAAATTCAATAAACCTTGAAAACAGCATCAGGGTTGATATCTGTAATTTAAAATAATGGATACCAAGAAATTGTTTCTCATTTATCTCTAGTGCTGAGATTGTGGCACCAAACAGACTTCATTAGGCGTAGATTTGAAAAAAGAAAAAAGGAGCGTCATTTATCTCAATCAATGACAGAGGCGGGAGGTAGCTGATGATTGTGTTTAATAATACCCGACCAACGAAAGCCTCAGTTCTTTCAGACTTTGGGACGTGTAAACAGATACACAAAAACCACTTCATAGCGACAAGGTACAGAAACTTGAAGTCTCATTCTGATATATAAGTACTACTTTTGGTTTGTTAAGCTGCACATTTGGCTTGTGGTATTGTTCAGAAATTGGAGAACGAGATGAGAAGGGGCTGAGGCTGTGGCTAAGTCCCGGGACCACATCTGGTCAGAAGTCCCCCCAGCCAGGAGCCTTGAACTGAAGCTGGGGTGCCTGAAAGAGGAGGTCTCTTGTAGACCAGTTACTGTCTTTGATTTCTCAAGATGGGCTGTGTTGGCTGGAGGCCATGGTCTGCCCCTGAAACTGAGAACAGCGAGATTCCTGGAGAACGCGTGCACGTGTGTGTGTGTGTGTGTGTGTGTGTGTGTGTAAGAGGCGATGTCTGGGCTTTTCCCTAGTGAGTCAGGATGTAGCGTTCCTTTTTTTTTTTTTTTGCAGTGTTCCCATTTCAGAAAAGAAAGATCCAGGAGTCCAGTTCCTGCAAGTGGCAAATTGGCAAAGCAGAAGACCATCCATCTGAGAGTAATTGACTCCCTTTCTAGGACAAAGAACATTTTATATAAGACCTTTAGCTCCTGGACAATCCACTCTTTGGCCGGAGGTCAAGGAGCAAGGCCTGCTGCTGAGTCTGAGCCTACAGGGGTTCTGGAAGTGGGTTTGGGTTTGGAAGACCAAAATTTGGATCATCTATTTCTTCGGCCATATGCTGGAACAGGTGCCATGTGCCGGGTGTGGTGATGTCCAATGCCAGGGCAAGGTGGCAGGATGTTAAATGGTCAGGGACTTGGGTAACTCTGTGGGCTCTCAGCTGGGCTGGAGTAGAGGGTTCCCAGGGAGCTCCCCACATTGCTAACTTGTAAACTACTGCCCATTCTTCAAGCAGACACCCCCTGTTTCTGTAGCAAACACTGCTTGTGTCTCTGATATGTTTCAGACATAGCTTTGAATCTGATATGTTTCAGACATAGCTTTGAATCGGTTTGTTCCAGTACAAACCCCTGCTGAGAATTTGCATTTCTAACAAGTTCATCCCCCCCACCCCACAAAAAAAACAAAACCAAACCCATTGCCGTGGAGTCAATTCCAACTCATAGTGACCCTAAAGGACAGAGTGGAACTGCCCCAAGGGTAGCCTGGTAGATTCAAACTGCCAGTCTTTTGGTTAGCAGCCCTAGGTCTTAACCATTATGCCACCAGGGTTTCCAACAAGTTCCCAGGCAATGCTAATGCTGCTGCTGATTAGAGACCAATTTTGAGAACCACTAGTAGAGCCAAAAAACCAAAACAAAACCCATCTCTGTTCAAGTCAATTCCGACTCATGGCAACCCCTGTAGGACAGAGTAGAACTGCCCCAGTAGGTTTTCCGAGGAGCAGCTGGTGGATTCCAACTGCTGATGTTTTAGTTAGCAGCCAAACACTTAACCACTGCACCACCAGGGCTCCACTAGTAGAGCAGTAGTTCTCAAAATCTATTATACGTAAGAATCACATGAGGATCTTGTTAAACTGTAGATTCTGATTCAGCATATCTGGCGTGGAAATGCACATTCTTAGCAGGGGCGTGAACCGGAACAAACTGGTTTGAAGCTCTGTTTTCAGGTACAGGTCCTGCATGTGAGCCTCTTCCCCCAACTACACCCCTTGCCCCCCCAACACACACTCACTGAAAACAGCAAGCCTAGTTCTAGCTGTAGCAGCCAGGGACATCCTGCTGTTGGAAAATGGATCAAAGAATGTTAATTGATCAAATTAAATGCCGCACTAAATAATTCACCTTTTCTCATGTGAGCAACTTTGCAGAGACTGAAGTAGGAAGCAGGAATTTTCATGCTGATAGTTGTGTGAGCAGGGGAGGGGAGGACATGTTTGTTTTCCTGAAGTGTTACAAAATGTGTGAGAACCAACGTCTTCACTTATTAAATCTAGCCCTATAGGAATACAGTGCCAAGATTTTCTATCTCAACCTGATTTTTAGAGTCAGGTGACAGGGACATGGAGTGGGTTGAGAGGAAGGATGAAGTGGGAGGAAGAGCTGATGGAACTGGTAATGCTTTGCCTGGAGAAGAGGAGACTCGGGGGAACAAGAAGGAACCCCTGCTATGGTAGGCTGAATATATTCCCTCAGAGATGTTCATGTCCTAAGCCCCAAACCTATGAATATGCTCCCTTACAGGGCAAAAGGGACTTAGGAGATGTGACTATATTAAGGGCCTTGAGATGGGGAGATTATTCTGGTTCATCCAGGTGAGCCCAGTGCAATCCCATTGGTCCTTCTAAAAGATAGAAGGGTTGGAGCGAGAGAAAGAGATAATGATACCAGTAGTAGAGGTTGGAGTGAAGCTGCTATAAGCCAGTGTATGAAGGCAGCCTCTAGAAGCTGGAAAAGGCACAAGATGGATTCTCCCCTGGAGCTTCCAGAAGGATAGCAACTCTACTGAGAGCTTGATTTTAACTCTCTAAGACCCATTTTGGACTTCTGACCTTTTGAACTGTAAGGTAATAAATCTGTGTTGTAAGCTGCTAAATTTGTGGTAATTTTTTATAGTAGCAACAGGAAACTAATACATCCACCCTTGCCAGGCTCTCTTTGCAGCTCGCCATTTGCCTAAAATAACGTAATTTCTCCACTCCTTTGTGGCACTTGTGGAAAGCAGATATTCTTTATTAGAATTATAATTAGTAACATTTCTAATCACTAATGTGACGATCTCTGTGTTAAGTATTCTACCTGCTCTAGCCTGTTTAGTCCTTACAACAACCCCATATGTCAGGTACAATTGTTATGCCAACTGTATTACTTATCTATTGCTGTGTAACAAATTACCTCAACATACAGCACCTTAAATGACCAACATTTATTATCTCACAGTTTCAGTGGGTCAGGAATCCAGGAGAAGCCTAGCTGGGTGGTTCTTTCTTAATGCGTCTCATGAGATAGCTGTCAAGGTGTTAGATGGGGATGTAGTCAGCTCAAGGCCTGACTGTGGGAGAATCTGCTTCCCAGCTCACTTGCATGGTTGTTGGTAGATCTCAGGTTCTCTGGCTGTTGGCTTCAGTTCATTGCCATATAGGTGTCTCCGTATGGCTGCTCACCAAATGGCAGCTTATTTCGCCCAGAGGAAAAGGGAGAAAGAGAGAGAGGAAAGAAAGGAGGAAGAGGGAAAGAGAGAACTTGTCAGGGGACAGCCCCAGCAAGGAAAGACCCTAACTGTGCTTCGTGGCAGATAATCTGAAGAACTGACACATAACCCTTTCCAGATTCATGAGTTCAGGGAAACTTACTGAGATGGGCAAGCAGCTTCTCTCCAGCGGTGGCTGGCTGGAGTATTTTCTGCGACCACCTAGCAAGAACCCAAGCTTATATACCATTCTAGTTGGGACCAAGGCTCATTGTTTTCTCCCACATCCTTGGGCAGTCAGTGTTCCCAGGGACTTCACGTCCTGGCCCAGATGTTTTCCTTCTTGTTGCTAAGGTACTCTTCGGCCTTGGCTGCTGGCCCAGTCATGCCACTCCAGGTGTTGTACCTTAGCCGGAGTCCATCCCAAATTCATCCCCAGCATGTTTCGGGGAAGAGCAAAGCTGATTCCATTAGGGAGGGGATGCATATAGCTGAATAGCATTACCCTACAGAACTCAAACGGAAGCCACAGTCTTTACAACACTCTTGTAAGTGACGTCCTATCATTTCCACTGCACTCTATTCATTAGAAGCCAGTCACTAGATCCAGCCCACATTCAAGGGGAGGGATTGCACAAAGGTGTGAATACAGGAGGTAGGATCTTTAGGGACTATCTTAGAAGCTGCTTATACACCCACTTTACAGATGGGATAACTAGGTCCAGAGAGGTTAAGCTAGTAAAAGAGCTTGGATTTGAGTCCAACTCTATGTGATCCCCCAGCTGACATCTGTAACCATTTTACTCTCTTGCTTTGATGAAGCCTGTGTTAATCACTTCTGCCACCCTTGAGCCTTGTTTTGTTGCCCATCCTTGCACCCATAGCCCTTATATGCATCTCACACGAGGGCCACTCTTCCCTGTGTGTCTGGCTTATGTCTGCCCTGCTAGGTGGAACGATGAGCAGGCACAAGGCAGATGCTTTTTTTGAATAAATAAGCAAAGCAAGGAATGAAGGGATGAGTTTAACTCTTTTAAAAAAAACTCACTAAGAGAGATGGGTGTCCTGGCAATGTGGGGCCACAGGGTGAGCGGTCCTTCTGTGATGGGAAGGACTGTGTGTGGGTGTCTGTTTTCTGTATTTGGTCATCTCTAAGTTTTCCCTAGGGCCTCAGAAGCTCACCACCTAGGCAGCTACCTCGACCAGTCTTTTCTGACACTATCTCTTGGGCCCTGTGGCACAGTGGGAGGAAACAACAGTGCCCAAGAGGTCTGGTTTAGTCTCCTTAGCTTTTTAAGGGACCATTGTGGGGATAGGAGATGGTCATCAGTGTCTCCTGGACAGTCTGGGGGAGTGGTGTCCATTGTGGGCTACGGTGCCTTGTTCCTCTTTCCTGTTGGGGGCAGGTGGGAGTGGGACAAAGCTCAGAGTACCCTATAAGGCCAATCTCTTCCCCAGGTTGCGAAGGAGATTTTGTCCCTCTTGGATTCAGAACATTGGTGTTGCCTTCTCAATGCTGGGGCCTTCAGGCCAGTGATCCTAAAGTGTCCTCCCTGGACCAGAGCGTCACCATCACCTGGAACTTATTAGAACTGCAAACTCTTGGCCTTTCCTCCTCATACCTACAGAATCAGGAACTCTAGGGGTGGTGGCCAGCAATCTGTACTTTTAACAAACTCTGTAGATGATTCTAATGCATGATAAAGTTTGAGAACCAGTGCTCTAGGCCTTAAAAATTTAAATTACCTGCAGCTTAGGATTCATTTGGGAACCCTGGTGGCGTAGTGGTTAAGTGCTATGGCTGTTAACCAAAAGGTCGGCAGTTCAAATCTACCAGGCGCTCCTTGGAAACTCTATGGGGCAATTCTACTCTGTCCTATGGGGTCGCTATGAGTCGGACTCGACTGGACTGCAGCAGGTTTTTTTTATGGGTAGAATTCATTTATTTATTAATCACCATTGTGTGTATTTATAAATACAATAAAAAAAAGGTGAGTCGATTGGAACTCATGGCGACCTCATGTGTGCAGAGAAGAGCTGTTCCATAGGATTTCCAAGGCTGTGACAGGCCTTTCTTCTGAGGAATCTCTATGTGGGTTTGAACCGCCAAGCTATTGGTTAGTGGCTGAACATTTACCTACTTACACCACCCGGAGATTCCTATAAATATGTTTAATGTTTAATAAAATTGAGATTTGACTATAGATATTATTTTGTATCCTGCTTTTTAAGCATTTCTCCATGTCTTAACTGCTCTTCTGCTATGCTATTTTTTCAAAGCTGCATAGTACCCCAAGGTTAGAATGCAATAGTTTAATCAGTCCCGGACCTGATGCATTCAGTCCTTGGAGAGGCCATTGATTGGAAACCCTACTCAGCTGTAGTCACAGCACAAACAGATGGTCAGCAAAACCAATTAACCTCTCTCTCTCCCTCTGCCCTGGAGGGTGGGACCAGTGAGAAGGCTAATGAGAGTCCAGTCTTTGGGGGCCAGGGGCCTGGCCTGGCTCACAGCCATGGGATGTTGATAAAGGGGCAGATGAAGGAACTACTACAAGTTTAGTGAGTGCCCAGAAGTGGGTTTTTGTGGGAAGTCATAAGCTCTGAGGCTGTGTGACTGAGAATGCCCTGGTGGTAAGAACAGAGACAAAGAAGAGACAAAGCTCTGGCAGTAGGAACAGAGAAAAAAAGAGACAAGGAAGTCTGATCCAGTTTTGGCATTAAAAAACCAAACAAAAACAAACCAAACCCCTCCTGCCCAACAACCTTTTCTGTATATGCACAGAAAAACTTGTGCAAGGATATAAAACAAAATGTTAATGTGATTTCTGAGTGTTGATGTTATGAGAAATTTTTTTCTTTGTATTGCTTATCCTTGTTTTCTGAATTTTCCATAATGAACACTTTTGTAATATAAAAAATATGAAAAAAGAAAATGAGGGAAGTCATGAAGAGCAGTTGTTTTGGGTGGAAGATGCTGGAAGGTCCTGTTTAGTTGTGCTGAGATGAAGGAGTCCATGGGTGCTGAGAAATGCAGCTTAGAAGGTGGAGAGGGTTAGTGTTCAAGGCATGAGTTTGTGAATTTTTCTCCTCAAAATGGCCTGAGAGGCCATGGGCTGGACTGAACATTCTGAGGCTGGAGAGAGGACCGTGGCCTTGCCAGTTGATTGAAAGACCCTTGTTGGGTTAGAGAAAGAGCTGGAAGGAGGGGCTCCTCAGCTAGCAAGCCGATCGGGTGCTGGGGGGTTGGGTATGTGTTCCACAGCATGGCCAACATCTGTGTGATCACCTCACCAGTGGGAAGACAGAGGCTGGATCCCTGACTCAGGTTCCACAGATCCTGGGCCGAGGGGCCTTGGCTGACAGGAAGGCATCTAATCCCAGAATCACCTTCCAGATGAGGCTGATTAGGAAGGAGTCAGAACTATTAACCTCTTTTTCTTCTCCTCGGCTTTCACTCATCGCAATGCCCTGAGGAAGGAACCTTGAAAGACAGCGCTCAAATGAGTTTCAGTGACATCTAATCTTACGCCGAAGGGGCTGTGCTGGTTTTTTATTAAAGTTCATTACTTTCAATTACGGAAGAGGCGGTTTGGTGGGTTTAGGTTTTAAAACTAATTGAACCATTTCCCCCACTCCTCTCCCCTGTGTAAAACTTTCTCACCCTTTGGTCCAGAGAAAAATTTCTTCATTTTAAGGAAATGTATTTATCCTTGAAGGGCATGGAGAATTGAAGAAAACATAAGAGGCTTGACTTGGAAGTCAGGGAGGAAGAGAGTGCAGTGCTGTGAGCTAGTCCGAGATCACTCGAAATCCGGCACCAACAGAGAGGAGTCCTGTTGTGCTAGATTTGTGTGTCCTCGTCGGTATTTGCATTCTTAGCAATTCTCCATCCGCTAGTCTGTGTGCCTGAGACCAGGAGGCTGCTTCACGGGAAACCTTTGTAAGGTTGATGGAGGGCCGACTAGAGGGAGAATGGATTAGTTCTGAGATCAGCAGATTCTCTTCTCTCTCTTCCCTCACTCTCCCCATCCTCACAATAAGGTTTCTGGACTGGAAAAAAATTATTACTGGAGATATTGCTTGAAAGAAACTGAAATAGGGAGGCCGGCCTTCCATGGGGGCCTTGAAGAGTTTCATAAAAGGTGTGGGGTAAGGGGCTGGGGCATGGCAATCAGGCTTCTTGCACAGAATCTTAGCTCTGCACACCAAGCTACCAATTTGATTTGTGATTTTTTTCTAAAGCATTTCTGCAGAGGTCCTATTCTGGAAGCGATGCAACCCAGCGAGAGGTGGACTTGGGAATAGGAAGCTGGGTCCTTGAGGCTCTTGCTGCATGATGGGGGTGCTGGGAGGCCATGCTGTCCTCCCTGGACAGGGGCTGGAAAGGGCTGTTGTGGGGACAAGTGAGACAGGGCTTTCATCTTCCCAGGTGAGAGCCAGAGTCCATGTGGCAAGATTGGGATGAGGTGTGAAGTGTTTTGCCCAAGTAGAAGCCGGAATTTCTGGGTTGCTGGTTACTTTGCTCCCTGCCTTTAATTTTGATCTGAAGAGAGAGATGGGGAAGATGAGGCACGGGAGGAAGGGTCTGCTGTTCTGGTGGAGCTGTTGGTGGAAAGGGTGGTGATTGCTCTGGGGCCTGGTCCACCTGTTGTCTGGCCCTCCAGGAGGTGGCTGTCAGGCGCTCCACAGAATCTGACCTTGGTTTCCTGTGAGCCTCTCTTCTTCCCTCCCTGTCGGTTGTCATGGTGCCTTTTATTGCCTGGTACTGTGGGATTTGCAGTGGGGTTACAAAGTGATGAAGAAACTGTCCCTAATGGCTAGCAGCTTACTGCTTAGCAAAGGAGATGCCACATGTCCATACCTGACCGTGCTCCCAGCAGAGGGGTGCTGCCTGTGACATTCAGGTGGCAGTTGGAACATGGACTCATGGAAGGCTTTATAGGTAAAGAGCACGTTTCCTGGGCTCTGCAGGATTTGACAGGGGGTCTTTGAGGGAAAGGCATTCCAGGCTATGGTGCCATCAAGAGAGGCCTGGAAGTGTGTGAGAGCAGAGTACGATGGGGAGAGGTTCAGCACTGGAGTGAGGGCAAGTAGGGGAGTTCAGGCAGGGGGCAGGAGGGAATTGGATGTCAGTAGTGGGGAACTTTGAGCACCATTTAAAGGAGCTTGGGCCTGGAAGAGGAAGCCTCAGAAGTTTGATAGTCTGACCACCAGGGCTGAGGTGGCAGTTGGGGGAGAGAGGAGGAGGTGGACAAGGGAGATTTGGAAGCTGCTGGGGAAGGTGGAGTGGGGATTATCCTTCTTGGCCCTGATGATCACCAAAGAAAACACAGCCAAATGGTGAATCAGCCAGGTGCCCCTGATTCTGTTGTTAGGGAACTTGACTAGGAAACAGGGAATCCCTGGCTTTTAACTCTACTGGGCACCTGAGGGGCTGAAGTGTCATGCCCACCTAGAGCTGACAATGACAGCTCTTTCTTCTGTACTGGTTGTCTAGATCATGCCCAGCCTACATTCCCACCTGGGTCTGGAACTGCTGAGTTGGTCCAACTCCTCCTGACCCTCTGTCTCATCCCACTGTATACCCAGGGCCCTGAGTGTCAGACACCAAAACCCTAAGAAAAGCCCTTGATCCACTAAAGAGCCTGTCAGTGAGAGGGTTCTTGGTGAGCCTGGAGAAGGTGAGGTGGTGGGGATGGGTGAGCCCAGGATGGCACTTGAGATGTGTCATTGTTTTATTAAAGTTTAAAATTTAATAAAATAAAATTTCTGGGAGATGTTCCAGCTCCTCATACATCACCCAGCTTCTTGCTGATGCAGCATGTTGCGTGCACGGCCATGCCACCGCCCCTGGATGTCAGAAGTGGAAGGTTTGGTGGCTGTGGAGGTGGCTGGTGGCCTGATCCACACTCACCAGGGATGGGGGTGGGCATGGAGCTCGGGCCAAGGTCAGACCAATTTTATGTTCTTGGTGGTACCGTTGAAGAACCCCAGACTTCTCAGTCCACCAAATGTTTCTGCTTCATTGGCAGCAGAGTGGTCCTTGAACCAGTTGTTGAGGGTCAACTGACAGTGCTTAAATGCTCACTTGGGGAGGAGTTGAGCAGAGTAAAAAAACAGACTGCAAGGCCAAATGTAGCCACAACTCAAGCTCTGCTGTTTTCTCACTGTCTGATTTGCTGAGCCCCTCTTCATCTGTAAGATGGCAACAAGAGCACCTCCCTCGTTGGGTTAGATCCAGGTAGCACCTGGGGTGGGGAGGGGGAGCGGTGCTTAGCATGGTGCTGGCCCTCAGCGAACAATGAATAAGTGGTCACTTTTTCACTTTTATCATTGGCTGAGTGATGCTGGACATTAGGTCACTGTCCTCATAAAGCCTATGATCAAAAATGAGAAGATGGGTAAGTACATGTTGTTGTTAGGTACCATCGAGTGCTTTCCGACTCATAGCCACACTGTGTACACCAGAACAAGACACTGCCCCACCTTGCGCCATCCTCACAATCATTATGTTTGAGCCCATTGTTGCAACTACTGTGTCAGTCCGTTTCGTTGAGGGTATTTCTCTTTTTCGATGACCTTCTACTTTACCAAGCATGGTGTCCTTTTCCAGGGACTGATCCCTCCTGATAATATTTCCAAAGTCTGTGAGACAATGTAGTCTTGCCATCCTTGCTTCTAAGGAGCACTCTGGTTGTACTTGAAATATTTAGAGGTGTTCTAAGTACTGTGAGAAGCACCAGTAGAAGGTACGTGTATGTGTATGCAATCTGGGGAGGCTTCTAGGAAGATGTGATTTTTGATCTGGCCTTTTAAGGAAGAGGCTTTCAATTTAAAAAGAATCTAGAGAAACCTGATAATCACTACCTCAGCCAGGTGGTCATGGTTAATGTCAAAGGTGATAAATCATGTCGCTAATTAGTACTCTTGTGATAAGAATGGCACTTTACCTCTGTGGTCTTCTAAGAATCCACAACCCTAGTCCAACCATGAGAAACAACAGACAAATTCCATTAGAGGGGTGTTCTACGAAATACCCGACCAGTATTCCTCAAAACTGTCAAAGTCATCAAAAATAAGGATAGCCTGAGAAACCCTTAACAGCCAAGAGGAGCCTAAGGAGACATGACAACTAAATGCAACATGGCAGCCTGGATGGGATCCTGGAACTGAAAAATGACATTAGGGAAAAGCTAAGGAATTCCGAATAAATAAGAAATAATTTTTCATTAGTTAATGGGGACAGGGGATCTAAGTTCATTTTCTCTGAGAAGGGAAGAGCTGAGGGAAGTTTAGGATAAGATTATTGTCCCAGGGGACAGTAGGAGTGATTAAAGGCTTTAGCCAAAGGCTGGAACTCCAACCAGCACTGATGCTAACAAAAATAGCTGTCAAGCCAAATTTAGGCTACAGCAGGTATCTATTGGCCTGGGGCTTTGACCTCCTTTCTGAGCATGTCATTTAGTGTCTATAGGGCAGTCTGGCCCTCCAATAAATCTTACTGACTACCTACCCAGCATCAGGCAGGGGTCCTGGCCCCATGAAGCTCACAGCCTGGTGGGGGACTGGTGAGGACCCAGGCCATGGCATAGGGAGTGGTGAATATTGTATAAAGTGGGCACCTGCCCCAGCTGGAGTGGTGGGTGAGGGAGACCTCCTGGGTGAAGTGAGCTCTAAGCTGAGTCCCACAGCATGAAGTGCGGGTAAGCGTGAGCACAGGCCTCAGGGGAAGAAGCCCCATGGAGACTCCCTGGTGCCAGTGCTGGGCACCTGGTCCAAGGCCTCCTCACCTCAGACACGGTCATACTACCTCTGACCGTGCAGAGCCCCTCAAGGCAATTGGGGTGACAACATTTTTTAAAAAATCAGAGAACTGAGTACCATTTGGCCCAGATTTCCAGAGGAGAGAGCAGTGAGACATTTGCATGAAGGCCTTGGAGGGTCTGGAACTCTCTGCTATCATTCGTGCCTTTCCTTTTAATCGGTATTTATTTTTAAATATCTGTCTAATGTATAATACAAGTGTAGGCTCTTGAGGCCATCGCCTCTGCTTTCAGCTCTGTTTCTAAAATCCCATTTATGGAGGACAAATAGCTTTTGGGTAAAAGACTCTTTGCCTCTTCAAAGAAACAGTTAGCGGGCTGTTCTCTCCCAGCTGTGCCTGACTGTGGTTGGGGCAACAAAGTGAGATTATTTTAATTCCATTTAAACTCTCTGGGGGTCTGGCTGTGGAGGGAGGCAGCTGCTTTCTTTGTTGCTCATGCTCCTTATAAAACTTCTGAGTAGATGTCTTGGGGTGGGCGAGAAGGGGGATGGTGGCGGCCCTGGCAGGGACTTCTTTCTGTGCATGGATCCCCCACCATAACTCGGGGAACTGTGCCCTGGATTTTTCTAACTTCAAAGACTCTCTCAGCAGGATCTTTGTGGTTATGACTCAGGAGTGTGTGTTTGCTGAGTTTGTGAGTATTTTATGTGTGTGTGTGGGGGGGGGGCGTTCTCAGAACCATGTGGCTGGCTGAATTTGTTAAGCAGCACACTCATTCCATCAGCTACAATTAATTGAGCACCAACTATGTACCAGTTACTGGCCATACAAAGCTACAAAGTTGCAGTGTGGTGGGTTAATAAGTCATGGGGAAGGCATAGTGTGGGGAGCTGTGGGAGTGCAGAGGAGAAAAGCTCAGGCAGGAGGAAGCAGGAAAGAGAAGGAGGTCAGAGAAGGCTTTCTGGAGGAGGTGGCAGTGTCTAGACTGAGCTCTGGAGGATTAGCAAAGGTCACTCCTCTGTCACTTTCCTCCTCTAGCATGGGAGCACTGGGTCTGCCATATGCGGTTTTACACCTTGTGAGGCATGCCATGAGATGGGGATGTGCCAGACACATGACTGCTCAAGGGACCTTGGAGGTCAGGGGCAGCTGGTACCAGAATCCGCCTGCTGTTAGGTAAGTTGTCTCAGGCAGGGGAGTAGGGCGTGGGCGTGTTGCTCATGCTCAGAGCCTTGGACTAGTTAGGGGACAAGATAGTTAGGAACAAACAGTAGGAGGTGTTACATCTCCCAGCAAAAGGACTCAATCAAGAGGTGGCCCCTGCTGGCAGAGAAGGGAATTGCCTTGTTAAATCCATCAAGGACCAAGGGAGATGAGTGTATCCCCGATCTCAGAGGTGACATGGGGGGGGGGGCACCAGGGACCTCAAGTGGTTTCTCCTGCCAGGAGGATCATTTGGCTGTAATGGTAGGTCTTAGATCTGTAGTCAGGAGTGAGAGGGACATGACATGGTCACCAGATCCACCTTCCCTTTTCAGCTGGTGCTAAAGAGGTCCAGGGGCTCTTCTTGCTTTTGTTTAACCTAAAAATGGCCCTGCCCAGTTGGCCAAGGGGTATGATTCCTGGGTGGGATCTGGAGGACTTGTGGGTTTCTTCCTCAGGAATGTGGAGGCTGGCAGGCCCTGGGTACCCTTGCTTGGGCCTTGTGGAGTATGACTGAGACCACACAGACTCTTGGGCCTGGTCGCTGGCAGAGTCTGGGCACTGGTGGCAGGTTCACTGCCCTTTCAGAGAGCCAGCCCTGGAGCTGGGTGTGGTCCTGGAGGCTGGGCCAGGAGCTGCGCCCATCGGTGTGCCAAGGGGGAGCCAGGGAGCCAGGCCTGACCAGATGGCTCACCTGGCATCTGCTGGTGTGGTTGCAACCACCAACATGCTTTCAATATATAACTGATATAAAATGCAGGACCTGGCTTAGGGATTTTCTGGGTGATATTATGAGGTCACCTAGCCTGGCTTTGCCTCAGTTTTGTTTTTTATTTTGTGGCTTCAGTTTTGTCATCTATAAAGTGTGGGTAGCTGAGATTGTTTTGGACATTCAATGCTTCACTAGTGTGGGTTGTTATTCCAAATCTGGTGTCCCCAGTTTACCCCTGTGTTCTGCAAAGTACCCTTTCCCCATCCCTCTATTAGGACCCAGTGATCGAGGGAGAGGCTAGACCAGAAGACCTGCCAGGGCTGCCTCTCTGGTGACTCAGCTCTAGAAGCACAGAAAAAAGTCAGAGTAAAAATGTGAAGATGAACTTAACAGCAAGGACCTCAAAATAGCTCCCTTGACAGCTTGGGATGGGTGGGTAGTGCTAATTTTATCTGCCTGCATTTCCTCGATTCACAGTGACAGCAGAATGCCCTTCCCAGATACGGCCATGCTGTTTACAGTGGCTTTTGGGATGGGATATGGCCCCTGCCAGGCTGGCTACCACCTAGTACACTCCATGTGAGCACAGAGACCCACTTGCTCTCCATGAAAGGCTAATTGTTGTCTCTCTCCAGTTTTTTCTTCTGCAGAATCCCATGCTGCAAAGGCCCGCACTCTGGGGATAGCGTCTTGCCTGGACTTTGGGCAGAGTGATGTGCTGCTGCTGTTGGCTGCCATCGAGTTGGCGCCCAGCTCATGGTGGCCCCATGCAAGACAAGATGAAACAATACCCAATCCTGTGCCATCCCCACGATTGGTTATGGATCTATAGGGTTTTTTTGTTGTTGTTATTGAGAAAATACACAGCAAAACATACACCAAGTCAACAGTTTCTGCGTGTACAATTTAGTGTCGTTGATTACATTCTTTGAGTTGTGCGACTATTCTCACCCTCCTTTTCTGAGTTGCTCCTCCCCCATTAACATAAACTCACTGCCCCCTAAGGCTCCTATCTAGTCTTTTGAGTTGCTGTTGTCACTTTGATCCCATATAGATAGTTCTTAAAAGAGCATAATGCTCAAGGCAGACCTTTTTTACTAGTTGTTTGGTTTTAAGAAGACTTCAGGGAGTATTTTTGGTTTAAGGTTTAAAGATTATCTCAGGGCAATAGTTTCAGGGGTTCATTCATACTCCATGGCTCCAGAAAGTCTGGAGTCTATGAGAATTTAAAATTCTGTTAAGCATTTTCTCCCTTTTGGTCAGGATTCTTCTGTGAAATCTTTGATTAAAATGTTCAGTAAAGGTAGCTGGGCACCATCCAGTTCTTCTGGTCTCATAGCAAAGGAGGCAGTTTTTCATGGAGGTCAGTAGCCATACATTCCACATTCTCCTGCTATTTCTGACTCTCCTTCCTCTGTTGTTTCCGGTGAATAGAGACCAGTTGTTGTGCCTTGGGTGGCTGCTTGCGAGCTTTTAAGAGCCCAGACACTATGTAACAAACGAGGAGGTAGAACAGAAGCATTAAACATGTTATTAGGCCAGTTGACTGGGATGTCCCATGAAACCATGACCCTAAATTTCCAAACCAAGGAACCAAATCCCATGAGGTGTTTGGCTGTACATAAGCAGCCTTAGCAGCTACTTTTTTTTGTCATTGTTGTAAATATATCTATCACACAACTTTTGCCAGTTCAGCATTTTACAGGTGTACAACTTATTGACAGTAGTTACAATAATTGGCTGTGCAACTCTACCCTTAATCAATGCAATTTTTCCATCACTGTTAACTCCTCTCTCTTCCCTCCCTCCTGCC
The DNA here is from genome assembly GCF_024166365.1 of Elephas maximus indicus. NCBI lineage: Eukaryota > Metazoa > Chordata > Mammalia > Proboscidea > Elephantidae > Elephas > Elephas maximus. Next base: position 123,404,140 of record NC_064820.1, read on the forward strand.
CCTGGTAACCACTAATAAACTTTGGCATCTATACATTTGTTTTTTCTTGTCTTTATAAGTGAGGTCATACAATATTTGTCCTTTTGTGATTGACTTATTTTGCTCAGCATAATGTCTTCCAGTTCCATTTATACTGAAGCAGGTATCAAGACTTCATTTCTCCTACTTGCTGAGTAGTATTCCATTGTGTGTATGTACCACATTTTGTTGATCCATTCATCTGTTGATGGACATTTAGGTTGTTTCCATCTTTTGGCTATGGTGAATATTGCTGCAAAGGACATTGGAGTACAAATCTCTTTTTGAGTCTCTGCTTTCAAGTGTTTTGGGTATATACCTAGGAGTGGAATTGCTGGATCATATGGTAGTTCTATTTTTAGTTTTTTGAGGAACAACCACACTGCTTTCTACAACAGCTCTACAATTTTGCGTTCTCACCAGCGATGGGTGAGGGTCCCAATTTCCCCACATCCTTACCAACACCCTGCTATTTTTTTTTTTTTTATAAGCCATCATAGTGGGAGCGAAATGATATCTCATTGTGGTTTTGATTTGCATCTCTCTGATGGCTAATAATGCTGAACATCTTTTCAAGTGTTTGGTGGCCATTTGAATGTCATCTTTGGTGAAATATCTATTCAAGTGCTTTGTCCATTTTATGATTGGGTTATTTGTCTTTTTGTTGTTAAGTTGTTGAAGTTTTATATGTATTTTGGTTATTAGATTCTTGTCAGATATATGGTTTCCGAAGGTATTCTCCCTGTTGATAGTTTATCTTTTCACTTTTTTTGGTAAAGTCTTTTGATGAACAAAAGTTTTTAATTTTTATGAGGTCCCACTTATTTATTTTATTTTTTGCTGTTTGTACTTTTTTTTTTTTATTAGATAATTTATTGTTAAAAGGTAGGCCTGATGGCATTCCTCCTACTTGTTCTTCTAAGAATTTTGTGGGTTTAGTTTTCACATTTAGGTCCTTTATCCATTTTTTTTTTTCCCCATTGTGCTTCAGGTGAAAGTTTACAGAGCATATTATCTTCTCATTCAAAAACTTATACACATATTGTTTTATGACATTGGTTACAACCCCCACAATATATCAGCACTCTTCTCTTTTCTATCTCAGGTTCCCCTGTTACCACTTTCCCAGTTTTCCTGTCATTTCCTGCTTTCTCATCTTTGCTTTTGGGCAGGTGTTGTTTGGGCTGCCATACCTGGTTGATCTAAGAATCACATTCTGCACGCGTGTTATTGTTTGCTTCATAGATCTGTCTAATCTTTGGCTGAAAGACGAACTTCGGGAGCAGTTTCTGTTCTGAGTTAGAAGGTTGTCCAGGATCCATAGCCTCGGGGGTTCCTCTAGTCTCTGTCAGACTAGTAAGCCTGGTCTTTTTTGTGAATTTGAGTTTTGTCCTGTATTTTTCTCCCACTCTGTCCAGGCCTTCTATTATGATCCTCGTCAGGGTGGTTGGTGGTGGTAGCCAGGCACTATGCAGTTCTTCTGGGCTTAGGCTGTTGGAGGCCATGGTTCATTAGTCTTTTGGACTAATATTTTCTTTGTGTCTATGGTTTTCTTCGCTCTCCTTTGCTCTGGATAGGATGGGACCGATAGATGTATCTTAGATGGCTGCTCACAAGTTTTTAAGACCCCAGACGCTACTTACCAAAATAGCATGTAGAATGTTTTGTTTCTTTTTTATTGTGATTTAGTCAGTTTACAGAGCAAATTAGTTTCTCATTAAACAATACGCATATTGTTTTGTGACATTGAGTTGTCAATCCTACACGTGTCAACACCAACTGCTTCTCAACCCTGGGTTCCCCATTTCCATTCATCCAGCTTTCCTATGTCTCCCCCCCCCGCCCCCCCCCGCCTTCTCATCCTTGCTCCTGGGCTTGTGTGTCCATGTAGTCTCGTATACATGGTTGAGCCACTTGTATTATTATTTGTTTTATAGGCCTGTCTAATCTTCGGCTAAAGGGTGAACCTCAGGAGTGACTTCAGTACTGAGTTAAAAAGGTGTTCAGGGACCATAATCTCAGGGTTTCTCCAGTCTCTGTCAGACCAGTAAGTCTGGTCTTTTTTTGTGAGTTAGAATTGTGTTCTACTTTTCTCTCCACTCTATTTGGGACCCTCTATTGTCATCTCTGTCAGAGCAGTCATTGGTGGTAGCTGGGCATCATCTAGTTGTGCTGGACTGTCTGGTGGAGGCTGTGATAGTTGTAATCCATTAGCCCTTTGAACTACTATTTTTCTTGTGTCTTTGGTTTTCTCCATTCTCCTTTCCTCTGGATAGGATGGGACCAATAGATGTATCTTAGATGGCCACTCGTGAGCTTTTAAGACCCCAGACGCTACTCACCAAAGTAGGATATGGAACATTTTCTTTATAAACTATCTTATGCCAATTGACGTAGATGTCCCCCAAGACCATGGTCCCTAGCCCTTAGCTCCAGTAACTAGGTCTCTCAAGGTGTTTGGATGAGTCTAGGAAGCTTCTATGACTGTGCCGCCTTTGAGCTCTATTATATATATGAGTATACATGCTGTACATACAAATATGTATGTAGAAACATACACAGCCTAACCTATATATGTATGTGGATGGACTCCTGTACACCCTCATTCCTGTATTCAGCATACACATCTGCCTATGTATCTGCCTATAAGGTCTTTTTTTTTTTTTTTTTTTTTGCTGTTGTGGTAGGGTTGTAGATGCTATAGTATTTACTGTGTTGCCTCTCTCTTTTTTTTCCTTATGTTCCTCTAAGAATCTTTGTCTTGGTCAGGTTATGCTGACTTCCCTTACATTGTGTATTGTCTGCTCCTTCCCCAAATTTAACACTTATCTACCATCTAGTTTTCATCTTACTTGGATCCACAATCAACACCCATGGAGGCAGCAGTCAAGAAATCAAAAGGTGCATTGCATTGGGCAAATCTGCTGTGAAAAACTTCTTTAAAGTGTTGAAAAACAAAGATGTCACCTTAAGGGCTAAGGTGCGCCTGACCCATGGTATTTTCAATTGCATCATATGCATGGGAAAGCTGGACAATGAATAAAGAATATAGAAGAAGAATTGACACCTTTGAATTGTGGTGTTGGCAAAGAATATTGAATATACCATAGACTGCCAAAAGAATGAACAAATCTTTTTTGGAAGAAGTACAACCAGAGTGCCCCTTAGAAGCAAGGATGGCAAGGCTATGCCTTATTTACTTTGGACATGTTATCAGGAGGGATCAGTCCCTGGGGAAGGACATCATGCTTGGTAAAGTAGAGGGTCAGCAAAAAAGAGGAAGACCCTCAACAAGATGAATTGACACAGTGACTGCAACAATGGGGTCCAGCATAAAAACAATTTTAAGGATGGTGCAGAACCTGGCAGGGTTTTGTTCTTTGGTACATAGAGTCTCTGTGAGTCAGAACCAACTCAAGGGCACCTAACAACAACAACACCACCACTATCCAGTTAGTGATTTCCCCTCCCACGTCTCCCATTCCTTGTAACCATCAAAGATTGTTTCTTCCTGTGTATAAAGCTTTTCTTTGGTTTTTATAATAGTCATCTTATATAATATTTGTCCTTTTGTGAATGACTTATTTCACTTAGCATAATGCCCACCAGATTCACCCATGTTGCGAGATGTTTCATGAATTCATCATTGTTCTTTATCATTGCATAGTATTCCATTGTGTATATGTACATAATTTGTTTATCCATTCTTCTGTTGATGGGCACTTACACTGTTTTCCTCTTTTTGTTATGGTGAGTAATGTTGAAATGAACATAGGTGTGCATATGTCTATTTGTGTGATGGCTCTTATTTCTCTAGGATATATTTCTAGGAGTGGGATTGCTGGGTTATATGGTATTTCTATTTCTAGCTTTTTGAGGAAATGCCATATCATTTTCCATAGTGGTTGTACCATTTTACATTCCCACCAGCAGTGTATTAGAGTTCCAATCTCTCTACAGCCTCTCTAACATGTACCATTTCCTGAATTTTTGTTCAGTGCCATTCTTGTAGTGATGAGATGGTATCTCATTGTGGTTTTGATTTGCATCTCTCTAATTTTTTTAATGGCTAATGGGAGCCCTGGGCTCAGTGGTTAAGAGCTTGGCTGCTAACCAAAAAGTTGGCAGTTTGAATACACCAGCCACTCCTTGGAAACCACATGGAGCAGTTCTATTCTGTCCTGTGGGGTCGCTGTCAGTAGGAGTTAACTTGACAGCAACTGATTTGGTTTTTTGTTTAATGATCGTAAGCATCTTTTCATGTATTTTTTGACTGCCTGAATGTCCTCTTTGGTGAAGTGTCTGTTCGTGTTCTTTGCCCATTTTGTGATTGGGTTGCTTGTCTTTTTACTGTTGAGTCGTTGGAGTTCTCTGTATATGTTAGAGATTAAACCTTTATCAAATATATTTTCCCAGTCTGTAGATTCTCTTTTCATTCTCTTGGAAAAGTCTTTTCATGAACTTAAGTATTTAATTTTTAGGAGGTCCCAATTATCTAGTTTATCTTCTGGAGTTTACGTATTTTTAGTTATGCTTGATATTCTACATATGCCATAAATCAGGGCCCTGAGTATTGTCCCTCTGTTTTATTTCATGAACTTTATAGTTTTACATTTAGGTCTTTGATGCATTTTGAGTTAGTTTTTGTGTATGGTGTGAGGTATGGATCCTGTTTCATTTTTCTGCAAGTGGATACCCAGTTTTGCCAGCATCTTTTGTTAAAGAGATTATTTATACCCCATTTAATGGACTTCTGTCCTTTGTAGAAGTTCAGGTGTCCATAGGTGGATGGATTTATATCTGGGTGCTCAGTTCTGTTCCATTGGTCTATATATCATTGTCCAGTACCAGGCTGTTTTGACTACTGTAGCTGTATAGTCGGTTCTGAGATCAGGTCATGTGAGGCCTCCTACTTTGTTCTTCTTTCTCAGCAATGCTTTACTTATCTGCGAGCTTTTTCCTTTCCATATAAAGTTGATGATTAATTTTTCCATGTCATTAAAGAATGTTGTTGGAATTTGGATTGCAATTGCTTTGTATCCACAGGTTGCTTTGGGTAGTGTTGACATTTTCCCAATGTTAACTCTTCCTAACCATGAGCATGGTATGTTTTTCCATTCATGAAATTTTCTTTTGTTTTCTTGCAGGTAGTGTTTTGTAGTTTTCTTTGTAAAAGTTTTTTACATCCCTAGTTAGGTTAAATTCCTAAGTATTTTATTTTTTTGGCGGGGGCTATTGAAAATGGTATTGTCTTCCTGATTTCTTTTTTGGAGTTCTCTTTGTTAGTGTTTTTTTTGTTAGTGTAGATAAATCCAACTGGGTTTTGTATGTTGATCTTGTACCCTGCCACTTTGCTAAATCATTCTATTAGTTCCAGTAGATTTCTTGTGGATTCTCTGGGATTTTCTATGTATAGGTTCATATCACCTGCGAATAGGGATAATTTTACTTCTTCCTTACCAATTTGGATGCACTTTATTTACCTTTCTTGCCTTATTGTGCTAGCTAAGACTGGGCAATGCAATGTTGAATAAAAGTGGTAGTAAGGGGCATCCTCCTTTGATTCCTGTTCTTAGGGAGAATGCTTTCAGTCTCTCTCCATTGAGAATAATGTTTGCTGTTGATTTTGTGTATATGCCCTTAATTATATTGAGAAATTTCCCTTTTATTCCTATTTTGCTAAGAGTTTTTTTTGTTTAATCAAGAATGAGTATTGAGCATTATCAAATGTCTTTTCTGCATTGATTGAGATGATCATGAGATTCTTTTATTTTGCTTATGTGGTGGATCACTTTGATTTTATAATGCTGAATCATCGTTGCATGTTGTTGTTGTTATGTGCCATTGAATTGGTTTCAACTCATAGCAACCCTATGTACAACAGAACCAAACACTACCCCGTCTTGCGCCATCCTCACAATCATTGTTATGTTTGAGCCAATTGTTGCAGCCACTATGCCAATCCATCTCATCTAGAATCTTCCTCTTTTTAACTGACCCTGTACTTTACCAAGCATGATGTTCTTTTCCAGGGACTGGTCCCTCCTGATAACATGTCCAAAGTATGTGAGACAAAGTCTCACCACCCTCATTTCCAAAGAGTACTCTGGTTGTATTTCTTCCAAGGCAAACTTGTTTGTTCTTCTGGCAGTCCATGGTATATTCGATATTTTTCACCAACACCACAATTCAAAGGTACCAATTCTTCTTTGGCCTTCCTTATTCATTGTCTAGCTTTTGAATGCTTATGAGGCAATTGAAAATATCGTGGCTTGGGTCAGGCACATCTTAGCCCTCAAAGTGACATCTTTGCTTTTGAACACTTTAAAGAACTCTTTTGCAGTAGGTTTGTCCAATGCAATATGTCGTTTGATTTCCTGACTGCTGTTTCCATGAGCACTCATTGTGGATCCAAGTAAAATGAAACCTTTGACAGCTTCAATCTTTTCTCCATTTATCATGATGTTGCTTATTGGTCCAGTTGTAAGGACTTTTGTTTTCTTGACATTGAGGTGTAATCCATACTGAAAGCTGTAGTCTGTGATCTTCATCAATAAGGGCTTCAAGTCCTCTTCACTTTCAGCAAGCAAGGTTGTGTCATCTGCATATCACAAGTTATTAATGAGTCTTCTACCAATCCTAATGCCACATTCCTTTTCATATAGTCGAACTTCTCAGATAATTTGCTCAGTGTACAGATTGAATAAGTAAGGTGAAAGGGTACAGCTCTGACACATACCTTTCTTGATTTTAAACCATGTAGTATCCCCTGCTCTGTTGAATGGCTGCCTCTTGATCTAAATACAGGTTACACATGAGCACAATTAAGTATTCTGGAATTCCCATTCTTGGCAATATTATTCATAATTTGTTATGAGCCACATAGTCAAATGCCTTTGCATAGTCAATAAAATACAGGTAAACCTCTTTCTGGTATTCTCTGCTTTCAACCAATATCCACCTGATATCAGCAGTGATACCCCTTGTCCTTCATCCTTTTCTGAATCTGGCTTGAATTTCTGGCAGTTCCCTGTTGATGTACTGCTGCATCTGCTTTTGAGTGATCTTCAGCAAAATTTTACTTGTGGGTGATGTTAATGATATTGCTCAATAATTTCTGCATTCAGTTGGATCGCTTTTATTTGGAATGGGTACAAATATGGATCTCTTCCAGTCTGTTGACCAGGTAGCTGTCTCCCAAATTTCTTGGCATAGACGAGTGAATACCTCCAGCACTGCATCCATTTGTTGAAACATCTCAATTTATATTCCGTCAATTCTTGTTTTTGTATTCTGTCAAGCCTTGTTTTTCACCAATGCCTTCAGTGCAACTTGAACTTCTTCCTTCAATGCCATCGTTTTTTTTTCTTTTTTTATTGTGCTTTAAGTGAAAGTTTACAATTCAAGTCAGTTTCTCATACAAAAACGTATACACATATTGTTATGTGACCCCAGTTGCTTTCCCTATAATGTGACAGCACACTCTTCCTCTCTACCTTGTATTTCCCATGTCCATTCAACCAGCTCCTGTCCCCCTCTGCCTTCTCATCTTACCTCTGGACAGGAGCTGCTCACTTAGTCTCATGTGTCTACTTGAGCTAAGAAGCACACTCCTCACCAGTATCATTTTATGTCTTATAGTCCAGTCTAATATTTGTCTGAAGAGTTGTCTTCAGGAATGGTTTTAGTTTTGGGATAACAGAGAGTTCGGGGGCCATATCGTCTGGGGTCTCTCCAGTCTCGGTCAGACCATTAAGTCTGGTGTTTTTACTAGAATTTGAGTTCTGCACCCCACTTTTCTCCTGCTCCATTAGGGACTCTCTGTTGTGTTCCCTGTCAGAGCAGTCACTAGTGGTAGTTGGGCACCATCTAGTTCTTCCAGTCTTAGGCTAATGGAGTCTCTGGCTTATGTGGCCCTTTCTGTCTCTTGGGCTTATATTTTCCTTGTATCTTTGGTGTTCTTCATTCTTCTTTGCTCCAGGTGGGTTGGAGCCAATTAATGCATCTTAGGTGGCCATTTGCTAGCTTTTAAGACCCCGGACTCCACTCACCAAGTTGGGATGCCGAATGTTTTCCTAATAAACTTTGTTATGCCAAGTGACCAAATGTCCCCTGAAACCCTGGTCCCCAAACCCCTGCCCCTGCTACTCTGTCCCTCAAAATGTTTGGTTGTATTCAGGAAACTTTTTACTTTTGATTTAGTCCAGTTGTACTGACTTCCCCTGTATTGTGTGTTGTCTTTCCTTTCACCTAAAATAGTTCTTGTCTACTATGTAGTTAGTGAATACCCCTCTCCCTCCCTCCCCTCCCTCGTAACCATCAAAGAATGTTTTCCTCTCTGTTTAAACCTTTTCTTGAATTCTTATAATAATGATCTCATACAATATTTGTCCTTTAATGCCATTGGTTCTTGATCATATTCTAACTGCTGAAGTGGTTGAATGTTGACCAATTCTTTTTGGTACAGTGATTCTGTGTATTCCGTCTGCCATCCTTGCATACCTGGTATGAATCCAATTTGGTCATAATATATTATTTTTTTTTGATAAGCTGTTGGATTCTATTGACTAGAATTTTGTTGAGAATTTTTGTATCAATGTTCATGTGGGATATTTGTCTATGATTTTCTTTTTTGGTTGTATCTCTGCCTGGCTTTGGTTTTAGGGTTATGCTGGATTCATAGAAAGAATTTGGAGTATTCTTTCCTTTTCTATGTTCTGGAATAATTTGAGTAGTATTAGTGTTAACTCTTTTCTGAATGTCTGGTAGAATTTTCCAGTGAAATTGTCTGGGCTAGGGCTTTTTTGTTGTTGTTGTTGGTAGGTTTTTTTAATGACCTCTTCAATTTTTTCTTTTGTTATGGTTCTATTCAGGTTTTCTGACTCAGTTTGTATTAGTTCAGGTAGGTAATGTGTTTCTAAGAATTTGTCCATTTTCTCTAGGTTTTCAAATTTGTTGGAGTATATGAAGAAGAATGGGACATCAGGATTGGAGGAAAACTCATTAACAGTCTGCATTATGCAGATGACACAACCTTGCTTGCTGAACGAGAAGAGGACTTGAAGCACTTACTGATGAAAACCAAAGACCATAGCCTTCAGTAAGGATTGTACCTCAACGTAAAGAAAACAAAAATCCTTAGAACTGGACCAATAAGCAACATCATGATAAATGGAGAAAAGATTGAAGTTGTGAAGGATTTCATTTGACTTGGATCCACAGTCAACACCCACGGAAACAGCAGTGAAGAAATCAAATGATGCATTGCATTAGGCCAACCTGGTACAAAAGGTAGCAGATTTAAGGTGTTGAAAAGCAAAGATGTCACCTTGAAGACTAAGGTGTGCCTGATCCAAGCCATGGTGTTTTCAGTTGCCTCATATGGATGTGAAAGCTGGATGATGAATAAGGAAGATGGAAGAAGAATTAACGCCTTGGAATTGTGGTGTTGGAGAATACTGAATATACCATAGACTGCCAAAAGATCAAACAAATCTATCTTGGAAGAAATATGACCAGAATGCTCCTTAGAAGCAAGGATAGCAAGATTGCGTCTCACATACTTTGGACATGTTATCAGGATGGATCGGTCCCTGGAGAAGGACATCATGCTTGGTAAAGCAGAGGATCATCAAAAAAAGAGGAAGACCCTCAATGAGATAGATTGACACAGTAGCTGCAACAGTGAGCTTAAGCATAGCAATGATTGTGGGAATGGCACAGGACCGAGCAGTGTTTCCCTCTGTTGTACATGGGGTTGCTGTGAGTTGGAAATGACTCAATGGCACCTAACAACAACAAATTTTTCATAGTGCTCTGTTATGATTCTTTTATTTCATTTGGTTCTATTGTGATGTTGCTCATCTCATTTCTAATTTGGGTTATTTGCATCTCCGTTTTTTCTTTTGTCAATTTTTCCAGTGGTGGGTTGATTTTATTGCTCTCGTCAAAGAACCAACTTCTAGTCTTGGTTGTTTCAATTGTTTTTCTGTTTTATTTATTTTTGCTCTTGTCTTTTTTATTTCCTTTCTTCTGGTGGCTGTGGGCTCCTTTTGCTGCTCTTTTTCTATTTGTTCAAGTTGTAGGGGTAAGGTATTGATTTTGGCCCTTTTTTTTGGATACTTGCACTTATTGCTATGAATTGGCCTCTGAGAACTTCTTTTGCTGTGTCCCAATGGTTTTGCTATGTTGTGTTTTCATTCTTGTTTGATTCTAGCAATTTTATTTTTAATTTCTTCTATTACCCAGTGGTTTTTAAGCATGGTATTGTTCAGCTTCCAAGTATTTGGTTTTTTTTTTTTTGTTCTTCCTGTTATTAATTTCTGACTTTATAGTATTGTGATCTGAGAAGATGCTTTGTGTTATTTCGGTATTTTTTTAATTTATTGAGGCTTGCTTTGTGGCCTAGGATGTGATCTATTCTAGAGACTGATCCATGTGTGCTGGAGAAGAATGTGTACTGTGCTGCTGTTGGGTGGAATGCTCTGTATATGCCTGTGAAGTCAAGTTGGTTGACTGTGTTATTTAGATCTTCTGTATCTTTGCTGAGTTTCTTTCTAGTTGTTCTGTCCATTTTTGAAAGTTGTGTGTTAAAGTTTACTATTATTGTAGAACTGTTTACTTCTCTTCATTTCTGTTAGGGTTTGTTTTATGTATCTTGGAACTCTGTCACCGGGTACGCAGATATTTATTAGGATTATGTCCTCTTGGTGGATTGATCCTTTTGTTGTTATGTAACGTCCTTCCTTGTCTCTTATGATGGAGTTTAATTTAAAGTCTATTTTATCAGACATTAATATTGTAACTTCTACTCTTTTTGGGTTACTGTTTGCTTGATATGTTTTTTCCCATCCTTTGATTTTTAACCTCTTTATGTCTTTGTGTCTAAGGTGTGTTTATTGTAGGCAATACAAAAATAGGTCATGTTTTTTAATCCATTCTGCCACTCTCCGTCTTTTGACTGGTGCATTTAACCCTTTTACATTCAAGGTGATTATCAATAGATATGAACTTACCACTGTCATTTTGTTATGCATTTTTGTGTGTGTGTGTGGTATTCACAGTTTCTTTGTTCTGCTTAATTTTGTTCTTTTTGTTCATGGATTGTCTTTTTATTTCCTTCAGTTTTGTCTATTTTGTGTTTACTGAGTCTTTTTTATTTTCTTCTTTATTTTGGTGGGTAGGTTTGTTAATTTCCTTTGTGCTTACTGTGAGGTTTACCTTTATCATCCTATGTTTAAAACAGTCTGTTATTTTTAGATATCGCCTTCGCTTCCTCTCTATATGGAAGTTCCATAACTACACCAGTCTTTCCTTCTTTTTGTTTTGAAGTTGTTGCCAGTTTCAGATTGGTATCTCTGGTTCCCTGTTTTTGGTTCTGCCTTTTTGTTTTACTTTTGAGATTTCTCTTTTTGTGTTGGCATTTTGGTGATAACATTGTGTGGCTTACTCTTAGGCTGTTGTCTACTGCTTTGGTTCTGTATCCAAGGGTCTCCTTTTAATATTTCTTTTAAGGATGGTTTGGTTTTTACAAATTCCCTTAATTTCTGTTTATCTGGGAATGTCCTAATTTTACCGTTGTATTTGAGAGACAGTTGGCTGGGTGTGTGATCCTTGGTTAATAATTCTTTTCTTTAAGGGTTTTATATAAGTCATTCCATGCATTCTTGCCTGAATAATCTCTGCCGAGAAATCAGAGCTTAGTTTTACCGGAGTTCCTTTGTAGGTGATATTTCATTTTTCCTGAGCTGCTCTCAGAATTCTTTCTTTATCCTTGTATTTGGAAAGCTTGATTATGATGTTTTGGTGACTTTCTTTTGAGGTCTATCCTGTATGGGGTTAATTGAGCTTCTTGGATGGAAATCTCCTCTTTCATGATATTGGGGTCATTTTTTTTTTTTCTTCCAGAAAATCTTCAAAAATTCTCTGTGCTTTTTTAGTCTCTTCCTGTTCAGGGATTCACATCACACATAGATTATTCCTCTTCATAATGTCACACATAATGCTTAGGCATCCTTTTTTTTTTTTTTTTTCATTCTTTTTTCTCATTCTTCCTCAAAGAAATTGCTATCAAGGGGATTTGTCCTCTATTTCATTCTTCTGTTGTTTCAATTCTATTTCTATGTCCTTCCATTGAATTATCTATTTCTGATATTGTTAATCTTCTGGATTTTTAGTTGCTGTTTTTGTATGATTTCTAATTGTCTATTTAATTCATCATTTTGTTCTTTTATTGTTTTCCTGAATTCTTCTAGAGTTCTGTCTGTATTTGCCTTGATCTCTTTGAGGACCCTATATATTTAAGCCTTTTGAATTCATTATTAGGCAGTTCCATTACCATCTCTTCCTCAGGAAGATTTTCTGCCCCTTTATTTTGGTCATTTGGTTGATCTGTTTTATCTTGTTTCTTTTTATGATTTGATATTGTCTGCTGTCTCTGATGCATGAAGGTGTTATTTTATTTATGATTTTTTTGTTTAGTTCAGTTTTGATTTATCAGTGTGGGTAGGTGAGGCATGCTTCAGTGATCACTCATCTGGCAGCACAGGGGCATTCACTTACCACCTCTAGCTGGACAGGGCAATAGCAGGCAGGGTGAACCCTTGGTGCTTTTCACTGTACATGTACTGTCTGTACAGGCATTCTCAGAGTTACTCACTGGGTGAGTGGGCAATGGGCAAGGAGCAAGGCAGGCATCTGGGATGTGCTGAGGAGCTCCTTCCCAATAAGGAGGGGCAGGGTGGTTGGCTGGGTACACACATGTACTTTTCCCTGTGAGAGAGAGGTGGGTTAGTTGGCTGGGGAGCATGCAGGTGCTATCTCTGAAGGGAGAAGGGTGGGGTGGGCAACCAGGGGGTGCAGGCGCTGTCTGCATTGGGGAGGCGGGTGGCCAGGGGTCGTGCAGGCTCTCTCCTGGGTGGGGGAGGGGTGGGGTGGGTGGCCAGGGGGTTGCGCAGGTGCTCTCCTGGGCAGAGAGGGCTGAGTAGGGTGGCTGGAGTTCACACAGGCACTCTCCTGGATGGAAGAGGGGTGGGGTAGGCAGCTGAGGGCTGCACAGGTGCTCTCTGTGGTGGGGATGGGGAGGGTGGTCAGTTGGGTGCTCATAGGCACTCTTTCGGGAGGGGGAAGGGTGGGGCGGGTGCTGGTCAGGGGGATGGAGAAAAGAGAGAGAGAAAAAAAGGAGGAATTCTTCTATTCTGTGCTCACTACCTGCCCTACTGGTCAGTACCGCTTCTGGAGAGTCACCCTGTCTTTGGGCCCTGGCTCCCTCCCTGTTCTGCGTATGCTGGCATCCTGAAGCTTTCGCCCTCCTTCCTGTACTTTCCCTCCTTAGCTCCAGTTCGTGTGCTGTTCACCTTTTTTCACTACAGGTATGTGGGCACAGTTTCTCTGTGTCCTATTGGGAGTTCTGTGATGTTGTCTTCCTGTGCTCCTCACCCAGAGTTGTTGCTGGCTTTGTCTCAAAATGGCCCTGCTGTGCCAGGCTGTTTGGCAGGGGGTCTCTACTAGGTATCTCTCCCCATTTGCTGCTGTCATTCAGTTTCTTTTTCAAATCAGTGTTTAATCTAATTCTGTATCCTTTCAGTTGATACTCAAGATCTGTATCTGTTTCACTTTGTTTCTTGGATCTTTGCTGTAGAGGAAGTGTGGTGTGTCTGGCTAGGCTGCCATCTTGAATCCAACCCCTTGAATTTCTTTTTGTGTGTGGGGCGAGGCATGGATCATGTTTCATTTTTCTGCATGTGGAAATCCAATTTTCCGAGCATCATTTATTGAAGAGACTCTTCTTTTCCTATCGAATGGACTTAGCACCCTTGTGAAATATCAGTTGACCATAGATGTGTGGTTATTTCTGGGCTCCCAATTCTATTCCATTGGTCTATGTGCCTATTGCTATACCAGTAGCAGGGTGTTTTGATTAATGTAGCTGTATAGTATGATTTAAAATCAGAAAGTGTGAGCCCTTCTACTTTGTTCTTCTCTTTCAACATTGCTTTAGCTATTTGCAGCATCTTGCCATTCCATATAAAGTTGAGGATTTGTTTATTTCTGTAAATAAGGTCGTTAGAATTTTGATCAGGATTGCATTGACTCTATAGATCGATTTGTGTAGTATTGACATCTTAACAATATTAAGTCTTCTGATCCATGAGCATGGAACATCTTTCCATTTATTTAAGTCTTCTTTAATCTCTTTCAGCAGTGTTTTATAGTTGTCATTGTATAACTTCATGTCCTTGGTTAGATTTATTCCTAGGCATGTTATTCTCTTAATGCTATTATAAATGGAATTGTTTTCCTAATTTCCCTTTCAGGTTTCTCATTGCTGATGTATAAAAACCCAACTGATTTTTGTTTGTTGATCTTCTATCCTGCAACTTTGCTAAATTCCTCTATTAGCTCTAGAAGTTTTCTTGTGGACTCTTTTGAATATTCCATACGTAAGATCATATCATCAGCAAATAGAGATAATTTTACATCTTCCTTTTCAATCTGAATACTTTTTATTTCTTTTGTCTTATTGCTCTGGCTAGGACTTCTAACACAGTATCGAGTAGAAGTGGTGAGAGTGGGTACCCTCGTCTTGTTCCCGATTTCAAGGGGAAAGCTCTGAGTCTTTTTCCATTACGTATAATGTCTGCTGTTGACTTTTCATATATGCCCTCGATCATATTGAGGAATTTCACTTTTATTCCAATCTTCTTTAGGGTTTTCATCAAGAAAAGGTGTTGGATTTTGTCAAATGCTTTTTCTGCATCCATAGAGATGATCATGTTGTTCTTTTCCTTTGTTCTATTGATGTGGTGTATTATGTTGACTGATTTTCTAAGGTTGAGTCATCGCTGCATTCCTGTGATAAATCCTACTTTGGTCATGGTGTATGACTCTTTTAATATGCTCTTGGATTCTGTTCCTAATACTTTGTTGAGGCCTTTTGCATCTATATTCATAAGAGTTGTTGGCTTGTAGTTTTCTTGTGGCATTTTTGTCTGGTTTTAGTATGAGCGTTATGTTTGTTTCATAGAATGAGTTAGGAAGTATTCCTTCCTTCTCTATCTTTTGGAAGAGTTTAAGTAGTATTGGTGTCAATTCTTCTCTAAACGTTTGGTAGAATTCCCCAGTGAAACTATCTGCTCCCAGACTTTTTTTGAGGGGGAGATTTTTGATCACTAATTCAATCTCTTCACTTGTTATGGGTCTGTTGAGACTTTCTATTCCCTCTTGAGTCAGTTTGGATATGTTGTGTGCTTCTACAAATTTGTCCATTTCATCTAGGTTATCCAGTTTGTTGCCAAACATTTGTTCATAGTATCCTGTCATAACTCTATTTCTTTTGGGTCAGTTGAAATTGTCCCCTCTTTCCTTTTTTATTTTGGTTATTTGCATCTTTTCTCTTCTTTTCTTTGTTAGCCTATGTCTTAGTTACGTTGCGCTGCTATAACAGAAATTCTGCAGGTGGCTGGCTGTAACAAAGTCCAAGTTCAGGGCATCAGCTTCAGGGAAAGTCTTTCTCTTTCTCTTGGTTCTGGAGGAAGGTCCTCATCCTCAATCTTCCCTGGGCTAGGAGCTTCTCCACACACGAACCCCAGTTCCAAAGGACTCACCCTGCTCCTGGTGTTTCTCTCTTGGTGGTATGAGTTCCCCAACTCTCTGCTTGCTTCCCTTTCCTTTTATCTCTTGTAAGATAAAAGGTGGTGCAGGCCACACACCAGGAAAATTCCCTTTACCTTGGATCAGGGATGTGACCTTATTAAGGGTGTTGCAATCCCACCTTAATCCTCTTTAACATAATATTATAATCACAAAATGGAGGACAACTACACAATACTGGGAATTGTGGCCTAACCAAGTTGACACATATTTTTTGGTGACTCGATTCAATCCATGACAGCCTAGCTAAAGGTTTGTCAATTTTATTAATCTTTTCAAAGAACCAACTTCTGGTTTTATTGAGTCTCTCCATTGTTTTTGATTTTATTTATTTCTGTTCTGATCTTTGCTATTTCCTTTCTTCTGTCAGTTTAGGCTAAGTTTTCTCTTCCCTTTCTAGTTCCCAGAGTTGTTGAGTCAGGCTATTAATTTGAGACCTTTCTTCTTTCTTCACATAGGCATTTATTGCAATAAGCTTCCCTCTGAGTACTGCCTTCACTGCATCCCATAAGTTTTGGTATGTTGTGCTTTCGTTTTCATTCGACTGTAAGAAATTTGTCATTTCTTCCTTATGCATTGGTAGTTTAATAGTGTGTTATCTAATTTCCGTAAGTTTGCATATTTTCCAGGTTTTTTTGTTATTCATTTCTAGCTTCACTCTGTTGTGGTCAGAGAAAATACTTTGTATGATTTCAATCTTTTTAAGTTTATCAAGACTTGCTTTGTGGCCTAAAATGTGATTTATCCTGGAGAATGATCCATGTGCACTGGGGTAGAATACATATTGTGCTGCTTTGGGTGGGGCGTTCTATATATGTCTGTTAAGTCTAGTTGGTTTATAGTGTCATTCAGGTCCTCTGTTTGCTTGTTGATCTACTTTCTAGATGTCTGTCCAGTATTGAAAATGGTGTGTTGCTGTCTCCAACTATTGTTATAGTATTATCTATTTCTCCCTTCAATTCTATCAGTGTTTGCTTTATATGTTTAGGTGCCCTGATGTTGGATACATGTATATTTATGATTGTTAAATCTTCTTGATTAATTGACTCTCTTGTCACTATATAATGTCCATCTTTATCTCTTCTGACAGATTTTGTCTTAAAGTCTACTTTTTCTGCTATTAAGATTGCCACCTGAGCTCTCTTTTAGTTATTATTTGGATGGAATATTATTTTTCCATCCTTTACTTTCAACCTATTTGCATCCTTGGGTTTAAGATGTGTCTCTTGTGAACAGCACATAGTTGGATCACGTGTTTTTTTTAATCCACTTTGCCACTCTCTGCCTTTTGATTGGAGCATTTAGTCTATTACATTCACTGAAATTACTGTTAAGAAGTGACTTACTTCAGCCATTTTATTATTTGTTTTTTACCTGTCTTATGTCTTCTTTGTCTTTGTCCGTTAGCACTGCTTGCTTTTGTGCTTTGTTGGTTTATTGCAGTGAGCCTTTTTGGTTCCCTTCTCCTTTTCTTTTGTGTATTTTTTTAAAATATATTTTTATATATTTTCTTAGTGGTTACCATCTCCTACTGACTTTGAAGAAATCAGCTGCCATGTTTTGGAGAGAGTCACATGGCTGGGATGTAAGGGCAGCCTCTAGGGGCTTAGAATGACCCTTGGCTCTCAGAAAATGAGGACCTCAGTCCTACAACTGCAAAAAACTGAATTTTGTCAACAACCTGGATGTCCTTAGAAATGGATTCTACCCTAGTCAAGCCTTAAGATGAGACTGCAGCCCAGCTGATACCTAGATTTCAGCCTTGTAAGACTCTGAGCAGAGACTGCAGTGGAGTTGCCCCTGAACTCCTGACCTACAGAACTGTGAGATAATAATAATAATGGTGTAGTTTCAAGTTGCTAAATTGTGGTAATCTGTTACACATTAATAGAAAATAAATATACTGGGAAGCACCTCTGTCTGAGCTTCTGGCAGTGTCTAGTCTCCGGGGAGTCAGGGCCTGTAGCAGCAGAGGTTGTGGCCTGAGTTGTGGCTTCCATTGTTGTCATGGTGGCTCAGTTCCTGGTAGCCTATTTGAGACCTCTGAGCCTCTGGCTCACCTCCCGCAGACCCCCAATCACAGGACAGCCCATTTTTTATGGCCTTGCACAGTCACATTTTATCGTCGAATTAGTAGGAATAGCAGCAGCATTTTAGTGGCTGTTTGGGAGCTGTATATTAGCGATTGTATTAGTAAGTGCACAGTGACAGGAGACCAGTGAGAGTGAGAAAATGAGACACAGTATTTATCCCCAGTGCAAAATCTCTTTTTATTATTAAAGACACTAGGTTAACTGAGGATAGATTTAATACCTGCTGGTAATTTTATTGGATAATCAGCAGCCCAGGGTCTCCACCTCAGCTTGAGCTCTGGAACCCTCATCTATGCCCACTGGATACTTGGAGAAGCTGCAGGGTTAGGAAGTTGTACATGTGGGCACTTTCTAGGGGCTTCCCCTGGGGCTACAGGTATGGTGGCAGGACCCTGGCCAGCTGCATAACTGATATGAGAAAGGGCGAGTGCCTAACACATTTGGAGATGGGCTCTATGAGATCAGTGCAAGCTGTGAGGCTTCTGAAGGAAGAGATTCCAGAAAGAGCATCAGAATTGGTGCAGACCCACCTCTGACTTGGAACTCACTGCTGGGGTTTTGTTCTCTAAGGGGAGCCACTACAGGACAGAGGGAGGCAGAGCTGGGAGGTCTTGTGTTCTAGACAAGTTAGCCTCTGCCCCTCATCTTGTGCTCTGTCTCCTCCAGCGGGGTCTGCTATCCAAAGAGGCCTGGACTTGGAGAGGGATATGCATGCCTGGTGCTGACTTGGGGGCTAAGGGTACTGAGTGGGAGGAACTTGGGGCCATGGCTGCCTGGGTAGCTGTTTGAAGACTCCTGAAAATCCTTAGGCTTTATGAAAACTTTAGAGGAGGCATAGAGGATAGAATATCAGACATGAGAAGAAAGCGCAGAACTAAAAAATGCTGGCAGCCAGCAGTCCCAGCCTGGTCTCCCCTCCATGGACACACAAGCTCCCTCCAGTATGCTTTTCTTAACTTCAATCCAGCTCCCTTCACAGCTTCTGTCTGCTTCTTCTCAGCAGCCCTAGTCAGCGCTTGTTCCCTCTGTGCAGTCTCAGAGACCCTCATTGGACCGTTTTTTTTTTTGGTTGTTGTTGTTTGTTTGTTTATTGTACTTTAGGTGAAGGTTTATAGAATAAACTAGCTTCTCATTAAACAGTTTTAATTACACATATTGTTTCATGACATTGGTTAACACCCCCACGATATGTCAATACTCTCCCTTCTTGATCTTGTGTTCCCTATTACCAGCTTTCCTGTCCCCTCTTCTTGCCTTCTAGTCCTTGCCCCTGGGCTGGCATCCTCCTTTAGTCTAATCTTATTTTATGGCCCTGTCTAATCTTCGAATGAAGGGTGAACCTCAGGAGTGACTTCATAACTGACCTAGAAGGGTATCTGGGGGCCATACTCTCAGGGTTTCTCTGGTCTCTGTCAGGCCAGTAAGTTTGGTCTTTTTTCGTGCATTAGAATTTTGTTTAACGTTTTTCTCCAGTTTGAACCTGTTCTTTGCCTCTTCTTCTGCTCCCCTCAGCAGACCTTGGAGGTCAGAAGACGTGATGACAGGTGAGAGGTTCATGTGGCATAGGTGTGAAGGAACATGTCATCATGAACAGAACATGGCTTTGCAGTAAAACAGACCTGGGCTTACATCCTGGCCCTGTAGTATGCTAGGCATGCAATCAGAGTAAGTCACTTGACTCCTGTGCCTCCCTGCTGTCAACCGTCAGTGATGGCCACCATCTCTACCTCACAGGGGGTGGATGTGAGGGCCAAAAAAGACAATAAACGTCTGTAAAGGACTTAGTAAGCTGCCTGTGCATACAGGCATACCTCGTTTTATTGCACTTCAAAGATACCACGGTTTTTACAAATTAAAGGTTTGTGGCAGCCCTGTATCAAGCAAGTTGATTGGCACCATTTTTCCAACAGCATGTGTTCACTTCATGTCTCTGTATCACATTTTGGTAGTTCTCACAGTATTTCAAACTTTTTCATTATTATTATGTCTTTTACGGTGATCTGTTATCAGTGATCTTTGATGTTACCATTGTAATCGTTTTGGGGCTCCACTGACCAGCCGTTCCCTCATCTCTCTCCCTCTCCTCGGGCCTCCCTACTTCCTGAGACAGGACAATATTGAAATTAGGCCAGTTAATAACCCTACAATGGCCTGTAACTGTTCAAGAGAAAAGAAGAACCACATGTCTCTCACTTTAAATCAAAAGCTAAAAATGAGTAAGCTCAGTGAGGAAGGCATGTTGATAGCTGAGATAGCCCAAAAGCTAGGCCTCTTGCAGCAAACAGTTAGCTAAGTTGTGAACACAAAGGCCAAGTTCTTGAAGGAAATTAAAAGTGCTACTTCAGTGAACACACAAATGATAAGAAAGCAAAACATCCTTATTGCTGACACGGAGAAAGTTTTGGTGGTCTGGATATAAGATCAAATCAGCCACAACATCCCCTTAAGCCAAAGTCTCATCCAGAGCAAGGCCCTAACCCTCTTCAGTTCTATGAAGGCTAAGAGGGGTGAGGAGGCTGCAGAAGAAAAGTATGAGGCTAGCAGCTATTGGTTCATGAGGTTTAAGGAAAGAAGCCATCTCCATAACATAAAAATTCAAGACGAAGCAAGTGCTGACGTAGAAGCTGCAGCAAGTTATCCAGAAGATCTAGCGAATTGATGAAGGCAGCTACACTAAAAAACAGGTTTTTAACGTAGGCGAAATAGCCTTATATTGGATGAAGACACCATCTAGGACTTCCACATCTAGAGAGAGTCAATGCCTAGCTTCAAAGGACAGGCTGACTCTCTTGTTAGGGGCTAATGCAGCTGGTGACTTTAAGTTGAAGCCAATGCTCATTTACCATTCTGAAAGTCTTAGAACCCTTAGGAATTACCCTAAATATACTCTGCCTATGCTTATAGATGGAGCAGCAAAGCCTGGAAGACAGCACATCTGTTTACAGCGCGGTTTACTGAATATTTAAGCCCAACTATTGAGAGCTACTGTTCAGAAAAAAAAAGGATTCCTTTCAAAATATTACTGCTTATTGACAATGCACCTGGTCACCCAAGAGCTCTGATGGAGATGTTCAAAGAGATTAAAAAAAAAAATATATATATATATTTTAACACAACATCCATTCTGCAGCCTCTGGATTAAAGAGTAATTTCAAGTCTTCTTGAAATATATTTCGTAAAGCTATAGCTGGCATAGATAGTGATTCCCCTGATGGATCTGGGCAAAGGAAATTGAAAACCTTCTGGAAAGGATTCACCATTCTAGATTCATGATTCCTGGGAGGAGGCCAAAATATCAACATTAACAGGAGTTTGGAAGAAGTTGATTCCAACCTTCATGGGTGACTTTGAGGGGTTCAAGACTTCAGTGGAGGAAGTAAGTGCAGATGTGGTGGAAATAATAAGAACTAGAATTAGAAAAGGCACCTGAAGATGTGTCTGAATTGCTTCAATCTCATGATAAAACTTTAATGGATGAGAAGCTGCTTCTTATGGATGAGCAAAGAAAGTGGTTTCTTGAGATGGAATCTACTACTGGTGAAGATACTGTGAACATTGTTGAAATGATGACAAGAATTTAGAATTTTACATCAACTGAGTTGATAAAGCATTGGCAGGGTTTGAGAGGACTGACTCCAATTTTGAAAGAATTTCCACTGTGGGTAAAATGCTATCAAACAGCATCGCATGCTACAGAGAAAACTTTCATGAAAGGAAAAGTCAATTGATGGGGCACACTTCATCATTGTCTTATTTTAAGAAATAGCTACAGTGACCACAACCTTCAGCAACCACCATCCTGATCAGTCAGCAGCCATCAATATCAAGGCAAGACCCTCCATCAGCAAAAAGATTACAACTTACTGAATGGTTGTAATCAGATGATGGTTAGAATAGTTGTAACTCAGATGATGGGTAGAATTTTTTAGCAATGATGTATTTTTTTAAATTAAGGTATGTACTCTTTTTTTTTTTTTAGGCATAATGCTATTACATGTTTAATAGACTACAGCATAGTATAAACATAACTTTTACATGCACTGGGAAGCCAAAAAATTTGTGGACTCACTTTATTGCAATATTTGCTTTATTGTAGTGGTGTGGAACTGAACCTGTAGTATCTCCTGGGTATTCCTGTAGCTGGTGCTCTGTAGAGGGCACCCCATTATTTCTAGAAGGACTCAGGCTCTAGTATTCTCAGGGAAACCTCATGGATGATATTGAAGTTAATTTGTTCACTGTATTCTTTCTGAAAGTGTTTGTTGCTGGATGTTGGGGATATAGTGTCTGGCACATAGTAGTTGCTCAGTAAGTCTTTATTGAGTGGCTGACTACAGAGATGATAGACAAAGTTCCTCTCCTTGGGGAACTCAGCCAAGATGGTGGTGAGTAGAGATGTTTTCTGGTTTTCTTCCAGCCGGCATATCTTACTCTGATGCCTGGTGCCAAGGACACTTTGCAGATGCCTCCATCCCTGTGGGCCAGAAAAATTTCCCCCTTGTTCTTCAGTCTGACATTCTTTTGGACACCAGTGGGTGATCATAGGGAGAGAGGGTGACTATGATATCCTTCCACCTGGAAAAGGCAGTCACCTGCTAACCTAGTGGCAGGTAGTCAGTGGTAGGTACCCTGTGGATACAGTCAGCATCTCTTAACCTCTTATGGGCATTAAAAAGCCTTCATTCCCTCCTTACCAAGTCAATTTTTCTGCTGAGCTCCTGTTGATCCTAAACTAGGCACAAACATGTACGTGGTTGAGAGATGTACTGCTCTGAAGAACTTGAGCTAGATTCTGGGGTTGGAGAGCCTTTCCAGGGAAAGTTTACAAAGGATCAATTCACATCCCCTTCTGCTCAGTTCTTTTTGTAAAGAAGTTTCTTGTATCCAGGTTTTGCTCCCCAATATCAAGTCCTGGGTAGGCTGCTGGCCTGGCAGTGTCCTGGCTTGAATAACCAGCCTTGGAAACAGTCAGTAAAGGTCAACCCTGATGTCTGCTGCTCCTAAAGTTGAAGAAAGCAGATCGAAAGTGACTGTAGCTTTCTGGGCCTATGGGCATGTGGAGCTGGCAGCCTTTGGTGCCACTGGACCTTCACCTTCAAAGGCTAATTGTGCAGAGACCAGCAGGCATCCAGGTGCCTGTGATGGTTCAGCCGTTCTGGGGCTGAGGACTGGAAAATCTGTGTGATTGTTTATTGCCTCCATTTTTTATTATCAGCAAAACTTTAATTACAGCTCTCACTAAACCTACTACCTTCTGCCAGCGTTTACAAGGCAATAAATTTCTCCTTCTCTCCTTACACAATCTGAACCTCCAATAGAGCAGTGCATATGCACTGGAAGATATTGATTCCCCAAAGAAATTATAACAACATTTGTTCTCAAGTAAACACAGAGAGAGGCTATTATAACACTGAGGAAGAGTCGATTGTCTTTGCTTTATTAAACAACACAGCTCTCAATTGGAAGCACAACTAAATTATCAAGAGATTGGTAGAACAGACAGCAGCAATGCCTACAATGAGGCTTCAAGTGGGAGGACTCTGATGGAGAGGTTAGAAAGAAGCCTTTCTCTGTGTTTCTCACTCCTTTGTTCAAACCAACTTGTTCTCCCAGCCCCTCACCCCTGCATCCTTTACCATGGAAGAGCATTGATTGTGGCTCTCAGCTAGGGAGTGGGCAGCTCACTGCAAGCTGGCAGGAATGAAGCTTGCATAAGGCCTGCCAACTGGCTAATGGCCCCATGTGTATTGGCAGACAGTAAACAAAAGCCTTTTAAAAAATTCTTGTTGTGTTACTGGCAGGTGGAAAAGGTTGATGCATTCTTCAGCCTAATTTGGAAAATAGTGCATGGTACATCTTTGCTTTGGGACACCCAGAAATATATCCCACTGAGCAAAAGAGTGGTCAGCCATGACCTAGCTCCCATAAGGCAATTTGAGTCAGAAAGTTTTATTATGAACAACTTGCTTCTACAGTCCCACAGGAGCAGTGATGGAATCAAAAGTCTAAGGATGTTCTGTACAATGAATCTGGAAGAGGGGGAAATAATATGTAGAGATTTCTGAAAATTTTTGAAGAATTCACACCTTGTAGGACTAGGGTTTTTCCAGAATATTCTTTGGGGTTAAAGCAGAGGTAGAATGGAACAAAGCACCCTGGTGGCACAGTGGTTAAGTTCTTGACTACTAACCAAAAGGTCACCAGTTCAAACCTACCAGTTGCTCCACAGGAGAAAGATGTGGCAGTCAGCTTCTGTAAAGACTACAACCTTGGAAACCCTATGGGACAGTTCTACTGTGTTGTACAGGGTTGCTATAGGTCAAAATCAACTTGGTGGCAATGGGTTTGTGGTTTTGTTTTGGTTTAGAACAGAACATGAGAAGTAGTCTGAATTTTCTTTGCTCTAGTTGGGCTTGGAGAAATCAATGTTAGGAGTGAGTTTGAGTGAAACAGTAGTGGAGTCAGGCTATGCTAGCCAGAGTGGACAAAGCCTTGTTAAAATGGTGCCTGGGCTTCTCACTGGGTCTCTGGAAAGATTTGCCCAATAGCGATGTGGTAGATGCTGCCTCCCTGAAAGGCGAGTTCAGTTGAGTTGAAGTAAAAACTCCAAAACAGAGATGTCCCTCACCAAAACTTAGTTATGGTGGTCTTATCTCAGTTTTAAGAAATACCCACGTTAATGGAGAGGGAAGTTTCTACTTCTAGAAATGCAGACTACTTTGTTTTAGACTAGCATGCTATTAAGAACAACTGGAGAAATTGTGACAGATTGTATTTTTGATGGCTGTATCAGTATTGATCTCCATACTGGAAAAGACAGCATGGGGGCCATGTCAGACCTCCTCTAACTTCACAAGGGGGAAGGAGAATCAAGATCAACAGCTCAAGGCCAATTCCTATGAGGCGAAGGTCAGACATTCCTTCTCTCTCTGACATCTTTACCAATTCTGACACCAACAGTCCCTCCCACAGCACTCTAATTCTCTGCTGGGTTTTATAATGCATTGCAATGGCCACACAGAACTCAGAGACAATACTCACAATAATGGAGTTTATTAGGGAAGTAACAGGTTACAATTCAGGCTCAGAAACACAATACAGTTCTTCCATCAGGACGGTCCATTTTCAGCTGTGCTCACAGGCACACCTCTCTCTGGCCCTGGGCCTGTGCTCTGCTCAGACAAGCATTACAAAGCTCTTTTAGTTCCTGCCAGTAAGTCCCCAAAGGCACCCCACTCCACCACAAAGTCTTGGCCCAAATGTACTCAGCTTTCTCGCTCTGTGGGCTGGGAAGCCCACTGCACCGTCTCCTGTTAGTCTGTCCTGCTCTGTTTCACTGCCACTGCTTCTCTGGCTCTCCTTCCTTGGTGGTAGTGGGATCCTCTTCCCGCTGTGGAATTGGCTTTCTTTTAAGGCAAAACTGACCAGTCCCCTTGGTGGGCCACAACTGTCTCATTTGCACAGTTCCACCCAAGTGATAGTTATAAGACCATGGCAAGAAAGGCCACACAAAAGAGATCCATTGCCACTGCACATACCACATGCTCATACGTGTCACGTCTTCTTACAGCATGGCATTGACACTCCTCCATTGACAGGTGGGTTTTCTGTTCTTTCCCCTTGAACATGGATAAACTTTTGTAATTGTATTGATAACCGGAATGTGGCAGAAGTAAAGCTGCATGACTATGTCATAAAAGCTTCCCCCATCTCTCTCTCCTGAGATATGCGCCTTGTGAGCATTGAGCCAACCTATAAGAAATCCAAAACCAAAACAAACCCATTATCGTCATGTTGATTCCGACTCATAGCAACACTACAGGTCAAACTGCCCCAAGGGGTTTCTAAGGCAGTAATCTTTACAGAAGTAGACTGCCACATCTTTCTCCCATGGAGTGGCTGGTGGGTTCAAACCATTGACCTTTTGGTTAGCAGCCAAGTGCTTAACCACTGCACTGCCAGGGCTCCTGAAGTCCCCACTTGTAGCACTCACAAGGAGAGATTACACAGACAGAGATACCTGAAGAGCCCCAGCTATTCCAACTCTCAGTTATTTGAGCCTTCCCAGAGCAGGTACCAGACATATGAGTAAAAGAACCTTTGAGATGACTCCAGCCAGAGTCATCATCTGACTGCAAAATTATGAGAGGCCCCATGCCAGCACCACCCAGCTGAGCTGCTCCTGAATTTCTAACCACAATAACTGTAAGAGATAATAAGTGATTTTTGCTGTTTTAAGCCACTGAGTTCTGGGGAATTTGCTATGCAGCCACAATAATTGGAATGCAGCTTCACAAAATTAATAAAAAAATTTTTAAGGGCTTCAGAAATCTGCTGAAGAAACAAAGAATTGGCTTAAGAAGCAGTATCTTTGAAAGAAGAGAAACTCAGGGAGAAGAGCCAGACGCTTGATGTCGCTTTTACCCCTAAGTTATTTGCTATCTTGAATGTAGCATCTGAGAGGCTGAGAAGCTGAGCAGAAAGTGGCTGCTCAGTTTAACTAACTGAGCAGTTGAGTATAGCTTTTGGCATTTTCACTGGGCTGAGAGAAACTGGAGTTCAGAGTCTGCCAAGAAGGAAGGGCCCTGGAAAACACCCAAGACTTTCCATTGTAACTGCTAAGAAGTAAAGTTGAGCTTAAAGTAGGCCAGCCCTCACAAAAGCTGAAAACTAAAAAAAAAAAAAAGACTGCCATTGAGTCGATTCCGACTCATAACGACCCATAGGACAGAATAGATCTGCCCCATAGGGTTTCCACGGAGCGAATGGTGGATTCAAACTGCCAACCTTTTGGTTAGCAGGTGAGCTCTTAACTGCTGAAGTCCACCTATAAACCAGCTCAATCACTGATTAGATAAAAGTCATCTGTCCCTATTCTATCTGCCTGTCAGAAACAAAAATGAACCCTCTCTTAAAAAAGGCAACATCAGCCAGAGACTCATGTTTTCTCTACAATATTTGGAATGAAACAAAAAATAACTAGGTATGCATAAAGACAAAAATTGACTAAAAACCAAGAGAAAATACATACAATAGAAATAGACTTACAGGAGATCTGGCAACCAGAGTTATTGGACATGAACTTTAAAGAAACTGATTAATATGTTCAAGAATTTAAATGACACTATAGAGAATGCCTGTGGAGAATGGTAAACTACAAAGTAATAAAATGAAAATATGAGAATTGAGAAACTCAATAACAGACTTCAGTAGAGGGATTTAACAGCATGTTATACACAGCTGAAGAGCAGATTTATTTAGATCAGAGCCAGCACAACTGAGGCCCACACACAGATGAGACCAGAGTGATGGATATTGGCTGTAAGATGCCCAAAAGTTGAGTAGAGAGGCAGAAGCATCAGAATCAGGATTCATGTGAGCTAGTAATCAGAGTCAAAGTTGTGTCCTGGTGTCATGACTGTTCTGGGCCCCAGATGTTTCTACTTATGTTTTCTAGGTAGCTTAATCGTACAGGTAGTGATGATATGGACCACTGAGGTTGTTATCTATTTTTTTGAGTGGGCTAGTCTAGGTGACTTTTATTTAATATCAAGGACAAACCTTGAAATATCTGGATTCTTGTTCTCAATTCATTTAGTTATTTTTTAAAAAGTTGTTTCCTTTTTATATTCAATGTATAATAATCAGAAAAAAGAGACAAGCAAGAATAATCACTCATAATCCTACTCCTGGAGGTAACTATTATTTTTTTATTGCGTTTCCTTCTAGTCACTTCCCTATTTCTCAAAAGATCTAATTTTATATATTATTTGATGACTTAAAAAAACTTTTTTTATTGTATCAATAACATCTTTTAAAAGTCAACAAATATAGATTTACAGCATCCCTTTTTTGTTTTTAGTACCATTTAATGCTCTTTTTCTGATTCTATAATAACATGAAATAACACAGAAACCAAATTGACTACATCTGTGGAAAGAGACGATGGAAAAGCTCAATATCAGTCAGAACAAGGCCAGGGGCCGACTGTGGAACAGACCATCAATTGCTCATATGCAAGTTCAAGCTGAAACTGAAGAAAATCAGAGCAAGTCCACGAGAGCCAAAATATGACCTTGAGTATATCCCACCTGAATTTAGAGACCTTCCGAACAACAGATTTGACACATTGAACACTAGTGACTGAAGGCCAGACGAGTTGCGGAATGACATCAAGGACATCATACATGAAGAAAGGAAGAGGTCACTGAAAAGACAGGAAAGAAAAGACCAAGGTGGATGTCAGAGGAGACTCTGAAACTTGCTCTCGAGTGTCGAGCAGCTAAAGCAAAAGGAAGAATTGATGAAGTAAAAGAACTGAACAGAAGATTTCAAAGGGCCTCTCGAGAAGACAAAGTAAAGTATTATAATGACATGTGCAAAGAGCTGGAGGTGGAAAACCAAAAGGGAAGAACACGCTTGGCGTTTCTCGAGCTGAAAGAACTGAAGAAAAAATTCAAGCCTCGAGTTGCAATAGTGAAGGATTCCATGTGGAAAATATTAAACGACGCAGGAAGCATCAAAAGAAGATGGAAGGAATACACAGAGTCATTATACCAAAAAGAATTAGTCGATATTCAACCATTTCAAGAGGTGGCATATGATCAGGAACCGATGGTACTGAAGGAAGAAGTCCAAGTTGCTCTGAAGGCATTGGCAAAAAACAAGGCTCCAGGAATTGACGGAATATCAATTGAGATGTTTCAACAGATGCAGTGCTGGAGGTGGTCACTCGTCTATGCCAAGCAATATGGAAGACAGCTTCGTGGCCAACTGACTGGAAGAGATCCATATTTATGCCTATTCCCAAGAAAGGTGATCCAACCTAATGTGGAAATTATAGAACAATATCATTAATATCACACGCAAGCAAAATTTTGCTGAAGATCATTCAAAAATGGCTGCAGCAGTATATCGACAGGGAACTGCCAGAAATTCAGGTCGGTTTCAGAAGAGGACATGGAACCAGGGATTTCATTGCTGATGTCAGATGGATCCTGGCTGAAAGCAGAGAATACCAGAAGGATGTTTACCTGTGTTTTATTGAATATGCAAAGGCATTTGACTGTGTGGATCATAACAAACTATGGATAACACTGCGAAGAATGGGAATTCCAGAACACTTAATTGTGCTCATGAGGAACGTGTACATAGATCAAGAGGCAGTTGTTTGGACAGAACAAGGGGATACTGATCAGTTTAAAGACAGGAAAGGTGTACATCAGGGTTGTATTCTTTCACCATACCTATTTAATCTGTATGCTGAGCAAATAATACGAGAAGCTGGACTATATGAAGAAGAACGGGGCATCAGGATTGGAGGAAGACTCATTAATGACGTGCGTTATGCAGATGATACAACCTTGCTTGCTGAAAGCGAAAAGGACTTGAAGAACTTACTAATGAAGATCAAAGACCACAGCCTTCAGTATGGGTTACACCTCAACATAAAGAAAACAAAAATCCTCACAACTGGTCCAATGAGCAACATCACGATAAATGGAGAAAAGATTGAAGTTGTCAAGGATTTCATTTTACTTGGATCCACAATCAACAGCCATGGAAGCAGCAGTCAAGAAATCAAAAGATGCATTGCATTGGGAAAATCTACTGCAAAGGATCCCTTTAAAGTGTTGAAGAGCAAAGATGTCACCTTGAAGACTAAGGTGCGCCTGACCCAAGCCATGGTATTTTCAATCACATCATATGCATGTGAAAGCTGGACAATAAGTAAGGAAGACCAAAGAACAGTTGATGCTTTGAATTGTGGTGTTGGCGAAGAATGTTGAATACACTATGGACTCCCAAAAGAACGAACATATCTGTCTTGGAAGAAGTGCGGCCAGAATGCTTCCTTAGAGGCAAGGATGGCGAGACTGCGCCTTACATACTTTGACATATTGTCAGGAGGGATGAGTCCCTGGAGAAGGACATCATGCTTGGCAGAGTACAGGGTCAGCGGAAAAGAGGAAGACCCTCAAGGAGGTGGATTGACACAGTGGCTGCAACAATGAGCTCAAGCATAACAACGATTGTAAGGATGGCGCAGGACTGAGCAGTGTTTCATTCTGTTGTGCATAGGGTCGCTATGAGTCGGAAGCGACTCGATGGCACCTAACAACAACAACAACATAACATGAAAGATACAAGAAGTAGAAATAAGGAAATTAACATATCTAGAGATAATCACTATTTCCATTTTTGGTGGGAAATTTCCAGTATTTTATCCATGTATGTATATAAATTTTAATCCCCCCACCCCTAAATAAAATTAGGCTCATATTAAGCATGGCAACATTATTTTTAGTGACTGAATTGTATTCCACTGTATCAGTGCTGTTATTAGTAAGCCATCAGTATCAGTTTACCGTCTTTAATTTATATGGTTCCTTACCTTTAGTCATTTACTTGTTTTTTATTTTTATTTTTGCCATCACAACCAGTGCTACATTGATCAATTGTATAATCTATATTTTGTGGCAATTATCTATCTTTTTCTTAGAAAAAACTCTTACTGTAGAATTGCTTGATCAAAGGGTATGTCCATGTGTGCCTTTCAGGTCATATTTCCAAACTGCCCTCTAGAAAAGCCATGCCAACTAACATTC
Source organism: Elephas maximus indicus (assembly GCF_024166365.1). Lineage (NCBI taxonomy): Eukaryota > Metazoa > Chordata > Mammalia > Proboscidea > Elephantidae > Elephas > Elephas maximus. Next base: position 123,434,510 of record NC_064820.1, read on the forward strand.
CCATCAGCAGAGGGTCTCTTCACTCCCTGCTCTTACCACATGGGACATGATTCCCCTTGTGAGTCTTCACGAAGCCAGTAGATGAAAAATGAAGTCTCCATGTTTAAATTCTACATTTCTTGATTTTTAATGAGGTTGAACATTTTCTCCCATGGTCATTGTTCATTTGTATTTCTTCTGTTGTTAATTTCCTGGTGATTCTAGATTATTTTTCTGTGAGATTAAAATAGAGATATGTCTGATTTCTTTAGGTGAAGTCTCTTGCTCAGAGTTCTAGATAGAGTTGTGCCCAAACGCCCTTTTCATTTTTTTTTTTTTTAACCTCAGGTCCAAAGGGTTTATTTTAAATTGTCTGTTGGAGAAATTATATCTAGTCTTACAATGTCTGAACTGAAAAAGCTCATAGAAGTCTCTAATTAACTACCTAGTGCCCTCGAGTCGATTCGAACTCATAGCGACCCTATAGGATGGAGTAGAACTGCCCCATTGAGTTTCCAAGGAGCGCCTGGTGGATTTGAACTGCCGACCCTCTGGTTAGCAGCTGTAGCACTACAATACATAGGAAAATCACATCAGATGATAGAATGATGGACAGTCACACAATACTGGAAATCATGGGCTAGCCACGCTGACACACATTTTTGGGGGACAAAACTCAATCCACAACAAAGACACTTATTCCATTTGCCAGTTTTACAGATGGGGAAAACAGACCTCAAGAGGACAAGGGACGCGCTCACAGTCACTTGACATACCTTTCTGTTACTGAACCCTAGAATGTTAGTTCTGTCTGGCATGCTCAGACCTGCCAATAATCTGGACACTGGTCTTTGGGAAAGAGAAAGTAACTTTGTTGCAATGTGCAGAGCAAGGAGCTATTTCAGACAGGCTAGGTTAGATTTGCTGCAGTAACAAACAACCCACCAAATATCAGTGACTTAATACAGAAGTGTATTTCTTGCTCACAGGGGTTCGGTGGGGCCTCTACTCATCACAGTCACTCTTGGAGCTGGGCTGATGGGGGATCCATCTCTACACGTGCTTCTGTGGCCATCTTGGCAGGATGAGGGGATACATATGGCAAGTCATTCACTGATTCTTTTAAGGAAGGGGTTGGCAAACAATAATCTATGGCCAAATCCAATCTGCCACCTGTTTTTGTACATTCTGCAGGGCAAGAATGATTTTTACAATTTTAAACCTTAAACCAAAAATATACCCTGAAGTCTTCTTTAAACCAAATAATAGTTTAGCTTAAGTAGTAAAGAATGTCTGCCTTGAGCACTGTGTTGTTTTAAAGAAATACCTATATGGGATCAAACTGACAATAGCAACTAGAAAGGTTAGCTAGGCTTAGGGAGACAGTGAGTTTACATTAATGAGGGAGGAACAACTCAGAAAAGGAGGAAGAAAATGTTGCACAACTTGAAGAATGTAATCAATGTCACTGAATTGTACATGTAGAAACTGCTGAATTGGTGTATCTTCTGCTATCTATATTTTTAACAACAACAAAAATGCTATTTCAAAAAATTGAAAGAATATTTTGTGACACATGAATAGTATATAAAATTCAAATTTCAATGTATATAAATAAAATTTTATTGGAACACAGCTGTACCCACTCAGTTACATATCATCTATGGCTGTTTTGTGCTCTAACAGTAGAATTGAGTAGTATGACAGTGACCATATGGCCCAGAAAGCTTAAAATATTTACTGTCTGTCCTTTTACAGAAAAAGTTTGTCAACTCCTGTTTTAAAGCATCTACCTGGAAGTAAGATGTGATACTTATGTTCACATTTTATTAGCCAAAACAAATTACACGGCTTTACCTAACTCGAAAAACGATGGATAAATGCACATGAAGAGAACTGGAAATGCTTGGTGAATAGCGCTTATGGCTACCCCACAGACAGAGTGAAGGTGAACATCTATCTACCTAGTATCTGGCTGAGATCATACCAGTTCTTAATTAATTGAATCTGAACTGAAGATAATTTAGTATGTGTTTATCAAAAGCCTGGACTGAGTATGTTGATACGAACCCAGCCCTCCCTCAGAATGACTGCCATCGATCTGTAATTACTCGCATAACTGCAATATACAACTTGATAATAACAGCTGGAGAAATTTATAAGCAACCCAATGAGCAATTTTCAAGAAAAATCAATTCCAGGTCTCCCAAGTACAAGGGGACATTTAATACTGTAAATTGTCTGAGCTCAGCTAGAACGGGAAAAAGAAAACATTTATTTTTTTATTCACAGTCTCTTTTTGAGTAAGTGATTTTGACCCTTATCTAGGAGAAACGTTTCCCAAGCAATGCAGGAAGAGAAACAGCCAGGCTGACACTGCTTCCTGAGATATTGTAAGCCCCCCACTGGCTTCAGACCAGTCTCATTTAAGTCTTTTAAGTGCTAAAAACCAAAAAACTAAACCTGTTGCCATCAAGTCACCTAGGTTTCCTGCTAAGTGCTAAGTAAACCATTAAGTAAAGAAGAAATGTGAGTCATTTCAAAAGGTGATCTCAGGGCTGCTGGATTCAGAGCCCTCCTGAGATGCAGACACAGGTTTAGCTTTCCTCCTTAGAGTTCCATGGCCCGTGGCCCTTCCCAGTCACTCTGTGCCCCTTGGACACACAGACCAAGGCGGGTGTGCTCAGGAATCCTGCCCAGCAGCTCCGGAGTAACTGAGGCCACTGGGTCAGTCAGCCTGGCTCAGTTCTTCCTGCCTGAGATGTTTTCTCCCTGCCTTCTTTCCTACAAATTACAATTTCTTTCTTTTTAAAAGTCTCCTGATAGCTCTTGTGCTTTTTTGCAAACCACAATTATTTATAATGAATCATCCCCAGAGGACACGCCTTCATGAAGTCTTTCCTACTTCCTTATGGTTCTGGCAACTGAGTAATCAGAGGATATAAGAGCCCTTGTTCCCAGCCATAAAATAATTTTATAGAGATACAATTAGCCACAGTATTATCTTCATTTGGACTTAGCCATGCTTAATGTCCTATAAGAGTTGTTTACGAGGTGATATGAATGGTAATGGTATTAATAATGTGGTTAGCCAGAAGTATCAATATTTTCCACCACTTACTGCCTCCTAATGAGGTTACGTGTGGAGTTTTGGAATGGGGATGAGCTGGTGGATTTATAGAAATTTGTAAGAAAGCATTTAAGAGTCATTAAAAATAATTTGGGCACCCCAAAATATAGGGCCTTGTTCTTCTTTGGGTTAGTAGCTCAGAGAACATAACCAGGTCAGAGTAATGACCCTAAAGAGGGCCAAAATATATCTTGGGCTCATCCAGGCCCCCCACTTCCTGCCTGACTCCAGAGAGCATGACTTCTGGGAGCCCAGAGGGTGTGCTAGGAAGGGAGGAGCTGTGGGAGGGAGGGTCTCCTTGTACACAGGTCCCAGTGGCCCTGGACCTTCATGCACTTTGCTCTTTCCATGCTTCTACTGATGCCTTCCCCAGCTGCAATGCCCATCCCTAGCCCATCCAGAACCTTCCTTGTGGCTTATCTCTCTTGCTACCTCTTCCAGGAAGCACTTAGAGCATTTATCCGAGGTTTGAAATTATTCCACTCTCTGCTGTGGATAGCTTTAGCTTGTGGACTGCCTTGTCTTCCTAGCAAGAATGTGGGGTCTTTGAGGTGGGGACTATGTTTCTCATTTTATTATCTCTTACAATACAGGCCAGAAATAGGCTTGTATCCCCCACCATCTACCCCAGCCCTGTGTCTCCCAGCACTCTGACAGGTACTTAACAACTCCCAGGTACTTCAGGAATTACAAGGGCTAGAGCTGAGGAGGCTTTAGATGCCATTTAGTCTAGCTGGTTGCTTTACAGGTAGGGAAGCTGAGGCTTAGAGACCCTGTCTTTAAAGGTCCCATGTGCTAAGCAGAAAGCTGGGAACAGAGCTCATCCCTCCCAGTGTCTGGGCCAAACTTTTGAATGGATGGATGAGATGGGAAAGAACAGTCACAGAGGAAGCTCCAGTGCTGGGCCGGGGGTGGTTTAAGCCATGCCCCAGAGTCCCTGATAATTGCTTAATTGAAGAAGACTCCTTTAGCAGCAGCCAGGCAATGCAGTGGACAGAGTGCTGGGACAGGAGGCAGGAGGCCAGCATCAGGTGCTTGTTCTATCACTTCCAAGCCTGGCCATTCCTGAGCCTCAGTTTCCATGTCTGGGAAGTCGGGATTATTTTCTGCCCTGGTGGCCTCTCTGTGTGCTTATGGGAGTCACAGGAAAGACTTGCTTAGAAAGTGCTTGTTCTCCACTGTTCACCTCCCTGGCCTGGGCAAGACTGGGCAGGGTTGTAGGAAGAATGTGAATACATTGAGCAGGGGCCTCTCCCATGGCCCTTTCCACTAGATTTGCAATGGTGGCCCCCCTTACTCCATGAGGCAGGCCTTCCAGCCCAGGTCCCCAGCAGGGCCTCTTCGAGCTGCTTTACCCCATGTTGGGCAGCGCACCCAGGGGAGCAGAGAGCATATGGCCAGCAGTCTGACACTAACACTGATACATCCTCCTGGTTTATGGCAGCAAGCCAGCTCAGCTGGGGATTAGCTCAGCTCTTATGCACCTTCCATTCCCCCACCCCTCTGAGCCTTTTACAGCTACTTGGGTACTCAAGCCTGAGCACAAATTGAAAACTATCAGCTGCTGCATTAGGGCTATGACAATCTCACTAGGCCGTCTGTTCCACAGAAATAGACACACGCTTTTTGGTCTTGTCACGGGAGCCTGCTTTACAGGGGTAGTGTCAGGGAAACTTTATCAGAGAACCTGAGGGCAGAGCTGGGCCAACCCAATCTTGGCTATCATCAGTGGGGACTCTGCTGCTCAGAGGAAGTGAGGTCTTATTCAAGGCCTCATGGGGAGCCTTGAACCTGGGCTGACTACTGGATCCCAGACTCAGAGGGTCTCCTCACAAAGGTAAGCTGTTCCCAAGGGCACAGGGATTATTACTGTAAAGGCAGAGGACAGATGATGGGTTGCCCTGGACAAACCCTAGGACAGGGCTTCTGGGAAGGCCTTATTATTCTGGAAGGTTTTAGAAATGGCCTCTTTGAGGAGATCAGACGCCCTGAGAGGAATAGATATGAGGTTCTTTCATTATTCTGTAGGCTGAGACCCTTGGGAGTGAGCAGTTTCAGTCATTTCCTAACTTTGGGAGGTCAGCAGTGTCACCAGGGCCCTCTCTCTTCTCTCTTTAACAACAGTAGGAAAGTGTCAGTTTGTGAATTCCTGAGGGTTGGTGGCTGTGTCTGATTCCTTTTGTTGGCAGCCACACTTGGTGCTCAATAAACAGTAGGTGCTGAATAAGTGAATGAGTGAAGAGGGCACAAGGAAGGAAGATTGTTTGGTTTGGCCTTTGGTACCAGAAACCAAGAAACGTTTATGAGTCGTTTCTTGAAGGGAAGTGAACAATCCCTCTGGTTCTTACCTGATGTGATAGCGCCATTCAGAGGCCCCAGAAGTGTGGTTTGTGGGCGTAGTGAGCGGCCCTGGGAGTGCTACTGCACTTCCCACTCTTCCCCTTGACATCAAGGCTGCCTGTCTGTTGTATATGTTTCCTCTTAGCCCAACTCAGAACCTATTATGCCATCGTAAATTGAGTTACAGCATCAAAAGCTCTTTGTTTAGTGAACCAAGCACTTTGTATTAGCTCCTACATCTGTCTTGTTACTTTGCGTCATCTTTGCTAGAAGCCTGCGTGCCTGTCCTTGAGGAGAGAGCTGTAAGATTAAGGGATTTATTAAATCTATTTAGTTCTTTTGGTTATTCTTAAATGGGATAAACAGTGCTGTTAGGGCTCCAGTCTTTACAGGGGAGGAGAACCAAGGGTCCAGTGTCCCACTTGGTCTGAGGGGATCATGGCCTCCAATACACGGTTGCTGAGAATGCAGTTGGGTTTCCCCTATACTCTAATTAGACACTGTTGGTTACAAATAGTTAACAGGTAGCACAAAAATTCCTACAGAGTAGATTCAGGGAAGTGAGGATTATTACTATTGCCAATTCTTTGCACTTGTACAGTTTCAAAAACAGCACTTCTTTGCTCTATAAAAGTAATACGGTGCCTATGGTAGAAAATCTGGAAAATATAGACAAAATGCAAAGAAAAATTCCTAATCCTACCACTGAGGGTGACACAGCGTTAACCCTTGGTGTGTATACTTCTAGAAACTGTTTTCCAGGCATATGTGAATGTGGCGTGTGTGTGTGTGTGTCTGTATCTATACGTATGTGTTTATAACATAAAAGAAAGGGATCAAATGTGTACTTTTTTTTATCTTCATAGCCATGATTTCTTTGGTGTCTCAGAAAGCTGACTGAGTGGTCAGCTCAGACAAAGCCTTCCTTGCTCCCCAGCCGTCTCCCTCCCCCAGTAATTCTGCTCCAGCTTAACACACCACAGGGCAATTGAAAGCCAATCACGTGTCACTAACACCCAAAGATATTTTTCCATTGATGTAGAGTTTCCATGTTGCTGCGTGGGACAGGAGTTCGGGATGCCTACCATCTGGCTTTCCTCGATGGATCTGTCACCCAGGAAATACCAAGCCCTCTAAGCTTCTTGGCTGCTTTTCTCTACTGGGGGCCTGGACTGGATATTGATGTGCCCCTGTGTGGCTGACCTGTCAGGTTTTGAGGCAGATCTTGGTCCTTGAGCCCTGGAGGTTCCCCAGTGATGCCCGTGTCTCCTGCTCTGTCCTTTGTCATTGAAGATGACTGTCTGCTGCTTGAGGGTGGTCCCAGGGAATTGTGTGACCAGCCTTACATGTAGTATACAGAATTTGGGGTGGGATGGGGTAAAGAAAGCCCATGGCTTTGCAGGCCTTTTCAGCTTGTGGAGGAAAATATTAATGAGGTCTAGAAACTTACATATCTTCTCCTTAGTCTTAAGAAAAACCCAATTTTTCTTCTCTTAGTCACTCACAAGTGATGTTAAAGGATCTCTATCTTGGTGCCAATATATACAAGAGTATTTTCTCAATGTCCGCTTTCCAGTTTCCCAGAGAAATCAATCCTCCTTGTCAGAAACGCACAGTCCTGAGACTGTATCTGCATCAATATTAGCTGAGCTCAGGCTGTGAGCAGGGAGCAGGGCGTTCAAGGGTAGGGAGCGACACTCCTTATTCAATATTCTCTGACTTCTGAGCATGCCCTGACTTGGTTCAGTCGATCACCCTGCTGCTGTCAGGAAGACTGCCCTTGAACATGGCTGAGCAATTCATTACCTGTTGGAGGCACCCAGGTGTGTGTGCACAGGGCTGCATTGGGGGCTCATTTAATTGGCTTAGTAATTAAAAGCAAACAAAACCAGGATGGAGCCCTAGTGGTGTTGCTGGGGGCATTGAGGCAGAAACAAGCAGGAAGACAGCCATATTCTGGAGCCCAGGAAGATGCTGTATCATGAGAGGTGACAGAGTGCTTATTTCCTGGAGTGGGGAAGCAAATGGCTTTACTGCAGGTCATCTTCAGGATCCAAGAAGTTTTCACTCCCATCTGTGCCTGGGGTGGGTCTGTTACTGAGCCACAGCTGGGCCTTCTGTGGTGAGAGAGAAGGAGGTAGGGCCTGTTCTCAGATCACTGCCTTGCTGGGCCCCTTTATTGGAATCATACTGGGGGTTAGTGATGTCCTAAGAACAGACTGAATTTTAGCTCTTAAGTAAGGGGCAAGGTGGGATTCAAACCCAGAGCTTCCTGACCCCAAAGTCATGCTCTTGTGCTTTTTCCCATGGGTTGGGATGTATGAGGGGTTGAATGGTGGCTCGCAAGAGATATGTCTGTGGTCTAATCCTGGAAACCTATGAATGTGACCTTATTTGGAAAAATGGTCTTTGCAGATATAATTAAGCTAAGGCTCTTGAGATGAGGAGATCATCCTGGATCATCAGGGGTGGGACCTAAATCCAATGACGAGTATCCTTATAAGACAGAGGCAGAGGGAGATTTGAGACAGTAAGAAGAGGAAAAGACACAGAAGAAGAGGAGGCAGAGACTGGAGCAATGTAGCCACTAGTCAAGGAAGGCAGCCACTAGAAGCTAGAAGAGGCAAAGAATGGATTCTCCCTCAGAGCTTCCAGAAGGGGCATGGCCTCCAGAACTGTGAGTAAATAAAGTTCTGTTTTTTTAAGCCACCCAGTTTGTGGAGATTTGTTATGGCTGTCCTAGGAAGCTAATCCAGGTGGTTCACTATCCGTCAGAAGCCTTGCTGGGGATCTCCGTCTCTTTGCAATCATAGCAGCACCTCCTTGGAGATCAGAGGGAGTCCTGTTGGGATTGTGGCTTGGACACAGGGCCCCAGGGTACCATCTGAGTCCATCTCCAGGGCTGGCTGAGGGACTGACAGAGACATCCCAAGCTGCCATGGTCTTGGTGTCTTTCTTGTGTGCCACCCTCTCCCTGGAGTCCCCAGCCCCAAAACAGTGAAAGCATGCCTGATGCGACATCTATTTTTTATGAATGGGATTCTGCTCAGCTCAACCAAACCCAAACCTGTTGTCATCAAGTGGATTCTGACTCACAGCAACCCTGTAGGACAGAGCAGAACTGCCCCCATAGGTTTTCTAAGGAGAGGCTGGTGGATTTGAACTGCTGACCTTTTGGTTAGCAGCCAGGCTCTTAACCACTGCACCACCATTCCTCACAGGAAGTTGGTGCTGCTTTAGGCCTCTTGTCCTGAAATGGCCTCTCTTTTCCAGCCTCACCGGCAGGTGACCTCACAGGAAGGCTATAAATAGCAGCCAAGGCTGGGTTTTGAGTGCCTCCAAGTGGAAGCACAATCACTCGATGACAGTTCAGCCCGGGGGGAGATGAGTGGTGCTGGGGGCCATCACTTCTTCTCCGCTCTGACAGTAATCAGAGAAGGCAGATGTCTCCGACAGCTGGGGCTAATGGGCTGTCAGGCAGGGCCGGGCCAGGTGGGACGTCCTGGTGCTCCCTGGCACTTGTCTAGCCCAGACTGAGGGTAATCAAGCGTGGGGCCTTGACGGCTTGGGCACTGACGTGGCCCCTCCCTGCTTGATGAGCCTCACCCAGGGATGGGGAGCTGCTCCATCCATCTTGGAAGTTTTATTTTTCATTTGTGGAAAATGGTCATTTGAATTATTGATGAGAGATTAAAACTAAGGTAATTCAGCTCAATTTTTCCAATAGCAAAACTATAATTAACCTAAAAGCAAAGGTCAATGTGGTATAAGCGGCTGCAGGGCCACAGGAATTGCAATGAAGATCTCTCCTGGGTTCAGTGTGGAAACTATGCAAGAAAAATCTTAGAAAGTGCTTTGAAATGAATTTATGATTCAAGACCCAAGTTTGGTACCACCTGAAATAACTTCATCTCAGCCTGAGGACATTTTGAGCAAAGGATCAGCTGTGCTTGTTTCTTAAATATGTAACCCTGAACCAGGAGTGAGATGCTGGCCATCTGACCAAATCTATTTGGTTGTTTTGGTGATTCCTAAATGGGATAAAAAGTGGCACTGGGGCTCTAGTATTTGCAGTGGAGAGTACTGATGTCCAATGTCCCCTGGCTTTGGGAGATCATGGTGCCCATGGGTGTATGTCTTGAGGCAAAGTGACGTGGTAGCTGGGGAGCCAGGGAACCCAAAGCCAGGTTTGGACCATTCCTGAGTCCTGGGGTAACTCTGGACAAGCTCTGAGTCACTATGTGACCTCTGTGTGCCTGTTTGTGAAATGAGGAAGTAGGACCAGCTCCTGGACTCCTCCATCTCTGCCATTCCAGACTCTTGCCCTGTGGTTGTAATAAATGGTTCCAAAGATGGTAGTTAAAGGCCTGGCCTGTTTTCAGATAACTCAGCTGTCTCCTGCAGGGGAGCTGGAGCATGTCTTTGACTTTTCTGTCCAACCCTGGTGTAGGGTGTTTGTCTTTGTTGGGGTCCTGGACTGAGGGACCATTCAGTGACCTTGACAGGTTAAGGACTCAGCCATGTAGCACAGGATTTATCAATGGTTTCCTCCCAGTGCATGCCCGTCTCCATCTCTCCCCGCCTCCACAGCCTTTGCCTTTGGGCTTTGGACAGGAAAAGCCAGGCTGGGCTATGTTGACTGTGAGTGTCCTGGTGAGAAGCTGGCATCCAGTGGCACTTCTCTGATGAATCTGAGTGATGAAACACCTCTGATGAATCTGAATAATGATGGTAAAATATGTCTGGGCATTCACCTCTGAACCCTAGAAGTGGCTTTCAAATATATTTCTAGCAGAAAAACCCTTAAAAAATGCAACCTTATGAGTAATTCAATATGTATGACAAACAAAGGAGGTCGGGCTGCTTGCAGATACAGAGTGGAGGAGCTAAGGCGCTGCCTGCATGGACCTTTCTCTCCCTAGGGACAGGCTAGCCTCTGCGGCGCCTTGAGCAGCCCCCTCATCCCAGGGTCTGCCGACCTCAGTCAGAAAACCATCCAAGGATAGGACAAACCTCCTCATTTTACAGAGGAGAGACTTGATGCTGAGAAAAGGGAGGTACTGGCCTGAGTGTCCAGTGGATTTACAGCTAAGCAGGACTCTCGTGAATTCTAACTTGGTGGGTATGGGGAGGGAAAGGAGAGAAGAGGGGATGGGAGAGAAGGGGTTTAGAGAAGAAGGGATGGTGGGGGAGGTGAGAAGGGAGGGGAGGGAATGGATTCCTGGTGCAGGGGCGTCCCTTGGGAGTAGGCTGGAGTCCTGTGCTGTGCCTCAGTGGACCACCAGGCTGCCTTGGGACACTGGCTTCTGACATTTTACCTTCAACTCCTTTCCTGGGAGGCTGAAGCTAATTTTGGGAAGAGCTAATTAGGATATACAGGTGACCCAGGAGTGCCTGGTGTGACCAGTTCTGGGCCCTGCTTTCTATCTCTCCTAACGATCTGTTCTTGTGTGTTTTTGTTTTGTTTTTAATTGTGGTAAAATACACATAGCATAACATTAATGATTTTAACCACTTTAAAGTGAACAATTCAGTGACAGTACATTCACAATGTTGTGCAAACATCACCTCTACTTCCAGAACATTTCCATCATCCCAAAAGGAAACTCCATACCCTTCTCCCTCTAACCCCTGACAACCACCAATCTGCATTTTGTCCCTGTGGATTTGCCTAGTCTAGATGTGTCATATAAATGGAACCATGCCATATGTGGCCTTTTGTGTCTAGTTTCACTCATTCTTGACCCTGCAGCACATGTAAGGTGCTTTGGCTTCGTTTTTTTTTTTTTTAATTTTTAATTGTGCTTTAAGTGAAAGTTTACAAATCACTTCAATCTCTCATACAAAAATTTATATACACCTTGCTGTATACTCCTGGTTGCTCTCCCCCTAATGAGACAGCACACTCCTTCTCTCCACCCTGTATTCCCCTGTCCATTCAGCCAGCTTCTGACCCCCTCTGCCCTTTCATCTCCCCTCTAGACAGGAGCTACCCACGTAGTCTCATGTGTCTACTTGAGCCAAGAAGCCCACTCCTCACCGGTACATTTTCTATCTTATAGTCCAGTCCAATCCCTGTCTGAAGAGTTGGCTTTGGGAGTGGTTCCAGTCTTGGACTAACAGAAGTTCTGGGGACCATGACCTCTGGAGTCCTTCTAGTCTCAGTCAGACCATGAAGTCTGGTCTTTTTACGAGAATTTGAGGTCTGAATCCCACTGCCCTCCTGCTCCCTCAGGGTTTCTCTGTTGTGTTCCGTGTCAGGTCAGTCATCAGTTGTAGCCAGGCACCACCTAGTTCATCTGGTCTCAGGCTGATGTAGTCTCTGATTTATGTGGCCCTTTCTGTCTTTTGGGCTCATAATTACGTTGTGTCTTTGGCGTTCTTCATTCTGCTTTGCTCCAGGTAGTTTGAGACGAATTTATATATCTTAGATGGTTGCTTGCTAACGTTTAAGACCCCAGACAATACTCACCAAAGTGGGATGCAGAATGTTTTCTTAATAGATTTTATTATGCCAATTGACCTACATGTCCCCTGAAACCATGGTCCCCAAACCCCTGTCCCTGTTACTTTGGCCTTCAAAGTGTTGGGTTTATTCAGGAAGCTTCTTTGCTTTTGGTTTACTCCAGTTGTGCTGACCTCTCCTGTATTGTGTATTGTCTTTCCCTTCACCTAAAATATTTCTTATCGACTATCTAATTAGTGAATACCCCCTCCCTCCCTCCCACCCCACTCTGTTAACCATCAAATAACATTTTCTTCTCTGTTTAAACTATTTCTTGAGTTCTTATAATAGTGGTCTCATACAATATTTGTCCTTTTGCAACTGACTAATTTCATTCAGCATAATGCCTTTCAGATTCCTCCACGTTATGAAATGTTTCCCGGATTCATCACTGTTCTTTATTGATGAGTAGTATTCCATTGTGTGAATATACCATGATTTATTTATCTGTTCATCCTTTGATGGGCATCTTGGTTGCTTCCATCTTTTTGCTATTGTAAACAGTGCTGCAATGAACATGGGTGTGTATATATCTGTTTGTGTAAAGGCTCTTATTTCTCTAGGATCTATTCCAAGGAGTGGGATTGCTGGATCATATGGCAGTTCTGTTTCTAGCTTTTTAAGGAAGCGCCAGATTGATTTCCAAAGTGGTTGTATCATTTTACATTCCCCCAGCAGTGTATAAGTGTTCCAATCTCTCCACAACCTCTCCAGCATTTATTATTTTGTGTTTTTTGTATTAATGCCAGCCTTGTTGGAGTGGGCAACCCTGGTGGTGTAGTGGTTAAGTGCTACGGCTCTTAACTAAGAGGTCAGCAGTTTGAATCCACCAGGCGCTCCTTGGAAACTCTAGGGGGCGGTTCTACTCTGTCCTATAGGGTCGCTATGAGTTGGAATCGACTCGACGGCAGTGGGTTTGGTTTGGCTTTGGTTTGTTGGAGTGAGATGGAATCTCATTGTAATTTTGATTTGCATTTCTCTAAAGGCTAATGATCGTGAGCATTTCCTCAAGCATTGGTTAGCTACCTGAATGTCTTCTTTAGTAAAGTGCCTGTGCATATCCTTTGCCCATTTTTTAATTGGGTTATTTGCCTTTTCGTAGTTGAGTTTTTGCAGTATCATGTAGATTTTAGAGATCAAATGCTGATCGGAAATCTCATAGCTAAAAACTTTTTCCCAGTCTGTGAGTAATCTTTTCATTCATTTGGTGAAATCTTTGGATGAGCATAGGTGTTCGATTTTTAGGAGCTCCCAGTTATCTAATTTCTCTTCTGGTCTTTATGTGTTGTTACCAATGTTTCGTTTACTGTTTATGCCTGGTATTAGGGCTCCTAACATTGTCCCTATTTTTTCTTCCATGATCTTTCTCGTTTTAGATTTTATATTTAGGTCTTTGATCCATTTTGAGTTAGTTTTTGTGCCTGGTGTGAGATATGGGTCCTGTTTCATTTTTTTGCAAATGGATATCCAGTTATGCCAGCACCATTTGTTAAAGAGACTGTCTTTTTCCCATTTAACTGACTTTGGGCCTTTGTCAAATATCAGCTGCTCATATGTGCATGGATTTATGTCTGTATTCTCAATTCTGTTCCATTGGTTTATGTATCTGTTGTTGTACCAGTACCAGGCTGTTTTGACTACTGTGGTAGTGCTATAATATGTTTTAAATCAGGTAGTGTGAGGCCCCGCACTTTGTTCTTCTTTTTCGGTAATGCTTTACTTATCCGGGGCCTCTTTCTCTTTCATATGAAGTTGGTGATTTGTTCTCCATCTCATTAAAAAATGTTATTGGAATTTGGGTCACAATTTCATTGTATCTATAGATTGCTTTTGGTAGAATAGACATTTTTACAATGTCAAGTCTTCCTATCCATGAGCAACGTATTTTTTTCCACTTATGTAGGTCTCTTGATTTCTTACGGTAGCATCTTGTAGTTTTCTTTGTACAGGTCTTCTACATCTTTGGTAAGATTTATTCGTCAGTATTTTATCTTCTTGGGGACTAATGCAAATGGTATTGATTTGGTGATTTCCTCTTCAGTGTTCTTTTTGTTGGTGTAAAGGAATCCAACTGATTTTTATATGTTTATCTAGTATCCCAACACTCTACTGAATTCTTCTATTAGTTTCAGTGGTTTTCTTGAGGATTCCTTAGGGTTTTCTGTGTATAAGATCATGTCACCTGCAAATAGAGATACTTTCACTTCTTCCTTGCCAACCTGGATGCCTTTATTTCCTTACGTAGCCTAATTGCTCTGGCTAGGACCTCCAGCACAATGTTGAATAAGAATGGTGATAAAGGGCATCCTTGCCTGGTTCCCAGTCTCTAGGGGAATCTTTTCAGACTCTCTCCACTTAGGGTGATGTTGGCTATTGGCTTTGTATAAATGCCCTTTATTTTGTTGAGGAATTTTCCTTCTGTTCCTATTTTGCTGAGACTTTTTTTTATCATGAATGAGTGTTGAACTTTGTCAAATGCTTTTTCTGCGTCAATTGATAAGATCATGTGGTTCTTGTTTTTTGCTTTATTTGTATGATGGACTTCATTGATTGTTTTTCTAATGTTGAACCATCCGTGCATACCTGGTGTGAATCCCACTTGGTCTTGGTGAATTGTTTTTTTGATATGTTGTTGACTTCTATTGGCTAGAATTTTGTTGAAGATTTAGCATCTAAGTTCATGAGGGATATAGGTCTGTAATTTTCTTTTTACTTGGTTTGGTATCAGGGATATGCTGGCTTCATAGAATGAATTTGGGAGTATTCTGCCCTTTTCTATGCTCTGAAATACATTTAGTTGTAGTGGTTTTAACTCTTTTCTGAAAGTTTGATAGAACTCTCCAGTGAAGCTGTCTGGGACAGGGCTTTTTTGTTGTTGTTGTTGGGAGTTTTTTAATTGTCTTTTCAATTTCTTCTTTTGTTATGGGTTTATTTAGTTGTTCTGTCTCTGTTTGTGTTAGTTTAGGTAGGTAGTCTGTTTCTAGAAATTTATCCATTTCTTCTAGGTTTTCAAATTTGTTAGAGTATAATTTTCCATTGTAATCTGGTAAGATTCCTTTAATTTCAATTGGGTCTGTTGTAATATCACCCATCTCATTTCTTATTCAGGTTGTTTGCTTCCTCTCCTGTTTTTCTTTTTCAGTTTGGCCAGTGGTTTATCAATTTTCTTTTGGTCTTATTAATTCTTTCAATTGTTTTTTCTGTTCTCTATTTCATTTAATTCTGATCTAATTTGTATTATTTGCTTTCTTCTGGTGCCTGAGGATTTCTTTTGTTGCTCTCTATTTGTTCAGGTCGTAGGGGTAATTACTTGATTTTGGCACTTTCTTCTTTTTGGATGTATGCATTTTATTGATATAAATTGACCTATGAGCACTGCTTTAGCTGTGTCCTAAAGGTTCTGATAGGAAGTGTTTTCATTCTCATTGGCGGCTATGAATTTCTTTATTCCATCTGTAACGTCTTGTATAATTCAGTCATTTTTGAGCAGGATATTGTTCAGTTTCCAAGTGTTTGATTTCTTTTCCCGCTTTTTCTGTTATTGATTTGTACTTTTATGGCCTTATGGTCACAGAAGATGCTTTGTAATATTTCGATGGTTTGGATTCTGTTAAGGTTTTCTTTATGACCAAATATCTGATCTATTCTAGAGAATGTTCCATGTGTGCTGGAAAAGAAAGTGCACTTGCCTGCTGTTGGGTGGAGTGTTCTGTATATGTCTATGAGGTCACGTTACTTGATTGTGGTATTTAGATCTTCTGTGTCTTTATTGATCTTCTTTCTGGATGTTCTGTCCTTCACCAAAAGTGGTGTGTTGAAGTCTCCTACTATTATTGTGGAGCTTTCGATCCCGCTTTTCAATGCTGTTAGAGTTTGTTTTATGTATCTTGAAGCCCTGTCATTGGGTGTGTAAATATTTAATGTGGTTATATCCTCCTAGTATATTGTCCCTTTAATCATTGTTTAGTGTCCTTCCTTATCCTTTGTGGCGGATTTAAATTTAAAGTCTATTTTGTCAGAAATTAATATTGCCACTCCTGCTCTTTTTTGATTGTTGTTTGCTTGATATATATTTTTCCATCCTTTGAGTTTTAGTTTCTTTGTGTCTTTAAGTCTAAGGTGTGACTCTTGTAGGTGGAATATGGACGGATCATGTTTTTTTATACATTCTGCCACTCTCTGTCTTTTTATTGGTGCATTTAGTCCATTTATATTCAGTGTAATTATGCATAGGTATGAGTTTTAGTGCTGTCATTTTGGTGTCTTTTTTGTGTGTTTTTGGCTGTTTCTTTTTCCCACTTAATTTTTTATGCTGAGTAGTTTATATATTGTCTTATTCATTGTTGTTGACTTTGTTTTTGCTGAGTCTTTAAGTTTTCCTTATATTTTATTTTGATGAGTAGAATTGTTAATCTCCTTTGTGGTTACCTTATTATTTACCCCTATTTTTCTA
Source organism: Elephas maximus indicus (assembly GCF_024166365.1). Lineage (NCBI taxonomy): Eukaryota > Metazoa > Chordata > Mammalia > Proboscidea > Elephantidae > Elephas > Elephas maximus. Next base: position 123,450,917 of record NC_064820.1, read on the forward strand.
AGTTTAAACCTAACTTTTATTCCTTTGTACTACCTTGACTTACTTTCCATATGAAAACTCTATGACTACTTTTTTTTAGTCCATCTTTATTGTTTTATGCTGTCATTTTTTACATAATGACATTGCTGTTGCCCTGTTTGGAGCATTTTTTTAAATTTTAATTTATTTTTGTGATTTCCTTATCTGGGTTGACATCTGGTAGCTCTCTCCTGTGTTGTAGTCTTGAGTTGGCATTTGATATTATTGATTTTCTAGTCAGAGAACTCCCTTTAGTATTTCTTGTAGTTTTAATTTGGTTTTTACAAATTCCCTAAACTTCTGTTTATCTGGAAATGTCCTAATTTTGCCCTTATATTTAAGAGACAGTTTTGCTGGATATATGATTCTTTCCTGGCTTTTTTTTTCCTTCAGTGCTTTATATAAGTCATTCCATTGTCTTCTTTCTTGCGCGGTTTCTGCCGAGTAGTCCAAGCTTATTCTTATTTACTCTCCTTTGTAGGTGACTTTTCGTTTATTCCTAGCCACTCTTAAAACTCTCTCTTTATCTTTGGTTTTGGTGTGTCTTGGTGACTTTCTTTTGATACCTACCTGAAGTGGAATTCAATGGGCGTCTTGGATAGGCATCTTCTTATCGTTCACGATATCAGGGAAGTTTTGTGCCAACAAATCTTCAACCATTCTGTCCATATTTTCTGTTACCCCTCCCTGTTCTGGTACTTCAGTCGCTCGTAGGTTATCTCTCTTGATAAAGTCCCATGTTATTCTTAGGTTTTCTTCATTTCTTAAAATTCTTTTATCTGATTTTTCTTCGAATTATTGGTGCCAATTGTTTTATCTTTAACCTCACTAATTCTGCCTTCCACTTCCTCAGTTCTGCTCCTCTGATTTTCTATTGAGTTTTCTAATTCTGTAATTTTATTGTTAATCTTCTGAATTTGTGATTGCTGTCTCTCTATGGGTTCTTGCAGCCTATTAAATTTTTCATTTTGTTCTTGAATAACCTTTTTAATTTCTTCAACTGCTTTATCTGTGTGTTCCTTGGCTTGTTCTGCATTTTGCCGGATCTCATTCCTGATATCTTGAAGAGTTCCGTATATTAATCTTTTGTATTCTACATCTGGTAAGTCCAGGAAGACACCTTCATCTGGAAGATTCCCTGATTCTTTGTTTTGAGAGCTTGTTGAAGTGATCATGTTCTGCTTCTTTATGTGATTTGATATCAACTGTTGTCTCTGAGCCATCTATAAATTACTGTATTAACTTATTTTATGTTTGCTTACTGTATCCTAGCTTCTTGTTTTATTTTGTTTTGATATCCCAGATAGGCTGCTTGAGTGAGCTAGCTTGATTATTTTCACCTTTGAAGCTCTAACGTACTGTCACCAAATGGCTAGAGCTGCTACCAGGTATATGAGCCTAGAAATCCATTCACTTTTCTTGTTTGGATTCAGCTCAGGTGTCCAGGTAGTTGGTCATCAAGTATGTGGCACAGGCTCTGTCCTACAGTTTTAGAGGGTCAGGTATCTGGTTGCAGAAATGGGTCATGCTCTGAACAAGGCAGGGGTCTGATGACTGTCCCCCAAGTGTCTGAGAGGAAAGTGCATCCCTGTTCCCTAGAGCAAACAGGTGGATGAGTTCTGTAGCCAGACCATGCACCCAATGCTTTTGGTTGTAAGGACTGGGAGGTAGTACTTATCCTTGGAAGTTGTCGTGGGTGGCTAGGTGACGTTGGTGGAGCCACCAGTCCTTAGGCCCCTGATATGGGTAGGTGAAGACCCTGTTTAATAGGCAAATATAAAACACCAAACCCAGTGCCATCGAGTTGATTCTGACTCATAGCGACCCTAGAGGACAGAGTAGAACTGCCCCGTAGAGTTTCCAAGAAGTGGCTGGCGGATTTGAACTGCCAAGCCTTTGGTTTGCAGTTGTAGCACTTAACCACTATGCCACCAGGGTTTCTGTTTAATAGGCAAAGCGGTGTCAAATAGCAAAGACCCACCCCTCCACCACACAGCTGAAACAGTTGCAGTCTGCCAACAAGGGCCTATTCTTCTGAAATGGGCCCACAAAGGTTCATGCAGAGGTGAAAGTTCTTCAAAGTTCATGGACCGTTTGTGCCTGGACAGGAGCCACTTCTGTCCTGAGCTCCTCAGCTTAGTGGATCTGGCAGAGTATCTTTACCCCAAATTGTTAATTTATTCCTTCTCCAAGGCTGGGAGACTGCCTCAGGATGTGCAACAGAACTTATCTCAGGCCCAGGGAAATGGACAGCCACTGAAGCCAGCTTGGGGGCTGGGGAGCAGTAAAATAAACTCAAGTACTTAGCTTTTGCTGACAGTGGCATTTTTCTCTGTTTCCAGAGGTATGAGTAGGCTGTGTGGCTGGTATTTCTCCCTGAGGAAACTGCTCCCGGAATGCTACCGCCAGCCCTGCCCTAGTCATCCCAGGCGAACGTGCCTGAAGGGTGCTGGTTTCTGCTGAGTCAGGTCCAGCAACTCCCTGCTTCTGAACCATCTCTCCCTCCCCTACCACTCAGTCCATCTTCTAACTTTGCCTTTGATGTTCAGGGGTTCTAGCTTGTCATATGTATAATTGTTTCACTTGTTTTTTCAGGTCTTTGTTGTAAGAGGCATCACCGGAAGTGTCTGACTACCCTGCCATCTGGCCCTGCCTCCCTCAGTCTGTCTTGGCTTCTTGACTTGAAGATTTACCTCATGTTTGTCTCCTGAATGCTTTGCTATGGGATTAAGTAGCTGCTATGCTACTTAATCACCTTTTAATATAACATATACCTTACTTATATCTATTGTTTATGCTCTGTTTCTGTAGCCACCTCCCCCCAAATGTAAGCTCCTCAAGGGCAGAGATATCCTCTATTTTGTTTACTGCTGTAGCTCAGGTAAGACCTCAGGAAAAACTGGTTGCCATCGACTCATTTGTGACTTATCGTGGTCCCATGTGTGTCAGAGTAGAACTGTGTTCCACAGAGTTTTCAATGGGTGATAATTTGGAAGTAGATCATCAGGCCTTTCTTCCAAGGTACCTCTGGCTGGACTAGAACCTCCAACCTTTCAGTTAGCAGCCAAGCTTGTTAACTCTTTGCACACCGAGGGACTCCAAGAACTTAATAGATATTATTAAAAGGATGAATGAATGAATAAATAAAATTTCCTTACCACATATCTGCAGACCTTTGATCTTTCTCTGGGGGGTTAATTTTCTGCCTTTTGTTTTTGTTTTTTGCCTTTTTTGGTGGGGGGGATGAGTTAAAGTTTGTAGGTTCCAATAAAAGGTATTTAATGTTTACTGAAGGACTGAAAGACTCTTTCTTTTTTTTTTTTTTTAATAATTTTTATTGTGCTTTAAGTGAAAGTTTACAAATCAAGTCAGTCTTTCACACAAAAACCCAGATACACCTTGCTACACACTCCCAATTAGTCTCCCCCTTTTTTTAATGAGACAGCCTGCTCTCTCCCTCCACTCTCTCTTTTGTGTCCATTTCACCAGCTTCTAACTCCCTCTACCCTCTCATCTCCCCTCCAGGCAGGAGATGCCAACATAGTCTCAAGTGTCCACCTGATCCAAGAAGCTCACTTCTCACCAGCATCCCTCTCCAATCCATTGTCCAGTCCAATCCATGTCTGAAGAGTTGGCTTCGGGAATGGTTCCTGTCCTGGGGCAACAGAAGGTCTGGGGGCCATGACCACCAGGGTCCTTCTAGTCTCACTCAGACCATTAAGTCTGGTCTTATGAGAATTTGGGGTCTGCATCCTACTACTGTCCTGCTCCCTCAGGGGTTCTCTGTTGTGTTCCCTGTCAGGGCAGTCATCAGTTGTAGCCGGGCACCATCTAGTTCTTCTGGTCTCAGGATGATGTAGTCTCTGGTTCATGTGTCCCCTTCTGTCTCTTGGGCTCATAATCACCTTGTGTCCTTGGTGTTCTTCATTCTCCTTTGATCCAGGTGGGTTGAGACCAAATGATGCATCTTTGATGGCTGCTTGCTAGCGTTTAAGACCCCAGACACCACTCTTCAAAGTGGGATGCAGAATGCTTTGTTAATAGATTTTATTATGCCAATTGACTTAAATGTCCCCTGAAACCATGGTCCCCAAACCCCTGCCCCTGCTATGCTGGCCTTCGAAGCATTCAGTTTATTCAGGGAACTTCTTTGCTTTTGGTTTAATCCAGTAGTGCTGACCTCCCCTGTATTGTGTGCTGTCTTTCCCTTCATCTAAAGTAGTTCTTATCTACTATCTAATTAGTGAATGCCCCTCTTCCACCCTCCCTCCCTCTCCCATCTGGTAACCACAAAAGAATGTTTTCTTTTCAGTTTAAACTATTTCTCAAGTTCTTATAATAGTGGTCTTATACAATATTTGTCTTTTTGCAACTGACTAATTGCACTCAGCACAATGCCTTCCAGATTCCTCCATGTATGAAATGTCTCACAGATTCCTCACTGTTCTTTATCGATGTGTAGTATTCCATCGTGTGAATATACCATAATTTATTTATCCATTCAACCATTGATGGGCACCTTGGTTGCTTCCATGTTTTTGCTATTGTAAACAGTGCTGCAATAAACATGGGTGTGCATATATCTGTTCGTGTAAAGGCTCTTATTTCTCTAGGATATATTCCAAGGAGTGGGATTGCGGGATTGTATGGTAGTTCTATCTCTAGCTTTTTAAGGGAGTGCCAAATCGATTTCCAAAGTGGTTGTACCATTTGACATTCCCACCAGCAGTGTAGAAGTGTTCCAGTCTCTCCACAGCCTCTCCAACATTTATTCTTTTGTGTTTTTTTGGATTAACCAGCCTTGTTGGAATGAGATGAAATCTCATTGTAGTTTTGATCTGCATTTCTCTAATGGCTAATGATCGTGAACATTTCCTCATATATGTGTTAGCTACCTGAATGTCTTCTTTAGTGAAGTGTCTGTTCATATCTTTTGCCCATTTTTCAATTGGGTTATTTGTCTTTTTGCAGTTGAGTTTTTGCAGTATTATGTAGATTTTAGAGATCAGGTGCTGATCAGAAATGTCATAGCTAAAAACTTTTTCCCAGTCTGTAGGTAGTCTTTTTACTCTTTTGGTGAAGTCTTTGGATGACCATAGGTGTTTGAGAGTTATCTAGTTTTTCTAGTTTATCCAGTTATCTAGTTTTTCTTCTATGTTCTTTATAATGTTTTCCATACTGTTTATGCCATGTATTAGGGCTCCTAACGTTGTCCCTATTTTTTCTTCCATGATCTTTATCGTTTTAGATTTTTATTTAGGTCTTTGATACATCTTGAGTTAATTTTTGTGCGTGGAGTGAGGTATGGGTCTTGTTTTATTTTTTTTACAGATGGATATCCAGTTATGCCAGCACCATTTGTTGAAAAGACTGTCTTTATCCCATTTAACTGTTTTGGGGCCTTTGTCAAATATCAACTGTTCATATGTGGATGGATTTACGTCTGGATTCTCAATTGTTTTCCATCGGTCCATGTATCTGTTGTTGTAACAGTACCAGGCTATTTTGACTACTGTGGGGGTATAATAGGTTCTAAAATCAGGTAAAGTAAGGCCTCCCACTTTGTTCTTTTTTTTCAGTAATGCCTTATTTATCCTGGGCGTCTTTCCCTTCCATATGAAGTTGGTGATTTGTTTCTCCATCTCATTAAAGAATGTCGTTTGGGTTTGGATGGGAATTGCATTAAATATATAGATTGCTTTTGATAGAATAGACATTTTCACAATGTGAAAAACTATTTCTTAAAGATTGGAAGGGGTACAGCCAGGATGCTCCTTAGAAGTAATGATGACGAGGCTTTGTCTCATATACTTTGGACATGTTATCAGGAGGAATCAGTCTCTGCAGAAGGACATCATGCTTGGTAAAACAGAGGATCAGTGAAACAGAGGAAGACACTCAATGAGATGGATTGACTCAGTGGCTGCAAGAATGGGCTTAAACATAGCAACAGTTGTGAGGATGGCCCAAGACACGGCAGTTTCGTTCTCTTGTACATAGGGTCGCTATGAGTTGGAACCAACTTGATGGCGCCTAACAAGAGCAACAAAGATGGGATCCATGCTCTTTTTGAAATAATGCCTCCCCAAGAGTGTATGTCCATGTGCTTACCATCCATACGATGATGTCAGTCTCTGGAATGTTAACATCCTTAACTTTACCACTTTACTTTGGACCCTGCTATTTCATATGGCTCCCTGCTCATCCTCCTTAGATTTTTGTAGTTTTTTTTACTCTGTTCTCACTTTCAGTAATGAGAAAATAAACAATGTTGTTGTGTGTGACCCCCGATTTTAATCGGATTTTAGAATGGTTTTGAATGAATGAATGAAGTTCTTGGGCTCTAAGAACACACTCTTATAGTAATGAGCTGAAACTATTACATTAATATCCTAAGGACCTCTCCCTTCCTCTGCTCAGATTGTTTGCAGACAGTAGTCAATGCTGCATATAAATTGAGGTCTCAAAAGGCTAAATGAACAATTAATTGGAAGCACTCCAAGCCCCTCAGAATGGAAATAGCTCTGCCATTGGGACAGGAAATTTACCTTCAGAGAGCCTTTGTTATTGAAGATGTGTACCTTGGACACATCTAGGGAATCTGGAGTGAACTCTTGTTTATAAGGGTCCAAAGAGGCAAGGAGTGTTCATACATCAAAGACATAATTCTTTAGCATTTTGTTACAACAGCTTTTCTCTTTCATTGTGCAATGCAAAGCATTGGAGGAAAAGTCATCTCCGTCACTCAAGGAGGGCAGCAGGTTTGGCTTAGAAATGTGGGTGAATGTGACCCCCATGGACACTTGTCATCACTCTTCCCTTTTTACTGTACTGTATCCTCTCAGGCTCCTCATAAGACATTTCACACCTGATGCCCCTGCCTTTTTTGGCCCTCCTCCTTAGTGCCCCACCATGTTCCTGGCACTTAAATATTTCTGGCTGGTCTCCTAGCATTGAGGGTATCTCACTCCTCATCCTTTCTGTGCATATTGCCTTGTCTATAATTATCCTGCTCAAGAATCCTCAATGGCTCCCCATTGCCCACAGGATGAAGTAGGAGCTCCTCCCTCTGGCTGGTAGGCCCTGTGTGATATAGCCCTGTACTTCATACACAGTACCCTCTTCCATTCCCCAAATGTGCCCAGCTCTCCACTTGGGCTGAACTCTTCATAGTGCCCCTTCACTCCTTACACACACACACACACACACACGCATGTACACACACACTCACGCACATGCACAGACATCCCCACGGGCACACACATGCTCCTCTGCTAATTCCTGCCTCCAGGCTTTTGCTGGTACTGTTTCTAGGGTGGCTTACACTATTTGTTGTCCAAACTAGGATTGTTTTGATAATGAAAGCAAACAACATTAATATTTATGTTGGGACAAGGGGTGTAATTGGGTGGTCCCTAGAAACTAGAACGTGTGATCACCTTACTTATGCCCTACCCTTGTTCTCTTTCACGTTTTTCATCTCCATTCTCCCCTTCTACTATGTTCAAGTCTCTCCTGTCCTTGATGGCTCCTTTCCAGGAAGCTTCTCTTGGTAAGTTTGAGTTTCCAAGTCTAGATTATAAGGCTATATGCTAGAGGCCCTTTGTTTTCCCGTGCTCTGTGATTGCCTTCAGGGTAACTTCTAGTAAGCAAGGGATACCTGGATTAGGAGCATGTGTTCTGCAGTAGGAGGAGTCCTTCCTGTTAGCACAAAGAATTGGGTTGCAGGCAAGGGCATGAGATGTCACTCAGTTGCATGCTTTTATACATATACGTGTCGTGATCATTTGCCATTCTTTTTGGCTTTCCAGCATCTGAATATCTATCTTACTTTTTTGGAAATTTCCATCTTTTGAGGCAGAGCCTGTCTCCTAGTATATACAATTGAAAATACCAAATACTCACTTTCTAGCCTCCTTTGCAACCAAGGTGCAAGAAGGACTATCTGGACTCCAGCCTGACAAGGGTGGCAGTGGTCCCAGTGGCAGTGGCAGTGGCTTGCGTTGGGTGTTGGTATTGGTGGTGGCTCCAGCTGTGGTGTCCGCACCTGGGGCTGTGGCACCAGTGGTAGGTTCTCAGGACCAGCTCTGGAGTAGATATGGAGATCTGTTCCTAGCTGCATGCCTCCAAGCCTGGTTCTCTGGCCCTCCCAGTGACCCTGGAGATAATTTAGGGTATTTCATTACAAAATATGTTAAACATAAGCAAAAGACAGAGAAAAAAAAAAAAAATCCTGTAATGAACCCCTATACACTCACCAGGCATATTCAACAATTATAAAAATTTACCTTACTTTCTTCCTCTCCCTACCCTCCCTTTCAATCTCTCTGTCTAAAGAATTTTAAGACTATTTCACTCCTAATACTTCGATATGAATCTCTAAAAAATGAGGACATTTTCTTGTATAACCTTACCATTATTATCTTAGTAGCAACATTCCTTAGTTGATCTAATATCCAGTGTATATTTCCCTGTTGATCTCAAAAACTCCTGATTAGAGTTGTGTTTCAGTCATGAGTCACACAAGGTCCACACTTTGTATTTTGTTTTTAATTCTCTTTTAGGGGGCGAGGGTAATTTAGAGGTAGAATTTTTTTTTTTTTTTTTATTGTACTTTAGGTGAAGGTTTACAGAACAAACTGTTGTTCTTATGTGTCGTAGAGTCAGTTCCAACTCATAGCGACCCTGTGCACAACAGAACGAAACATCACCTGGTCCTGCGCCATCCTCACAGTTGTTGCTATGCTTGAGCCCATTGTTGCAGCCGCTGTGTCAATCCATCTCGTTGAGGGTCTTCCTCTTTTTTGCTGACCCTCTACTTTACGAAGCTTGATGTTCTTCTCCAGGGACTGATTCCTCCTGACAATATATCCAAAGTATGTGAGACATAGCCTTGCCATCCTTGCTTCTAAGGAGCATTCTGGTTGTACTTCTTCAAGACAGATTTGATTTTCTTTTGATAGTTCATGGTATATGTAATATTCTTCAACACCACAATTCAAAGGTGTCAATTCTTCTTTGGTCTTCTTTATTTGTTGTCCAGCTTTTGCATGCATATAAGGCATTTGAAAACATCATAGCTTGGGTCAGGTGCACCTTAGTCCTCAGGGTGACATCTTTGCTTTTCCACCCTTTAAAGAGATCTTTTGCAGTCAATTTGCCCAGTGCAATGTACCTTTTGATTTCTTGACTGCTGCTTCCATGGGTGTTGATTGTGAATCCAAGTAAAATGAAATTACACTGATTTTTACAGAACAAACTAACTTCTTATTAAAAGGGTAGTACATGTATTGTTTTATGACTTTGGTTAGCAACCCCACGATGTGTCAACACTCTCCCTTATCGAGCTTGGGCTCCCTATTACCAGCTTTCAGGTCCCCTCCTGCCTTCTAGTCCGTGCCTTGGGCTGGTGTGCCCTTTTCGTTAGTGGCAGAATTCTTGCCTTCCATGTGGGAGAACTGGGTTCAATTCTGGGCCAATGTACCTCATATGCAGCCACCATCTGTTTGTCATTGGAGGCTTGTGTGTTGCTATGACCCTGAACAAGGAGCCCTGATGGCACAATGATTAAGTGCTCAGATACTTACTGAAAAGCTAGTGGTTCAAATCTACCTAGCTACTCCACGGTGACTGACCTGGTGATTGCTCCTGTAAAAATTACAGCCTAGAATACCCCATGGGGCAGTTCTACACTGCATGTGGGGTCTCTAGGAATAAAAAATTGTCGACACCTAACAACAGCAACACCATGATGCTGAGTAGGTTTCAACAGAACTTCTAAACTAAGATGGACTAGGAAGAAAGGTCTGGCGATCTACTTCTAAAAATCAGCCAAGAAAAACCCTATAGTTCACAACGCTTCGATCTGTACACAGGGGCTCCATAAGTCAACGGCTGACTTGGCAGCAGCTAACAACAACAACAAAGTCTGTTTTACTGTAGTGTCATCCCATGTCATTGACTCACTGAGGAAACCCCATCTATTGTCCTATTGAAGGCCTTGTATTCTGGATTCCTCTCCTTGGTTCCTTGGGGTATCGTCTCAACTTGTCCCTCTATCCCTGGCATTCCCTGTAAACAGAATATTATCCAAAGAATTGGTTGGATTCAAGTTTAACTGTTTTGGCAAGACTGTTTCATAGTGATGCTGTGTACTTTACTTTCCGGTGCACCTGGGGGCTTATAATGCCTGTGGCTCTACTGTTAGGGCTACAAAGTTTGATTGATGAGTTTAGATGGTGGCAGCCTGAATCCTTCATTGCAAAATTGGGCTTTACCCCTTCCAGCAGCAGGTAATCTATGGGTACTAATTTAGCACCCTGTGAATACCCAGTTCCCCTTCAAGTTTTCACTTGTTTTAGCATCTATCAATTATCATTGTCTATTTTCTCTTTATTCATTATTCTTTAGTATATTGTGGTAGGCATTAAGTCATGATGGATCCCACAAGAAATTCCATGACTAATCAGAAGACAAAAGTTCTTTTCTCTAAAGAAGGGCCCTTCTCACTTTAATCAGTATTTTTTCAATTAGACAATTTCTTTCCTAACCTCCTTGTGAGCTGTCCAAAGTTTGACAACAGACTATAACATAGTTTGCATTAAACTTTTAAAGGGATGCATTAAAACACGTTTTCAGAAAACAGCCTTCAAACAAAATCAGTGGCTTCTATTTAACTTCCTTGCAAATCTTAAATCTCCCCGATTGTTGAAAATTGTTGTTGTTGTTGTCACGTGCCATCGAGTCAGTTCCAACTCATAGCAACCCTATGTACAACAGAACAAAATACTGCCTGGTCCTATTTATTACCATGCTATTTATTAGAACCCACTATTTATTTATAATGTACATTTTATTGCTCTCTAATATGTCTTTTTTTTCTCCAACAAGTTTTAAATCTCCAGGTAAAGGGGTTAAGATATTACGTGTCTTGGTTCTTACTTTGTCCCTAGCTCAGGGCTGGCCCCAAATATTGCTTGGTGGGTTGGTAGACTGCTTTTTAGTTACCTAGAAAAGAAATGAATAATGATGCCTAAATACAAGCACTGATGAAAGCCCAAGCTGCACTGGTTTGGGCTTTGGTGGATTGTTGTAGCTCTTGGGAACCTGTGCCTTATGTTTCTCCCCATAAAGTAATTGTTTCTCTCTGTTGTTCGGAGGCTAACAGACTATGTAACTTATAAATCACGGAGGGGATGCTAGGAATGATAATGAAACTGAAAGATAATTCTAATGTTCCATAGAAAAAATGTACATCAAGTTGGGTAGGGGCTGAGAAGGTAACATCGCTGCTAGACGAGACTTTGGTTTCAAGTGCTCTTACTGCCTGAGGGCAAGAAAACCAAGGTTGTAACCAGGAAAAGTGTTCCCTTGCATCTGATGGCACTATAATAACATAAACAATGACAAGTTCCATAAACATCACAAATGGAGGAATTTGCCTTGAAGTTCCTTCTGGGATCTAATCTAAAGAACATCTTGGTGAAACTGAGGTCACGAGGGAAGCAGAAATAAGCGAGAGAAATGTGGTGTGACAGCTGAACTACCCCAGCCTTCCCAGGCAAGCTCTGTGGGCTTTGTGGCAAAGGGCTCCTGGGGAAGAAGGCATTTGAAGATATGGTGGGAAGTGATTCTGGAGGAGACAAGACCTCAGCCACAGCAAGCCCTCAGGCCTGCTGATGCTAGACCCGGCAGAACAGGAGTTGTGCAGCCTGGGAAGAGGATCTGTAGTGAGAAGACCCAGGTTCGCGTCTTACCTCTGCCATTTGCTACAGCTGTGGAACTTGAACAAGTCACTTCAGTGCACCTATGAGTGGGTGCGCCCTCATCTGAAAAATGAGGCTGAAGCTAACACCTGATCGCCTAGTCAGGCTGCTGAGGACTAAATGCAGTCACGTCTCCAAGGGAGGAAGGGTAGTTGTCACGCTGTTCGTTGACAAACAAGGAGACGCTGGCCAGGAGAAGTTTATGTTAGGCCTTCCGGCCTGAATATACTTAGTGTTCAAGGCTTTTAGGCATTTCGTTTCTTAAAAACAGGGTTTTATTTTTAAAAATTAGAGTTGGAAATGTGAAGTTGAAAAACAGAAGGTCTTACCAGAACAATGTGTGTGTGGGCAGCCAGTTTCATCTTGATCTTTGGATATTTTGTGAATTTCTTGGCTCACCTAAACCTGCATGCAACCGCAATGCTGCCGTACATTATCAAGTAAAAACGACACAGACGTTTAACTTAGAGCCCACAGATCAAGGACACCCTCAGGCTGTGCTTCATTCTGCAGAGAGGGTGAAATACCTTGCATTCATCCCAGGAGGTCAAACACCAAGTCCCTTAGGTCCCTGAGAGCTCAGCTGTGACACCCCCTGCTCTTTTCAGCCCCATGCAGAAAGAAGGAAAGAGCAGGCTGCGAGCAGTGTGGGAAACCAGGAGCTCTGGGTGCCGTTGGAACATATCATCTAAAAGCTTCCTCAGGAGAGAATGTTTCCTCCTGGGAGCCCTGTACCTGGAAGCTATTCCTGTCCCCTCCTAGGTGGCGGGCCACAGAATGTGTGCCTACTTATTTAAAAGTGAAGTTGACTTCACTGTCTTGTACTAGGTGGTTCTTATTTTAGCTGAGCCCTATGGCGTGTGCCCTTAGGGCTGAAGGGAGGTATTCTCTTCATACCTGAGACAAGGAGCCAGTAGGTAGGGGCTGAAGCATTGAGACAGGGAAGCTGTGTGTAGGAGGTGGGTGTGTGGGTGGAGGGCTGGGCAGCTCTGCTTGGCTTTGTAAATCATGTTGATTTTCCTGGAAATAGTATGTGTGTGTATGTTTGTCTTCAAAAACATCTTTTCTTGGAATTTGTTGGAAGAGAGGGGCTGGATGGGGGGCTCCAAGCCAAGTCTCCCCCTGAGATGAGTGGGTTCTCTCTGTGCTCACAACAGCACTACAGCTCTTACTTCTAGAAAATGAGTCTTAAAAGAGATGTGGTGTTGGTGTGGGAGAAGGTGTAGGGGTACAAAAAGCTGCTCTTCAAGGCAGATTAACCTCCAGCCTTCCCTGGAATCTGTGGAGTCTTCTCTGCCGTCTGCAGCCCTCTGTGGTTCAGCAGATTATACAGCTATCACAATGTGCTTCATGAATAGACTGTGGGAGCTGAATTTAATTTTAAGTCTGCCGGGAGATTCCAGCAGTGTGTTTCCGTGGTGCAGAATCATTATTTACAATGAAGCACTTACAGAGAAGTAGTAAAGTTAATGGAGGTTTCAGTGGAATTAGCCTTGTTAAGTTCCCCAGTAACACAGTCAGCTCCCCTCTCCAGTAGGTGAATCCTCAAGGAGGTGGTGAGCAGAATTCGCGGGGCTTGGGATGCGGGTGATGTTGGGAGGGAACCAAAGTGATGAGCCCCTGGCCAGCCTTCAGATACAAGTGGCTGGGCTCTCTGATGAGGCTGCTTGCCTAGCCAACAGCCCTTCTAGGGCTTTGCTGTGGGCTCCTGGCTCTGCAGCACCTTGCAGAGTAAATACTGTTGATCCTACCACCTGTTGTTGGCTCTTGCTGCTGCTGGAAGAAGGGTCAGGAGCTGGATTGCGCGATGGGGAGATGCGAGGCACCCCCATGCCATGCCTGAATCAGGCCCACTTCCCTGATGGGGTGATTATGTCACACAGGGTGGATGGCTATTCACTCAAGTCAGCCATGACCCTTTGGGTGCAGTTCTCCAGGGCAAGGTTGCTACGTCTGCCCTGTTCCCTCTGTGCCCAGGCGTTAAGAGGCAGGCAGATGTGGGTTTGAATCTGGATTCTGCTGGACGACCTTGAGCACCTTACATAGCCTCTCAAGCTTCATTTTCTTTATTTCTAAAATGGGGGCAATAATTACACAAACATCATACAGTTGTTGGAAGGATTATGAATTAAATGACATAAGGCATGGAAAACAGTACTGTGCCAGTCAACCTATAAATCATGCTGGTTATTTACTTTTTGTTTCTCGGCTTCTGCCCACCCTTCTATACTCACTATTTCTGAGAGTCTGTAAACTGTGTTTCCCAGACCAGATGGCTTCCTTTTAGATTCTGCCCAAAGGAGGCCCCATAGGTAGACCAGAGGTGGGACAGGTGGGACATAGCTTCAGTTGCTATGGGCTTGAGAGTAGCCTCTGTTTCAAGTCTCCAGAGCTTAGGGAAGTGTGGAGGGGTCTGTGCTTCTGTCTGAGGAGTTGCTAGTAGCTTGGCCTTTAAAATCTACTTAGTCATTCATTTTACCTAATTAGCCAATGACCAAACATCAACCTGTAATGTTATTTTCTGCTTGGAATGACACTCACGGGGGTTTGGAGAGCTGGAATATTTTTATCTGCCACTTGATGGCCAAGCTTCCCCCCCCCCCAAAAAAAAAAAGCTTCCCAGCACTTGCTAAATCAGACCTCCAGAGGGGAGCAGAACCATTGGCCCCGCCCTCAGGGTTATCTGAGAGTTGCAGAACCTGGGAGCCAATCAATGCCCTATCCCTCAGGCTCCCATGGAGTGCCTGGTCAGCATTCCCATAGTAAATGTCTTTCCCTAGGCTTTTTATCTCTAGGAGGGGGAGTAGCGCTGCACAGACAGACTTGGCAAACCCTTGGTGGGTCTGAATCAGCAGAGTTAAGAGACAACCTGCATCCTAAGCAGGTAATCTGGACTGTGTAGACCCGCCCACTTGGCTACACTCTGTCACCATAAACAAAAACCAAACCTGTGCCGTCGAGTCGATTCCGACTCATAGCGACCCCGTAGACTCTGTCAGGCCATGCGTTTTCTCAGGATGGTCCTGGAGAGCTGGGGACTGAATGATGTGTTCAGAATAGCCCACTGGCCCAGAAAGCAAGGACTTCCCCCTCATGTCTGCGCTCCCCATTTATAGCCTACCTGCCTCATGAGCATCCTCTCCCTCAGACAGGTTCACTCCCAGGGTGCATATTTCTGCCCTCCACTTCCTTTGCCCATGCCACCCACCTTACCAGGAAAGCCCTCTCCTCTTCATGAATGCAGATCTTATCTGTTCTTTAGGGCTCTAGGGAAACTTTCCTGGCTGTTCAGAGGCCTGCTTATCTCCCTCCTTCTTGACTTCCCTGCATGAGGGGTAATGTGTAACAGATACTTCAATTATGTTTTGTCTGGAATGAGTCTCCAAGTCTTTGCAAAAGTCAGGATAGAGTTTCTGTGTTGGGTCCTGTAATGCTTGGGGTTACATGACCAGTCCTAGAGGGGTACACGTTTCTCTCTTGGGGCCTTGAGTGCAATTCTGGGTACCATTACCAGAAAGTTAGAATTCTTTAGGGTATGGCTGTGTGGGACAACCAGCTAGGCTTTCCCCATATGTGAATAAGGGAGAAACATAGACCAAGGTTTCCAAATCTGACTTTGTGCCGGAATATTTAAAAATACAGTTCCTCGTTCTCACCTCCAGATATTCTGTTTTAATAGATCTGGGGGCATTTTGGGGGGGGCAAGGCCTGTAGCTTGTATTTTTTAAATCAGAGCTCTCAGGTAATTCCAATGTCCAACAGAGTTTGGGAGCCCTGACATGGAATAACACATGAGCTGGCCAGTTACCCTTACAACTATCCCACATCCTGCATTTTGGGGGGCAGTCTTATTTCAAGTATTCTATTCCATTGTTCCTACAAACCCCTGGAATAGTCCAGAAGCCCCCTAAGTTGAATCTGTCAGGCAACCCCTCAGATACGAATAAAGCAGTAGAGGTTCACTAGTCCTCAAGTCACAAGGTAGGAAATGGAAACTGTACTCTTCCCATAAAAACAATTTAATCATGAAGTGCTTGATTTTTAATTCTCTTGGGACCTAAGATTTAGAAGGTACCTTAGCAAATAATAATTCAAGAGCCCCTGGAATAAGCCATGTTGCTCACGTGTGTGTACGTGTGTGTGTATATACATTATATATATATATGGAGCCCTGCTGGTGCAGTGGTTAAGTGTTTGGCTGCTAACCAAAAGGTTGGCAGTTCAAATCTACCACCTGCTCCTTGGAAACGCTGTGCAGTAGTTCTACCCTGTCCTATAGGGTCATGATGAGTTGGAATTGACTCAACGGCAACAGGTTTGGTGGGTTTTTTTTTTTTTTTTGGTTTTGTGTATATATATATATATATATTTACACACACACATATATGTGTGTATATACATATATTTTTTTAATTAAAAAATTTGTGCTTTAGGTGAAAGTTTACACAGCAAATTAGTTTCCCATTCAGTAGTTTGCACATAAAGTGTTCTATGACATTGGTTGCATGTCCCACAATGTGTCAGCACTCTCCCCATTTCCACGCTGGGTTCCTCGTTTCCTTTCATTCGAATTTCCTACCCCTTTCTGCCCTCTCATCTTTGCGTTTGGGCAAATGCTGTCCTTTTGATCTTGTATAATTGATTTTTCTAAGGGACACGTTCCTCCCTGGTGTTATTGTTTATCTTATGGGCCTGTCTATCGTTTGGCTAAAAGGTGGTCTCCGGGAATGGCTTCAGCTCCAGGTCAGAAGGATGTCTCAGGGCCACAGTCTTGGGGCATGAATATGTATCTAAGGGGAAGTAAATTAGAACAAAATTTAAGAAAATATAAATACTTAAGCACAGTTTAGAACTTTCCCTATTTAACTCTAGTTATTCCTCATCATCAAGCCTCATCATTGAGTGTCTTAGTTACCTAGTGCTGCTGTAACACAAATACCACAAGCAGATGGCTTTAAAGAACAGAAATCTGTTTTCTCACAGTTCTAGAGGCTCTACGTCCAAATCGGCATCTCAGCTATGTCCATTCCTTATCAGTAGTCCTGAGTGTTCCTTGACGTTCCTTGGCTTGTAGACAGTCCTCACATGGCACCTATTTTCCCCTGTGTATGTCTTTGTCTATTCTGGTCTTGTTAACTCAGAAGTGATTAGGTTTAGGAGACAACAGATCCAACCTATACTGGTATGACCTCATTAACACAGCAAAAGAAAACCCTATTTCCAAACAGGATCACATCCACAGGTACAAAGGCCAGAAATTCAGCACATTTTTTGGAGACACAATTCAATTTCATAACATCTAGGTTTTGTATCCTATTTTCCAGATAATTTTAGACTCTTTCTCATTGCAGCACTTATGTTTCAAAATAACATTGGTGTTAGATGGGCCTTCAGGCTCCTGCTTGTGACTGTAGCCAACTTTTGCTGTTGACACAGTTGCTTTATTTACTGCTTTCCCTGAACTCTACCTTTCACTGTCTGAGCCTTCTCTGGCCCTTAATTTTTGTGGGGGTAAACTTCTTGATCCTTCAAGTTGTTAGAATGTTTGCTTCCCAGAGCATCAGAATGGCTGTAGCCACCCCCTGTGTTTTTCTGCATGATTCCCTTTCCAACCTGATGTGTCTCTTGGGCTGCCTGGTATCTCTCTCCTCCACAATGTCAGGGGCACCGGCATGGAACACTTAAAGATTATCCATCAACACCCCAGGGACTTCTGCCCAAATTTGCTTCCAAAAGAGGAACATGTTCTTTATGCTGAACACTTAAAGACTTTATTATTTTTTTGCCAAGTGTGGGTTTCTCACAATCTGCAATTGGAGTATGCCCATCTTGCCTCTTCCTCTTTTTGCTCCTCCTCCTGCCCCCGAGCCTGTGCTAAGACCCAGCTGGCCCTCAGGAAACACTCACTGTACTAAAATCCATTGAATTTCTCACTCTTCCCACGCTAAGTCCACCTCAGAGCCAAGTGCAGGGAAATATTAGTGTCAGGGTGTGGGTTCTCACTTCAGCAGACTGCTGCTGTCCCTGTTAACACGCTCTGGTTTCACAACTGCTGTAGTGTTTTTTTTTTTTTTGTAGTGTGGTATTTACCCCAGAACAATAAACATGGCAGAGGAGACATTGACCAGCCAGGGATGGGATGCGTTAATATGAAGGGGTGTGATTCCTGCATCCTCTCAGATTTCCAAATCATCGTCTTGTCTCTTTGGAATGAAATTGATCTCACCTTGTGCAACTGGTTTATAGGATTCATTAATTCTACTATTAGAAACAGGTCCCTATTAAAGTCAGTTAATAAACTGTGATAGTCCCTCAGTTGACCTGGAGCCAGAAAATACAGAAGCCTGATTATGGCAGTGCCCTGGGCAACAGTGCTGCTTCTAGTTACTGGCTGGGGAGGGCTGGCTCCTACCACTTACAAATACAATGAATCCAAGCCACTAAAAAGGGTTCTGTTGCAGAAATTTAGGGAAAAGGAAGAAAAATCAATGCAGACTCTGTGCTTTAATCTTAAGGCAGGAAAACCTCCATTGTTTAAAAAGATTAAATATATGAAGACCAAAACACATCCCAGCTTTGACATGCTTCTCTCATATCTACCCTGTGTGACTTGGTTATTCTAGACCTGTGCTATCTAATACAGTAGCCACAATAGCCATGTGTGACTACTGAGCGTTTGAAATGTGGCTGGTCCAAATTGAAATATGCTGTAAGTATAAGATACACACTGGAGTTTGAAGACTTGGTATGAAAAATATACAAAACATCTGATTACTTTTTTTAACTTAAAAATAATTTCTATTTCAGTTTTCCTAATATGCATTTGGTTATCATAGATTTAAAAATATATGTTGTTGTTAGGTGCCATTGAGTTGGTTCCGACTCATAACGGAACTGTGAAACACTGAAGAAGGAAACACTGCTCAGTCTTGTGTCATCCTCACAATTGTTGGCTATGTTTGAGCTCATTGTTACAGCCACTGTGTTAATCCATCTTGTTGAGGGTCTTCTTCTTTTTCACTGACCCTCTACTCTATTAAGCATGATGTCCTTCTCCAGGGACTCGTCCCTCCTGATAAAGTGTCCAAAGTACATGAGATGACGTCTCACCATTCTCGTTTCCAAGGAGCATTCTGGCTGCACTTCTTCCAAAACAGATTTGTCCATTCTCCTGGCAGTTCATGGTATACTCAATATTCTTTGCCAACACCATAATTCAAATGCACCAATTTTTCTTCGGTCTTCCTCATTCATTGTCCAGCTTTCGCAAGTGAGGTGATTACAAATACCATGGCTTGGGTCAGGCGCACCTTAGTCCTCAAAGTGACATCTTTGCTTTTTAAAACTTTAAAGAGGTCTTTTGCAGCAGATTTGCCCAACACAATATGTCCTTTGATTTCTTGACTGCTGCTTCCGTGGGCATTGATTGCGAATCCAAGTAAAATGAAATCCTTCCAACTTCAATCTTTTCTCCGTTTATCATGATGTTGCTTACTGGTCCAGTTGTACTTTCGTTTTCTTTACGTTGAGGTGTAATCCATAGTGAAGGCTGTGGTCTTTGATCTGCACCATTAAGTGCCTCAGGTCCTCTTCATTTTAGCAAGTAAGATTGTGTCATTTGCATATTACATGTTGATGGGAGTCTTCCTCCCATCCTGATGCTGCATTCTTCTTCATATAGTCCAGCTTCTCAGATTATTTGCTCAGCATACAGATTAAATAAGTGTGGTGAAAGGATAAAACCCTGAAGCATACGTTTCCTAATTTTAAACCATGAAGCATGCCCTTGTTAGATGTTATATGTATATTTTCTCTTGTAAATACATATATATTTTACAAGAGAACTGGAATGCATTTAATTTAGGGGGGAAAATGTGATAAAGAGTCTAACAATACATGTAAAAGCTTCAACAACAGTAGAACAGTGGCTGGCACAAAGCAAGAACTTGGTAAACATCAGCCATTACTACTACAAGTACTACTACCACTACCCTTAGTACTATAAAGTCCTTTTAAGGGAAAAAAATCCCCAAATATTTATACCCAGAAATGAGCAGAAATTACTGAACATGTGTCTTATAAAGAATTTTTATAGGTATTTTAAAGCCATTCTCTTACTACTTTCTTATATTGATTACATGTTAAAATGAAAATATTTTGGATATTTTAGATGAAAGAAAACGTTATTAAAAGTAATTTCATATGTTTCTTTTTACTTGTTTTTAACATGTCCAGTTACAAATGTGGTTACATACGTTACTAAATGAATATTTTATAAGGATCAGCATGAAGCTGGTTCCTATGAGGTGAAGGTTAAAGATGACCCAAATGTCCAGCTTTTTCAAACCACGGTGCCACTCCATCACCTCTAGCATCAACTATTCCCCACCCCCTTAGTACTCCCTCTCCTGTCTTTGGGTTTCATAATTTGCTGCAACCTCTCACAGAACTCATGAACCATACTTATAGTTAAGTGGTTTATTACAAAAGTAATGGGTTACAACTCAGGATCAGGAACAACTCAGGAAACAGTCTTGATCAGAACAGCTTCTCCCCACCCTCTGACCCTGGGCTCAGGGCCTTCTCGGGTAAGTGTTACAACTCTTAGACCTGTGTCTGCAAGCCCCACCACAGTAGTCTTATGCTGGTCTCCTGGTTCCTGTCCTCCTGTGGCACTATTGCTCTAATTACTGCTGTGCCATCTCTCTCTTTTCTCTCTCACTGTCTTTCGGGTCATAGCTCCTCCTTCTCTCTCTCTGTGTCTCCCCTTAAGCCTAGTGGGATGACAAAACTGACCAATCCCCTTGTTATGGTTCCATATACCTTCTTTGCTGGGTCCCAACTTCATGAGCATTCCATGTACCTTATTTGCATTAGTAGCAAGCGGTCTAATCCCTTTGGTAGGCTACAAGCACCTTATTTGCATAGCCCCACTCAATCATTGTACGGGAGTCACAAAGACTGTGGCCAGAAGGGCCATATTAATTCACAGAACAGCAGTTAAAAAAGTTTACGTATGTGGCTCACATTCATGGCTTACATAATATTTCCACTGAACAGTGAGGAGGGTAAAATTTCCTCCTGTTGAACAGGTGGCTGATGGCTTTTCATAGAGATGAGTGTGGTCTGTGGTCAAGATGATCACTGGCTTATCTCTGGCCTCTCCTTTGCTCAGAGTCTTCTCTTCCTGGAAAACCCATCAACAGAAGGCTAATGAGATGGTAATGGGAGCAGTGGCCACTTCCCAGTTTGCTTTCTTCAAGCCCCAGCCCAGTTTGTTTTTTTCTTTGCTCAGACCAGAAGTGCTACCTTGCAGAACCTAGCCTAACCACCATGTCACAGAGTTCAGGAAATATTCAACAAACATTATTAAGCACCTATAAGTGCCAGGCACTGTGCTGGGCACTGGGCTGCAGCAGTGGACACAGCAGATAAGTTCTTGTCCTCCTGGAGCTACAGTAGTGAAGACAGATAATAAATAAGTACATAAATAAATGAATGCAATGCCTTTAGGCAGTGATAAAACCTGTTGCCATTGATTCTGATTCATGACAACCCCATGTGTTGCAGAGTTGAACTGTACTCCATTGAGTTTTCAAGGCTGTGGCCTTTCAGAAGCAGATTGCCAAACCTGTCTTCGGAGGCGATTCTGGGTTGGTTTGACTATCAACCTTTCAGTTATTGGTTGAGTGCAAGTGGAGGGAGCTTAGGCAGTGATAGGTGCATGGATATAAAATAAAGCAGGGACACTGAATCACAAATGCCAGGGTGTTGGGGGCTATTTTAAACTGGATGGTCTGGGAGGGCCTTTTCTGAGGAGGTAACATTTGACTTGGGATTTGGATGGCAAGAAAGATGTGAAAGCCGAATGCTCCAGGCAGAGGGATTAGCAAGTACAAAGGCCCCAGGTTAGACCAAGCTTAATGTGTTTGAAGCAGGACTTCAAATCAGTTCTAACCCCTGCTGAGAATTTGCATTTCCACCCCCAGATATACCGAATCAGAATCTACATTTTAACAAGATCCCTAGGAATTGGTCCCTAACCAGCAACAGTAGCATCACCTGTGAATGTGTTAGAAATGCAAATTCTCAGCAGGTGTTCAAACGAACTAATCAGTTCAAAGCCTTGATCTGAGGAAGAGAAAGAAGGCCAATAAGGGGGTGAGAGGAACTGAGGTTGGAGAAGTGCCAGGGGATAGGTCACTAGTCCTTTGGCCATGACAAGTAGTTCAGATGTTAGTCTAAGATACTCTGGGAAGCCATTGGATGGTTTCAAGTAGGGGAATGACCCATTCTGATTCAGGTTTTCAAAGATCACCCTGGCTCCTCTGTGGTGGACAGACCACAGAGAGAAAAGCACGGAAGCAGAATGCCAGCTGAGGTGGTCTTTCCGGGTAAGAAATGGTTGTGACTTCAACCAGGATGATAGGAAGTGGATGGAAAGAGGCGGTCTGAGTCGAAATTTCTTTTGGTGATATAGCTGACTGGAGTGGCTGTTTGGTTGTGGGGAGTGAGGGAAAGAGAGACAATGTAGATGACTCTTGATTCTTCTCCTGAGCAACTGGATAGACGGATAATGGTATCCTTTACTGAGATGGAGAAGCCTGAGGGAGCCCTGAATTTGGCAACAGGTAGGGCATTAAGAGAGTGTCGAGAGTGCAGTTTCAGACATGTTAAGCTAAAGACTCCTTTAGACATCCCCAGTGGAGACACTAAGGAGCATTTTGGGTGTCTGAACATAGATAGAGCTCAGGGAAAAGGTCTGGGCCTGTGACCTAAGTGTGGAAACCATGGGCATATATTTGACATTGGAAGCCATGGGTCTGAATGGAATCCCCAAGGGTTGTGAAGGTAGAAGGGGGAATGGAAGAGCTCTGAGAACCCTGGGCTATGGGGACTCCAGCATTTAGAGGTTGAGCAGAGGAAGAAGGACCAGCATGGAGAAGGTAAACTTGATTGAAGGCTCAGAAGCCAAACCTGAAAAGAATCTAACATGCCTCAGCCCTGGTTGGCTCCAGGTGTGAGCTCTTAGTTTCTGGCCCTTTGATGATTCTTGTTTGAGAAATTCTCAGGCCTCAGGGTTGGGTGAAAAAGAGAACATAGCTCAGGGCTGCCTCGGCAGCTCTCCTGCTGGCCTCTGAGTCCCAGGCTGCACCAGGATGCTATGAGAGCAGCTTTTGTTCAGGATGGGATTTCAGCCAGGTCCCGGTTTCTAAGAGTAATCAGGGAAGGCTTCGTGGAAGAGGCAAGCCCTGAGCAAGCCTTAAAGGTCAAGAGGAATTTAGATGAGAAAAGCCAAAAATTTGAGGCAGGAATGAGTGTGGGGTGCATGGGGGGAGGGATAAAGAGAAGCAGGGATTATGAAGAGGTCTAAGTGTGGTAAATCAGCTAAGTTGTGAAGAGTCTATATAGGAACTCAGTCTTTTTTTTTTTTTCAGAAGCAGAGGTGGTGCGTGCATGCGTAAGGGAAATGTGGTTGGACAGACC
This sequence comes from Elephas maximus indicus, assembly GCF_024166365.1. NCBI lineage: Eukaryota > Metazoa > Chordata > Mammalia > Proboscidea > Elephantidae > Elephas > Elephas maximus. The sequence goes on from NC_064820.1 coordinate 123,474,187, forward strand.
CACTGGTGCCTGCCTGAAAACAGTGCAGCACTTTTGATGAGCACAAGGGTGAGATGAGGGTGATGGTTGAGGCTGATTAATCTGGCTGTGGCAATGGGAAGGGCAAATGAATTTTTGAAATGAAATAAAATCTGCAAAAGCCAGAAACTATGTAAGGCAGAAACTTGTCAGAGAAGGAAAACTCAAATATTTTCCACTAAAATGAGCAATAGAAAAGTGGTAAGACTGCACCCTGTCAAAGGCGGAAAACTTGTGAGACCTGGATGAACAAAGCAGTCCTGTCAAGTTCTGGCTGTCTCAGATTTCACTGTACAAATACTGTGGCCATCGTGCCCAGGAGAGAGCTGGAGACAGGGCCCTGAGAAGGTCGTGGAGGAGGAACCAGGGGATTCAGATAGCCTTGAGGTTCTGGGCCAGCCCCTGGATGTAGCTGTGAGAGGGTGGGCCCAGGCAGATGGATGGTGGGGCAGGATTCAGATCCCCAGAAGCCCCACATGGGCAGGTTTCTGCCGAGGAAGTCCTTGGGGGTGAGACCCAAGTTCTCCTTGCTTTCGAGAGCCAGCTGAGTCTGTGGAGGGAGACTGGCCAGCACAACAGGTGGCAGTACCTACAGCCTGTATGCACCTGTTCCAACTGCAAGTACATGGCCACTGTCTTGGTCATCTAGTGCTGCTATAACAGAAACACCGTAAGTAGATGGCTTTAACAAAGAGAAATTTATTTCTTCACAGTACAAGTACGCTAAAAGTCCAAATTCAGGGTGTTAGCTCCAGGGGAAGGCTTTCTGTCAGCCTTCTCATCAACTTTCCCCTAAACGAGGAGCTTCTCTGTTCAGGGACCCCGGGTCCAAAGGACACACTCTGCTTCCACCACTGCTTTCTTTCTGGTATGAGGTCCCCACTCTCTGTTAGCTTCCCTTTCCTTTTATCTCTTAAGAGGTAAAAGGTGATGCAGGCCATACCCCGCGGAAACTCCCTTTACACTGGATCAGGGTTGTGATCTGGTAAGGGTGTTACAATCCCACCCTAATCTTCTTTAACATAAAATTACAATCACAAAATGGAGGACAGCCACAGAATACTGGGAATCAGGGCGTAACCAAGTTAATACACATATTTTGGGGGTGACATAATGTAATCCACGACAACGATTATGTGTAATTATTTATTAAAGGTAACTATTTATTACTTGTTTATTAAAGTTATCTATTAAATGAATAAATCATTTACTAAGTATTTATTAAATGAGTAATTTCTTGATTATTTATTAAATGCCTGCCCTGCCTTTGTACATCATGGTATTCCCAAGCCCCAGCACCGGGCCCAGCAAACAGCAAGTGCTCAAATAGTACTGTGGATTGATTAAAAGCACCTTTCAGGGCTGCCAGGCAACTTCCACAGGGGAGCCTGTCCTGCCTGCCTTTTCCAGGCAGTCCCAAGTGGGAAGGGGTGGGGGAGCAGGTGGAGTTTCTCACACATTCGCCTGTGACAGTTGTGACTGCCTGCCTTGTAGAGTGGCGCTCACAGCCTTCTGCCCCATCCTCGGCCTGGTCCTGGCTCTTTCTTACTGTCTCCTGCCTGTGATGACAACTGGTCTCATCTTGTCATGTGGTCCCTTGGGGTTTTTTTTTTTTTTAGTACATTGTTCCTTTTTTTGTTGTTGTGACCCTGACTTGGGGGTGGACACTATTTCTTTGAGCTTTGAAACCCCAGATCTTGTTGTTGAGACTTCTATATAATGTGGGGTACAGACCCTGGGGGGGGGATACGGGAGCACACTAAACTGAGTGCTTGGGGTTAGCGAGATACACTGCTGCACCCACCTTCAGTGCCCACGTTACCCTCTTACTATGAGGCCTCTTGCCTACTATTAGGAAATGGTCCTTCTTCCCTCTGGCCCTTGTATGATGGCCACACGACCCATGGGTTGTTCATGCATCCCGTTCAAACAACTGTCCTTGAGGTGAACAGGTTGAGCTGTTAGTTGCTGTGCATCCTACAGACCAAACAATTCTGGTGGTTTTACTGAATTTGGTTTTTTTTTTTTTTCCACATCATTTTCCAGATTCTGTCAGCTGTCAGGTTTCATGTGCAGAGTGGGCAGAGTAAAGGGTATGTTTGCATCTCACAGCGTTTGGGTTATCACATGGGCTCCTTCAATGACTTTGGGGGAGGCATGAGGGAAAACATTCCAGCAGGCTCAATTTCACCATCAAGCTTTGAAAGCCATTCTGAAGGATACAAGCCAAGATACCATACTTAACTTTTCTGTTTAGTTTTTTAATTTTTTTTTTAATACTGCAAAGTTCACACTGAAGTCCCTTAACATCTGGGCTTCCAGCTGCAGGTGTTTGCCTTGGTTCCCAGCCCTGTACTAGCCCTGAAGCCTGAACGGGTTTGAGAACAATATGACAAGAGTCATGTCTGGTAGCAGTTAATTGGCTTGGACTGCCAGGATGGAGCCTGAGCTTCTCCAGATGTGCCCCCGATTGAGTGATGTGGCTCCCTTCCATTTGTGCCTACTTTGCCCTGGGGCAGTGCCCGCCTCCGCACACCTCCCTGGATGTAAACCTGTGGGTCCCATGTGCACTCTGCTCTGGCTACTGAGAAAAGCCACATGCTGTGTTTCCTGCTGGAAACGTGCCAAGTCTTAAGGGGGAGAATCTCATGTTCTAGTTTGGAGTGGCAACATTTATAGATGTTTAAATCATGTGGGAAAATAAACATTTGACTATATTAATACCTCCAACCTCAGTTGAGGTTTTTACCTTCTATGCCTTAAAAATTTGAAATTCAGTGTGTAACCTGAGAAAGATTTATTTGAGGCTGTGCGGTTGGGACACCCCTTCTCTCAAGGTGTTCGTGGTGTCTGGTGGGTGGAGAGACAGACGGGGAAACCTGAGGCAGGAGAAGGCAGTGTCTGAGTGCCAGAAGAAGCGGAATGCAGGAAGGCTGGGGTGCAGCTGGGATAGGGAGGATTCAGGGTGGAGACTAGGAAGTCGTCCCAGAAGGTGCCACCAGAAGCACGAGGAAAAGACACCATCTCTACCTTCAGAAGACAAGATGGGCTCATGAGCTGTAAAGCAGATGCTGTCTAACTGCGTGAACTGGGAGTTCCTGGGAGGTTCAAAGCCCTGGTGGTGCAGTGGTTAAGAGCTTAGCTGCTAACCAAAAGGTCGGTGGTTTGAATCCCCTGGCCACTTCTTGGAAACCCTATGGGGCATCTACTCTGTCTTGTTGTTGTTATTGTTGTTAAGTGTCGTGGAGTCAATTCTAACTCATAGCAACACTATGTACAACAGGATGAAACATTGCCCAATCCTGTACCATCCTCAGGATCGTTGTTATGCTTGAGCCCATCATTACAGCCACTGTGTCAATCCGTCTTGTTGAGGGTCTTCTTCTTCACTGACCCTCTACTTTACCAAGCATGTTCTTTCTCCGGGGACTGATCCCTCCCAATAACATGTCCAAAGTATGCGAGGTGAAGTCTCATCATCCTCGTTTCTAAGGAGCATTTTGGCTCTACTTCTTCCAAGACAGATTTGTTCATTCTTTTGGCAGTCCATAGTATATTTAATATTTTTTGCCAACACCATAATTCAAAGACATCAATTCTCTGGTCTTTCTTATTCATTGTCAGCTTTTGCATGCTTAAGAGGTGGTTGAAAATACCATGACTTGGGTCAGATGCACGTTAGTCCTCAAAGTGACATCTTTGCTTTTGAACACTTTAAAGAGGTCTTTTGTAGACGATTTGCCCAATGCAATGCATTCATTGTTTGATTTCTTGACTGCTGCTTCCACGGGTGTTGATTGTGGATCCAAGTAAAATGAAATCCTCGACAACTTCAGTCTTTTCTCCATTTATCATGATGTTGCTTATTGGTCCAGTTGTGAGGATTTTTGTTTTCTTTATGTTGAGATGTAATCCATCCTGAAGGCTGTAGTCTTTGATCTGCATCAGTAAGTGCTTCAAGTCCTCTTCACTTTCAGCAAGCAGGGTCATGTTATCTGTATAACTCAGGTTGTTAATGAGTCTTCCTCCCATCCTGATGCCTCGTTCTTTTTCACATAATGCAGTTCTCGAATTATTCGCTCAGCATACAAATTGAATAAGTATGGTGAAAGGATACAACTCTGATGCACATCTTTCCTGATTTTAAACCACACAGTATCCCCTCGTTCTGTTTGAATGGCTGCCTGTTGATCTACGTACAGATTCCTCCAAAGCACAATTAAGTGTTCACTATTAGTTGGAATTGACTTGATGGCAAGGGGTGTGGTTTTTTTGGTTTGGGGGTGGTGCAAAGGTTAGCACTCAGCTACTAACCAAAAGGTTGGAGGTTTGAATCCAACCAGAGTGCCTCAGAAGAATGGCCTGGTGATCTGTTTCTAAAAAACCAGCCGTTGAAAACCCTATGTAGCACAATTCCACTCTGACACATGCGGGGTTGCCATGGGTTGGAATCAATTTGGCGGCAACTAGTTTTGTTTTTTTAGTTTCATTTGGATTTTTCAGTGAGAGGACATGACACCCTGTGCATCGGGGAAGAGAGTCTTCAAGAGGTAGCCCTGTGATACTCCCACCACCCAGGTGTCTGCAGCTGTGGTTACAGGACATCCTCACTGACATTCAGAGGCAGCGTTCAGCTGGTGGAAAGAGAGGGAACAAAGCGCTGAGGGAGAGAAGCAGCACGGCCCGCTTCCTTAAATTTTGAGCATCCTCCTGTGTGGTTTAGCATCTGTTTGCAGGACATTCTCTTTGATTATTCCATTTGTCCTCCATTTAAAGTGTGAGAAGCCCCTTTGACCCTATACAAGCCTGTCATAAAAGAATGTTTTAAGAAAAACTCTCTGAAGAAGGATTCTATTTACAGAAATGCAATTTGAAAACAGTCTCCAGCTGTACAGCCAGGTGAGGTGAGCGGCACGCATGGGTTAATGCTTGCAGTTCTCATGCAGCAGCCTCCCCTAAAAGACACTGAGCGTTTTAGCTGGGATAAGTAAACGTTGGGTATCGTTTGCTGTCGGGAGACTGAGGAACAGCGAGGGGGGGAGATGTGCACTTTCTTCCCACCCTTCACTCTGGACCCAGCAGGCCTCTTGATGTTAAGAGGCTGTTTAACAGCAGAAGGAATCCTGTTATTGTTCTGAGGAGGTTGACGGGGTACTTATGAATATCTATGACACTTATGCATATTCACGAGGCATAGGTGTGATTAAATGACCCACACCTGAACCCTTTTCGGGAGTGCCCTCCAAAGGCACGAGCTTTCAGGAGTGCCCTCTCATCCATGAGCTAGGCATCTGCCCTCCCCTGGGTGGGCCCTGTAAGGGCTGAGCTCCTTCGGTAACATCTGCCATTGGATCACCTACGGGTACTTGTCTTCCTGTTTTTACACAGCAGGATGTCTCCCTATTTTTACACTGCTGAAGATCTTCAGTTACGGGGCAACTTCTTTTTGGCGAAAACAAGTCAACTCGGCTCCTAACTGAAAGGTTGGCAGTTTGAATCCACCCAGAGGTGCCTTGGAAGAAAGGCCTGATGACCTGCTTCCAGAAGATCACAACCATGAAAACCCTAGGTACAGTTCTACTCTGGCACACAGTAATCAAATAGACAGCAACTGGTTTTTTGTTGTTGTTGTTGTTTCATTGGTAACAGAAGCTGATACACCTGGTACAGGCAATCCTGCAGCACTGAGGAGCGAATTTGTCTATGGGCCAGAAGAGGGAAGGAAGTGAGCAGGCTTGTGTACTTCCTATTTCCTCACCAGGTATTTAATTTACTCTGGGATCCAAGGCAAGTCCTGTGCCTTCCCGAATCCACTGTGTGGACTCAAGATAATGCTGCTTGCCTTCTTTCCAAACAGCTCTGAAGGCTGAGAATGGCAGCCAAGTACAGAAGCTACTCAGTGGTCCAGATCCAGTCCATAATTCCAAGGAGGTGACGGGTGAGTGTGGATGTTGTGGGGCATCTGAAAACATGCAAAACCTGTCCTCATCAAGTCTAGGTTTCACCTGCACCTCCATTAACTCAGCACACTGGGGGCTGAACCTCTTCTATGTCCTTAAGTGGGTTGGGTGCGTGGCTTCCAAACATCCTATAGAATGTATGGAATTCTGCCCCTTGGCTTTCCTGATGCTGATGCTGGGAGCTTGTTCTGACCCTGGCCGTGTGACAATAAACCACTGTAACTTGGCTTTCCAGGTTTCCTCCAGAACCAGGCTCTTATATCTTTCAAGTTATGCCTCATCCTAGAAGATAACTTTGCAGACCTGAGTCCCAGTTTTAACCTGAGTTTGTGGCACAGGTAACATTCCCTTGCCTTGTTTTCCTTCTGTACGAAGCTTCATGACCCATCCTTGCACCTTCAGTATCCAGCCCCAGACCTTATACAACCTATCGCGTCGATTCTGACTTATGGTGACCTCATGTGTTACAAAACAGAACTGCTCCATAGGATTTGTCGTGTATTTACTTGGCTGTAACCTTTAACCTTTATGAAAGCAGATTGCCAGGCCTTCTGTAGTGCTGCTGGGTGGGTTCAAACTGCCATCCTTTAGGTTAAAAGCCAATTGCAAACCACGTGAGCGGCCCCGGGATGACCTCATACAAAGTAAGTGCTTAATGAACATGGTGAACTGCCTCGCAGGAGGAGTTACTCTGTGGGAAGTCCTCTTGGTGGTCATGGGGCACTTCAATTTCCATGTCTCTGGGTGGTGAGCAGTACCTGCCACCCCCAGCAGCCCCGTCCCTGACCTGACTCACCACCTTGGCAGAGTCTGCCTGTGGGTGTGTGGTTCCTTGGCTTGGCATACCTGTCTCTTTCCTGATCCTTCATTCTGATTGGATTGGGCACCTCGGGGCAGGGATGCTTCTTATCCACCTCCTCCTGGTCTCAGTCCTGGGCCCAGTCCCTGAACATGGAGCTCAGGAAACGTTTTCTCCTGCTGTGGCTCATTGGAGACCCACTCTGGGTTGCTTTAATATTAAAACATGTGGGCAAGAGGGGACCAGACAAGTGAATTAATTACAGAGCTTTCTGTGAGGCAAAAGAACAAATAATCAGCACAAAACATACAGGTAATCCCTGATTTATGATGGGGTTTCACTCTGACAACTCTGACATAAGTAGGTTTTGACCTAAGTCAAATATCTTTTATTATTGCCTTTTATATCAGTGTCTCTATAAATCGGACTTTGTCTTTGGAGGTTGGCATGAGAATGATAACATCAGCAAATTATGTGTTATAACATTGTATATAGTACATATTACTAATGACAAAATGTACAGAAAAAAAAAAGGATGGTTGTAAGTGTAGTTCATAGTAACTTGAATATGTTGTAAGTTGAAGACTACCTGTACTGTGATAAGGAAGCCTGCACTTTTGTTTACTGACACGCATCTCTGCTTCAAGCTATTTTAAAAAATGACTATTTCATTTGCAAGGTGATAAAAGAATGGAAATTTACCTATAAGCGTCTCTGTAATTGAGTGCCTAGGTGTAGGATGAATAGCAGAAGCAAATTACCCACGATGGGCCAACACTCTGCTTTCCTAGGCCTGTGCTTTCTATTCTTCCTGCTCAATAGAGGACATTGTCTAGTCCACCAAATCATCCAAACACAGATAATGTTGTCAAAGAACAGCTTTATTAGATATCAGAGACCGATACAAAAGCAGCTACCCTCACAGCATTTCAACTTCAATTCTTTCCTACATGACTCAAAAAATAAATTTGTTTTGTGGTGCACAGATGATGAGTTTGACAGGTTTTCAGAACAGAAAATAAAAGTTAGCAGAATTGGTTGGGGTGATTCCCAAAAATTACGTTAGCCTGTCTACCATACGTGGGGATGGAGGCTATTTGATGAGGTGGAATAGGTGGGCATTAAGGTGGTTTGTACATTCTGCCACATGAAGACCACCACGGCAAGGTCCAGAGTAGCCAAATTGAGCTAAGAAGCCTGGTTGAGAACTGAGGGCTCGGGAGGGGCTACACCCACAGTCTCCATGGCCAAGGCATTTCTTAGAGAACTCAAAACAGTACTCAGATAACAGCACCTTGGAAGTCTCAGCTCTGTTGGGAGAACTGAGCAGAAAGCAGGGCACAGACACGCTGGGGTAGGGCAGTTATACAGAAGAGAAGAAAACCAAACCGAATCTGCTGGTCTGGAGTCGATTCTGACTCATGGCGATCCCGCATGTGCACAGTAGAACTACTCCATTGGATTTTCAAGGCTGTGACCTTTCAGAAGCAGATCTCTGGACCTGTCTTGCAAGACACCGCTGAGTGGGTTCAAACTGACGACCTTTTAGTTAGTAGTAGTGCGCTTAACCAGTTGCACCACCTAGGGAGAGAGAAAGGGAATCACTTCTCCACAGTGCTGCCATAGAAACCTTGAGGAAGTCTCTCTGAGGATCTCTTTACATTTGTTTGTTTTCTTTTTATTGAAAAGATAATATAATAACAGGAAATCTTACCAAAAAAATAACACCATAATCTCAGCACTGTAACATGATGACAGTGAGATCTTTGTATTTTTTTTTCCCACATGCACTAGGCAGTTGGGCTCTTCTGCTCCTTCTTCTCTCACCCTATTGCTGGAGCGTGGCACCCACCTTCTTTCTGGGGCATATGCGAAGTCAGGATAGCCCAGGGGACTTGGGTGGTAAAGCTCAGGGAAGAACAAAGGCAGAAAATCTGTGGAGTATCCCACAGAGTATCCCACAGGCTGTGCCCAGGGTGGACTCCCAGAAAGACTAGGGGCCCGTCTTAGTCTGGGTTCTTTAGAGATGCAAAACCAGTGAGACGTATATAAATATTGTTGTTGTTAGGTGCCGTCCAGTCGGTTCCGACTCATAGCGACCCTATGAACAACAGAACGAAGCACTGTCCGGTCCTGAGCCATCCTTGCAATCGTTGTTATGCTTGAGCTCATTGTTGCAGCCACTGTGTCAATCCACCTCGTTGAGGGTCTTCGTCTTTTCCGCTGACCCTGTATTCTGCCAAGCATGATGTCCTTTTCCAGGGACTCATCCCTGCTGACGACACGTCCAAAGTATGTAAGACACAGTCTCACCGTCCTTGCCTCTAAGGAGCATTCTGGCTGCACTTCTTCCAAGACAAATTTGTTCGTTCTTTTGGCAGTCCGTGGTATATTCAACATTCTTCGCCAACACCACAATTCAAAGGAGTCAGCTCTTCTTCAGTCTTCCCTACTCATTGTCCAGCTTTCATATGCATGTGATGCGATTGAAAATACCATGGCTTGGGTCAGGCGCACCTTAGTCTTCAGGGTGACATCTTTGCTCTTCAACACTTTGAAGAGGTCCTTTGCAGCAGATTTGCCCAATGCAATGCGTTTCTTGATTTCTTGACTGCAGCTTCCGTGGCTGTTGATTGTGGATCCAAGTAAAATGAAATCCTTGACAATTTCAATCTTTTCTCCGTTTATCATGATGTTGCTCATTGGTCCAGTTGTGAGGATTTTTGTTTTTTTATGTTGAGGTGTAATCCATAATGATCTTCATTAGTAAGTGCTTCAAGTCCTCTTCACTTTCAGCAAGCAAGGTTGTGTCATCTGCATAATGCAGGTTGTTAATGAGTCTTCCTCCAATCCTGATACCCTGTTCTTCTTCATATAGTCCAGCTTCTTGTATTATTTGTTCAGCATACAGATTAAATAGGTATGGTGAAAGAATAAAACCCTGACACACACCTTTCCTGACTTTAAACCAATCAGTATGACTTGTTCTGTCTGAACAACTGCCTCTGGATCTATGTAATGGTTCCTCATGAGCACAATGAAGTGTTCTGGAATTCCCATTCTTCGCAGTGTTATCCATAGTTTGTTATGATCCACACAGTCAAATGCCTTTACATAGTCAATAAAACACAGGTAAACATCCTTCTGGTATTCTCTGCTTTCAGCCAGGATCCATCTGACATCAGCAATGATATCCCTGGTTCCACGTCCTCTTCTGAAACGGACCTGAATTTCTGGCAGTTCCCTGTCGATATACTGCTGCAGCCGTTTTTGAATGATCTTCAGCAAAGTTTTGCTTGCGTGTCATATTAACGATATTGTTCTATAATTTCCACATTTGGTTGGATCACCTTTCTTGGGAATAGGCATAAATATGGATCTCTTCCAGTCAGGAAATCTCTTCCATTTACATATATATATATGTAAATCTCTCTCACTAGATATAGGACACAATCTCTCTCTCTCTCTCTCATTATATATAGTGAAAGAGAGAGAGATTGTTTCCTAGCAATTGTGGGGGCTGGCAACATGGGATTTCAGGGGCTGGTGAACCCAAAATCTGTAGGTCAGGCAGCAGGCCGGAGACTTCTGCAGGCTTACTTCCCTAAAAGTGGAGGTCAGGCGAAGAGGAGAAAGAAGGAGCAAGCTTTACCAGAACATGCATTTATATACTGGAGGCAGGCCACACCCCCAAGGAAACTCCACTTTCAACTGATTGGCTGATCACATCAGATGACATCATTGCTGGTGATTAAATTATGGAAGGGCAACCAGTCCATGCCTGCCAAGTCAGTGAGAATCATAGCCTAGCCAAGTCAACCCATAACATTAACCACCGTACTAACTGGTGAATGTTTGACCATGAGATCAGGCTCCCCTTCACTCCCTCCCCAGGGGCCTGACTCTGCTGCATTCATAAGCTTGATGGGGAAATGGCCTGGGAAACAGTAGGGAAGGGAGCTGGATGAAGGAGTGCTGAGTCTGAAGACTGAAGGGGCCCCAAAAGTGGGGTTATTGGAGGGACAAACAGGAATTTAAGAGACCGTGGAAGCAATGGAGGTAAGGAAACACCACAAAACAAATCCGATCCTGGCTCTCACAGAGCTTAAAAACAGCCAAAGAAGCAAGTATTGAACATGAAGAAAACCATCACACAGTTGGTTAATGTATTGCTTAATGACAAGGATGTAAGTGCTCTAAAGGAGAAGCACAGGGTCTTCAGACAGCTAGCCCTGACCTTGTTCATGGGTCAGGGGGCTTCTTCAAGACGGTGCCGTTAAGCTGAGACCTGAAGGGTGGAGTGGATTTCAATGAGGCAAAAGGGCTGGGGAAGGGTGGGCAGAAGAGAAGTGTGCTTCAGATACCAGGGCTCTGAGCCTGGCAGGGGCCAGGGAGTCGGCTGTGAGGGGCAATGTGTGGGCTGGAGGCCATGCTGGGGGTTAACGTCTCCACTTACCACCCTGGCTCTCCTGTGGGTAGAAGCCTGGTTCCGTCCTCACCAGAGACGTCAGCTGCTGACTCTTAAGTTCCTCTGAGCATGGAAGAATGGCTTTTGTCTTACTCCCCTCTGAGGGTGCCTCCTGGAGGGAAAGAAGGTCTCTAACTGCACTGAGGCTGAGCCCTCACAGGGTAGGACCCGCTGTTATCATGCTAATTGGGGTTGTTGTGCAGGTGTGGTGGCTCCAAAGAGGCTGGTGGCAGTGGAGGTGGCAAGAGGCATCCAAGATATGGTTTGGAGGTAAAGCCACCTGGACTCTGGGATGCAGTTGGATGGGTTGGGAGTGGTGAGGAATCAAGGGTGATTTCAAAGTCTGTGGCCTGGTGGAAGGTAGAGCCATTCACTGAGGTTCAGCAGACCGGAAAGAGGCTGATTTGGAGGAAGTAAAAACACACAAGAGTTCTGTCTTGGGAGGGTTTGACTTTGAGGAGATGCCCAGGAAACTGTTGGATATATGGGTATGGGCTGGAGAACCCAGTATGAGAGTTGTCAGCCCAGAAATGGTGAGTGAATCCACAGCGGTGGGAGAGTGTATAGGGTGGGGAAGACCAGGCCTGAGCCTCAGGAATGGAAACCAAATATTTGGAGGCCTTCGAAAGAGACGCAGCCAGCAAACAGATAACCCCGATGGGCGAAGGCGACATCCGACTGTGATAAATCATGCTGGCACTGCCGCTGCTGCAGATGGCAGCTCCGTGGACCCCCCTGGGCACCGGGGGCCTGTCACCAGGTGATGAATGAAGGCTGTTCCCCACCACCCACCTCCCACCAGTGCCTGCTTCCTGCCACCACCAGGCAGTCCCACAGGGGCAGAGAAAATAGCTGAGCAGGCTTGCCGTGACATCTTGTTAAAAGTGACTTTTAAAACTTCTTATAATTGTTGATAAAAAGGCCCACTGCTCCAAAGACTCTGTGGTAGAAGAAGGAACGTCATTATAGAAGAAATTTCTGGGGTGGGGCAGGGGTGAAACATTCCGGTAAATTGGCCAGGTGGCATTTGCAGCTCCAGGCTTGTATTTCAGAAGCCATTAAAAGCCCCTGAAGAAAGTACTGCAAAGGAGTTGTTTTGAGAAAGGGAGATGCTTTTTGGAGGAGGGGGAGGAGAAAATGTCAGTTGTAGGGCTTACAGTGGGGAAAGGAAGTGAGAGGCCTCTGTTCCCCTAAACCTTGGTGGCGCACTATGCCCAGGAATGTCCCCCCCCGCCCCGCCCCGCCACACTGCCTGTGCACGATCCCCCCAAGGCCGCACCCCTTCCCCCTTTCTGTCACTCTCCCCCTACTTGGAATGACCTCACCATCATTCTTTCTGAAGTTAATCCATTTCATATACTCCTTTTCCTAAATTGCCCTGGCCCCAAATAGCCCTAATTGAACTCCCATGGCGTACAGTGTGTGCACGACCCGCCCTTTTCCCAGCAATCTTGTGGTGCATAATGTCTACACAACTATTGTTGAATTGTGGCCCTCAAAAAGGTTATGTTCAAATTCTAACCCCCTGTGAATGCAGAGGCATAGTGGTGAGTTGTGGTGGGTGGGTAGGGGGGCACTTGCTCCCAGGCACAAATCTAAGGGGGCTCTAGACAAGGCTGGCTGGAGAATCTCCCCCTGACCCTGTTAATGGGGGGAGGGTAACAGAAACTTAGAGATTGCCCCTGGGGTCTCCTTTACCCTCACTATGCCTCTGTGTGAATGTGACTTTATTTGGAAGCTGGGTCTTTGCAGGTGTAGTTAAGATGAGGTCATACTGGAGTAGGGTGGACCCTAAATCCAGTATGACTGGTGTCTGAATAAGAAGACGGACAGAGGCAGAGGCAGACCCACAGAGGGAAGAAGGCTATGTGACGAAGAGGGCAGAGACTGGAGAAATGCGTCTACAAGCCAAGGAACGCCATGGATTGCCAGCAACATGAGGAGCTAAGAGAAAGGCACGAAACAGACACTCCCCTAGATAAAAAGGCCCACTGCTCCGAAGACTCTGTGGTAGAAGAAGGAACGTCATTTTAGAAGAAATTTCTGGGGTGGGGCAGGGGTGAAGCCTTCAGAAAGGCCATGGCCCTGCCAACACATTGATTTCAGACTTCCAGCCCCCAGAACTGTGAGAGAATAAATTTCAGTGATTTTAAGCCACCCAGTTTGTGGTAATTGTTATACAGCTGTCCTAGGACGTGAATACAAAGCAGCACACTTGTTTATGGCTAGGACCCTCATGCTGCTGTTTACTGCAGGTCTCTAATTCACTCCTAGCTGGCTGTGATATATGCTAGAAAGATGGGTGCTCAGGTGCTAGGAGTGGGATTAGCTCTGCAGAAGCATCCGCAGCTCCTTTCCTCCTTGCTGAGTGGGCAGGCCACTGTAGGGAGCTGGCCCACTGCAAGCATCTGTCTCTGTCTGGGCAGGGGCGGATTAGCCAATAGGAAAAGTAAGTATGGTGCTTATCTTGCTTACCTGATCACCTGTAGTGAACAATTTCACATTTTTTCACCACATCAAAGATTCCGCTTCTAGGTATGGTTGTGTCTTTCCCAAATTTACAGTCCCTGACAGGGATGAATTACCCAGTAAGCAAGGTAAGCATGGGCCTACTTGTACTTATAAATCTGTAGTGACCAATTTCACATGAGTTTCACAAGGTAAGCCCATGCTTCACTGCTTACTGGGTAAACTGACCCTATGCCTGGGCCTTGTCACACCCCATGTAGGGCTGCCTTAGCAAATACAGGCAGGGTGAGTAAATGGCGTGGTGGTGTCTGTTTGTGGTGTTTCTGTGGCTTTTAAGGTTTGAACAGCTAGGCAAGCTGGGCCAAGGGAGTACTGCCCAGCAGAACAACCTGGGAGAGAGGTAAGATTATCAAGCATTTGCATGTAGCACTCAACAACCTCCAGCTGGGGGCATGGCAGGAGGGATTACCTGGTGCCTCCTCAGCATGGACACAGAGTGTCTCTGGTCCAAGTGGGATCCCAGTATGAGTTGCAGACAGGTGTGCTTCTGGGAAGGCAGAGCTGCTCACTTGCCAGGAGCTTAAAGAGGTGTGGAGATGATGGGCAGTATCTGTGGTTTAGCAGTCTCCAGTCTTGGAACCTCCTGAGTCCCAGCCCTGGGGCAACATGGGATGCTTCGGTGACCTCATGAATTTTCCTTTCTGCTGAAGCTAGCTCAAGTAGGCATTGTGGTCCCTCTTGGTCATTTCCACAGTGCCAGACCAAAGAGATCCTCAGACATGGCTCAAACCTAGACTCTGGGAAGGAACAAAGGGGGACCTGGTGTTGGCTCCTAGATTTTGTCTGTGGGGCTGGGGCCCATGTGATTCTGGATAAATCCCAGCATTAGAAGACCTTGGTCACTTAGTCCTAGCTCAACTGCTGAGAAGAGGGGCAAGTTGAACTGAGGAGAAGCATTGACTCTCAGTCAGGGGTAGCTGGCTAGCTCGATTCACTCATTCACTCACTCATTCATTCATGGCCCTGTGTAAGAGGATGGGGATACAATGCCTAAGTCTGTGCCCTTGAGGTGTGGGAGACAGAATATCAGGTGCTATATGGGAGGCACAAAGGGTTCTGTGTTTGGGGTCATGGGGCTGCAAGATCTGTTGAGGAGCATGTGTGTCGATCTGAAGGGAAATGAGAGGCTTATTTGTTTTCAGCCTGATGAGGAGAAAACTCTGAAGGAGGAAATCACTCCAGAAAGAGAGAATAAAATGAATGAGGAAGTTGGGAATAGCCTGTGCCTGTGGGTGGGCAGAGGGTACAGTAATATTCAGCAGGAGCCTGGTACTGTTTGGCTGCTACTTGCTTTTAGTTCAGCTGCAGGTGTTGCTGGATTCCCACACGAAGGAAGTGCTGAAGGTCCAGCTGTTCTTTGTTGTCAAGTGTGTGATGGGGGAGACCTTTGGCATGTCCAGGCTTCTGTGGGTGTTCACTGGGTTTCCAGAGCAGGTATGACTGGAGATTCACAGCAGGATTTTTTTTTGGTCTCTGTGGGGTGAGACTTGGGGCAAGATGATTGACTTCAGAGCGTCTTTGGGGAACAAGCCACTGCCCAAGAAATGAAGTAGATTTTTGGATCAGAGAAGGAACAAGTGTTGAGATGGAAGAGCTGGTTGAAGGGTAATGGAAACAAAGTGCCCCAGCCCTGGGGAAGGGCAGGGTTGAATTGACTCCTGAGAAGAACTGAGAGGAGGACCTGGGTCCGATGCAGTCCACTCTTCATGGAGCCTGGGATGGGCACCACTGATTTCTAAGCTTTCTCAAAGCTTTATGGTATTGTTCATGAATCTAGTACCATGAATTTATTTCTTTGTGGTTACAAAAGGGGCGTGTGTGTTCATCTGAGAGACAGTTGTGTAGGAGATGTATTGGAAAATGGGCCGAGGAGGAATGAGGGCTGGCAACAGAAGTAGAAGGCTGGGTGACTAGGGAAAGAATGGGTGCATAGGGCAGGATTGTCAGAGACTGAGAAGACTGTTTGGATTTTTAATGCTTGGGAGCCTCTGTGAATCCCAGAGAGGATGCCAGGTGTCCCCCTCCTGCCATGCATACCTACATTCACATACCCCACATCCATATGAACACCAGGCTTTAGGTAATGGTGTTTCCCCTACTTATTGGTGGTTCCCAGGTGGGGAATTAGGCTTCATATAAGAGGAGGCCGTGTTTCCTAAGGCCTCGCAGAAAGATGACTCCTGTGAACAGTTGCTTCTCATTCTAGAAGTTCTTCTAGACACTATTTCATTCCATTTCAGAAGGTTCTTTTTGGTACAAGTCCTGTGTGACGCTGTTAAAGCTGCCTAGAGCCAACGAATGATATTGGGAAATTCCACATTTGTTGCTTCCTTCTTGGAAATTCCCAATGAATGTTAGCATTTCAAAGCCTCGGAGAAGTCCTTCGGCAAAAGAAACTTGTTAAACTTTCTTTAATGCCGTGTTTCCTAAACTTCTTTGCCCACAATTCCCTTTTGTTAGAGAAAGCCTGTTAATATCCTGTGAAAGCCATCATTCCACATAAACATTTTGGGGCACTCTTATTACTTTTTTCATGCTAAGTACCTTGTGGACTCACAAACTCTACGTTTCTTCCCACAGTGAAAATTAGGAAGGGTGTTTATCATCTGGCCTAATGTGGCCTTCTCCAGGCTTTGTGCAGGCCTGCTAGACCGAGAGAGAAGATATATCTGTTCCCTCAGCACCACTTAGTGAGCTCCTGCGCCAGCCTGAGTTGCAGACCGACTGCTTCCCAGTTCACCCAGAATGTTTGGCCCAATGGCCAGTCTATACATTCACCGTCACAGCCAAATGAAGCTCAACTGGGGCCAGGGAGCTCTAAGGAGGACAGGATTTGAGCGGAAATACTTCATCTGTTGAATCCCCTGTCTCCTGTAGCAGCTCAGGCCCTGGGCTTGTCTGATTGTCTTGTTTTGCACAGAATGATAAAATATTCAAAGAAACACATCCAGGTTTGAAAACCTTTTTGTCAAGGCACCAGGGACAACTTGAACACATGTGACAGGAACCACAAGAACTTGGAGTGAGGAACAGAGGGGCAAAGAGAGGAAGGAGGACCCGTTTCAGAGGTGGGGCTTCCTTGAAAGGGGCCAGGGCTGGCCACCCCCCTGCTGGCTGACCCACTGCCTGGAAGGACATGGTAGTGACAAGTGCAGTGACAGAGCACTGGATTGAGAGGCTTGTAGTGTATCCTTGTGCTTCTCTGCTGGTAAAACTGGGTGTGCTAACCACATGTTCTCTGGATTTTGTCAAGGTTTTAGGATCCTATTGGAAGCTGGTTTGTTGGTTCACACATTTGTTACCAGTGCTACCTGGACTCCTGGTGAGATGAATTGAACCCAGTGGCCATTCTAGAAGGGAGGACTGCCTCTAGAGGGCCCATCCGATTCTGTTGCTCAGACAGAGTCCAGGCTTTCCTGTTCACAGATTTCTGGAGCTGTTGACAGTCACATGTAAGGGTCAGTGTGGCATTAGCCAGCCACATTTCTGAGCTGACCTCCGGGGTCAGCTGTGACTTGGCTCTTGATGGGTACCCTCACCAGTGTTATGTCTGCAACCCTGTCTGTGTCTGGGGGTGGGGTCTTGCTCAGGGCACAGATGCAGACATGGCCTCTTGGCATGTCTGACACAAATTGTGAGCCTCTCAAGGGCCTTGTCTGGACCTCTGCCCTGGCCTTGGCACTGCTGTGGCCCTTGCTTAGACTGGCCTGAGCTGACACAAGTCAGAGATGACCATGGAATGACCACAGCAGCATCAATAGAGCATGAGTGTGGGACTCTGTGGTGGTGCAGCCCCCATGCTCAAGGGCATGTTCACACCCTTGGCCCAGGGAAAGAATGAGCAGCTTCTCCTCGGATGATTGATTAGCAGCCTGGGTTTCCATTTGCCAAGGTATCTCAGAAGCACACAAGCAGATGGCTTCTTGGGGAATTCCTCCCGGGAATGGGCTTCTACAAATTCAACACCATGAGGAAATCCAATATTCAAATGAGAGAAGAAAATAGGAAGCAAAATATACTCTCTTCAATGTTCCATCTAAGTTAAAACATGGATACGGAGCTGGAGGTCTCAGAAATGGTCTCCACTCCCCTCCCAATCCAAGGGAGAGAAACAAGCCTGGGGCCATATCTGACCTGGGTAAGGGAAGAGGCTATGCTGATGTCTGAGGGGCGCTTCCAGGAGACAGCAGGATGTGGGGCTTCAGCTCAATTCAGCACACTTTGTTTGAGCAGCTACTATATGCTCGTTCTGTGCCAATCTGCATACTCAGGTCAGTTAGCTCATGGGTTCAAAAGCACAGATTTTAGGACTTCAGACATAGACCTGGGTTCTAGTCCTGGCTTGGCCGCTTTCCAGCTATGAGACCTTGAACCAGGGGCTTAGGCTCTTCGAGCCTTAAGTTTTTCAGTCTGTGAAATGGGGATCATAGTACTTACAGGGTTATTAAAGGAATTAAATGAGCTGGTCTGGTGATAGAATTCTTGCCTTCCATGAGGGAGACCCTGGTTTGATTCCCACCCAATGCACCTTATATGCAGCCACCACCCGTCTGTTAGTGAAGGCTTGCGTGCTGCTATGATGCTGAATAGATTTCAGCAGAGCTTCCAGGTTAAGATAGACTAGGAAGAAAGGCCTGGTGATCTATTCCCAAAAATCAGCCCACGAAAGCCCTGTGGATCGCAATGGTCCGATCCGCAACTGATCATGAGTGTGGCGTGGAACGGGGTATCATTTTGTTCTGTTGTGCGTGGCTTGCCATGAGCTGGGGGCCTACCTGATGGCAGCTAACAATGACAGGGTTTAACAATGACAACAACAGTGCATGCCGAGAACTTATCCCAGTGCCTGGCTCCCATCACACCCTGGCTAAGCCTGTGGCACTTTGCAGCAGCCCTCATCCCAGCAGCAGGTAGAGATGATGTGTCTATGTTAGAGAAGGCAAAGCTGAGGCTGAGAGAGCTTGTGTGATCTTTTCAGAAATCACTCCATCTGGTCCTGGTTCATCAGGGACTAGGATTGGGGTCTCTCAGTTTTTCCGGTAGGCTCTCCTACCCCTGCTGTAAGTGGTGGTCTATCCCCAGGTCTGGGATGAAGAGCCTGCTGGGTGGATCTTGGTCATCGCTGCTCTTTGGCAAGGTCAGGCCATTAAAAGCATGTTCTAATTTTACGTTTTTTTCTTCCTTTCCAAGAAAAGTATTTATGGAACTTCAAGATATTAGAAAGCCTGCCCAGATCCATACCCCAAAGTTGGCAAGGATTGTCCACTCTGAGAGGGGAGAGGTCTGAGAAGCCTGAGAGGCCCTGTCCCCTGAGCTCTGACCTTCCCCTTCCTGATCCGAGCCCAGGTTTTGCAGCATCACTTTCCCTGTCTGGCATTTGGCTTCTCCTGTTCTTTCCCTAAGGCTTGGTCCCATTAATGTTTATGAGCAAATAAAACTTGGATTGCTGCTTTGGGCTGTGGGATAACTCGTGTCTTGGGGAGGGACGTCTAATTTATCATAATCCCTCTCCTTTGACTTTTCATGACTTCCAATGCATTCTCCTTTAGGAAGATGAATGAAAAGAGTGGCATTGTGGTTAAAACAGACGCCTTGCTTTCCCCACCTAAACTCAGCACCACTGGTTCCCTAATAGGAGTGGGATGAGAGTCAGCCTGAGTGTTGGTAACGTGGATGTTGTTTTTGTGTTAATCCCTATACGAGCATGCGTGGAGGAGGCAGCTCTGGGTTGTCAGCTGGTTTCCCAGAGAATGAGGTCTCAGGGCAGGGCTGGGGGATATGTTTGTGGTGATTTGCATGAAGGAGGTGAGAATACCCCATTCCCTCCTTGGAGCAAGAAACTGACCAACATCACTCATTAATTCAAGGACAAAATCCAGTTGAACTGGTATCTGGTGCCAAGTAGACCCCCATTTTTGTACCAAATGTATCATTTTTCTTTTCCTAAATGTGCGTAGACCTATATGGAACACTTTTTTATGGACTTGGAGGGGTAGTCTTTGTGAGGCCAGAGTGGAGTTGAGGGGAGAGAAGGGAGACAGTGGGAAGCCCTAATTGGGCTGCATTATGGAGATGTACCTTCAGGAGGGGTAGCTATGTTCCTTCCGGAGCTGTTGATGGGGCTGCGAGCTAGGCAGGAGGAAAGTAATTATACTGTTACATGTCACTCTGATCTCAAGGGGCCAAATTAGCTGGCTTTCTAAAACTAGGGTTTACTTTTGACTTTTTAATTTATAGGTTGATGCAGATGCATGCTAGCTCACTCCCAAATCTTTGGAATAGTTGAGGTGTCCCTGGCACTGCAGGTGAGATTGAGAGGAGCAAAACATTGTCCTGCCACTGAGGATCTCGCAGGTTAACAGGGAATATAGAACAGACCACAACCAATGATGATGCCCAGCACAATGGGAAAATGGCCAATGGAAAGGCACAGAGAAAAGTCAAGGGGCAAGACCTCCACATCAATGCAAAGGCTTCATGGAGGATGAGAGGGGAAGCTGGCCCATGAAGGATGCATAGGATTTCCACAAGTAGAGGTAGCATAGGCCAGGCTTCTGGGGAAAGGCCACCTGAAGCATGTGTGTAGACAGAAAGATGGGGGTGGTTTGGCAAGAGTACCTGTGGAGGAAAGTCCCAGGAAAGTGCCTGGAACCAAACAGGCCGTAAACCAAAACCAAACTCATTGGCTGTCGAGTCCAAATTATAGTGACCTTAGAAGACAGGGTAGAACTGTCCTCAAAGGATTTACAAGGAGTGGCTGGTGGATTTGAACTGCTGACCTTTTGGTTAACAGCCGAGCTCTTAACCATTGTTCCACCAAGGCTCTGATCAGGCCTTGTTGTGTTGTTGTTAGGTGCCGTCGAGTCGGTTCCAACTCATAGCGACCCTATGCACAACAGAACGAAACACTACCCAGCCCTGCGCCATCCTTACAGTCGTAGTTATGCTTGAGCTCATTGTTGCAGCCACTGTGTCACTCCACCTCGTTGAGGGTCTTCTTCTTTTCTGCTGACCCTGTACTTTGCCAAGCATGATGTCCTTCTCCAGAGACTGATCCCTCCTGACAACATGTCCAAAGCATATAAGACGCAGTCTCGCCATCCTTGCTTCTAAGGAGCATTCTGGTTGTACTTCTTCTAAGACAGATCTGTTTATTCTTTTGGCAGTCCATGGCATACTCAATATTCTTCACCAACACCACAATTCAAAGGCATCAATTCTTCTTTGGTCTTCCTTATTCATTGCCCAGCTTTCACATGCATATGATGCTATTGAAAATACCATGGCTTGGGTCAGGCGCACCTTAGTCTTCAGGGTGACGTCTTTGCTCTTCAACACTTTAAAGAGGTCCTTTGCAGCAGATTTACCCAACGCAATGTGTCTTTGGATTTCTCGACTGCTGCTTCCATGGCTGTTGATTGTGGATTCAAGTAAAATGAAATCCTTGACAACTTCAATCTTTTCTCCATTTATCATGATGTTGCTCATTGGTCCAGTTGTGAGGGTTTTTATTTTCTTTATGTTGAGGTGTAATCCATACTGAAGGCTATGCTCTTTGATCTTCATTAGTAAGTGCTTCAAGTCCTTTTTACTTTCAGCAAGCAAGGTTGTGTCATCTGCATAACACAGGTTGTTAATGGGTCTTCCTCTAATCCTGATGCCTCGTTGTTCTTCATATAGTCCAGCTTCTTGTATTATTTTCTCAGCATACAGATTGAATAGGTGTGGTGAAAGAACACAACTGTGACGTACGCCTTTCCTGACTTTAAACTAATCAGTATCCCCTTGTTCTGCCCAAAAAGCTGCCTCTTGATCTATGTAAAGGTTCCTCATGAGCACAATTAAGTGTTCTAGAATTCCCATTCTTCACCATGTTATCCATAATTTGTTATGATCCACACAGTTGAATGCCTTTGCATAGTCAATAAAACACAGGTAAACATCCTTCTGGTATTCTCTGCTTTCAGCCAGGATCCATCTGACATCAGCAATGATATCCCTGGTTCCACGTCCTCTTCTGAAACCGACCTGAATTTCTGGCAGTTCCCTGTCGATATACTGTTGCAGCCACTTTTGAATGATCTTCTGCAAAATTTTTCTTGTGTATGATATTGTTCTATAATTTCCACATTCAGTTGGATCACCTTTCTTGGGAATAGGCATAAATATGGATCTCTTCCAGTCAGTTGGCTAGGAAGCTGTCTTTCATATTTCTTGGCCTAGATAAGTGAGCACCTCCAGCATTGCATTCATTTGTTGAAACATCTCAATTGATGCTCTGTGGGTATTTGTAGAAAAAATGTAGGAGTGAATGGCTGGGCCTTCACTCATTCAACAAATATTTACTGAGTGAATACTATGTGCTGGATACTACGCTGGAGGCTGGACATCAGCTGTGAACAAAACAGACAAGTATCACTCCCTTGTGAGCTTACATTCTAGCAGGGAGACAGACAATAAACAATGTGTAGAGTATGTTAGGAAGAGGTAAGTGTGAGGGAAAAAGAATAAGAATGAGTGGAATCAGATTGGGGAATGGGAACACAGGGGGTGTGAGTTGCAGGAGCAGGGGGGCAGCTTGCAGTTTTGTCCAGGGAAGCAGAGTAGGCCTCTGAGAAGAGGACATTTGGACAATCTGAGAAGGATATAAGGAGCTAAGCAGATGGATATTTGGGGAAAGAGCATTCTAGGAAGAGGGAAGAGCAAGTGCACAAGACCCTGATACCAGAGCCTGCCTGGCATACTTCGGGAGCAGTGAGTTGGTGAGAAGGAGGGGAGGAAGAAAGGCCAGAGGAGCAAGGGCAGCTGCTAGGCCAGTGTGGGACTTCGGACTTTACCTGAGTGCTATTGGGACCTCTGGAGGGTTTTGAGCAGAGGAGTGACATGACCCGACTTCTGTTTTAAGTCTCATTCTGTCTGTTGTGTGAAAATGACTATTTGGGGACAAGGTTGGAAGCAGGGAGACCAGTTAGGAGGCTGCTGGGGTCTCAGAATGAGGTGAGAGAGGGGATGGGGGCTTGGGCTGGTGGTGCTGTGGAGGTGCTGTGAAGTGCTTCTGATCTAGACCTGTACTGTTTCTTCACCTGCTGAAGGTGGGATGTCAGAGACAGAGGGGAGAAGTATGACTCCATGGTGTCAGCCTCAGCAGTTGGGTGGGGAAGGCTGTGGTGGAGAGCAGGTGGAGGTTGGACTGGGGGCTGTTTAGGCATCTTGAGCCTGTTGACATCATGTGGAGATGCTGGGAGGCAGGTAGCTTTCTTAGCCTGGAGTTCTAGAGAGAGGTCCGGGCTCGAGCCATGGCATGGGATAAGATCACCAAGTGGCTTACAGAGAAGAATGTAAAGACAATCGTGGCTAATATTTTATTGATTTTTAGGTGCCAGGCATTCTGCTAAGCACTGCCCAGCATTCTTTCTCTTCATCTCTGTTACCACCCAATGAAGTGGGAGCTGCTATTTTCCCTGCTTCACAAGTGAGGAAGCAAAGGGCCCAAGAGGTTAAGTAAGTTACCCAAGATCACACAGGTGCTAAGGGTCAGAGCTAGAATTTGCACTCAGGTCTGCCTGTCTCTAAATTTTCTTTTCTTCTTCTTTGTTTAATTGCTGCACTTACTGGCTGTCTAAACTTTAGATCTATTTGTGTGCTTGATGGGGAGCCAATGAAGGTTCTGAGCAGAGAAAGGACTCTGTTAGAGCTGTGGGTTGGGAAGAGGCACCTGGGAACTTGGCAACTTCTGCAGAATGCACGGAGTAGGGAGAGGGGTAGAGGCCAGAGGCAAGGAGCATGGAGGTTTGTCCACCTAGTAGGAATAGGAGATGGAACTCTGCGAAGGGCTTTTCCTGAGAGGGGAGAACTCAGTTGTGGCAAATCCAGTCTCCTTGGCATCCTGTCTTTTTTCCAGAACTGAGTCTTCTTGCCAAGCTGCAGGTCCCTGGCAATTTGGTAATGGATCCCTTATGGGGCTTCTGCCTTTTTTATTTCTAAACAATCCCACAGATTTGAATGGATCAGAAGAGTCATTGAACAATTATCTAGTGATTAGCTTCCTCATGGAGTCCAGAGAGAATTACTAGAAGAAAATTGGTAAATTCTTTTCATTCTTAATAAAACCTAACATTATCTTGGTAATGCCTGATATTAAGAGTTCAAAGTCACCTCTATACCATTGATCTTCAAAGGAAGAGATTTCCTAATTTATTTGACAAGGGCCGAAAAGACGTGGGTGAGGTTTCCTGCAGATGGGGGGTTTTAGAAATTGAATAAATTTGTAACAGTGTGCAACCTCCCTGCTGCACCCTCCACTGAGTTCCCTTTAAATCAGTGGGTTTGGTTGCAGCATGGACCCCCTGAGCATGCAGAGCCTGCTGAGGGGCAGGGTCCCCCTCCAAGAGGGCTGGAACCCTCATTTCTATCCCTGGTCTGAGAGGAGCTGATTCTGTGCTGTTTAATTGAGCTGGTTTAAAGTAGCAGAAGAAAGGTGTGCTCATTGCAGTCAGCCTCTTGGGAAGCAGATACTTCTAGGGTGTTAATGTTCTCTCTCCTCTTCCTGAGAAAAACCTCTCTCAATAAAAATGAGTTGTCAGCTGCTCCTGAAAAAAAAACCCTATAAATTGATTTGAGCTCTGTCCATTACAGATAGCTTCTATGTGAGGAACCTGTATAAATTTTAGTCAGGGAGTGTTTAAAATGGCAAATTTCAGAGCAAAGGTTTAAAAAAAAACCATAAATAAGACTGCAGAAGTAATGGAAGTATTTATAAGCACCTGTGGAATTCCACACAAGAACAATGAGCATGGTTCGGGTGCCAAGAGATTGACTGAGGTGTTGTGTTTCTTTACTTGGCCTCTCTGCTCAGAGAGGCTGGACTTGGAGAAGCCATGTAGATAGGAGTGGTAGAGAGGGGATTAGTCACTGTCAGGAGCAGTGGCAAGTCCAGGCTCCAGGGTGCTAGTGGAAGTGGAATTGGCCAAGGATCAGGGCCTCAAGTGAGCCACCATTCCAGGTTTACCACATGCCTTGCCTTGTGGGAAGATACTAATGTTTTTGTGACCACATAATGCTCACAACAAGCCGTGGGCAGTCAGAGCAGTGTCTACATCCCATTCTCCAGATAAGGACACTGAAGCAGAGTGGCTTGTCCAAGTTGGAAGCCATTGTTGGAAGCCTGAGGAGAGCCAGTGGCTCCTAGGCTTGTACTTTCCCCATTGTGTTTTTTTTCCTCCCCATGTTAAACTCACCTCTCCCCAGTTATTCAGTGTCTGCTCCAAGCCAGGCCCTGGGCTGGGTGTGGAGACGTGGGGAGACACATCAGTGTGCCTCACTCATGGTTTTTACTTTACCTGTCTTTGGCATATCCCCTCCCCCAAATCCATAACTAACATTCATTCATTCAGGAAGCATTTACTGAACACCAGCTTTGTTGCAGGCCCTATGCTAAAAAAAAAAAAAAAAAAATGCTAGGTGCTCAATAAATAATACAACGCACAAATGTGTGGTCCAAGAGATCAGTGCTGAGTGGCCCGGCAGGGGCAAGACTAGCATGTGGGGCAGGGGTGGGTGCAGACTTCCTGGAAAAGGTAGGACTGAGCTGGAGCCTCAAGGGTTTGGGGTGGACAGGGAGCTCCCAGTTGGGAGGGGGCAGAGTAAACAAAGGTCCGGGGTGAGAGTGTGGGGAGGTGTGGCGTAGTGCAGACTTGAGTAACCAAACTGGACAGCAGGTAAGCCACTCCTGGCAGTGTCACCTGTGGGATCTGCCCCCTGTGAAGCCTGGACCTCCCCTAGAGCTTGTTGTTCTGGGTGTTGGAGTCCAGTCTGGGGTCTTCTGGCTATACCCAGGAGCTGAAGTGCAGGTCACCAGAGCTGGGGGTGGGGCTGGTGGTGTGCTGGGAGGGCAGCCTCTTTTTCTTCGTTCCCTTTCTTTTCTTCCTCCTGGCTCTAGGGTCAGTCGGGTCAGTCAGGTCCTATGCTCCTCCGGGAAGTCATTGCAGAGTAAGCCTCTGAGGCCCTTCTGCCTGCAGATTTGTATCAAACTGTGACCCTTGCCCTGTGTTTGATTCTGGCTGTCCATCTTGTTTCCCCCAGGCAGCCTGGTTTCTCTGAGGGCAACCTTCTGTTGTCCTGAAGATCCCAGCCCAGGCCTGGACATGTGATGAGTGTCCCCCAAATAGGGTTGCCAGATAAAATATAGGACACCCAGTTACATTTGAATTTCAAATAAATTATGTAAGTATAAACCCAATCCCTAACCTACTGCCGTCGAGTCGATTCCGACTCATAACCCAGATGTCCCAAATATTGCATGGGCTATTGCATGTAATAGTTGAGACATACTAAAAAAAAAGTGTTTGCTGTTTATCTGAGATTCAAATTTAACTGGGCATTCTGTTTTTGTGTTGTTTTGTTTTTTATCTACATTTGGCAACTCTACCTTAGAAGGCTTATTGGTTAGTTATCAAAACTCAAGGATTTCTAGGTACATGGGACTTCAAAGTTTAAGAAACCAAGCTCACCTAGAAGTATAGAATGGTACAGAGGTTAGGAGCCCGGGCTCTGAGTCAGCCTGCTTGGGTTGACATCCCATCTTACTTATGTACTAACTATGGTGGAAACCCTGGTGGCGTAGTAGTTAAATGCTACGGCTGCTAACAAAAGTTCAGCAGTTCAAATCCACCAGGCGCTCCTTGGAAACTCTATGGGGACAGTTCTACCCTGTCCTATAGCGTTGCTATGAGTCAGAATCGACTCAATGGCATGGGTTTTTATTCTATTCTATTCTATTTTAACTATAGGGCCTTGAGCAAGTTATCACTCCAGGCCTTAGTTTTCTTATCTTTGATGTGGGAATGGTTCTAGTCCCTATCTCATGGATGAGGAATAAATGAGATAATCCCTGGAAAGTGCTAGCACAGTTTTTGGTGCTTGATAGTGCTCAACAGAGTGGTAGCTGCCATTATGATTATGATTATTATTACCACCACCACCTAATGAGGCCACACAGGTGCTCTGTACTGCCCTTAGGAAGCCTCTCTGCTCCCTCAATCCCTGTCTCTCCTCTGTGAGTGAGTCTGCCCCTTCCTGTCCCCTGATTGTATTTTTCAAGCAAAGGCTAGATTTGTTTAGACCCACCAGGCCTCCATCCCTGCCTGGAAACATCCTGCCTCCACCTAATGCAACTCAGTTTATGCCCACAAACGCAACTCGGGTAGCAAGTCCTTTGGTAGACTTTATAATGGGATGTAGATCATTACAGATGGAACTCAGGTTTTACAAAATATTTTAGGAGGTAGATAAATTAGATCATGAAAATGCATAAGGGACATCAATTATGCAGAAGCCAGAAGAATTATTTTAACGTGATCTGGCCTCAGTTTTTGCCCATGAAACATTTAACTGCGGCCATTAAAGCAGAAAACACCCCCTTGCTCCCTATCATCGAGGGTGCAGGCCTTCTCCAAGGAGAGTATAAAGTATAGGATGATAGGCTTTGCTGGTGAGTGCGTGGGGAGTAAAAGGCCACCTGGGAAGTGTAGAAAATTGGGACTGGACTTGTTTGTGGGGCAAAGAATTTTCAGGGGCTCTGGGAACATGTGGCCAGCTGAGGACTCAGTTGGGGTTGACTCTTCTGGCTCTTTCCACCTAGGGCAGAAAGGTGCACACCAGAATATTACGGGTGAACTGGTAGAGACACTGTGACTCCTGGGTCCTCCAAAATCCTCCAGAGGTGTCAGGCTTGTCCTTCCTCCTGCCTAATAGCAGCTTGGGCCTCAGTAGGCCGGCATCTGCCAAGTTCATACAGGCTTGATGCTACAGGTGAACATGGGCACCAGGGGGTGAGGGGAGAAGGGACAGGGGACTGTGACCCTGCAAACAAACTGTCCATGTCATCTTCCTCCATGCAGCTTCAGCAACCGTTGCTGGTCCAAGAAATGGCCATGATTTCTGTCCCGAGAGAAGCGAACCTTACTCTGAGCCCTTGATTTGGCCCTTGATTTTGCTCTTCACTCAGGAGTCCTTGAGTGTTCCTTATCCCCATCTGGTGTGAGCTTTTGTAAGGCAGGGCCATTCTTCCTCCCTGTCCTCTGGCCCCTGTGGGCATTAGCTAGGCTTATGGGTGCCCCATCTAGGCCACTTGTGGGGAGGGAGTTGGTCACCAGCTAGAAGTATGTTGGGCAACATTCCCAGGCCTCCTTCTCCCCTGTGGCTGGTCACTCTTGGTCTATCTGGTATCTCTTTGAATCAGGGTGTGTTTATACCTGGAGCTGGTCTCTTTGCTTTAGGACCATTTGTTTCTTGGAGCACAGCTGTAAACAGCAGAAGGAAAAGGGAAAGATAGCAGTGACTGCCACTCTCAGCAGCATGTCCTCAGTGGGGTCAGCTAAGAGTAGTTTGTAAGGTTAAGTAAAGGGAGACAGAGCAGGTGGTGAGTGCGCCTGGGTCAGGCATCAATCTTGTTCCTCTTTCCTTCTAGAGGCCGCAGGAGAAGGAATATGCTCCTCATTGGCTGGGTGTTTGTTACCAAATCGTGAGTTTGAGCCGCCTGCCAAAAGCCAATACTGAGACAGGAAGAGGTAAGCAAAAAGAGGGTTTTATTGAGTACCAGTATTCAAAAGACAAAAAAACAAGACAGAGGGGGTTAAATTTCTCCCAAATTCTGTCTAATTCTAAAGAGCTAGCGAGAGAGTTTTAAAGGGGGAAGGTCAGGGTTACCTAATGTTTTGAGCACGTAGTTCGCAGATGGTCTTATACATCACAAAACAACTACAAGAAACTCTTTATTAAACTAAAGATATGCATGTCAGACATCTGGACTCTAATCAGTATGTTTGTAACAGGCTGAAAAAACTCACATAAAAATCTCTTGGCTAGTGGAACTGTTCTGCCAAGTCCACTCTGGCTGAGATAGGGAGCAAGAAAGTTTTAGATTAAAAATGTTAGGAGCCTTTGTGCTGTTTTGTAGGCTGAAGGCCATTTCTCAAGAGAACAAAAAAGAAAAGAGAGTCCGAGGCCACAGGAGCTGAGAGAGCTCTGCACCCCTTTGCAAGAGACTGGTGTAGCTTGTGTAATAAAAAAATGTTTAGAGATTACTTAAAGCATCATTGTGGCGTTAGTTACATCAAGCTCTCAGTCACCCATTTTGAATAGGAGAAAACACGTTGTAAGGTATTAGGGTGTGTGTTATGTTTAAGAGTAGAACAGGCTGCTCAGCTATATCTTGAACAGAACCTGCGCCATTTTCTAAAAACTAGAGATTAATCACAGCTGATACAGTTATACTAAAACAAACTAGAAAAATATATTCCCTCTACCTTAATATTTAAAACAGTACAGAAAATGTATTTTCTCTACTTCAGGTTGTCATCATCTCCCTGACCCTATTCCCCTGGGGTCTCTAGTCCTTCCTCCAAAGTCATCATTTTACTGGGTGTCATGGATTGAATTGTGTCCCCCCAAAATATGTGTCAACTTGGTTAGGCCATGATTCCCAGTATTGTATGGCTGTCCGCCATTTTGTGATTGATATAATTTTCCCATGTGTTATAAATCCTAATCTCTGCCTGTGGTTAATGAAGCAAGATTATATTATGTTAAAGGGGATTAGGGTGGGATGGAACACCCTTACTCAGGTCACACCTCAATTCAATGTAAAGGCAGTTTCCCTGGAGTGTGGCCTGAACCACCTTTTATCTTACGAGAGATGAAAGGGAAGGGAAGTGAACAGAGAGTTGCGGACCTCCTACCACCAAAAAAGCAGTGCCGGGAGCAGAGCATGCCCTTTGGACCCAGGGTTCCTGCACGGAGAAGCTCCTAGTCCAGAGGGAGATTGATGACAAGGACCTTCCTCCAGAGCCAACAGAGAAAGCCTTCCTCTGGAGTAATAAAAAACCCTGAATTTGGACTTCTAGCCTACTAGACTGTAAGAGAATAAACTCCTGTTTAATAAACTTCTCTTTGTCAAAGCCATCCACTTGTAGTATTTCTGTTACAGCAGCACTAGATGACTAAGACACTGCGTCTTGCTTATTTCTGCCCTGTTACTAGGCAAGAATGAAGTCTTTTTCTTGGAGTGGAAGAAGCAGTTGTGAAGCAGGCAACCATGAAAAGGTTATTAACCATCCCGTAATAGTTGTTTTTCAGAAAAGTCTACTCTTGCTACATTTTTGTTATAACTTTTGCTACAGTACTTCACCACGATTGGTTGAATTCCCAGGTTTCTTCTCTTCTTCTGGCGGGAGGCATACTAACTCCAGCAGTAGCCAGCTGTCACCATTTTTGGACCCCAAAACTCAAAGACCTCATTCACCAAAAATTAGGCGTATGCCACTTGCGGACTTCGTGCGCACCTTCCTGTCACAAGACTGAAGATCCTCCTCTTGTTGCTCATGCGTATGTACGTCACTCCCTATCAAGGGAAATCTGTCCTGGTTCAGGAAGCTGGCAGCTTTAGCTCACGAGACCCTGCCTGTCTCCCAGTTTGCAAACTGCAAATAAACCTTTCTGTTCTCCCAGCTCTGCGTCTGGCTGACTTCAGTTCACTAGTCTGCTTGACAAGAGCCTATTAGTTGATGGCTTCAGTTGTATGAGTTCCTCACTTATACCGCAGGCTTGGGATTCTGACAGACCTAGGATCATACCCCCTGCTCTGCCACTCACAAGTTGTGTGACCTGGATAAATTATGTAACTTCTCTAGGCCTCAGTTTTCTCAGCTATAGAATAGGGATAAAAATGATGCCTATCTCACATCATGGAGCTCTGGTGGCATAGAGATTAAGAGCGCAGCTGCTAACCAAAAGGTCAGCAGTTTGAATCCACCAGCTGCCCCTTGGAAACCCTATGGGACAATTCTTCTCTGTCCTATAGGATCACTATGAGTTGGAACCCTCTTGATGGCACCTAACAACAACACAATATCTCACATCATACATGTAAAGTGGATCTGAGCAGTACTCTTCAAGGAATAGTGTATTCCCCTTGCGGGTAGGGAGGTGTGTATGAGGTCTTTAACCCTGCTTAGCCTTTCAGCTTTCCAGAATTTGGGGGCAAGCACTTAGCTTTCCTGGCCTCAGTTAATTCGTCCATGAAATAACATTAGTATGTAGTCAGATTGCCATAAATATCAGAGTCAGTTTTTTTATACACCGAAATCATTTCTCACCAGAGTACACCCTACCCATCTACTTTAATCTTGAGTTGTTGGACCATTATTACTATTATTAATGACAATACCAGTTGTTGTTGAGTCACTTCCAACTCACAGCAACCCCATGTGTGTCAGAGTAGACATGTGCTCCACAGGGTTTTCGTGGCTGTGACTTTTCAGGAGCATATCATCAGGCCTTTCTTCTAAGGTGCCTCTGGGTGGGTCTGAACTGCCAACCTTTCAATTAGTAGCCCAGCGCATAACCGTTCGTGCCACCCAGGGACTCATAGCTAACATTTATCTAGAGCTCCTCATGGAAGAGCACTGAGCTAAAAGCAGGCATTTTCCCATTTACCCCTCACCACTCGATGTGATGGATGCAATTGAGATCTAGAGATGTTAAGCAACATGCCTGAGGTCTTAGAACTAGTAAGTGGAAGAGACAGGATTTGAACCTGGGCAGTCTGGCTCCTGAGCAAAGAAACAACAGGCAAGCCTGCATGGGAGGGGCTTTGTTAAGCCTGTGAGCCCACTGTTCTAGAACGAGGTAGACTGTAACTGGGGGTGCAAGGAGTTTCTGTTGTTTTCTACAAACCTGGAAGGAGCCCCAGGAAGGTGGTTTCATTTTCTCTTGGATTCCAATATCAGTCAAGCTGCTTGAACTTTTCTTGAATTAAAGACCAGTTTGGAGAGAGAAATACTTCCCCAAAGCACTTCGGGATGCTTGCCTGTTGAAAAGGACAAGGTAGCTAGCACAGCACACAAAAAAAGAAAAGGGCACAGGGCTGGCTCAGCCATTTTGTGAGCTGACAACTGAAAAGAACTTTGTTTTTGCCTCTTAGGCATTTCACATCCACTGGAAAGAAAGTTTAAAAGATATTGCCTGGAGCTCAGACTAGTCAAGAGATTCTACCCTGATAAAGGTAGCAAGAGGATCTGTGAGGGTGCAGGTCCATTGGGCTGTGGCTGGGTTGTTTACAGATTTATATAGAGATAAGGCTAGTGTACTGCCCCAACCAGGGTACTTTTGAGAGTGAAAGGTGTTATTAATAATTATGCTGGGATAGATGGCATTATATGGGGATGATCCTTAGGTGCGATTGTAAATAATTCCTGTTTATTTATTAAAGCAGCCCCTCTGGCCTCTGTTGAGCAGAATCCTGTTTATGTAGTTTGAGTTATGTTCACATTTAAAAGCCACCTGACAGTTTACCATGCTGAGGTCGACAGTTAAAAGGCAGGAAGGTTTCTTGGAACAGGAAAGCTACAGAAGGTTTTTGGAAGGCAAGAGGGCTGCAAAGCTGTGAGCATTTGGGGGTTGGATGGTGCAAATGGTTAACATGCTTGGCTACTAATTGAAAGGTTGGAGGTTTGAGCCCACCTTGAGGTGCCTCAGAAACAAGGCCGGGCAATCTAATTCCAAAAAACCAGCCGTGGAAAACTCTGTGGAACGTAGTTCGGCTCTGACCCACGTGGGGGTCTCTGTGAGTCTGGGGAAGAATGTGGCAGACAAGGAAAGCTGTAGGGGCCCTGTACAAATGTTTACCAATAGCAGCAGAGTCCTGATTTTAAAATAAGTCCTCACTGATTTGACAGAAGGAAAAGTGCCTGTTTAAAATTTGTATTTCTTGATTACCAGGAGACTAAATATTTTTCTACAGATTTGTTCTCCTTTTGTATTTTTTTCTTTCTTTTTTTTTTGTGAAACACCTGTCTGGCTTTAGCCCATTGTTTACAGCTGTCATTGAATAGTTCAGAGAAGAGGGGGATGGGAGTTGGTGAGTCTGAGTTTGCTACTTTCCACTGCCTTCCGTGGGTATTTGTGTCAACTGTATTTACTCCTATATGGAATAAACCCAACTGAACCTTCTGGAGGCCAATGTGAAAACCCAAGAAAATTGCACTCTCTTTCATCAAATTTCCTGCACTATGAGTGGTTATTAAACATTTTATGTGGAATTGTAATTACTGATTAAGGCCAATATCAGTAGTCTCAGATAATCAGTACATAACGCTAATTAGAAGGTACGTAGTAACCCAAATGAGTTGTCTACAGCAATTTGGGCATTGCCATAATTGTTGGCAAGCTGAGCTTGGGGGTGGGCATGCGGGGTGGGGTGGGAACATGTATCAAAGCTGGGTTGATGGGCAGGGTAAATGCAATGTGGCAAAAATCACTCTGCTGATTCAAAAGACTCTTGCCAGGTGAGCTGTTTTGCCTTGTGGGTAACATGGTGGGCTGTATCGCACCCTCCTGTCTCCAGAAACGTAGTGCCTGGGTTAGTTAACAGGGTCTTACCCTGAATGGCAGGAGGCATTAATCACTGCCACACCTGCCTGTTTACATGTTCCTCTGGGCCTCCCATCCCTTCCACACCCCTAATCCCCCACCCCCAGTATTGCTTAATGTTACTAGCTTTGTTTGGCATGTTTCTTGTGGAGAGTTTGGTTCTACTTCTAGCAGGGGAAGCTGAACATGCTTCCCTGAGGGTTAAACCGGTTGCTGATGAGTGGATTCTGACTCACGGTGA
Source organism: Elephas maximus indicus (assembly GCF_024166365.1). NCBI lineage: Eukaryota > Metazoa > Chordata > Mammalia > Proboscidea > Elephantidae > Elephas > Elephas maximus. The sequence goes on from NC_064820.1 coordinate 123,507,630, forward strand.
CCCCATGTGTCAGAGTAGAACTGTGTTCCATAGGGTTTTCAGTGGCTGATTTTTCAGAAGTAGATTGCCAGGCCGTCCTTCTGAGGTGCCTCAAGGTGGATTTGAACCACCAACCTTTCAGTTAACAGTGGAGCATTAAACACTTGCACCACCCAGGGCTCCACAGTGAAGGTTACTGGCTATAAAATATGTGGGTCACATTGGCATCCTAGCTCGGGCCACTCAGGTGTCATGGATTGAATTATGTCCCCCCAAAAATATGTGTATCAACTTGGTTAGGCCATGATTGCCAGTATTGCGTGGTTGTCCTCCATTTTGTGACTGTAATTTTATGTTGAGAGGATTAGGGTGGGATTTCAACACCACCCTTACTCAGGTCACCTCCCTGATCCAAGATAAAGGGAGTTTCCCTGGGGTGTGGCCTGCACCACCTTTTATCTCTCAAGAGATACAAGGAAAGGGAAACAAGCAGAGAGTTGGGGACCTCATACCACCAGAAAGCAGCACCAGGAGCAGAGCACGTCCTTTGGACATGGGGTCCCTGCACCTGAGAAGCTCCCCGAGCAGGGGAAGATTGAGGACAAGGACCTTCCTTCGGAGCTGACAGAGAGAGAAAGCCTTCCCCTAGAGCTGATGCCCTGAATTTGGACTTGTAACCTACTAGACTTGAGAAAATAAATTTCACTTGTTAAAGCCATCCACTTATGATATCTCTGTTATGGCAGCACTAGATGACTAAAATACAAGGGGCTTGTATACTTTGTGGGAAGAAGGAGGAGTCTTTGGCCCCAGGTCCTGATGTCTCGTTGGAGCCATGCTGAGCTATTCCCTCCTGAGAGGCTTCCTCAGCCTTGGGGTGGTGTCTCCTTTCTCCCTGGGAAGCAGGATAGAAATGACCAGCAGAGACCCGTGAAGAGGGGGTAAGAATGTGCAGTGGGAGGAGAGTCCATTCATGCTGTCCATGGGAGTCTACTCTTGGCTGTTCGTTGGTGGTGGCTTTGAAATCAGAATCCCAGCTCCACTTTCTACTAGCTCTGGTTCTTTGGGGAAGTCGCTGAACCTCTTTGAGCTGCAGTTTCCTCATATGTCAGTATAAGATGATGACACCTGCCTTGCAAAGTATGGTCCGTTCGTTGAGGAGTACAGATAATTTAGAGAGAAAGCAGAGCCTTGTCAAAACAGCAGACTCTGGAGCCAGGCGGCCTGGCTTTAAATCCCTGTGCCATGCCTCTTATTAGCTATATGACTTGAACAAACAAGTGATTCAGCCTCTGAGTCTTAGTTTTCTTACACATAAAAGGAAAATAATAATAGTCCCTTCCTTTCCAGGTTGTTCTGGGGATTAAATGAGTTGTAAGGAATTTAGAATAGTAAGCGGTACAGACATGCTTGTTAAGTATAAATAAATAAAAAGTGATGTAAACACAGTTGTTACTGTCAGGCAGTGCTAACAAAGTGCTGAAAACGTCCACTGTGCTAAGTGCTGGGAAAGCAAGAGGCGAATAAGCCAGGCCAAGTTCCTACCCTACAGTTTACTGGGAATGACAATAAACAAGGAAACAAACAAGCTAACTTCAGATGGCGATTCCTGCCATTAAGGAAACTAAAGCAGGGTAAAGTGGCAAAGAGTGTGGGGTGGGAGGGGAGGCTATTTTAGGTAGTTGGAGCCAGTGGCATTGGAGTGGACACCTTAATGAAAGGAGGGAACGAGTCATGGGGAGGAGGCAGAGGAAAAGCAGGGACAGAGACCCTTAGGAGATGAAGTCAGTGCTCTGCTCGTGTCCGCATGGTCTTCTCCCCAAGCTCCTGTGCGCTCCTGTGTGCCTTCCCTCCAATGGCTAGCACCTGCTGCTCTTCATTGGTGGATGACCTCAGATTGCTGGAAACTCCCTCCACACGGAGAGCAGGGAGTGCTTTGGAATTTTCAACCTCCTTGGGTGCAGCCTTTAACTGATGACTGGTTGGCTCAGGCATGTACATGTGCCAGTCCCCTGACCCCTGATGGAGATGACTCCCAGGAGTTACCCACACACACTTTCCAGGGCTCCCTGAGGGACTGAGTCAGACTCACCTCTGTGGGACTTCGCTAGATAGTACTCACTTGCTTGGCCTCCTTCCCTTCCTGATTACTTCCCTACTGGCTTTCGTGGGAAGGTCTCTTCATAATTCACCTTCGTGTGAATCCTCCTCTCACCTACTGCTTCTGGGAAGCCTAAGACAGACCCTGAGTCAGGAGCAAGTGTGACATGCTGAAGGAACAATGTAGAAGGCCAGCAGAGGGCTGAGGAAGTTAGATGGAGGAGAGGCTGGAGAGGTAGGCAGGGGCTAGATCATTTGGGACTGTGGAGGTTATGATAGATTTGGTTTTTCCCAAGAGCAATGGGAAGTTCTTAAGCAGGGTAGTAACATGATAGGATTTATTTTATAAAAAGATCTCTCTGGCTTCTGTATACAGAACAGACTGTTAGGGGGCTAGAGTGGAAACAGGGAGACCAGTTAGGGTGCTTTTGCAATCACCCAGAAAGGAGATGACATGTTGTCAAGGGGATAGGTTTGGGATTTGTTCTGGAGAATTGTAGATGATTGGTGACTGTTTATGTTTAAGACATAAGGATTCTGTTTTATAGTTTGCTTAAAGTCATAGCAAGTCTAAGAGTTCAAGTGGAGACTATGGGCTGGTGGTGATCCCACAGTGGTGCTTACGCCATGGACCTTCCCACTCCCTACCACAGACACAGTAAGTGACCTCTTCTTGCTCTAGCCTTTTCGTGACTTCACTTTGTAGCTTGTCCCTGCTCTCACGCTGCATTCGTACCTACTGCTAGACTGTGCCCAGTGGGGCCTTGTTTGAAGAGTCGTATGGGAAGACCTTGGCCTGGACGATGAGGTCTTGGGCAGACACTGGCCGCTCTCCGGGCCTGTTTCCTTACTGTGGAATGAAGGCATCAGGTCTGGGAGCACCAAGGCCCTTCTGAGGCAGATTCTAGGGATTTTTGAAAGGAGGCTTAGGAGACAGCTTTGCCTGAGGTGTAAAAGGCCAAAGGCTTTCTTTTCCCCAGAGGCACCACTTAGACATAACTTCTGTGAGATAAAGGTTGTGAGTGCCTGAGCAGGTCAGTGTGCAGCGCAGCCTCCCATGGGCTTGGAACTCTCATGAGCCCCCTGGGGAACTCTGAGCACAAGGGCGAGACAGGAACCCACCTCAGCTGAGGGTGGCTTGAGCTGGAATCCATTTTGCTTCTGTAAGTAAAGCCAACATCACTTCAGAAAACAATGACAGTCATTCAAAGTTATGTTTCTTCAAGAAATTAAGTATCTGGAATATTAAAATGCTTAGCTCTCACTCTCATGCTCCCTGGGGACAGTTCTTGAGAGAAATAAAATCCTTTCAACATGAGAGAGAAAGGTCTGTGGTGAGCTTCAGTGGGTGGTGGATTTTCTTTGAAAAACCTTTCTCCCAGGCTGCACATCTTTTCAGGATTAGAATACTGAGGCGAAGGCTGCAGGTGGCTGGCTCCGGGCAGGGTCTGTGGTCTAATTCCCAGGGTACATCATCAGGTGGGCAGTTGTGGAGGGTGTACATCTCCGGGTGCAGGGCAGCCCCGCAGTGACTCAAGGATCACTAAAAGGCTAGGAAGCCCTGCCTCTAGAGCCCTAGGGCCTACTAGACAGCTCTTATTTTTGTTAACTGCTATTGAATCAGTCCCTGTCTCATGGTGACCCCACACACAATGTAATGAAATGCTACTCTGCCCTGCACCATCCCCATGATCAGTTGCGAATCAGACTGTTGTAATCCAGAGGGTTTTCATTGGCTGATTTTTGGAAGTAGATTGCCAGGCCTTTCTTCCTAGTCCATCTCAGTCTGAAAGCTCTACTGAAACCTGTTCAGCATCATAGCAACATGCAAGCCTCCACTGACAGATGGGTGGTGGTTGCACATGAGGTGCCTTGGCCAGGAATCAAACCTGGGTATCCCACATGGAAGGTGAGAATTCTACCACTGAACCACCAGTCCCACCTGGCTAGCTGGTTATTGACGGCCTTTTCTGCGATGAATGCCCTCTAGTGAGGATTTATATGGGACGTGGATGTTTTCAGGCCCACTCTGTGCTCACTCTGAGTGGTTCTTCTTCAGACCTGTCTTTGTCACCAGTGCCTCAATCTTATTCTAAGTTCCCAATCAGCCATCAACCTGTTAGTGACCGACTATAAATCAGTGTAGATTTATCAGGCTCTTTCTCATTCCATGTGATGTGGACAACTTAATGTATTTTCTGAGTTTCTGCCTATCGGGAGGATTTCCCTTCACTATTTTCTTTCGGGGCCACCTTGACTGGCCTTGCAATATATTAGCCATTCATTTCTGACTGGTGCCGGCATACTGTGCAAACTCATCAGGAAACCAGGCCATGCTTTTTCCTTCTCTATTTATTGATTGAAGGAGTCCTAGTGGCACAGTGGTTAACTGGCCCGCTGGGAACTGAAAGATTGGCAGTTTGAACCCAGTAGCTGCTCTGTGGGAGAAAGATGGGGCAGTCTGTTTCTGTAAATATTACAGCCTGGGAAACCCTATGCGGCAGTTCTACTCTGCCCTGTGGGGTTGCTATGAGTCAGAATTGACTAAATGGCAATGGTTTAAAACAAAAAAAAAAAAAATTTTTTTTTGTATTGATTATAGGAAACTCCCTAAGAGGCACAGGTGTGGGATGAAGCAGATGCGGTAAAGCAGTAGGAGGAAGTACTACAGGCGCCTGGGCCGCCTAACGTGTAATTTACTCTGACTCTCTGGACCTGTTGAAGCTGGATCTTATATACAGTATTTCCATTTGACAATGGAATTCTATTGCATACTCCAAATTTTGTGATTTGTGGGTCATATAACAGTTCATGATGGGTGGTTTGTGTCACATAGTCACTTGGCATTCTGCGGTCTGGTGTTCAGTCTCTGCCAGTACTTAGTAGGAAGGCAGAGGCTGCTTTACAAATGGGGAATTATTACTGGCAGAGCTCTGACTCTAAAACCTTGGGATCTGGGCCGTGAGTTTCCTATCGGGGCTTGCCTGAGGCTCTGCATAAAATCTCTAGCTGCCACAGATACTTCTGGTATAATTGGATATATGAGGCACCAAATAACATGGAAGCTTATAGCCAGGACCTTATGTAGAAACTTCTCTTGATCCAGACCCCTCTCAGAACTGGCAAACCTACTAGTTACCTATTAAATAGGCCAGGATGCCCAAATAGGGAATACGTTTCTTTCACAATCCAAAGAGGCCCAATCAAGTGTGTCTTGATTGGAAGGGAAAACAACTTGTTTCTCACTTCATAGCTAATATCCTTATATGTTCCAGATTACTACACTCTTAGAAATTCCACTTATGTGTCAGGTACTTGAAGTTTTATGGGGTATGTCACCCATTTTCTGGCATGCGTATGTCTTGCTAAAATATGTATGGTATTTACTCTTTCCTAATCAACAGGTTTTTTTTTTTTTTTTTAATCAACAGGTTAAGTTAGCAAAATGGTATCAATGTTATAGACCAGTGGAATTTTCTATGAGATAGCAAGACAATTAAGTTCCATCCAGACTATATATATCGTGACAGAGAGCAGAAGAGTCAAGATAGCTTTGGGATAAGACAGTGAAGATATAGTGTTATCCCTGCCATGTGAAGGTAAATAGCTTCTGATTATTTTTATTAACTAAGATTTGTTAGGTCAATAACTGCACACATTTTTATGCAAGGGAAATCTGGTTTCCTTGGATGGGGATAAGCCTGTGCCTCAGCCAGGAAGGAATTTTCAAGAGGATTTAGAGGTTCAAAGTTGTCATCTACCTAAATGTTCCCCTCCCATATATTAAAGTCTAATGTCTTCTCCACCAGTGCCCTTGTATTAGCACAGTATTTCTCAACTTCAGCACAATTGACATTTTGGGCCGAATAATTCTTTTTTATGGAGGGGGTCTGTCCTGTGCAATGCCGGATGTTTACAACATCTCTGTCTTCCCTAGATACCAGTAGTGTCCCCTACTCCAGTTGTGGCAACCCAAAATATCTTCAGACACTGCCAAATGTTCCCTAGGGAGCAAATTAGTCCCGGTTGAAAATGATTGCTTTAGCATAGGAGACCTCATGAAGATATATATGCATTGGCACTGCAGCTCTGTAATGCTTACTTAGGACTTCTGCTTGATTCCCGGCCACATCTGCCCTGCAGCTACAGATGATGAGGAACTTCCTCAAACTCAGCCATGAAGAGTTTCTGATTTTCCATTTGTTTTACTCAAGAATTCAAGATTTTCATTTTGTTCTTTTTGTGTGTGTGTGCATATACTCTCTATAGCCATCAGAAGAAGTTAGCCCACTTCAGGGTTGTTGAAATCACCATTGTTACTACAGTGACAAAGTGACACAGCTGCTTCAGGTACTAGCACTTTGTCTTCCACCTGCACTCCATCATATGCCATCACCAGTAGTAGCTTGGACAATTTTAATGCCATTGCTTATTATCACTGTCTCATTTACCCTTAGAAAAGAGCTTCTCCACGCTTTCATCAAGTAGATGAGTAGTCCAATCCCCAAATCCCATTTTTATGGCCTATTTTCTGGGGCCATTTCCAGTACCACTTATAATAACTTTCAGAAGAAAGATGGCTCACTCAAAAGAGTAAGGTTGAAGGTTCAAGGAATCCCAGAAGAAAGGCCTGGCCACGTATTTCCGAAAAATCAGCCGTTGCAAACCGTACAGAACACAGTTCTACTCTTACTCATATGGGGTCATCACAAGGCAGAATCGGCTTGATGGCAACTGGTTTTGGTTTTTAACAAAAGGACTATTTATAAAGGTGTGAGTAGAATTAAAGGAGCCAACAAAAGGATGGTGAAGCACCCAGGAACTAGTAAAAGCAGTAGCCATTACTGCCTGTAGACTAGAAGAGGAAGGAGAAACCCAGTGGAAGTTGTAGACAAGAGGGGGGAGTCTCCCAAGTTGTTGTAGCCTTAAGTAAAGAAATGCAGCCACTGCTAACGCGGCTTGGTAGGAGAGGAGCCAGGGGAATGAACACTCTAACCCCTCTCCTTCCCTGCCTTTAATCTCCTCCTGGTGCCTCCTATTGCCTGAACTGGAAGCCAGAGAGGAGGAAAACCCACTTATAGAATCTGTATGTGCCAGCCTCTTGGGGGCACAGAGCAGGAATGGAAAAGAATATGGAGGGACAAATCAGGAAAGCGGCTAAGCAGGGTTATCAACTATTTCTCAACTTTTTTTTTTTTGTCATATGAATTTACTTTGCAGTAATTTAATGTTTCCTTTTAATAAGAATTTTAAAAATCACTTAATTTTTGAGTGGTGTTTAATAAAGACAGGAGTCCTTGGGTGATGCAAACAGCTAATGCTGAAAGTTTGGAGACTTGAGTTCACCCAGAGGCACCTCGCAAAAAGGCTTGGTGATCTACTTCTAAAAATCAGCCTTGAAAACCCTGTGAAGCACAGCTCTCCACTAACACACATGGGGTTACCGTGAGTCAGAATCAACTTGACAACTGGCTTATGATAAAGACATAATTTTAATTGAAAAATTTAGATCACTATTTTGTTTAAGTTTATTATGAAGCTCATTTCACACATAGTATTTAATAACATTAATCATGTATTAGAACAAATTAAGCTTCTTCCCGTAATTTAATAATAATAAATAAATAAAATAAAAAATAATAGCTAACATTTCTTTTGTGCTTTCTTTTTTTTTTATTTTTATATATTAGGTGCTATACTACTCATTGCATGTATTAGTTAATTTCTTTTTAGTTACACAAGAAAAGGAATGCTTTGTCAAAAAATAACTTATGGCATCTATCATGCTTGCTGAGGACCTGATATATATTAAAATGCAGATTGAAATTTAGCTACATGGCTCAACATTAAACAGACAAAACTGCTTTCATGACCTGGTGTTTTGGATTCTTGCATTTTGTACTAAAAAACATAAAACCAAACCAAAAACCAGTTTATTTATTCACTTGAACATTTTATTGTGGTTTGGGTGAAAGTTTGCAGAGAAAATCAGTTTCACTTTCAACACTTTGTACGTATTTTGTTTGGTGGCATTAGTTGCAATCCCCTCAGTGTGACAGCACTCTGTACCCCCTTCCTCCCTGGGTTCCCTGTTTCCATTCACCCATCTTTCCCCGCCCCTTCCTGCTTTCTGAATGTTGTTTCCAGGCACATGCTGCCCTCTTGGTCTCATATGGTTGATTATTCTGAGGAGAACATTCCTCACAGATGTTATTGTCAACTTTATAGTCCTGTCTATTGTTTGGCTGAAAGGTAATCTCCAGGAGTGGGTTCTGTTCCAGGTTTCAAGAGTGTCTAAGGGCCATAGTCTAAGGGGTTCCATCAGTCTCTATCAGAGCAGTTAAGTTAGGTCTTTTTTATGAATTTGGATTTTGTTCCAAGTTTTTCTCACTTTGTCCATGATCTTCTATCTTGATCCCAATCAGAGCAGTCAGTAGTGATAGCCAGGCACCATCTAGTTCTTCTGGTCTCAGGCTAGTGGAGACTGTGGTTCCTGTGGTCCATTAGTCCTTTGGACTAATTGTTTCCTTGAGTCTTTGATTTTCTTCACTTTTCTTTGCTCCAGTTGGGAAGAGACAGATAATTGTATCTTAGATGGTAGCTTGAAAGCTTTTAAGATCCCAGATGTTACTCACCAAAGTAGGATATAGAACATTGTCTTTATTGATTGTGTTATACCAGTTGACCTAGATGTCCCCTGATACTATGGTCCTAAGCCTTCAAGCCCAGTGACCCAGTCCCTCAAGGTGTTTGGTTATACCTAAAAAATTTTCATAATATTACCCCGTTTTTTTTTTTTTCATTTTTTTTCGTATGCCCTACTGTATAAAAAAAAATAGATATATTTGCAGCACAAATATGTATGTACAAATATCTTCTGCCAAGCCTATATATGCTTGTGGGTATACTTTCATATGCCATCCCACACCTGTTCAGCTCACATACCTACCTATGTATTCACTTCTAAATTATTGTTTGTTATTACCATTATTGGAGGATTGTGTAGGTAATAGTATTCACCGTTGTTTCCCTTTAGCTCTTGTGTTCCTTCCAGTGTCTTCTTTTGCCTTGGTCATGTTGTGCTGACATCCCCTTGCTGTGTATTGCTTTCCCTTCACCCAAATTGGCTATTGTCTAGTTAGTGATTTTCCCTCCCTCCCTCCCCCATCCCTGGTAACCATCAAAGAATGTTTCTTTCTGTGTGTAAACCTTTTCTTGACTTGTGATAATCGTGGTCTCATACAATATTTGTTCTTTTGTGATTGACTTATTTCACTCAGCAAAAAGTCCTCCAAATTCATCTACATTCAAATGGTTTATCTTTACAATGTTTGTGTTATGTTTTAAATACGAAGATAAGAGAGATGATTTCATTCTGTTGTTTGTAAGTACTTTGCCATAAATAACATATTGTGTGTATGTCGTTGTTAAGTGCCATTGAGACGGTTCTGACACATAGTGATCCTATGTAGAACAGAATGAAACACTGTCTGGTCCTGTGCCGTCCTCACAATGGTTGCTATGTTTCAGCCCATTGTTGCAGCCACTGTGTCAATCCATTTCACTGAGGGTCTTCCTCTTTTTTGCGGACTCTCTACCAAGCATGACGTCCTTCTCGAGGGACCGGTCCTTGCTGATAACATGTTCAAAGTACGTAAGACGAAGTCTTGCCATCCTCTCTTCTAAGGAGCATTCTGGCTGTACTTCTTCCAAGACAGATTTGTTCATTCTTTGGCAGTCCATGGTATATTTGATATTCTTTGCCAACACCATGATTCAAATACATCAACTCTTCCTCAGTCTTCCTTATTCATTGTCCAGCTTTCATATGCATATGAAAAGATTGAAAATACCATGGCTTGAGTCACGTGCACCTTAGTCCTTAAAGTGACATCTTTGCTTTTTAACACTTTAGAGAGGGCTTTTCCTGTTCTCAGGGGGAATGTTTTCAGCCTCTCTCCATTAAGAATGATATTGGCTGTTGGTTTTGTACAGATGCCCTTTATTATGTTGAGGTATTTCCCTTCTATTCCTATTTCACTGAGAGTTTTTATCAGGAATGGGTGTTGGTCTTCATCGAATGCCTTCTTTGTGTTAACTGAGATGACTATGTGATTCTTTTGTTTATTTATGTGGTGGATTATGTTGATGGATTTTCTAATGTTGAACTACCCATGAATATCTGGTATGAATTCCACTTGGTCAGGATGTATTTTTTTATATGATGCTGAATTCTATTGGCTAGAATTTTTTGAGAATTTTTGCGACTATATTCAGGAGAGATATTGGTCTGTAAATTTCTTTTTTGTGATGTCTTTGCCTGGTTTTTATATCAGGGTTGTGCTGGCTTTATAAAGTGAATTTAGAAGTATCTCTTCCTTTTCTGTGTTCTGAAATAGTTTGAGTAGTATTAGCGTGGGTTCTTCACTGAATGTTTGGTAGAATTCTTCACTGAAGTCATCTGGGCCAGGACCTTTTTTTTGTTGGGATTTTTTTTGTTGTTTTTTAAAATCTTTTCAATCTCTTGTTATGACTCTGTTCAGATTTTCTACCTCAGTTTGTGTTAGTTTAGGTAGGTGGTATATTTCTAGAAATCTGTCCATTTCTTCTAGGTTTTCAAATTTGTTGGAGTATAGTTTTTCATAGTACTCTGTTATGATCCTTTTTATTTAAGTTGGGTCTATTGTAATGTCCCCCATTTCATTTCTTATTTGGGTTATTTGCTTCTTCTTCTGTTTTTCTTTTGTCAATTTGGCCAATAGTTTGTCAATTTTGTTGATCCTTTTAAAGAACCAACTTTTGGTTTTGTCAATTCTTTCTATAGTTTTTCCATTATCACCACTATTTAACATTGTGCTGGAAGCCCTAGCTAGAGCAATAAGGCAAGAAAAAGAAATAAAGGGCATCCACACTGGTAAGGAAGAAGTAAACTATCCCTATTTGCAGATGATATGATACTATACATGGAGAAACCAAAGAACTCCACAAGAAAACAACTGGAACTAATAGAAAGATTCAGCAGAGCAGTGGGATACAAGATAAATATAGAAAAATCAGTTAGGTTCCTATACACCAATAAAGAGAACTACAGAAAGGAAACCAGGAAAGCGATACCATTTCTAATAGCCCCTAAAAAAAAAAAAAAACTTAGGAATAAATCTAACTAGGGATGTAAAAGACCTATACAAAGAAAACTACAAAACACTACTGCAAGGAACCAAGAGACCTATATAAATGGAAAAACATACCATGCTCACGGATAGGTAAACTCAACATTGTGAAGATGTCAACTCTACCCAAAGCAATCTGCAAATACAATGCAATCCTGATCCAAATACCAACAGCATCCTTTATTGAGATGGAAAAACTAATAATTAACTTTATACAGAAAGGAAAGAGGCCCTGGATAAGCAAAGCACTATTGAAAAAAAAAATAATAAAGTAGGAGGCCTCACACTTGCTGGCCTCAGAACCTACTGTACAGCTAAGGTAATCAAAACAGCCTGGCACTGGTGCAACAACAGATGCATACACCAGTGGGACAGAATCAAGAACCCTGAGGTAAGGTCATCCACCTGTGGACACCTGGGAAACCCCGGTGGCATAGTGATTAAGTGCTACAGCTGCTAACCAAAAGGTTGGCAGTTTGAATCCACGAGGCATTGCTTGGAAACTCTATGGGGCTGTTCCACTCTGTCCTATAGGGTCGCTCTGAGTCCGAATCGATTTGACAGCGACAGGTTTGGTTTTTTGCTATGATCACTCGATCTTTAACAAAGACCCCAAGTCCATTAAATGGAGAAAAGAAAGTCTTTTTAACAAATGGTGCTGGCAAAACTGGATGTCCATCTGCCAAAAAGGGAGAAGGACCCACACCTCACACCATACACAAAAACTAATTCAAAATGGATCAAAGACCTAAATATAAAACTAAAAATTATAAAGACCATAGGAAAAAAAATAGGGTCACACTAGAGGCTGTAATACACAGCATAAATATGATACAAATAATAACTAACAATACACAAGCACCAGAAGATAAGCTAGATAGTTGGAGTCTTCTAAAAATTAACAATTACGCTCATCGATAAACTTCACCAAAGGAGGGAAAGACAACACACAATACAGGGGAAGTCAGCCCAATTGGAGTAAACCAAAAGCAAAGAAATTTCCTGAATAAACTGAATGCTTCAAATGCCAGCATATGAGGGGCAGAGGTTTGGGGACCATGGTTTCAGGGAACATCTAAAGTCAATTGGCATAATAAAATCTATTAAGAAAACATTCTGCATCCCACTTTGAAGAGTGGCATCTGGGGTCTTAAATGCTAGCAAGCAGCTGTCTAAGGTGCATCAATGAGTTTCAACCCACCTGGATCAAAGGAGAATGAACACCAAGGACACAAGGTAATTATGAGCCCATGTGACAGAAAGGGCCACATGAACCAGAGACTACATCATCCTGAGACCAGAAGAACTAGATGGTGCCCAGCTACAACCGATGACTGCCCTGACAGGGAACACAACGGAGAACCCCTGAGGGAGCAGGAGAGCAGTGGGATAAAAATGCAGATGCCAAATTCTCATAAAAAAGACCAGACTTTATGGTCTGACTGAGACTAGAAGGACCCTGGTGGTCATGGCCCCCAGACCTTCTGTTGGCCCAGGACAGAAACCATTCCCGAAGCCAACTCTTCAGACATGGATTGTACTGGACAATGGGTTGGAGAGGAATGCTAGTGAGGAGTGAGCTTCTGGGATCAGGTGGACACTTGAAACTATGTTGGCATCTCCTGCCTGGAGGGGAGATGAGAGGGTAGAGGGGGTTAGAAGCTGGCAAAATGGACACAAGAAGAGAGAGTGGAGGGAAGGAGCCAGCTGTCTCATTAGGGGGAGAGTAATTGGGAGTATGTAGCAAGGTGTATATAAGTTTTTGTGTGAGAGACTGACTTGATTTGTAAATTTTCACTTAAAGCACAATAAAAATTATTTAAAAAAAAAAAAAAAACTTCATCAAAAGAGTAAAAGGAGAACCTATGGACTGGGAAAAAATTTTTGGCTATGACATACCCAACAAAGATCTCTAAAATCTACAGGAAAGTCCAACACCTCTACAACAAAAAGACAAACAATCCAATTAAAAAATGAGCAAAGGATATGAACAGTATGAACAGGCACTTCACCAAAGACTTTCAAGTGGCCAACAGACATATGAGGAAATGCTCCTAATCACCAGCCATTAAAGAAATGCAAATCAAAACTGCAATGAAATACCATCTCGTCTCAACATTACAGGGATGAATAAAAAAAAAAAAAAAACAGAAAAGAACAAATGTTGGAGAGGCTACGGGGAGATTGGAACTCTTATGCACTGCTGGTGGGAAAGTAAAGTGGTACAACTGTTCTGAAAAATGATATGGTGCTTCCTTAAAAAGCTGGAAATAGAAATACCATGTGATCCAGCAATCCCTCTCCTAGGAATATATCCTAGAGAAATAAGAGCCATCACACAAATAGACATATTCACAGCCATGCTTGTTGCATCATTATTCACAATAGCAAAAAGATGGAAACAACCTAAGTGTCCATCAACAGATGAATGGATAAGCAAACTATAGTATATACACATAACGCAATACTACAAAACAATAAAGGAAAACGATGAGTCTGCAAAACACTTGTTTACTATCTAGTCAGTGATTTCCTCTCTCCTCACTCCCCACCCACATAACCATCAAAGAATTTTTTTTTCCTGTGTATAAACCTTTTCTTGAGTTCTTGTAATAGTGGTCTCATACAATATTTGTCCTTTTGTGACTAATTTATTTCGCTCAGCATAATGCCCTCCAGATTCATCCATGTTATGAGATGTTTTACAGACTCATCATTGTTATTTAACATTACGTAGTGTTCCATTGTGTGTATGTACCATCATTTGTTTATCTATTCATCTGTTGGTGGTGGTTTAGGTTTTCTCCATCTTTTTGCCAACTGAAAACAGCGATTGGAGGTGTTTGCTATTGTGAACAATGCTGCAATGAACATGTATGTGCATATGTCTATTCTTGTGACGGTTCTTATTTCTCTAGGGTATATTCCTAGGAGTGGGATTTGCTGGATCATATGGTATTTCCGTTTCTAGCTTTTTAAGGAAGTGCCCTATCAATTCCCAAAGTGGTTGTACCACATTACATTTCCACCAGCAGTACATAAGAGTTCCAATCTCTGCACAACTTGTCTAACATTTGTTTTTTTCTGTTTTTTGATTAGTGCCAGTATTGTTGGAGTGAAATGATTTCTCATTGTAGTTTTGATTTGCATTTCTCTAATGGCTAATGATTGCGAGCTTTTCCTCACTTGTCTGTTAGTTGCCTGAATGTCGTCTTTGGTGAAGTGCCTGTTCATATCCTTTTGCCCATCTTTTAGCTGGATTATTTGTCTTTTTGTTACTGAGGTCTTGAGGTATTTTGTAAGTTTTAGAGATTAGGTCTTTGCTGGATATGTCATAGCCAGAAATATTTCCCAGTCTGTATGTTCTCTTTTTACTCTTTGGTGAAGTCTTTGGATGAGTGTTAAGTGTTTAATTTTTAGGAGCTCCTAGTTATCTAGTTTCTCTTCTGGTATTTGTGCATTGTTAGTTATGGTTTGTGTACTATTTATGCCATGTATTAGGGCCCCTAGTTTCTTTTATACATGTTGATATTTGAAGTAGTAACGACATCTAGATGTACTATATGTGATTTCTGATCAGATGAGTGCAACTTACTTATCTGGCAAAAATCAGCCTGGAGTGATTTTGCAGAATTATTATCCTTTTTTATGATCTTCATTAATTTGTTGTATTTTAACATCAGTGTTTCTTATGCTTCCTGACTTTAACCAATGGCCCATTACGAGTATAAATTAAATAATGTATGGCTAAGAATAAGGGCATTTTAAAAGAGCGTAACAATCCAGCCCTCTGTGGCAGATAGCACTTGTTCAGCTAAAGTACACATTGATTAAGAAATGGCTTTGTTAGCAGGGTCAGCTGGTCTTCACTAACTGCCATTCTTGCTCTCTTGATGCACATTAAGGAGTACTTTAAATTTTAAATAATTATTTTATATGCTTTTTTTTTTCCCTGGAAATGGAAACCCTTACTATGAGATAAACTCTTGCTGCTGTTGTCGTTAGGTGCCCTCTTGTCAATTCCGACTCAGAGTGACCCCGTGTACAACAGAATGAAACACTGCCCAGTCCTGAGCTATCTTAGTTATCTAGTGCTGCTATAATAGAAATACCACAAATGAATGGCTTTAACAAAGAGAAATTTATTCTCTCACAGTATAGTAAGCTGGAAGTCTGGATTCAGGGTGCCAGCTCCAGGGGAAGGCTTTCTTTCTGTGTTGGCTCTGAAGGAAAGGCCTTGACATTGATCTTCCCCTCATCTAGGCGTACTTATCACCGGGACTCTGGGTCCAAAGGACACACTATTTTCCTGGTTCTTGTTTCTTGCTGGAATAAGGTTCCCATGTCTTTCTGCTCCCTTCTCTCTTTTATATTTCAAAAGAGATTGACTTAAAACACAACCTAATCCTGTAGATTGAATCCTGCCTCATTAGCATAACTACCACTAATCTCACCTCATCAATATCATAGAGATAGGATTTGCAACACATAGGAAAAACACATCAGATGACAAAATGGTGGACAAACACATAATGCTGGGAATCATGGCCTAGCCAAGATGACACATATTTTGGGGGGGACACAATTCAATCCATGATGTGTGCTATCCTCGTGATCGTTGCTATGTTTGAGCCCATTGTTGCAGTCACTGTGTCAATCCATCTTGTAGAGGCTCTCTTGTCTTTTTCTGTGAACTTCTACTGTACCAGTGATGATATCCTTCTCCAGGGACTGGTCCCTTCTGATAATATGTCCAGTGTACATGAGTCTTGCCATCCTCACTTCTAAGGAGAATTCTGGCTGGATTCTTCCAAGACACATTTGTTCATTCTTCTGGCAGTCCATGGCATATTCAATATTCTTTGCCAACATCATAATTCAAATGTATCAATTTTTCTCTGGTCTTCCTTATTCATTGTCCAGCTCTTGCATGCATATTAGGTGATTGAGAATACCATGGCTTAGGTCAGGCACATCTTAGTCTTCAAGGTGACATCTTTGCTTTTAAACACCTAAAAGTTCTTTTGTAGCAGATTTGCTCAGTGTAATACATCATTTGATTTCCTGAGTGCTGCCTCCACAGGCATTGATTGTGGATCCAAATAAAATGAAATCCTTGACAATGCCAATATTTTCTCCATTTATCATGATGTTGCTTATTGGTCCAGTTGTGAGGATTTTTGTTTTCTTTATGTTGAGGTGCAATCTGTTCTGAAGGCTGTAGTCTTTTATCTTCATCAGTAAGTGCTACCATCCATAAACCCCCAGAAGGTTTGTAGATGTCCATTTGCGTTAGGCTGTGTGAGAGGTTTCTTTGGTTCTACCCTGGTTTTGCCACTGATGATGCTTTGGGCCACAAACCTATGCAGGGAGCAGGGAAGGGATAACAAGGCCTTTTAGAGTAGAGAATCAGCTTCCAGGAGACCAGGGGTCCAGCATGTTAGAGCTGGAAGAGACATTGGGGTCATATGATTCACATCTCCTTTTTTTCCCCTTGAGTTTCTTAAAATTTTTTATTATTGTTGTTGAAAATACACACAGCAGAACATAGATCAATTCAACAATTTCTGCATGTACAATTCAATGACATCGATTACATTCCTCAAGTTGTGCAACCATTTTCTCCCCTCATTTCTGAATTGTTGCTCCCCACTAACTGCCTCCTAAGCTTTCTATCTAACCTTTCAAGTCGCTGTTGTGAATTTGATCCCATGATGTTCAAGGCAGACAGCCTTTACTATTTAAGATAAATTGTTGTTTGGTTTAAAGAATAATTCAGGGGGGTAGTATTTGTTTAGGTTTAAAGATTATCTCAAGGCAATAGTTTCAGGGATTTATCCAGCCTCAATGGATCAAGGAAGTCTGGATTCCATGAGAATTTGAAATTTAGTTTCACTTTCCTCCTTTTGATCAGGATTCTCCGGTAGAATCTTTGATCAAAATGTTCCGTAATGGTAGCCAGGTACCGTCCAGTTCTTTCAGTCTCACGTGTTGTTGCTCCAGGTGAATTGCACACCCCCCCCTTTTTTTTTTTTTTTAATATTCTGTATTGAGGAGGAAACAGAATACAGAGACTTACCGGTGTCAGAGTGTGATGGGAGCCAACACTGTTTCTTCTCTCCTCATAAATGATTCCAGAAGATGTTTGTTGGTTGAGCATATTTCTCTGGGGATCATGGCCCTTGTTTCAAGTGGTGTGCATAATGATTTCCTCATCCACTGTACCAGGAGGCCTGCTGAGGCAGGGTGAGTGGCAGAGACAGGCATTTCTCTCTGGAATCCAGAAACTATTTCAAATCCTGGCCTCTGATGTGTGCCCAGGGTCTCTCAAGTAGATGTAGGTACATGTGGTTCTCTTGTGCATTTAGAAAGCATCACTCAAAAAGTCTTCATTGAAACCGGGGGCTGAAGGTAAGGCTGGCAAGGGAGGTTGAAACGCCCTGATTTCTTGGCTGCAGGCTGTGTCCTATTTGGAGACACAATCTAGCATCCACATGATACTCTTTGTGATCATCAGGATAGACTCAGAGAGCCTCCAACACCTGATGCAGAATGCTGGTAAAAGTGGCTGCCTTCCTTGGGTGTCAAGGAGTCCCAGCAGAGGAGCCAACTTCTCTGCATTGAAACACTCTTCAAAGCCTTTTTAAATTGGAGCTTTATTCTCTTTTCCTTGTTTTCCATAACAGAGGCTCCCTGTTCTCTGAGGGAAGATTCGGGGTAATCATTTTGCTGGCTGGTGCCTCTGTCTGCCACCCTGCATAGCCGATAGCCCAGGCTGGCAGTGGTTTTGGGGCAGGCACAAGAGCAAACCTTACACAAAGATGAAACTCTCGGCAGATGTGCCTGCAGAAATAGCAGGTGAAGTCTTTTGGTTCTGACAGTTTTCTTTTGCAAAATGCAGGAAAAATTCCCTTCCCCATTCATTTGGGGGAAGTCTCCAGTTTACTCTCTCACCCCAGGCTATGGCTGAGTGTTAGTTCAGAGTGGCTGCCTTATTGGTTATGCAGAGTGGTTCTTGTCCTTTGTAGGTTCACATAGCCCTTTGAGAATCAAGAAAAGTATGCACAGGCGTACTAAGTTTGTGAGTACTTCTAGTGGTGGTTGTCGGATGGTCACAGACCACCCAGAAATCCATACACGTCAAGTTCAGGACACTGAGGTATGCTAACATCTGTGGTTCTGTGTCACTGAGAGTCAGACCCAGAACATTCCCACCCTACTCCCTGTTCCTTCCTAGAGGCAGCTGACTGAAGAGAGGTGGATGTGAAACCTGGGTGGAGGATCCCCTTCACACAGGCAAGATTTAGCTGCTGACGAGCCTCTTCTCCATGTTTCTTCCTATACTTTACTGATTCCTATTCCTCCTCCTATTCTGTCAGCACAAGTATTTTCCAAAGTTCTTACCTTAGCTTTCATCTTATCTCTCTAAATCCTCTCCCTGAGTAGTTTCGATCACTCCTTCACCTCTTTGCCAATGATTCCTGCCTGAGTTTTCAGTCCTGTGTCTCTCTCAAGCTCCAGATTTATTTCCAGTTGCCTCCAGACACCTCTCAAACCCAGCACCCATCCTGAGCTCCCACCGCTCCTGTAACTCACTCACTCTACCCCTCTCTTTGTGCTGCTTCTCTTAGCTGACTGCTGCTAGTCTCTCCATTTCCTATGGACTGCTAGACTCTTAGCATGGATCCACTCGAGGTTTTCCATAATCAGGACCCAATTGTAGCAGATGCTATTGATGCCCTGCTTATCTTCCTTATATAGATAGATGAGAGATAGAAAGCTGCCAACGAGTCGACTCTGATTCATGGCGACCTTACGTGCAGTAGAATAAGATGTAGCACAGTAATGTGTCATTCTCATGATCACAGGTGTGTTTCAGTCCATCATTTCAGCTATTGTGCCAATCCATCTTATTTAGGGTCTCTCTTGCCCTTGCTGGCTCTCTGCTTCACCAAACATGATGTCCTTCTCTGGTGATTGATCCCTTCTGATGATGTGGCCAAGACAAATGAGTCAGACAAGGTTCTGTTGTGATCCATAGGCTTTCATTGGCTAATTTTTAGAAGTAGCTGTCTAGGTCTTTCTTCCCAGTCTGTCTTAATCTGGAAGCCCCACTGAAACCTGTTCACCATGGGTGACCCTGCTGCTATTTGAAATACCCGTGGTGTAGCTTCCAGGATCACAGCAACACACAAACCACCACAGTACGACAAACAAATAGATGGGTAGTTACTCATCTCCCTTACCATTTCAGTACACCCAGGCCCACCCTCCACCTGCCAATATCTGCATCTCTGTATACCTGAGGGCTTTCTCAGGAAGTGCCAGGGCACAAATGCCACTCCCTGACAGCAGCCTTCAACAAATAAATGACTGATGGGAGTTAATATGCAAATACTGCAGCTTCTTACCTCTTGGGTGGACTAACTCTGAGATGTTTGCTCTGCATTGGCTCCCAGAGTTTCCCAATAGGGTTAAGCTCCAGTAGCCCTCAGGGGTAACTATCTTGATACTTCATCCTTTATTGGCTGCCTTCCCTTTGATGTCTCACATTCCTGCTTCCCTACAGGTGTTTACTCCCAAATACACTACTTACACTCAAAGCTTTGGTTCAGGATCTGCTTCTATGGGAATGCAAATTAAGTCACCAGTTAATTCTCTCCTACTCTACCTCCTCACCAGAGGTTCTGCCTTTCCCTGATCATCTCCTTCTCCTGCCTTCACATCTTTGCTTGTACCTAGTCTTCTACCTGGGAAGTGTCCCCATCTCTGACTTCTGGAGTCCTGCCATGTCTAGGTTCACCTGAAAGGTGATCTCTTCTAGGAAGTCTTTCCAGGGGTCCCACCCAGCACCCTCCCCCTCCACCGCCATCTGCTGTGCCCTTCTTTACATTGTACTGTTATTTATTGCATTCAATGTCTGAGGCCTCTTTTATGTTTTTATTTCTTACAACACCTAACACAGTGCTTGGCACTTGGGCCTTCAACAAATGCTTGTAGAATTGAACTCCCCCAGCTCCCCAAATCATCCAGACCCTCTCCTTTCACTCATTTTGCCAAGTCTCTCATTCTGATACTCAGTGACCATCTTTCCTCGGAGGCGAGATGAATCCCCTTCTCTGAACTGTCCTCCTGGCTCAGGGTGAAAAAGGGCTTTTAAAATTCATCAGGCAATCAGCATACTCAGACATGTATTTGGCATTGAGCCTAAGGGTAGGAAAGTGCAAGGGTGAGCCTTACATTCAAGGTGTTAACAATTAATCCATTGGTTCAAGGGTAGGCAAACTTTCTCTGTAGGAGGCCAAATAATATCCTAGGCTTCATAGGATACATGCAGCCACTATCATATATTCTTATTTTACAACCCTTTAAAAATGTAAGAACCATTCTTAGTTCTCAGGTAGTACAAAAACAGACCATGGGCTGAACTTGGCCCATGGGCTAGAGTTTGCTGACCCATTTATTAGTTCAACAATTCATTAATAAGCATTTATTGAGGACCTACTCTGTGCCTGCAACCTGTTTGGCAAAGTTGTTCCTTCAGGCTGGGTGCGTATCTGCATGTCTGAGAACAGTCCTGAGAAGCTGGAAAGAGTTGACCTCAGTGCTGATCCATAGTGATGGCTGTGACCCAGGGAGGGTTTCCCTTTCCTGCACTACCCTGCAAGGCTTCTCCGGAACCACATAGCTCTCTCGACCTGATTACACAATTTTAATTTCAGCTGTCTCTTGCACCCTAACTGGCTGCTACTTCTTATTGAATTTTCTGTGTGATGGCATAATATCACCTCTGCTTTTACTGGCCCCTATTTTAACCTCCTAATTTTTTTAATAGGCTCCAATCCTTTCCCTCTCCCCACCACATTTGCTACCTGCCCTTCTCTTGTTATTACAACTTCTCTCCTCCATTGTGCTCCTGCCTCTGGGTTCATACAACTCTTCTCCTGTCCTGTCCTATCAGGGGCTGTAATGGATTGAATTGTGTCCCCCCAAAATATGTGTCAGTTTGGTTAGACCATGTGTGGTTGTCCTATATTTTGTGATTTTCCTGTGTGTTTTAAATCATAATCTCTGCCTGTGGTTAAAAGGATTAGGATGGGATGTAACACTCTTGCTCAGGTCACCTCCCTGATCCAATGTAAAGGGAGTTTACCTGGGGCATAGCCTGCACCACCTTTTATCAAGAGATAAAAGGAGAGGGAAGCTAGTAGAGAGTTGGGGACCTCATACCACCAAGAAAGCAGTGCCAGGAGCAGAGCACATCCTTTGGACCTGAGGTTCCCACACTGAGATTCTCCCAGACCAAGGGAAGACTGATGCATCCATCACAAGGACCTTCCTTCAGAGTCAGCAGAGAGAGAAACCCTTCTGCTGGAGCTGATACACCTGAATTTGGACTTGTAACCTACTAGACTGTGAGAAAATAAATTTCTCTTTGTTAAAACCATCCGCTTGTTGTATCTCTGTTATAGAAGCACTAGATAACTAAGACAGGGGGCTTCTCAAGAATCGAAGATGGCCTCTCTGATACCAAACAAACGAAAAACCCAAAAGAACAAAAACCAGTTTCCATTGAGTTGATTCCAACTCATGGCAACCCCACGTGCATCAGAGAAGAACTGACCTCCAGAGGATTTTCAGTGACTGATTTTTTGGAAGTAGATCACCAGACACTTCTTCTGAGTCACCTCTGGGTCGACTCAAACTTCCAACCTTTTGGTTAGCAAACAAGTATGTTAACCATTTGTATCACCCAGGGACCCCTGATAGTCAAATCTCTCCCATTGCTGGTCCCCAGGGCCCTGATGTTGGCCTGAGGTCACAGCAGGTGACCAGTGAGGTATCCACTTGCGGGCTGCAACTCACCACTGTTTTGGACTCAGGGTTTCCTGAGTGTCAGACCCTGCCCTGCCCCTTCTACCACACTGGATGCCTTCATGATGAATTAGACCCCTTAGGATCCTTGCCCGCTTCATGTCAAAGGATTTATTCATGTGCTGGTTAATTCGGTTTTTGCAATCAATAATAAATAATAATATTTTCTATGAAGAACCCTCCCTGGATATGCACAGATACATGATAAATAGGAATCTTATGCCTTAAACACCACCCTCCAACATCATTCTCCACTTATAGTTACCTGTCTTGGTCTAGTGCTGCTGTAACAGAAATACCACAAGTGGATGGCTTTAACAAAGAGAAATTTATTCTCTTACTGTCTAGTAGGCTACACGTCCAAATTCAGGGCGTCAGCTGTAGGGTAAGGCTTCCTCTCTCTGTCGGCTCTAGAGGAAGGTCCTTGTCATCAATCTTCCCCTGGTCTGAGAGCATCTCAGTGCAGGAACCTCAGGTCCAAAGGACACACTCTGTTCCCAGCACGGCTTTCTTGGTGGTGTGAGGTCCCCATGTCTCTCTGCTCACTTCTCTGTTTTATATCTCAGAAGAGATTGACTTAAGACACTACCTAATTTTATATACCTCATCAATATAACTGCCCCTAATCCATCGGGGCAGTTCTACTCTGTCTTACAGGGTTGCTATGAGTTGGAATCGACTCGACAGCCATGGCTGGGTTTAATCCATCTTATTATATCATAGTGATAGGATTTACAACATATAGGAAAATCACATAAAATGGTGGAGAATCACTAAAGTGGTGGACAACCACACAATACTGAGAATTACGGCCCAACTAAGTGGACTTTTTTTAAGTGGACAGATATTTTCGGGGCACATGATTTGATCCACGACATTACCCATTCTACAGAAATCCACTCTAACAGAGGAGAGATAATTTGCACATTCCAACGTTTCCCTTGCTTTGCAGAAGAATTCATTTCCAGCCTTTATAAAGTCGCAAGCTCCCTAAGTGCATTTTAAGTGGTTTTATTTGCAAGACTTAGATTCAGGTGTAACTTTCCAGGAGGATAGGGCCTGCATAAAGTGAGGCATATTCATACTCACCGGGAGAAAATTGTTACCCCGTGTATGTGAGGAAAAGATAATCTGCAAGCCTGATGTGGATGCCCTACCCCCAAATTCCACAGGGCAGTGAGTATCACATTCCAGAATGCAGATTTCTTCTGCTCTTTTATCTTAGATGCTCACCTGTAAGAACCCCTCTCTGGAATCCTGAAAAGTCAAGATCTGAGGCTTCAGGTGGAATGTGATTATGATCCGTTGAAGGAACTCAACAGATCATGATGATATTTGAACAGAACCCTCAGAGAGCTCTTCTCACTGAAGAGGACCTTGTATCAGATTTCTCTTTGCTCAGAGGTTCTTAACTTGGTGTTTTCAGACCCCAAGGGGTCCACTTGTGGGCTTCAGGAATCCCTCATAAAATTGCATGCAGTTTTACGTGCCTGGGTTTGAGTGCATTCTTTTGGGGAGAGAGTTTAGGACCTTCATGGGGTTTGCAATGGATTTAGGACCCCTAAAAAGCTCACCCGTGGTACAGTGTCGGAAGATGAGATGCCCCATGATGGGGGCTTCCTTGGGTTATTGTCTCCTGGAACAGTGGTGCATAGGAGGTGCCCAGTGCATGTTTGTGGGTTGAATGGTTCCGTAAGTGAGTGAATGAGATGTCTGCACCAGGATTTGAACCTGAGCTACTCTGATCCCAAAGTACCTGCCCTGCACCCTCCCAAAGGAAAGAGGCTACATTGGTTTTCCAGGAAAGCTGGGCTGGGAGCAGGGCACAGAGGAGGAAAGAAAAAGTTGTATTCACCAAAGACCCAAACTGCGAATCAAAGACCCAAATCACTGCAAAAGAAATCTCAAAGCAATAACCAAAGCAAAGATTGCAAGAGGAAAGATAAATTGGATTTTCTGAGGCTCACTCCCTGAGCAGTCACCTTTGAGCCTTGGGAGGGTTTGGGCTTTGGCCAGCCCCGGATGTCAGTGGGCAGGGACTGTGGCACAAAGCACTTCTGAAGCGAGTGTTGTGGGAGGCAGCTGCCTTGGGCCACCTTGGGCTCTGGTCCTAGTTAGCAGAGCATGGGCTAGGCTGCTGCCATGTTCTTTTCCAGAAATGGCGTCAGGGGCGCTGCCACGGGCCCAGAGTGAAGCAGTCTGCTGAGGTGGAAAGGGCACTGTCCTGAGAGACAGGGGGCCTGGTTTCTGGTCTGGCTTTGACATGTGGCCCACCTCAGGTCATCTGCTTCCCCCTCTGGATTTCAATCCCTCTCTCTTCCTGTGGAAAGGTTAGCAGCATCTGGTTTTTTCTTCACAGGGTTGGCTCAAGGAGACAGTGAGGAGTTGTGACTTGACCTTATCAACTGTAAGATGCAGAAGGCAGTGGAAACAAACAAAGGAGGGTCTACATGTGCTGGACAGGGGTCGTCCTGTTTGGGGTGAGGGTCTATGTGGTTATCTCCTATGGCCAGCTGGTCTAGCAGATGCTCCTAGGGAAATTCATGGACAGTCCATGTTGGTAGGAGCCTGGGTACGCACGGAAGGTGGCCCAGAGGAGCTGTGATACTGTCACAAGAGGATCACCTATTACCCTGTGTGAGGAGAGTGGCTTGTCAAGAAAGTCAAGGATGGAGGTGGCAGGCCTCCATCTGTGCCCTAAGCCGATGATCTGGTCTTCTAGAGCCGTGTAATTAATTCCATGGTGTCAGAAGGGCTGAGAAGAGCAGACTGGCTTAGCACACCAGCAGTGGCAGAGCAGGTACTGGCTCTTCTTTAGAACAAACGTGACCAGTGGCCTCACCCAGAATTGTGGACACACCTGCTGAGGTCTCCTGGACATGCAGTTAATAGAGGGATTTGTGTCAAAGTAGCTGGTGATTTCCTGATTCCAAATCCCGCATGGGAGACGAGGGATTTTTAGCTTTTTAGGACTCCTGAGGTTTAGGCTGAATAACACTGCAAATGGTGCTTCTCGACCCTGAGACCATTTCCAAGGGAGATGGCAGAACTGTCAGGAATGATACATGGCCCCTTTGGTTTGGAGGGTTTAATGCCATCCTGCTCATAAGCAGGAGGAAATAGACATGTGGTTGCCTTCCTGGCATCCATCCCACCCCGCTGCCCCAGGTATAGTATCCTCATGGTTTGAGTGGCTGTGATTGGTCCAAGCCTGTCAGAGAAATCCCGCTTCTTCCCTTGCTAGAGGGGTAGGTAAAGAGATGATCCGATCAGAACAAGGCTTAGGGGTTTGGTTTATTGTTTCTGGAAAATGGAACCCTCTTTCCCTCTGGATGTGAAAAGTAAAGCATGGTGTGCTGGCTGCTGTTGGCAGCCATTATATGACCATGAGGGAAGCTGATCTGAAGACAAAGTTAATACACTAAGGGGAACGGGGCAGAGAAGATCACAGAGAAATGGAGCTGGATTTTCTTGTTGCATGAGTCAATAAACCCCCTTTATCAATCAAGTCCTTTTGAGTTGGGTTTTCTGATTCTTGCATGGAGTGTTTCTTAACTGACACAAGGTGCGGGGACTTGTTGGTTTCTCAGGATCCTCTTAGTCATAGAAGTCAGTGATTTGACTTTGGAGTCTGTGTCCCGGGGCTACAGCCAGAGGCAGGTGGAAATAAAAATTTGGGGCTGCTGCTTGAGGTCTACTGTTCTGCTTGGAAACCCAAAGGCTGGCGTACTGGAAGTTGATTTGTGCCAAGTACAGAGACACGGCCTCTTTAATCCAGTCGTTACCAGTCTATTAGTCATGGAGAGACCCTCTTTGCATGGATGGGCACTTAGTCTAAAGGTTGGTCTAGCCTGTGGTTCGCTAGGGGTCTGGGATGGTCTAGATCTAGAAGAATCCAACCAGAAAATTTAGATGTGCTCTTCAAATGGCGTGTGGATTGGAAACTACTAGTGAATTAAGAGAATCATCTCTTCTAAGTTGTGTTCTTGCCTCCCAGGGTCAATTATCTGTAAGTCATAGAGCTCACTCTGGTACTTAAAATTGCACAGTTCCTAAGCCCGTGTGTCAGGGGAAGCCAAACAAATAGACTTCTATTTTACAAATCCACAGACATTCCCACAAAGCCTCCCTTAACTGTCTCTGGCAGTCAGAAAATTAATAGACGAAGCTGACAATGTGTGAAATGATTGTGCGTGCTGAGGTCTCAGAGGATAACATAATGTCTTCACTAGAAACGACTGGAAAGATGAGGACCTGTAGCACGAGACAGATGGCTAAAAAAAAGAAAGCCTACCATGGGTTAAATGCCATCATTACAGGCTCTCTCCAGCAGGAAGTAGCTGTTAAGCCTTTGCAGCCTACCTGACACTGGGTTGGGGACCCAGGAATCCAGGTGTGCTGGATGTTGTTAAAGAAGGGGAAAAGCTTCCTTGATCTTGAGAAGCTTCCCAGTCAGCCTGGGAAAAGAAGGCACATGTATCTCACAGGCACGCCATAATTTAAGGCTGTTAATGTTCTAAGAAATTTGGAAGAAGGAAATGATTGTTGGGATCTGGGCTTTCTCAAGGGAAATGGGGCTTGAATTAGACTTCAAAGGAATTGAGCAAATTATTATTTGGACTAGAATTATATATAACCGAATGAACCTTGAAGCAGCCATCCATTGGCTGGGGCTTGGAGATTTTATTTACTGAGAATGTTGGAATAAAATTTATTATAACAAGAATTGGCCTGCCCTGTATTTGTCCTATATTTAAAACATGTAATTTTTCACAGTAACAGCAGAGAACATGAAATTTAAATGTAGGCTTCTCTATGGAGTCTTGGAAATGACTTTTCTTCCTGGATGGAATTGGACTATTGACTGTGTTAGGTTTGGAGGTGATTGAGCAAATAGTATTTTCTATTTGATCTTATTATATTTTAATCACATTGCAAGAAATGTCAGAATAGTACAAAATGAGAAACTTCACAAGCTCATATTTCATTATGAAGTCAGTTTGTACAGAACCTTGGAAGGGGCCTCACTCACATTGATTTGCTGCAGTGATCAATTATGACTCAGCTCTAAAGGGAGGACACCGGTGTGCAAGAAGCTTCCTCCATGCTGGGTCTGAAGGTCACTCTGCCCCATCCCTCCACCTGGGGCTGGCCACACTGCTCCCTGTTTTATGGTGTGACTTGAATCTGGAGGTCATTGGATGAAATATCACTCAATGTTCCTCTGATTTGCTAATACATCAAGCCATCATGGCTGAACAAATATCGCCTGTGGGCTAAATCATACTTTGAGATATCCATTTTTTCTTGTGTTTTTCCTCTCTAGGTTTTTCCTCTCTACTTTCTTTCCACTCATGCAAGTAGCAGCCTTGGGGTTTCACTGCCTCAGTGCAACTGCTTGGTCAGCCTGCAAGCAGAAGTCACCTACGTGACTTGTTGGCTTTTCTTTCCTAGAAGCCTAAGCCTATGGTAAGGAGCTCTGGTGGCACAAACGGTTAAGTGCTCAGCCGCTAACTGAAAGGTTGATAATTCGAACCCACCGAGTAGCTCTGTGGGAGAAAGACCTGGCTTCTATAAAGATTACAGACAAGAAAACCCTGTGGAGCAGTTCTACTCTGTCACATGGAGTTGTTATGTGTTGGAATCAACTTGATGGCACCTAACAACAATAACAACAAGGATGAATGGAATTTGAGAGAAGAGAGAGAGTTTGTGGGGGAGACAAGAGGCAGAGAATTCCCCATCCCTCAAACTGAGATTGCCCTGTCTGGGTACACAAAGTTTGGGTGGGAAGACCCAGACATGGGCTTCTACAGAGACTGGACTACAGCCATGGAATCCCATGTCCCTGCATGATGACATAGAGGCAGCGGGAGCCCCAACTGCACAAGACAGCAGAGGTAATGAGGAAGTCAAGGGCCAGCCAGCAGCTCCTGGAAAGTAAAGGTTCCTAGTACCCTTTCTAGGAACCACATAATTCTGGTGAGACTGGGAGGACATGATCCCCAGATAACTTTGTGGCCCTTTCATGTCCAAGGCTCTGTGGCTCCCATTCACCACTCAAGGAACTCATGGCCAAAGCCAGTCCTTCTGGTATCCCTAGTCTAGTCTCCCTGGGTGGCCAGTCAACCATCCCCTCTAAGACCCGGTGCCTCGTCAGGATGCAGCTAAGGCAGGGCATAGCCCCAGTTCTTCTCAAGATCTGCCTGCCTCTGCCAGCCCCTGCAGCTTCCAAGAACAGCCCCTTTCTCCTACTGCCCTCACAGGCTTCCTGTGGGGTCTGTGAAACTGGAGTGTAGAAGTCAGGAAAAAGTGCTCAGCCCATCTGATTCTTCTGTAGCAGCCAAATACAAAGTACATACTTGGCATCTAATATATTTTTC
This sequence comes from Elephas maximus indicus, assembly GCF_024166365.1. Lineage (NCBI taxonomy): Eukaryota > Metazoa > Chordata > Mammalia > Proboscidea > Elephantidae > Elephas > Elephas maximus. The sequence continues at coordinate 123,536,137 of NC_064820.1, forward strand.
TATCTTGCTTGTTAAACAGAAAAACATAATGAAAAACACAAAATGCCCCCTTTTCCCAACACCTGGCCAGTGGCTTGACCGCAGCCTCATGAGAGACCTAAGCCAGAGCCACGCAGCTAAGCTCCTCTCAAATATTAGACCTTTTAGAACTCCATGAGATAATAAATGCTCATTGCTGTTCCAAGCTGCTAAGTTTTGGGGTAATTTGTTATAGAGCAATAAATATAGAGTATTTATTTTTTCTTTATTGACTTGTAAGAGCTTTTTATGTACTAAATATTCATTATTTGCAGATACATGTTATAAATATCCCTTGGAATTTTCATTGAATCTGCGTTGAATTTATAATTACTTTGAGAAGAAGCGAATATCGAGTCTTCTAGTCTAGGAACGTGGATTTAAATCTTTTACGTGCTGTAGTAAATTTGGTTGTTTTATTTGTTTAGGTCCTGCCCCCTTTTTTTCTTATGTTTATTCTTGGGGTGATTTACATTTTTTGTTCTTAGTGTGAATGAGATTTATTTTTATTTTATATTTTCTTTATAATTTCAATTGATTATTGTTGATAGAACTATGTTAACAGTAACTAAACATTGATGAACTCAGTGATATATAAGATTCTCAAGTTGCCTGGGTTAAATTCTCTGAATCTTAGTGGCCCTGCCTGTAAAATGGGGATAATACTAGTACATCCCTTACTGCGTGGGTGGGGAGGATGAAATCAGATAATCTATGTAAGGGGTTGAGCACTATGCTTGGCACGGGGCAACTAACTAACTTGTTGCCATCAGGTCGATTCTGATGCAAACATGTCATAAATATTTGCTGCTATTATTCTTATTAATCATAAAAAATATTAAATATTTGGAAATAAAACCAAACATTACTTACACTGACTTCCTTGACTCCAAAGAAACCAACCCTATCTTGAGAGTGTTTGTGTGCAGTTCACCTCACGGCTTGTTTGACCCTGACAGGACTCTAGGCTGCCCTCCTCCCGTGGCAGAGAGCTCAGACTACGTTTCAGGTGTGTCAAACTCTTAGATTTGAAATCCCTCGTAGGCTGTACAAATTAGCTTTATTTTATATTGTATCTACGTAGAGTTATGGCCTCTTGACTTCAACATTCAAATTTATGTGAATATCATGCAAATGATGCTTCCCTGAACGTCTAGAGCCTCAGGGTGTCTCCCTCTGAGGTCTCCGATGGCTTAGAGCTCCTAGCTCTGTGTTTACCAGTTCCTTCAACTCGTCTCTCTGAGGAACAGCTTAAGGCTCCCCTATTCATTCTCCCGCTATTCTGAGGACTCCCCAGGGGTGTGGCCCCTGGCCCAATCAGCTCAGCAAACACGAGTAACACAATGTTAGACAAATCTGTTCCTCTTAGAGTTTTGCTAAGCCCCCAAAGGTGGAGAACAAAACCTTAGGTGCCAAATACCCCACATTCTTTTTGTGTTTATTTGTTTTTATTGCACTTTAGATGAAGTTTTACAGAACAAACCAATTTCTCTTCAAACAGCACACATATCATTTCCTGACATTGGTTAACAACCCCATGACACATCAACACTCCCCCCATCTCAACCCTGGGTTCCCCATCACCAGCTTTCCTGTCCCCTCCTGCCTTCTAGTCCCTGCCCCTGGGCTGGTGTGCTCCTTTAGTCTTGTCCTGTTTCATGGGCCTGTTCAATCTCCGGCTAAAGTGTGAACCTCAGGAGTGACTTGATTACTGAGCTAAAAGGGAGCCCAGGGGCCATACTCTCAGGGTTTCTGTAGTCTCTGTCAGGCCAGCAAGCCTGGTCTTTCTTTTTGAGGTGGAATTTTGTTCTACATTTTTTTCTAGCTCTGTCCAGGAACCTCCACTGTGATCCCTGTCAGAGCAGTCAGTGGTGGTAGCCAGGTACCATCTAGTTGTACTAGACTCAGTCTGGTGGAGGCTGTGGTAGATGTGGTCCATTAGTCCTTTGGACTAATCTCTCCCTTGTATCTGTAGTTTTCTTCATTATCCCTTGTAGTTTTATCTGTAGTTTTCTTCATTATCGGGAGCTGGCCCCTCCTGATCCCTCTCTACCCACATAGTCCACTGTCCCCCTCACCCCCTGCCAGCCACATTCCACCGCAGGACCTAACATCTTGTAATGGTTGATTTCACATGTCAACTTGGTTAGACTATGTAATCAGACACTTTCCAGGTGTTGCTGTGAAGTATTTTGTACAGGTAGTTAACATCTACAATCAGTTGACTTTAAGTGAAGGAGATTACCCTCCATAATGTGGGTGAGACAAATCCAGTTAGATGAAAGCCTTAACTGTAATAGCTGAGGTTTCCCAGAGAAGAACAAATTCTGCATAAAGACTGTGGCCTCAACTTCTGTCGAGTTCCCAGCCTGCCCTTCTGCCCAGAAGATTTCTGACTTGCTGGTCCCAATAATCCTGTGAGCCAACTCTTTAATATAAATCTGTTTTTCCTCTATTGATTCTATTTCTCTAGAGAACTATGACGGATACACATCTGCTGGTCCCTCCACCTGAAATGTTCTTACCCTAGATGTCTGCACAATTCTCTTCCTCTCCTCCTTCAGGTATCGACTCAAATACCACTTTCTCCCCCTGCCTAAAATTACAACCCCACTTTTCCCAGCTGCCTGCCCTACTGAACATGTTATGTATTTTATTTGTTTATTGCCTCTATCTCCCAGTAGAATATAAATAATACCTATGAAGGCAAGGGTGGTGGTTGTAGTTTGCCTGTTTGTTCATTGATGTATTGATGCAGCCTGGTGTTCAATAAAATTTGTGGATGAATGATAGTGATCAAACAGCTATGAGACTTGCCAGAGATTTTCCCCTAGCACAGGGACAAGGGCCTGAACACACACAGGTGATTAAAGGACATAACTGTGAGAGGCAATAAGGTTGTTTTCTGCTTGTACTCTGCCAGGTTCTCCCTGTGAGCTCCAAAGCATTGTGGAACTGAGGCTCATTGTTCAAGGTGCTAATAATATAGTCAGTAAGGTAAAGCAAAAAGGGCTATAACCCAGGTGGGAGAAGTCACATGGGGGCTGGATTTTGAAGAAGCAAATAGAAGCCCATTAGGCAGAAAAAGGGAGTGTACATTTTGGATGAGATATATATCCATATTTGAAGTGTGGGGAGATGTGGGGTGGGGTCCAGAGTGTGTGTGAGAAGAAAGGCATGAGGATCTGATGGGAGAGTCACGTATGTTTGCTACTTTGGGTTCAGGGCATTTCTGAGCTCAAAACCTCATGGGGCAGGATAATGAGGGTACCCAGGGTTTGGCAGATAAAGGTACAGAGTCAATGCTGCTGCTATCATCCCAGGACCAGCTCTTGGTCATTAGAATAAAAATGATGTTTCCAGCCAACTAGGACGCAGTGAGGGTGCCAGCATCCCATTTCCAGGAACAAGCCTCTGCAACCGCAGTCCAGCTCTGAATAGAAGTCCCACTTGTGCAAGTGATGGGATGTTTTTATTCCCATAGTGGATGTGTTGTAGGTTTGATGGTGCATGACTGAGAGTCTGACTTCTGGGGCCCAAAGAGTGGTAGCCCATCACCTCTTGGCCCACGCTATAGGCATTCGGCTCTTTATCGTATTCTGGTTTCTTATTGGTGGCAGACACCCAAAGCCCTTATTAGCATATTAGTCCCATTTGTAGCACATCAGTCCCAGTGTACCAGTGGCACCTTCTCAATGTGGACATATGGATAAAGAAGAGTGGGGAGAGTGAGGCTGCGTATTAGTTAGCTATTGCTACCATAAAGCTTCATAAAAAATACTCCCCAGACTCAGACTTTGGCAACAACAAATGCTTGTTCTCAGGTTCAGGGATCTGCAGGTCAAAAGTGGTCCAGCTGATACACTTTGCTGGGAAGCTGGGCTGGACTGCAGGCTGCAGGTAGGATTTGGGCCTGTTCTGTGTGTGTGTCCAAGGACCGAGGCTCAAGAGGCAGTAGCCACCCAGGTAGTGTTCCTCTCCTAGGGGATTGCAGAGCACAGAGCCCAAGCTAAACAGCACACTCACATTTAAGGCCTCTGCGCCTTTCACTTCTGCTAGCCTTCCATTGGGCAAAACAAGTCACATGACCAAGCTGAACACTAATGGGCTGGAAAACATACTCCGTCGACAGAGGAAGGGGAAGAAGACGAATGCATAGTTGTTGAATTGTAATCCAAATTTTCACAGGCTGCAACTGGGAGAAAAAGCATTACAAAGTTTAGGGAGTAGGGGTTTTGGAAGCAGGCATTAATAAGTGTGTTCCTCAGAGACATTAGTATTTCACTAAGATTTTTTTATTTTATAATTTTATTTCAGTTGTTGAGAATATATACAATACACCAACATACACCAATTAGACCATTTCTACATGTAGAAATCAGTGACATTAATTACATTCTTTAAGTTGTGCAATGAACTAGGTGGTAGAACAAAAGCCCTGAACACATTATTAGGGCAATTAATTGAGATGTCCCATGCAACCATGAACCCCTAAACCTCCAAACCAAGGACCAAATCCCATGAGATGTTTGGTTGTATATAAGCAGATTCAGCAGCTAATCTTTTTGTTTGTTTGTCATTGTTGTAAATATATCTATTACACAACCTTTGCCAGTTCAACTTTTTACAGGTGTACAACTTATTGACAGCAATTACATTAATTGGCTGTGCTACCCTACCCTTAATCACTGCAATTTTTCTGTTACTGTAAACCAAAACTCAGTACTCCATAAGCAATGACACCATCTTTCTGCCTCCCGCTACCCTTGGTAACTACCATTAAATTTTGACATCTATACATTTGCTTGTTCTTGTCTTTTTATATAAGTGAGGTCGTATAATATTTGTCTTTTTGTGATTGATTTATTGCACTCAGCATAAAGTCTTCCAGCTCCATTCGTGTTGTACTTGTATCAAGACTTCATTTCTCTTACTGGCTGGGTAGTATTCCATTGTATGTATGGACCACATTTTGTTTATCCATTCATATATCGATTGGCATTTAGGTTGTTTTTACTTTTTGACTATTGTGAATAGTGTTGCAATGAACACTGATGTACAAGTATCTGTTAGAGTCTCTGCTTTCCTGTCTTTTGGGTATATACCTGCAGTGCAGTGAATTACTTAATATGGCCCTTCTAGCCATAGTCTTTGTGACTCCCACACAATGACTGGGCAGGACTGTGCAAATGCTTGTGGTCCACCAAGGGGATTGGACAGCTTGATGCTAATGCAAATAAGGTGTACAGAACCTGGGATTTTTAAGGCTATGTTTCAGCTTTGTTGGGCCATGATTTTCAGTGGGTTTGGCAGTTATGTAATGATGTAATTTGGCAGTTATGTAATGATGTAGTCATCTTCCAATTTGTGGTCTGACCTAATCGTTCTCCATTTTGTGATCTGACGTAATTAGCCACCATTTTGTGATGTGCTGTTAATTGTAGCCTCTATGCCTGTAGTTATGGTCCCATTTGGGAATGATTTGTCTGTTATGTTCATGAGGCAGGATCGTTGTCATCGTTTGGTGCCGTCAAGTTGCTTCTGACTCATAGCGACACTATGTACGACAGGATGAAACACAGCCGGGTGCTGTGCCATCCTCACAATTGTTATGCTTGAGCCCATTGTTGCAGCCACTGTATCAGTCCATCTTGTTGAGGGTCTTCTCTTTTTCACTGTCTACTTTACCAAGCATGATGCCCTTCTCTAGGACTGGTCCAAGATGAGAGTGGGATGTATCTTACCAGAGGGTGTGACTCAAGTCATCACCCTTATCTCAGTCACCACCTTTATCCTCCTTATTCGAGTCACACCCTTATACTGCCTTGCTCAAGGAAGGGAAGGTTCTTTGAGGGTATGGTATGCATTATATATACATACAGATGTTTTGACAAAGCTCTCTCTCTTACTCTGGATCCTGCACCCAGGTCATCATCATCTGACCTCCAGTTCTTGGAACTGAGCCAGCAGCCTATCATCCGATCTGATTCACCAGCTTCTGCAGCCTTGTGAGCCAGCAGCCTCTCATCTGACTTGGCAATTTGGGTTCGTCAGCCCTTGCCACCATGTGAGTCAGGAGAAGCCTCCAGCCTAATCCCTGACCCAGCGATTTGGGACTTGCCAGCCTCTACAACCATGTGAGCCATTTCCTTAACAGTTTGTGAGTCCCATGAGATGTTGCAGTGAATTATGGATCCCAAAGATGGGTGGGAGAGTACTGTGGGGAGGAGGAGTAGCTGATGTTAGAGATGATGGAGTGGTACAGCAGTTTGGAAAAGCTGGACATTTGGGACATCTTTAACTGTGCCTCATAGGGACCATATTTGTGCTGATCCTTCTAGAAGAAATTATTCTTTTAATACCTAGGAGTGGAATTGCTGCATCATAGGGTAGTTCTATTTTTAGTTTTTTAAGGAAGTGCCACATAGATAGTTTTTCACAACAGGTGCACCATTTTGCATTCTCACCAGCAGTGGAGAAGAGTTCTAATTTCCCCACATCCTTGTCAACATTTGTTACTATTTTTTTTTTTTTTTTCATGTTAGCCATCCTAGTGGGAGTGAAATGGTATCTCATTTTGGTTTTGATTTGCATCTCTGTAATGGCTAATGATGTTGAGCATCTTCTCATGTGTTATGTGGCCATTTGAATGCCCTTTTTGGTGAAATATCTACTCAAGTCCTCTGCCCATTTTATGATTGGGTTATTTGCCTTTTTGTTGTTAAATTGTCCAAGTTTTGTATATATTTTGGCTATTAGGTTCTTACCAGATATATGGTTTCTGCAGATACTCTCCCAGTTGGTAGCCTGCCTTTTTACTTTTTTGATAAAGACTTTTGATGAACAAAGTTTTTAATTTTTATGGGGTCTCTTTTATTTATTTCATCTTTTGAAGTTTGTGCTTTAGTTACTGTATTAGATAATCCATTGTTAATAGCCAGGTTTGACATTGCTTCTGCATTTTCTTCTAAGAATTTTATGGTTTTCATTTTCACATTTAGGTCTTTAATTAATTTTGAATTTGTTTTTGTGTATGGTGTGAGGAATGTATCCTGTTTCATTTTTCTGCATGTAGAAATTCAGTTTTCCTAACACCATTTATTGAAGAGACTATTCTTTCTGCATTGAATGGACTTAGCACCCTTGTCAAATATCAGTTGACCATAGATGTGTGGGTTTATTTCTGGACTCTCAATTCTATCACATTGGTCTATGTGTCTATTGTTATACTGGTACCAGGCTGTTTTGATTAAAGTAGCTATATAATATGTTTTAAAATCAGGAGGTGTGAGTCCTCCTATTTTGTTCTTCTCTTTCAACATTGCTTTAGCTATTCAGGGCCTCTTGCCATTCCAAATAAAGTCCAGGACTGATTTTTCCATTTCTGTATTGAAGTTTATTGGAATTTTGATCAGAATTGCATTGGATCTATAGATCTTTTTGAGTAGTATTGACATATTAACAATTTTAAGTCTTCCAATCCATGAACATGGAACATCTTTTCTTATATTTAAGTCTCCTTTAATCTCGTTCAACAGCGTTTTTTAATTCTCATTTTATAAATCTTTCACGTCCCTGGTTAAATTTATTCCTAGATATTTTATTCTCTTATACTCTTGTAAATGGGATTGTTTCTTTAATTTCCCTCTCAGATTTCTCATTGCTGGTGTATACAAACCAATTGACTTTTGTTTGTTGACCTTGTACCCTGCAACTTTGCTAAATTCCTCTATTAGCTCTACAGGATTTCCTGTGACTCTTTGGCATTTTTTATATATAGGATCATGTTATCCACAAATAAAGATACTTTTTCTTTCCAATCTGGATTTTTAAAATTTCTTTTTCTTGTCTTATTGCTCTGGATACAACTTCTAATACAATATTCAGTAGAAGTGGTGAGAGATGGCACCTTTATCTTGTTTCCAATTTCAAAGGTAAAACTCTCAATCTTTCTTCATTAAGTATAGTGTTGGCTGTTGGCTTTTCATAGATGCACTAAATCATACTGAGGACATTCCCTTCTATTTCAGTCTTCCTGAGGGTTTTCATCAAGAAAGGGTGTTGGATTTTATCAAATGCTTTTTCTGCACCCATAGAGATGATCATGTGATTCTTTTCCTTTGTTCTGTTGATGTGGTGTATTACATTGGTTCATTTTCTAATGTCGAACCATTCCTGTATCCCTCTTGGTCATGTTGTATGACTTTTTAAATATGCTGTTGGATTCTGTTCACTAGTATTTTGTTGAGGACGTATATTTTTAAGTTTTCACAGACTTCACACCTTGAAGATACAAAAGATTTTCTGAAGATTGAAGTACTATGACAATTTGATGGGATAGTTTGTGTTGTGTACAGGGTGAGAGCTTGGCATTTTCTCCCACGTCACATCACACAGGTGTGCTATCCTGCTCTTGTCTGCATCTCGCCTCCTTCTGCTGCAAATATGGAATGATACAGTCTTTCATGGAATGGAAGCCAGCCAATTTTCCTTTGTTCATGATGGATGATTGGCTATATTTGACTCCTTATTTGTGCTATGAGCTCAAAACCATCTTAGCTTATGAATTCTACTAACATTTCTACTTTAGCAATAATATACAGACTTGTAGTTTATGTTGGATGTACTGAATCTTATCTATAGGGAAGAAAAGCAAATGACACATTACATTGGGCAAATCTGCTGCAAAAGATCTCTTTAAAGTGTTAAAAAGCAAAGATGTCACTTTAAGTACTAAGGTATGCCTGACCAAGCCATGGTGTTTTCAAACACCTCATATGCATGTGAAAGCTGGACAATGAGTAGAGAACACCAAAAAGGAATCCATGCCTTTGAATTGTACTGTTGGTGGAGAGTATTGAGTATACTGTGGACTGCCAGAAGAACAAACAAATCTGTCTTGGAAGAAGTACAGCCAGAATGCTCATTAGAAGTGAGAATGGTGAGACTTTGTCTCACATACTTTGGACACGTTATCAGGAGGGACCAGTTCCTGGAGAAGGATATCATGCTTGGTGGAGTACAGGATCAGTGAAAAAGAGGAAAACACTCAACAAGATGGGTTGACATAGTGGCTGCAAAGATGGGCTCAAGCATAACGATTGTGAGGGTGGCACCGGACCATGCAGTGTTTCGTTCCATTGTACATAGGGTTGCTATGAGTCAGAACTGATTTGACAGCATCAACCAACAACAACAATATGGGGGAGGATGGATAAAGAATGGTGAGCTCTTTGGGGATATGACTCAAGATCTGTCCTCCTGAGGCAGTGTTCCTCTTGACTACCACCATATATGCCAAGGAATTGGAGCTTGATCCAAGATAGTACTAGGTCTTCTAACTTCTTTCTTTCTCTCTCCCTCCCTTCCTTTCAGCACAGAGCATAATCTGATCTGTTTTTAAAAAGCTAGCTAACTGGTGTCTGTGCAAAATTGATCTGGTCAGGAGGTGATGAGAAGTTCAACTAGGACAGTGACAGGAAAAAACTTGGAGGTATAATGGTCAAGATCAAATGAGTTTGATTTTGGAGCTGCTGATTTTGAGGTGTGTGGTGGTGCTGCCCAGATCCCTCCTTCAGAGCTGAAGCATTCATTCCCCCAGCTGGTCTGGGTGTTGGTTCATAATGGCTCAGAGCTGTGTCCCTCTCCGGGCCTTGCCCTTGGAAAGGAACTACATTGTCCAATGGTCATGGAAACTTGGAAAGAAATGGTTACCTGAAGGAAGGAGTGATGAGCAGAGAAGACAATCTGAGAATTTCCTTTGGATTTGGCAACATAGAAGTTATTGGTGACTTTAGCAAGAGGAATTTATGAGGGGGGCAAGGTCTGGATTGCAGGGGGAGAAGGTCACCTGGGAAGCAATGAGGCATTGCTGGACCTGAGTCTTGAAGGAAGGTTAGGAAACAGGACATGGGAAGACCTGGCAGGCACGGGGAACTATGCGAGCAGAGGAACCCAGCCCCCAGAGTGGCTGTGTGTGTATATGGGAGGGAAGTTGGGGGCGATAGCTAGAGAAGTGGGGTGACACCAGGCCAGTCTATCTTAAATAGTAAGTTGTGGAGCTCAAGCAGAATCAACCAGGCTGTCTTCACAAATGTGTGCAAGTTGCACTGGGTTCTGGATACTGCCATATAGTGGGAACTAGACTTTCTGTCCTCAGTATGTGGACCTGACCATTCCCACTTGGTGGATGTTTTGACTGTGGTTCCTTGAGCTCCATGTTTATAAATGGCTGAATAAATTTCCTGAAGCAAGTCCTTTGAGCCAATTTAATTCCTTGATCAATTTTCTATCATTTCTAGTAAACTTGTTTCTAATATCTTATTAATTTTATTTTTATCTTATTTTCTAAGAGTTTAATTTTGTGAAATTGCATAGGAAAGATTTAATACAAATTTCAAGTTGTATCCATGATAAATTTTGTCATCGTGACCATTCTTTATATCAAATCCAATTTTCTTGGACAAATATTTGCAGATCTAAATTTTATCAAGACAATTTGATCTTTCTTTTTTAATTCTATAACAAATTATACTGTGTAAAATTTAAACTATTATTTGTTCTATTTTGAGGGGATCATTATTTTGTTCTATTTTGAGGAGATCATTAGTTTTAATAAAATTCATTCTGACTTATAGTGACCCTATAGGACAGATTAGAATGCCCTATAGGGTTTCTAAGGCTGTAATCTTTATGGGAGCAGACTGCGACATTTTTCTCCTGTGGAGTGGCTGGTGGGTTCGAATTACAACCTTTCGGTTAGCAGCTGAGCAGTTAACCACTGCATCACCAAGGCTCCTTAAAAGGTGGATAGTTGTATTTATTTCTTCACTGATTTATTATAAAACTAAGTTCAGGCTCCCTGAGACGGTTCAGATTTGCTGTATTGTCCAGATTTACCTGTTGCTGTTGAGTCAGTTCATAGTAACCCCACATGTTTCAGAGTAGAACTGTGCTCCATAGAGTTTTCAATGACTGTCATCTTAAGCAAGTAGATTACCAGGCCTTTCTTCTGCAGCACCATTGGGTGGATTTGAACTGCCAATCTTTCGGTTAGTGGGCAAGTGCAAACTATTTGCTCCATGTCCAGGCTGATTGAATTGCGAGTCTAATTCTTCTGTATGTTTCTGATGACTCTGCATGCTGTGTATGAATCACCTTCTCTGGTAGACTATGGTGGCATCGTGATATTCTCAGGGTCAATCCAGAGCAGCTGAGCTTCCTGCCTTGGCTACATGAAAGCCCCCCCAGCACTGAGGGCTCACTCTCTGCCAGTCACCATGGTAATATTTTGCACTCATTATCTCATTGAATTCTTCTTGTACCCCATTTTATAGAGATGGAAATTATGGCTTAGAGAAGTTAAAGGGTATAACTGGAATTTGAACCGAGATTTGTCTGAATCTTAGGTCTAAAGTTTAAACCCCTGTATTATATTTGTGCGCTCAGCAGATAGCCACTTACTGTCTGAAGTTATTGGGGTGAAGATGGGTTATGGTCGTAGAATGGCTGGTTCAGACTCTCCTTTTTCCCACTGCTACACACCTAGAGATATCACAAATGCAGAAGCAAAGGCCCAGAGAAGAGAAGGCATAAACCCAAGGTCAAATAGTAATTGGGCGTCACAGCTGGCTAGACCCCAGGTTTTCAGTTCCTGTGCCATCTGCTTGTGGTGGCCATTGCCCAGCTTGGTTCAGCTGCCTGTACACTTATCTGCAAGCCTTCTCCAACTCAGTATGGGCAGCCAATTTGGTGGGGAAACAGGTCAGTCTGAGTCACTCGAGACTGGAGACTCTTGGAGCCAAATTTTCTTTATTTTGAGAATAAGTGAATGGAGCCTGTTAAATCACTGGCTAGAAGTGACACATCTGTCACTTGCCACATGACTGTCCCATATTCTTGAGGCTCTCTTTAGGGTCTAATTTCCCCATTTGGAGGAGCAGAGTGGGACCTGCCAGGCCTCTCTTTCTTGTTTGTGGGACACTGAGCCAGGAGAGCAGAGGAAATGGCTGCCTGCCGATAGAACTTTCTGTTCATCTCATGAACCCAGGAACATGGTGTCAATTGCCTTTCTGGCCTCAAATAATGCACTTGGGTATCTCAAGCCCTGAAACAACCATCAAGTAAACGAGACTGTCAGAAGGCTTTTTCTTTACAAAATATTTACTTTATCTGATCGCAAAATGAATACTGGTTCATTGTGGTACCATTTTCCTTCAAAGGGATTATTTCATAATAACCATCATAGTTAAAACCGTAACAGCAGGCGAATCAGAAAGAAGTCTTGTTTTTTCCATTCCTTTTGTGAAAAGCCTTCACTGCACAAGGAAAGGAAGCATGGGTCTCAGAGCATGAGAACATATCTGCACATTTGAGCTAATTAGAAGGAGAGAAAACTGACCCGCCAGTAACATGCTGGAGGCTTCTGTCTAGTACGAAAGGTTTGTACTGGCAGCCAGTGGTCTGACGTTGAGACCCTACTCTCCCTCATGACCTCTGCACAGTGACAAATGATCACAGCTATCTATGTATTGGAAGAGAACTTTCTAAACTCTGCATCTCAAATATTTTCCACTAATGTGAGAAATGAAAGTCTGTTGTGAGGTGAAAGCTGTGGCTGGAAGGTTACTGGGAAATTTGTAGAATCACTGAGAGTGTTGTTGCCTTTGCAGAGGGCCACAGAGATGCTGAGCAAATAATCCTAGAAGCTAGACTATATGCAGAAGAATAAGGCATCAGAACTGGTGAAGGATTTACTAACAGCCTGTGTTATACAGATGACACAACCTCGCTTGCCGAAAACGAAGAGGACTTGAAGCACTTACTGATGAAGATCAAAACTACAGCCTTCAGTATAGTTTATACTTCAACATAAAGCAAATAAAAATCCTCACAACTGGACCAATGAGCAACATCATGATAAACGGAGAAAATGTTGACATTGTCAAGGATTTCATTTTACTTGGAGCCACAATCATTGTCTGTGGAAGCAGGAGTCAGGAAATCAAACGGCCAGGTATTGCATTGGGCAAATCTGTTACAAAAGACCTCTTTTAAATGTTTAAAAGCAAAGATACCACTTTGAGGACTAAGGTGTGCCTGACCCAAACCATGATATTTTCAGTCGCCTCATATATATGCAAAAGCTGGACGATGAATCAGGAAGATCAAAGAAGAATTGATGACTTTGAATTATGGTGTTATTTAAGAATATTGAACATACCACGGACTGCCAGAAGAACGAACAAGTCTGTCTCGGAAGAAATACTATCAGAATGCTCCTTGGAAGTGAGGATGGTACTTTGTACTTTAACATGTACTTTGGACACGTTATCAGGATGGACCAGTCCCTGGAGAAGGACGTTATCCTTGTTAAAGTAGGGGGTCAGCGAAAAGGAGGAAGGCCCCCCACGAAATGGATTGACACAGTGGCTGTAACAATGAGCTCAAACATAGCAATGATTGCAAGGATGGTGCAGGACTGGGCGGTGTTTTGTTCTGTTGTACGTAGGACTGCTATTTGTCAGAACTGACTGGACAGCACCTACCAACAATCGCAGCAGCAGCAGCAGCAACAACAACGCAGAGATGCTGGGTTAATCATTAAGTGGAGCCTTTGCTCTTTGAAACTGGAGATTCTCCTGTTTTTAATATTCCTCCCAAAATGAGGCCCAAACCCAAGGATCTTGTTCTGATTGAGTTGTTTTTAGCAGCTTGGTCAAAAGCAAGCCCAAAGGCCTCTCTTTGTCAGTCTGCCTCCTTTGTTGTCCTCAGTGGGAGAATGTGGCCCAGATCCTTCCCTGGTTTAGCAACTCAGGGCGACAGTAGCTCGGGTGTGTGTTCTGGGATGGCAGGGCTTGCACAGCCACCCCCAGAGTTTCCTGCCTTTGCTGCCCTGGGGACCGCAGGCTCCATTAGCAGTAGAGAGGGCGAAGAAAGCCCAATATCGCTGATCCCACCGGTGAGTGTTCTTTTGTTTGACTCCATTAGCAACTGACCTACCAGATGCTTCTGGACTCTTCTTACTGATAGCTTTGGGCGGAGAAAGAAGGAATTGCTGTCGCATCTTCCAAAAGCATTTTGTAAAAGAACTGTTTATTCTAGGTACAGTCTATTTTGCCCAGCGCCTCTCAGGCAGTCAATAATTCCAGTTTGTTTATGATTATCCTTGCTCCCTCCTCCTCCATCTGCCACCTGAGTTTGCGCCTCTGTCTGCAGTCGCCCCACTGAATGTGGGGGCATCTGCCTCTCTAATGACTGGCCACGGCAATCTCGACTGTTCAATATGGCTAGATGAAGGAAACATTTAATTTCTACTATATGGAGCACTCCAAAGCCAGATCTGACAACTGTTCCGCTGCACACTAGTATTTCACAATTTCTTTAGATAACAAAAAGAAACAGGTTTTTACTCTCAGAGGAATATATTTACAAGATGGGAAGTTGATAACTAGGCCACTAGAATGACAAATGGTTCTGAAATACATTGTGTATTGACTTTGATGAACACACACAGCCTTCTGTGAGATGGAATTCTTCCAGTGTCTTGTTCTTAGCCTGAAGGGCCTGCAAAGGTTGGAGCAAGAAGCAAGGCCTGGGTCCTGCTTCCTGGGCTGCCTTGGAGTCTGAGGAGAGGGAGCTTCTGTGTGAGGGCCTCTGGGATAGGCATGAGTGCCAGGTAGGAGCTCAGAGGGAGGGAGATCCCTGGGGGTGAGGGTTGGGGTATGGGTCAGAAGAAGCTTCATGCAGAGTGGGGTGTGAATAGGTGGTGAAGGGGAGAGTTAGGGGGACAGGGAGGATAAAGACATCCAAACTGTATTGTGGAGTGAAAGTGAAGGGGACCTGGGTGGAGGGGGCCACTCTGTGCAGAGAGAGGGCTGGGAATGAGCTCTCAGACCACAGTTTTCTGACCTGGGCCAAGAAGGCACAGTAATCATACATGGGAAGCAGAGAGAAGATGTGCCTTCTGCCTCAGTCCTGTGGCTATGGAAGGAGAGGTCTCAGAGGCAAGGACAATGTTGTTGTTGTTGTTGTTAGTTGCCATCAGTTGAGTTGATTCAGACTCGTGGCAACACCATGTGTGCAGAGTAAAACTGCTCCACAGGGTTTTCGAGGTGGTGACTTCTTGGAAACAGATTACCAGGCCCATCTTCTGAGGTGCTTCTGGGTATGTTCGAATCACCAACCTCTTGGCTAGTAGTCCAGCACTTAATTAACCATATGCGCCATCCAGGGACTTGGCAAGGATGAGAACAACAAGGACTACCATTATGGGCGTTCGTGGTGTGCCGGGCTCTGGGACCAGCCACTTAGGGACGTTTTAGTAGAATCATGAAGGCCAAGTGCCAGGGATAGGAGCCTGGGACAGGGAGGTGGGCCAGTCTCCTCAGAGCCTTTTGCGAGGTGGATTCTTGCTCCCATCCTGGAGACTTGTTTTTTCCTCTGCTTCTCCCTCACCATGGGCCATGACCTGGAGCCCACAGTCCAGAGAGGCACAGAACCCTCACCCATGATGCTCCTATTTGTGCCAAACCTCAGCTGGTCCCTCCTGCGATGACAAACTGGGGTCTGGGCCGGAGTGGTGGGGGCAGGGGGCAGGGCAGAGAAGGTGGGAATCAGAAAGCTCCCCTTGACCTCCTGAAAAAGCAGCTGTTCTCAGAGACTGGAGCCGTGAAGGAATGTGCACAGGAAGTCTGCTACGATTCTCCAAAATAGCACCTTCTACTGACATTTCGCTTCAATTCCCCACTGCTTTGAGCTTTTCTGTATAATTAATTGGTGGAGCAAGTGCCTGACCTGGATTGCATAGGTAATTTGTAGGTCAGGCACCTACCAGAAAAGACGTTTTCTTGGGGCCCCTGTAGGCCCTGTGTCTTCCCGGTATCATCCTCTCCTGCCACTGCTGTGTGAAAATCTCGCCAAGCTGCAACTTGCTTCTTGGCTCAAAATTATGATTTTATCCATGCCCCACTCTACAATAATCTTGAGTCAGCTCACATCGTGGTGGAGTGAATTCCTACAGATCTGTGTGGGGAACCCCTGAAGAGAAGAGGATTTTGTGACCTATTCTCCTCTGCAGAACACATTTAACTTAAGAAGGAAGTGGATTAAATAAGTTTTGTTGTGAGATTTGTACAATGTCTCTTGAGCTGTTATAATACAGGCTTAAGCGTTCTGCCCTAAACCCTACTCAAGTCACTTCTAAGGCTCAAGGTGATTTAGTGATGATGTGATGTTTTTCTTTTTGACACTTCCACTTTGCAAAAGGCTAAAGAGAGTGGCAGGGATTGTGGGAGGGAAGAGCCTGAATGTCAGACACACCCTGTAAGGCTGGTCCCAAGCTCAGCACTCTCATCAGTTAAGTAGGCCAGTAATAAGGATGCGGGAGGCTTTGGAAAGGGCAAAATATGAGCACATTAAGTGTGTGTGGGTGGGTCTTGGCCCTTTGCTTTCAGTCTGTGGCTGTTACCGCACCTAGCAGCCAGACATCTGAACAGGTTCTGCACTGCTCAGAGGTGCTCAGTCGACAAGCAAATGGGGCTGAAATCCAGACTGCACTATGATGCCAACCTGTGTGTCCTTGGGCTGTTGACCCAGTAGGTAGAGTTTTCTGATTCATACAAAGGTACAGTAGAGGCTGGTGGCACTGGCTGTGTATCCTCAGGCTGGTCTCAGAGTGGAGCCTGATAGCTGTGAAGGCCACAGCCTGTGAATCCCACCAAGAAATGTCCCCAGTGCCTTAACTCCCTGCAGTCTGGCTTCTCCTTTGCCACTACCCTGAAATGACTCTCCTGCCACTGGTTCCTAGTGGCCCTCCTCTGACCTTCACCATCAGTACATTCGTTAAGGGGCTTGGAGCACAATCCATGGAGTGTGCCAGTGAGCACTGACTGATTAATGTCTGGCCCGTTATCTACCCCTGGCCACTGCTGAGAGGTTTCCTCCTCCTGTGGCTTTCATTTCCTTCTCCTGCCCTGAGGCCTGGTCCTGGCACCAAAGGTCCATCCTTGAGAGGCTGTGTCTATTCCCACAGTCTCCTGCATCTGCTCCTGGCCTGTGGCCCCTAACTTTGCATCTCCAGCCCAGATTACTACAAGAGAGCTGCTCTTGGAAATCTCTCACCTATAGTCTCCACTCCACCTCTCTCTCTTTGTCTCTGCCTTTTTCCGCCTTTCCCCCAAATGGCTAAGGGGACAGGGCCTAGGGCTTCTGCCTCAACCTTCCAAAGCCCTTACTGAGTCATAATGTTGAGTTGGTCTATATTTAAGGAGAAACTCTTTTGGCCTAACTCTGCTGCCTCCAGTCCAGAGCAAAAGACTTCTATATCAGTCTGCCCACCTCTCTGAACCCCTCATAGGGGGAAGCTGCAAACCCCCATTTGGCAATTGAGAAATTTCCTTTTGCTTCTATGCATAAATTCCTCCTAAAGACTTTACTGGGCAAGGAGCAGTTTGTTGAAAGTAGGATTTGAGGGTTCAAAACTGAGCACTTCAGCCATTTAGCTGCTCTTGGGACTCCTTCACCCATTACCTATCAAATCAATCTGTCTAACTTCATTCTCCTGCTTCAGTCCAACACCAGCCCCACTCCCAGTTTCTCCTGAGCCAGGTCTGAGCCAGGGAGAGGGAGAGGAGACAGACAAGGACACAAAGAAGTTTCCCAGAATCTCTTTAGCTGCTAATAAAAACAAAAAGAAAATTAACCCAAATTCATTCTCTAATCACTAGATCTTATTAGAGTCTGATTACATAATCTATCGAGGTTTACATACACTCTTAACCTGTTTTTTTAATTTGTGTTAATAGACCTTGAGAGCCTGGTGTTGGACTCATACATCTGGTGGGTTGGGAGGGCTGAGACAACTTATTGTAAGCACAAATCTGGAAGAACCAGAGGTCTCTGCACTAATGAGAGGTTGTTATTAACAGCGGTTGCTTTGTGCTATGGGATTTGCAATCAGGATTGATCAGCACTTCAATAGAGGGTAGCTAAATTACCAAGTGCCACCACTCTGATACAGACATCATCGGGTCTGAGTTCTCTGGGGGTAGTTCTTTAGCTTCCACAGACATGGCCAAGCTAGCTGGAGAGCACTGGGAAAGGAAATGTTTATAGACTATTGGGCTGGGGAGACCACAGCAAATTTAGGGTATTGGTCTGCCCCTGTGCCCTAGAGTTCTAGGCTCTGCCTCCCTTGCTCCCTGTTCTGCAGAGGGCAAAATACAAAACAAAAAAACCCAAACCCAAAAACAACTAAACCCGTTGCCATGGAGTAGATTGCAGTTCATTGTGACACTGTATGTTACAGAGCAGAACTCCTTCATAAGCAGGTGACCAGCCCTTTTTTCTGTGGGGTACATTCGAACTGCCAGCCTTTGGGCTAGCAGCCAAAGCATTGCACCACAGAGGCCAATCCCCAAAGGAGACCTGTGGAGGAATGTCCATATAAGGCAGTATAAACAACAGGATTTGAGCAGGGTGTGCGGTGGTCAAAGGGAAGCTCCTCATCAGTCCTCACAGTGCTTCTAGTGGCCAGGAAGAGTTACTGGAGCATTTCCTTCAACTTCCTCACGGAACCTGGAATAGGGATGTCTGTAATCTGTCCTGTATTTTCTTATGGTGGCATAGTAATTAAGAGTTACAGCTGTTAACCAAAAGGTCAGCAGTTCAGATCCACCAGGCACTCCTTGGAAACTCTATGGGGAGGCTCAGTCAGAATCGACTCTACTCGACGGCAACGGGTTTGGTTTTTGTTTTTTTTTTTTGACTAGGGAGTTTAGCAGTTAGCAGTGACCTACCACTGTTATTTTCAATGGTTAGTTTTGCCATTTTATTACCTAAATTCCTATTCTTTTTCTCTTTTATTTCTTGGTGAAAACAGAACATAGCTCTTTGTATACTGTCAATGTCTCTTTGTAATATCAGTTTTCCTTCTAGGCTGGTTCTTGTTCATTTAGCTTGGAATTGGTATTTCATTTGGTCACTGCTAGCAGTTTGTCTGGTTTTTGGGGCCAGAAATTACTATTTTTTTCTGCCTGGGGCGGGGGGGGAGGGGAAGGTCACTACATTTGGGAAGCAATTTCCCCAGAATCAGGGGCCAAACAGATTTTATGATTCAGAGGTTAAATGTATTTTTTTGCTTTGTAAGGCTTTAATTTTCCTTTGGAAGAAATATACAAATACCTGTTTGCATATGTCTGTCTGAAAGAAGAACAGACCCATGCAGATTCACAGACTTTCATTTAAAATCTTCACTGATTTTAAAAAAGAGGGGAGGAGAATCCTATACAGATTTAAGGCCTGCTTGCTAACTCATGTGCCCTTCAGAATGATATTATGTCGAACGCTTTTGAATCCACGATTTGTAGATCTCAAATCCTTTGAAACAAGGAATGACAAGACAACCCTTGAGTACAAAGCCTTCTCACGACTGTTTCAAGGATAATACAGTTGTCTCAACTGAATGGAGTTCTTAATATTAGTTTTTTGTGCTTTATTTTTTGAAGCATTAAAAAACTTGTTTTGCCTAATATATTAGCATTCATTTTGCAGCTTTGAAAACTAATCCTACTTTGAAAGGAGAGTTTTAAATTTGAAATATGAGGCTTGTATAGCAGTGCCTTGAAATCATTAACCGCCCCTTCAGTATTAATTGCAGGTATATCCATCATGGGGAACTTATTTGTCATTAACATGAGGGGGGATGCAAAGGCAAAAGCTCCTGGAACCACTCCAGGGGCAGTGCTGTCACTCAAAACTTTGTTCTGGAATCGATCTGACCTCAGAAATGGGCTGTACCTATTGACAAAATGACAGTTTGTAATTTTAACAAAGCTGACAACTGGCAGTTCTAGCAAATGGAGAGTTGGTTTGTGAATGAATCTGCCACGGAGATTTGGCCCTGAGCAAAGTTTTTGTGGGTAAGTCTGGTGAGCTTGAGGGGACAACTTGGAATCTTTGTTGAATTCTGTGTTTCTGCCAAGGATGCAGCTTATTTGCAACCCAGTACAGCTGCCGTGGGCCTGGCCTGCTTGGGGAATGTGGCATTTGTTTTCCTTCAGGTCTCTGGTTAATGGAACATGAATTAGCATATACGCTATACATGGATATATTTTTTACACAGGCACCCCTGCCCCCAGAGCCTTCATGGCTGGTCTTCTTATGTGCTTATTGACTTGCGTGCTATTGATTCCCTGTTGGCGTTGGTAGCTTTTCACTTTTTGCTCTCACTCAGCTATTTTGCTGTTAAATTCTAATCTGAGTCTAAAACATTTTCCAATAAAGGCAAAACTTGAAGATCATCCAGTTGGAAGGAAGCTAGCTCTATAGAGGGCCCTTGGGGTATTTCCACTGAAAGGGTTTTACCTGCATTGAGGAGCTACTACTTCCCACTCCAGAGACCGTTCTGGTCAAGGTAGGATGGATCAGCTCTGAGAGTCTCTTTATTAAAATTGTCTTTTTGTTTCTGACCTAAGTCCTCTGGTTTCTTCCAGAATGTCATCTTTCTAGTATAAATGAGAGAAGAATGATAGATCTGAGTCTTCATTCCTAGAACGAGCAACCTTGACCCTTATGCTGGCAGACTTTTCCAGCTCTGACTTCCAGCCTGGCTCTTTGAGGGGCCAGCAAATTTTCTATGGTGTTGTGGTCCAGGTATAGGAATATCCAGTTTACTTTGCTTTTCAATAAATTCAATTCAACAAACACTTATTGAGTGCGGGCTCTGTAAAATTACCATGGAAACCCAAGTGAAACCTTTAAAATACTCGGGGGGAATTGTTCAAAGTCCTCACATCCCATCGACACTTCAGTGCACAGGAAGGGTGCACCTTAGTCCAACTTGACCCTCGTTGCATGCTTGCATTTAGCCTAAGCAGCAGAAAGGGGGAAACAGATTGAGGAAAAATTGTAAAGCCGATAATAAGGCTTCTTGTTCCTGGCGGTATAATGTGGGGCTCCCGGGGAAGAAGGGTGAGGAATCAGAGCTTTGATTTCTGTCGGAGCAAAGAGCTGAGTTCAGTTACAGCTGTCTCTGCTTGATGGTATCATCGCCCACACACTCTGCTCCAGGGCAGGACCTACAAAGGGATGCCTGAGTGCCTGGTGACAGCCTTGTTTGCGGCACCTTGCAGCACAGCAGGGGCCGTGGGCTCCAGAAGATCAAAGCCTTCATTGTGTGAGGGCTCATCACACAGCAGGACAGGATTTGTCCCTGACACAAAGGCTAGAGAGCCACAGAATCATGGGCCTGCGGGAGTCTTAGAAAAATCAAGGGACCCCGTGCTGTTTAATTTTAAGTAAACAGCAGTTCCAACTGTGCTTACAGAAGTTCCAACTCAGAGAAGGGGCTTTAACATTTAAGATCCTTGCAATGTTTAGAAATCTTTGGGTTACAAGTGAACAAAAAACAAATATGCAAAACCTAGCAAATTGGCTTAAACCATGAATGAAATGTACTGGTTCAGTTAACAGAAAAGTTGTTAACTGGTTCAGTTAACAGAAAAGTTGTTAACTGGTTCAGTTAACAGAAAAGTTGTTAACTGGTTCAGTTAACAAACAAGGCACCGCTATACAAGCCTCATGTTTAAGCAAATTGGCTTAAACCACGAATGAAATGTACTGGTTCAGTTAACAGAAAAGTTGAGGTGTGAGTTCAGATGAGTATTGATCCAGGACCCAAGAATGCCACCAAAGACACAATTTCTTTCAATTTCTCTGTTCTTTCTTTTTGGCTGATTTCCTAGGTGGGTCTGAGCTGGCTGCCAGCAGTTTCTAGGGCTTCAGGCTTCTTCCTTCATGTCTAGCAGGAAGTAGAAAACATCTTCTTCTCAACTTTCCCCACAATCCTTTAGATTCACCCTAATTGGATTGGCTTGGGTCAAGTGCCCACTCCTGAATCAGTCTCTAGTGGACAGAAGGAGCTCACATGTCTACCTTTGGGGTACAGTCATCTTTTTGAGAACCAAATAGAAATGAGGAGCTATTGAAGAATGGAAAGATTCAGGAAGGCAAATGACAATGTCCATGATAACTTAACAAAGGAAATGACTTGGCCTATGTCTTTGCCTGCTAGACTTTGTTCACAGATAATGATAACCAACAACTTAGATTCATAAATGTCGGCAGGGGAGTTGGGGAGTTTACTCTTGAATCTCAAAGAATCTAATATGCCAAACATTTCATTCGCATTGTATTATTTCTTACATAAATTCCTGAGTTCATTATCATCAATCCTTTTGTTCAGATGAGGAAACTGAGGTAGAGAACAGATAAGTGACTTGCCCAAAGTTAGTAAGTGGTAAGTAGAGTTAACATTTGAACCCAGGTCTGTGACTGCAAGTTCCATGTTTTTAAAGGCATGATACCAGAACTACCCACTATGTTATACATGTGGCAGGGTAAGAATTTTCCACCAACAAAGGGTTTGAGTCTTTTTCTGAGCCCTCTAGCCTTTCTACATGTCTGTCAGTTTGTTGTACTGTGGTGGCTTACGTGTTTCTGCGATACTGGAAGCTTCGCCACCAGTATTTCAAAATACCAGCAGGGTCGCCCTTTGTAAACAGGTTTCCACAGAGTTTCCAGACTAAGACAGACTAGGAAGAAGGACCTGACAGCCTACTTCTAAAGAAATTGGCCAGTGAAAACCTCATGAATAGCAGTGGAACAGTGTCTGATATAGTGCAGGAGGTGAGCTCCTCAGGCTGGAAGGCACTCAAAACATGACTGGGAAGACCTGCCTCCTTAACAGTAGAGTCAACCTTCATGATCTTATACACAGAAAACCCTAAGGAATCCTCCTGAAAACTACTGAAACTAATAGAAGAGTTCAGCAGAGTATCGGGATATAAGATAAACATACAAAAATCAGTTGGGTTCCTCTACACCAACAAAAAGAACATCGAAGAGGAAATCACCAAATCAATGCCATTTATAGTAGCCCCCAAGAAGATAAAATACTTAGGAATAAATCTTACCAGAGATGTAAAAGACTTATACAAAGAAAACTACAGTATACTTCTGCAAGAAACCAAAAGAGACTTAGATAAGTGGAAGAACATACCTTGCTCATGGGTAGGAAGACTTAACATTATAAAAATGTCTCTTCTACCAAAAGCGATCTATACATTTAATACAATTCTGATCCAAATCCCAACGACATTCTTTAATGAGATGGAGAAACAAATCACCAACTTCATATGGAAGGGAAAGAGGCCCTGGATAAATAAGGCATTACTGAAAAAGAAGAACAAAGTGAGAGGCCTTACTTTACCTGATTTTAGAAACTATTATGCCGCCGCAGTAGTCAAAACAGCCTGGTACTGGTACAACAACAGATACATGGACCAATGGAACAGAAGTGAGAATTCAGACATAAATCCATCCACATATGAGCAGCTGATATTTGACAAAGGCCCCCAAACAGTTAAACGGGGAAAAGACAGCCTTTTTAACAAATGGTGCTGGCATAACTGGATATCCATCTGCAAAAAAATGAAACAAGACCCATACCTCACTCCATGCACAAAAACTAACTCAAAATGGATCAAAGACCTAAGTATAAAATCTAAAATAATAAAGATCATGGAAGAAAAAATAGGGACAACATTAGGAGCCCTAATACATGGCATAAACAGTATAGAAAACATTATAAAGAACATAGAAGAAAAACTAGAGCTCCTAAAAATCAAACACTTATGCTCATCCAAAGACTTCACCAAAAGAGTAAAAAGACTACCTAGAGACTGGGAAAAAGTTTTTAGCTATGACATTTCGGATCAGCGCCTGATCTCTAAAATCTACATAATACTGCAAAAACTCAACTGCAAAAAGACAAATAACCCAATTAAAAAATGGGCAAAAGCTATGAATAGACGCTTCCCTAAAGAAGACATTCAGGTAGCTAACACATATATGAGGAAAT
The DNA here is from genome assembly GCF_024166365.1 of Elephas maximus indicus. NCBI lineage: Eukaryota > Metazoa > Chordata > Mammalia > Proboscidea > Elephantidae > Elephas > Elephas maximus. Next base: position 123,560,075 of record NC_064820.1, read on the forward strand.
GTTCACGATCATTAGCCATTAGAGAAATGCAGATCAAAACTACAATGAGATTTCATCTCACTCCAACAAGGCTGCCATTAATCCAAAAAACACAAAAGAATAAATGTTGGAGAGACTGTGGAGAGATTGGAACACTTCTATACTGCTGGTGGGATGTCAAATGGTACGACCACTTTGGAAATCGATTTGGCGCTTCCTTAAAAAGCTAGAGACAGAACTACCATACGATCCAGCAATCCCACTCCTTGGAATATATCCTAGAGAAATAAGAGCCTTTACACGAACAGATATATGCACACCCATGTTTATTGCAGCACTGTTTACAATAGCAAAAAGCTGGAAGCAACCAAGGTGCCCATCAAAGGATGAATGGATAAATAAATTATGGCATATTCACACAATGGAATACTGCGCATCGATAAAGAACAGTGAGGAATCTGTGAAACATTTCATAACATGGAGGAACCTGGAAGGCATTATGCTGAGTGAAATTAGTCAGCTGCAAAAGGACAAATATTGTATAAGACCAGTATTATAAGAACTTGAGAAATAGTTTAAACTGAAAAGAAAACATTCTTTTGTGGTTATGAGGCGGGGAGGGAGGGAGGGTGGGAGAGAGGTATTCACTAATTAGATAGTTGATAAGAACTACTTTAGGTGAAGGGAAAGACAGCACACAGTACAGGGGAGTTCAGCACAACTGGACTAAACCAAAAGCAAAGAAGTCTCCTGAATAAACTGAATGTTTTGAAGGCCAGCGTAGCAGGGGCACAGGTCTGGGGACCGTGGTTTCAAGGGACATCTAAGTCAATTGGCATAATAAAATCTATTAACAAAGCATTCTGCATCCCACTTTGAAGAGTGGTGTCTGGGGTCTTAAACGCTAGCAAGCAGCCATCTAAGATGCATCAATTGGTCTCAACCCACCTGGATCAAAGGAGAATGAAGAACACCAAGGACACAAGGTGATTACGAGCCCAAGAGACAGAAAGGGCCACATGAACCAGCGACTACATCATCCTGAGACCAGAAGAACTAGATGGTGCCCGGCTACAACTGATGATGGCCCTGACAGGAAACACAACAGAGAACCCCTGAGGGAGCAGGACAGCAGTGGGATGCAGACCCCAAATTCTCATAACACTAGACTTAATGGACTGACTGAGACTGGAAGGACCCCGGTGGTCATGGCCTCCAGACTTTCTGTTGCCCCAGGACAGGAACCATTCCTGAAGCCAACACTTCAGACATGGATTGGGTTGGAGAGGGATACTGGTGAGGAGTGAGCTTCTTGGATCAGGTGGACACTTGAGACTATGTTGGCATCTCCTGCCTGGAGGGGAGATGAGAGGGTGGAGGGGATTAGAAGCTGGCGAAAAGGACACAAAAAGAGAGAGTGGAGGGAGAGAGCAGGCTGTCTCATTAGGGGGAGAGTAATTGGGAGTGTGTAGCAAGGTGTATATGGGTTTTTGTGTGAGATACTGACTTGATTTGTAAACTTTCACTTAAAACACAATAAAAATTATTAAAAAAAACCAGATAGACAAAAAAAAAATAGTTGAGTTATTCTTAATGACGTGGAGGGAGTTAAGGTTTCAGGACCTTAATCTGATGATGTGGTATGACTCAAAATGAGAAGAAACAGCTGCAAACATCCATTAATAATAGGTATGTGGAATGTACGAAATATGAATCTAGCAAAATTGGAAGTCAAAAATGTAGTGGAACATACAAAGATCAAACTTCGTAGGCATTAGTGAGCTGACATGGACTACTGTTGGCCATTTTGGATCAGACAGTCATATGGTCTACTATGTCAGGAATGACGACTTGAAGAGGAATGGTGTTGTGTTCATCATCAGAAAGAACATTTCAAAATCTATCCTGAAGTACAATACTGTAAGTGATAGGATAATATCCATATGCCTACATGGAAGACTAGTTAATACAACTATTGTTCAAATTTATGCAACAACCACTTTAAGGCCAAGAAAGAAGAAATTGAAAAATTTTTTTATCAACTTCTGCAGTCTGAAATTGATCAAACACGAAATCAAGATACATTGATAATTACTGGCAATTGGAACGTGAAAGTTGGAAATGAAGGATTGGTAGTTGGAAAATATGGCCTTGGTGATAGAAACAATGCCAGAAATTGCATGATAAGGTTTTGTAAGACCAACAACTTTTTCATTGCCAATACCCTTTTGCAACAACATAAGCAGTGACTATACACATGGACTTCGCCAGATGGAATACACAGGAATCAAATCTACTACATCTGGCTGTTTCTCCGGCTGGAACCATGGAGGGTGTCGAAGAGGAGAAAAAGAAGATTCCTGCTGTGCCAGAAACCCTTAAGAAAAAGCGAAGGAGTTTCGCAGAACTAAAAATCAAGCGCCTGAGAAAGAAGTTTGCCCAAAAGATGCTTCAAAAGGCAAGGAGGAAGCTTATTTATGAAAAAGCTTAGCACTATCACGAGGAATATAGGCAAATGTACAGGACTGAAATTCGAATGGCTAGGATGGCAAGAAAAGCTGGCAACTTCTACGTACCTGCAGAACTCAACTTGGCATTTGTTATCAGGGTCAGAGGTATCAGTGGTGTGAGCCCAAAGTTCGAAAGGTGTTGCAGCTTCTTCACCTTTGCCAGATCGTCAATGACACCTTTGTTAAGCTCCACAAGGCTTCAATTAACATGCTGAGAATTGTGGAACCATGTATTGCATGGGGTACCCAAACCTGAAGTCAGGGAATGAACTGATCTGTGAGCGTGGTTATGGCAAGATCAATAAGAAGCGAATTGCCCTGACAGATAACACTTTGATTGCAGGATCTCTTGGTAAATATGACATCATCTGCATGGAGGATCTGATTCATGAGATCTATACCGCTGGGAAACACTTCAAAAAAGCAAGCAACTTCCTGTGGCCCTTCAAATTATCTTCTTCATGAGGTGGAATGAAGAAAAAGACCACCCATTTTGTAGAAGGTGGAGATGCTGGCGACAAGGAAGACCAGATCAAGAGACTTATTAGAAGGATGAACTAAGGTGTCTACCATGATTATTTTTGTAATCTGATCCGTTAATAAAACCATGACTGCTTTCAAATTGAAATATTGTACTGGTGACTTTTTGTCAACCTGCCCCCTTCCCTTTATTATTATGGCAAATCTTGGTGTGTGATAAAATTAAGCCAAAAGAACTGCCCATTGCGTGTAAACCTAGGGTCCAGTTTTCATCTTGTGAAAAAACCTTACAGAAAAAAAGAATTTTAACTTCTGAATCCTGCCAAGATGTGTTGTTTCCTTTTAATAAAGCCTATTTCACAAGCCAAAAAAAAAAAAAAATCTACTACATCTGTGGAAAGAGAAGATGGAAAAGCTCTGTATTATCAGTTAGAACAAGTCCAGGAGCCGACTGTGGAACAGACCATCAATTGTTCATATGCAAGAGGTCCAAGCTGCACTGAAGGCACTGGTGAAAAACAAGGCTCCGGGAATGGAGGGAATACCAGTTGAGATGTTTCAACAAACAGATGCAGCACTGGAAATACTCACTCATTTATGCCAAGAAATTTGGAAGGCAGCTACCTGGCCAACCTATCGGAAGAGATCCATATTTATACCCATTCCAAAGAAAGGCTATCCAACAGAATGTGGAAATTAATGAACAATATCATTAATATCACACACGAGTAAAATATTGCTGAAGATCATTCAAAAGCAATTGCAGCAGTACATCGACAGGAAGCTGCCAGAAATTCAAGCTGGAGTCAGAAGAGGACGTGGAATGAGGAATGTCATTGCTGATGTCAGACAGATCCTGGCAAAAGCAGAGAATACCAGAAAGATGTTTACCTGTGTTTTACTGAATATGCAAAGGCATTCGACTATGTGGACCATAACAAATTGTGGATAACATTGCGAAGAATGAGAATTCCAGAACATTTAATTGTGCTCATGAGGAACTTGTGCTTAGACCAAGAGGCAGTCATTTGAACAGAATAAGAGGATACTGCGTGGTTTAAACTTAAGAAAGGTGTGGCGGTGTATCCTTTTACTGTACTTATTCAATCTCTATGCTGAGCAAATAATTCAAGAAGCTGGACTATATGAAGAACATGGCCTCAGGAATGGAGAAAGACTCATTAACAGCATGTGATATGCAACCTTGCTTGCCAAAAGCAAAAAGGACTTGAAGCACTTACTGATAAAGACCAAAGACTACAGCCTTCAGTATGGATTAAAAATCAACATAAAGAAAACAAAAATCCTCATCCCTTCAATCCCCAGGGGAGAAAAGTTGATGTTGTAAAGGATTTCATTTTACTTGGATCCACAGTCAACGTTCAAGGAAGCAGCATTCAAGAAATTAAACGACACATTGCATTGGGCAAATCTGCTGCAAAAGACCTCTTTAAAGTGTTAAAAAGCAAAGATGTCATTTTGAGGACTAAGGTGTCCCTGACCCAAACTGGTATTTTCAGTCACCTCATATGCATGTGAAAGCTGGACAATGAATCAGGAAGACTGAAGGAAGAATTGATGCCTTTGGATTATGGTGTTGGCGAAGAATATTGAACATACCATGGACTGCAAGAAGAATGAACAAATTTGTTTTGGAAGAAGTACAGCCAGGATATTCATTAGAAGCAAGGATGGCGAGTTTCATCTCACATATTTTGAACATGTTATCAGGAGGAACCAGTCCCCAGAGAAGGGCATCATACTTGGCAAAGTAGAAAGTCTGCAAAAAAGAAGATCCTCAAGGAGATGAATTGACACTGTGGCTGCAACAATGGGCTCAAGAATAGCAATGATTGTGAGGATGGCAAATGACCAGACAGTGTTTTGTTCTGGTGTATGTAGGATCACTATGAGTTGGAACTGACTGGACAGCACCTAACAACAACTGACCTTTCTAGAGAAATACTTTCCATGTTCCTGGGTTCTAGGCCTGTTCTTGGAGCCCTGGTAGCACAGTTGTTCAGAGCTAGGGCTGCTAACCGAAAGATGGGCGGTTCAAATCCTCCAGCCGCTCTTTGGAAACCCTATAGGGCAGTTTTTCTCTGTCCTATTTGGTGCTATGAGTTGGAATTAGATGGTAGGCAATGGGTTACGGTTACGAGTTAGGCCTGTTCTTGCCACTACCACACCATAAGACCTTGAGTACACAGTTTGCCTTCTCCTGGCTCTCAGCTGCCTCACTTGTAAAATGGGAATTTGAACTAGGTAGTCTCTCAGGCCATTTTCAACTCACACAACTTAGAACTCTCTGAGTCTGAATAGTGCTTGGAATTTTTTGCTCCTGGTAGACAGAAGGATTTTTTTTCCCCTAGTATACTTCTTCCTGTGGAGAGATGGTTCCTTTAATATGTTCTTGTTTTCCCCGTAAATAAAAGGAATATTCAAATATCTTCCTTGTGAATCTCGAAGACTGTGAAAACCAAACCAAGCCAGTTGCTGTTGAGTTGATTCCAACTCATGATGACCCCATGTGTTTCAGAGTAGAATTGTGCTTCATAGAGTTTACAAGGCTATGATCTTTTGAAATTAGATTGCCAGTCCTTTTTTCCAAGGTGCCTCTGGGTGGATTTGAACCACCAACATTTTGATTAGCAGCTGAACTAAGAATGTAAAGAGGCAAACAGAGCATGCCCAAGAATGACTTCCAGTAGGATGATGGTAAGTCTACCTGACATACGTGCAGTCCTCTGTGGCCTTTGATCCCCACTGCAGGCATTCCTGTCACCATTTAGGCAGGCATTCTGCCTGAGGGCTCCCTCTCAGGGTATGCACATAGATCCTTCAGGAACACTTCAGAGCCACAATAGCCTCCAGTCTAGAGGATCAACATGGAAGAGACAATTCCCCATTCTCATCCCTTCAATCTCCAGAGGAGAAAAGTTGAATTTTTAGTAACTTGTTGTGCCTTTTATGCAGTGCCTTTTTTGTACCACCTCCTTAGAACTACCCCTCTGGGGGCCATCGTCTGAGCCCATGTGTGTCACTCCCTTGCTCTGTATGTACCAACTCTCTAGTACTGCCAACAATCTGCCCCATAGCAGTTCCATCTGCAATTTCATTTTTCCTCCATTTGTGTACGTATCTCTGTCACTAACGTTGAAAATAGCCTTGGTTTCCTTATATATCATCTCCCTTTTCATTTGGGGAGCATTGATTTTTCTTCCCTTTGTGCATGCCTGCCTCAGCGTGGTTGATGGTGGTGCTTAGCTGGTGTCTGCAGTGCTGTCTGTGGTGTTGCAAAGCTGGGGTTTGGGGACTTGTGATGACGCTTCTGATTGTAGCTGGATGTACCTGGTCCACGTGTGTCTGCTCAGTGTGCTCCATAGGGCAGGCCTGCTTGTTGCTAGACATCATGTTGGCCAAGCACCAGGATGATCGACTGTGTCATTGTTTATGTTAATGAGCTGCTTTGCTGCCATGTGGACCCATCGGAGGTAAGAGGATGCAGGTATCCACAGCACTAATGTCCTGACCCCCATGCACAGAAGGCCACACAGGCAAAATGTCACATTCACATCCTGGGACCTTCTGCAGGTCTTGAAAGCTGAAGTTCTGTACAGCATGGTCCATTATGACATGGATCTGTTTGCCCCAGAGAGGTGAATGGTTCTAGGGGTCAGAGAGGGATGGAGTCTTCCAAAGATGTCAGAGGCCAGCTCTGAGTTGTGAAGTGTGGTACCGAACATTTTCTTAAAGATATAAACTGTTCCTCTACCACACCTTACACCTACCCTCAGTCCTAAGAGCTAGTAGAGAGAGGCCACACTGTCTTCTCACTCTGTTCTGGTTTAGCTAATTAAAGACTGGCCTGTGGGAAAATGCAGTGCCCAAGGCTGCATCACAGAGCAGGAAGAGTGGGGACCTGCATTTTATTGTGCCATCCCTGAGCCTTGCCTTTCCCGCCTGGGGAGGTAGGGCTCTGTGATCCCTGGTGGTTTTCTGCCTCTTGCAGTCTATTACACGATGTGGTGGATGCCATTGGTGCCCCGTCCTGATTGCCTTTCCTGCCAATGCCCCTGCTCCCTGGTTGTTAATAGTCCACAGTTCTCTAGGAATTGCCCTCTGACAAATGGGAGCTGCCTTGCCCAGGTAGTTTCACCACCTCCCCATCCCTGGGGAGCAGTCCAGGGCCAATGCCTGCTTGACAGCCCACTTGTCTCAGGGTGGGACCAGCCTTGTGGGGCAGTTTGTGCTTCAGAGCATGCCGGAGGACCAGCTGAAATGACTCCAGTTGCAACCACCTCCTGCTTGCTTCTTCTACTGTCCTGCTCTTCATCCCCTTTCTCTTGAGAATACTTGCAATACATCAAATGAATCCAAATCCTTGTCTTAGGCCCTGCTTCTAGGGAATCTGAGATACGTGGTTACCATCAACCAGGGTTGTGTCATCAGCATAGGATTGCCTAGGAACCCATTAATGGTATGTGTGCGTGTATCCTCCATTCATCCCAGTTGTCATGCCAGCCCATTCTCCTTCCTTGCCTCCCTCCCTTTCTTTCATTTTCTTTCCTTTACTGTTTCATATGCCTGCATACACACCCTCCCATCCATTCATCCATTCATCCACCCTTCCACTCATCCATTCCTCCAGAGACCGAGCTTCAAACCTTCCCATGTGGCAGAAGGATCAAAAGATTTTTTCCAGATGGAGACTGCTTGAGGCCACCTTACGCTTCTACCCAGAAACCCAGTGCCGTCGAGTTGATTCCAACTCATAGACTTCTAGGTTGAACTTAATTTCTGCTCCTTTAGGGATTGGTTAAGACTTCGAAACAGACGGGTGGATGCCATGGCTTCCGGCCAAGAAGAACACCCGTCTCGAAGTGGAACATGGCCTCATGGATCCAGCACTGACACACCTTTCATAATGTTCTACAATATCATGAGTTTGTTTCCCTCAAGGCTCACCACCCGGCCCCTGAGTCACTGGCAGAAGCAGGAGAGGGAGCGTCTTTTGTTTACAAATAGTGTAAGAAAAATCGAGGTGAATTATCCAGCTGCTGTGTGAATGCTGTATTGATTACAGAGCACCAATCAAATTAGCTGTCAGAAGAGAATGCAGATGGCACCATGTGGAATGGATTTTCTATATCCCCTAATTGCATTACTTCAATCAGCAGGTGAACATTGCATGGCCTGCGGTGGGGCTTGGAAGTTGGAGGAGTGGGGGAGTGGGTTGACACAGACTGTCTGGGCCTGGCTGAGGATGTGTGGTTTGAGTGTCCCGAGTACGTTGATATCAAGATTGAGGCATTAACAAAATGGGTCTGGGTTGCTTTATAGATTAAATGCAGGGCAAGGGCAGGACTTCAAGAATGTGCTTACAGGAGAGAATGCCTCCCCCAACCTTGGAGCTTGGAGAAGTGTCAATCCCTAGCATAAGCAGATTGAAACAACTCTCTTCCATCTTTTGAAGGTTTATTGCTAGTGGTTAAAAGCCTTTGTTCCGTTCTAAATCTCAGCTCCACTCCTTACTAGCTGGGTGATCTTTGGCGGTGACTTCTCTGAGTATCAGTATCCTCACACAGCTCTTGTCAGGAATAGAGAAGATTGTGTATATAAAATGTTTAGCACAGCACCTTGTACATAGTTTGTGCTTAATAAACGTGAGCTCTTCCTACTGAAGGCCATTTGCCTTTCTTTTGGGTGCTTGGAGATTTAGAAGGGCTCCCAGGTTAGATTGTGGAATGGCTGGTTTGATGATGGGCAAAGATCCACACCCAAAATTCTTGCTCTTCTCATAAACTCTCCTGTCAGAGTTTGTGAACTTCAGAAACGGCTCTTCCTCTGACTGAGCAAGATAAACACGTAAGACCTTGCTGAAGACCCAGCCTGGTGGAGCCTTAATTCTCTGCTGGTGGCATGTTTGGGTTTTGTAGCTATTCTCTTCTCTCTCTCAAAGCCAGCATGCACCAGTAGGCTCCTGTCCATGATAAATGCAAAGCCCACTCAGTTGAAAAACTGTTTCATATTTAAAAAATAAACAAACAAAGCCTTCATTGGTTTCTTAGGCTGTGTGTGGCAGAATTTTGTGTTATCTACAGTTTGGGATAATTTGTGGTTCTCCCTCTGGGCTGGGGTGCTCTGTTTAACTGAGAGTTGAATCTAGCAAGAATTTCAGCTTGATTCTCAGTAAAAAAATTGCAGGGGCTTGTGGGTAGTCATCTTGTTGCCCTGCAACTTGGAGCTCTGAGAGGCGCAGCTGCCTCCATGATGGCACGGTGCTGGCTAAAGGCAATTGACCAGTGGACTACAAACCAGCAAGGCCTATGGCAGAGATGTATCTCTACATCGGGGCTGCTGCAGCCTGCAACTCAGGACCCCCATAAATTCTGGGTGAAAAAACCTAGGCAGGAGTGAGGAGGAAGGGTGGGTAATATCTGGGCGAGGAGGGGGGGAAGGGGGGCAGCCTATGCTCTGACTCTAAGTTGATACCTGATGAAAGTAAAAGCTCCATTTTACAGTTGTCTCAGTCTTGGGGTGGCATCCACAACTCCTATAAACTGTGACTGCAGCTCCAGGCTATCTTTGACTGTCCATTTTGTGGTCACTTGCTCCTATCATCAAAAAATCCTTCCTCTCATCTCCCCGCCCCACCTAAAACTTTATCCTTTCTTAGTCAAGTGCATTCTTTTCCCCAGAAGAAAGGAGGTAGCACTTAAGGGGCTGCCAGAAGACTGCATCAGGGCCTGGCTTGCTATTTGAAGAAGATGAATAAATTCTTTGGGTCAGAAAGACAAGTTACTCTCACCACCACCACCACCGCCAGGCTGAGCAGAGTAGGGTGATGGAGGCAGAGGAGGGGAATTGGGAGCCTGTTCAAGCCACAAAGACTCATTCACGTGATCCATCCTCAGGCACTAGGTCACAAAATGTGGCTTCGATCAGATACGACCAGATCATAGATGGAGAGGACAGAGGCTCAGCCCAGGTCTACTCATGTCCTCCTTCCACATCCATAATGAGAGGCCTGGGGACCAGTGTAAACCAAAACCAAACCCGTTGCCATGGAGTTGATTCTGAGTCATAACGACCCTATAGGAGAGTGCAGAACTGCCCTATAGGGTTTCCAAGCAGCAGCTGGTGGATTCGAACCGCAGACCTTTTGGTTAGCAGCCAAGCTCTTAACTACTGCACCACCAGGGCTCCAGGGACCAGGGTAGGGGGTATGAAGTATTCTTTGTTTTGTAAGAAGCACACACACACGAGCAAGCACACATCAGGAAGTTCACAGTTCAGAGTACTGAACTCTTCAGAGAGAAAACTCCAAGGAAATCTAATTAGGAAGTCTGTAATCCAATAAGCCTCTGTGCTTTGTGGCAGGGGGAGGGTGCTGGGAGGTAGAAGCCTAGCCACTCTTTACATCTGGCTTGGTGGGAGCCACCGGTGAGGGTAGCCCAGCTGGGATACTGATGAAATGCTCCTGCTCAATGGACCAGAGACAGAAGCGAGCACATCCTGAGAGCCATCTCATTACTCTAAGCTCTGAGAAATGCAGACACTGCCTAGGAAGGTCCTGAGGTGTCCTCACTCTTCCTTCCTGTGTACACTAGGGATTCCCAGGTACAATGCAGGCATGTCGCCAAAGATAGAATACTGAAGTCTCCCAGAATCAGCCTCTCACTTTATTGGATTATGGCTGACACTGAGAAGGCTGGAGTCCATGCCAAAATCCATCTCCTGCTAGCCCCAGGTTGCCAAGCTGAAGGTTGGACTACCAGCAAGCTGGTCGTCAGAACCAGGAGGACCAAGTATCTTTGGTTCTACTTCCTTACCTTGCCTAATACCTATTCCCTCTCTTCCTTCTCCATCACAGCCCTGGTTCACAGACCCTTGGCATCTCTTGTCTGGACCAGAGGCCCTCACCTGTGATCCTGGGAGCTGTTGTGCATCCAGGGAAGTGATGAGAAGAACCACAAGTAATATATGACTGCTAGTATTAAAGCACCCATTTTTCAAACTAATTTACTTTTTTTCTAGACTAGCAAATTCAAGGTTGTTGCTAAAAATGTCACTTTCCTTTGTTGTTGTTTTGATGGAAGATAAGAGGTATCATTACAGGAAGAGCTTGGCGAATAGTGTGTGGCCTGCAGGAGTGGGTCATGCATGTGAACACTGTTGGATTAAAATAGGAGCTGGTGTCCTGGACTTAAAACAATCTCTTATGTGGCTTTTCTGTCTTCAGTCTTGCCTCCTCCAATACACCCTCCACATTGCAGACAGAAAGATTTTTCTGGAACACAACTGAGCATGTGTCTTAGGCTGAGTTCTCTACAGATGCAAAACCAGTAAAGCATATAAATATATATACAGAGAGATTTATATCAAGGAAATGGCTCAGGTGGTTGTAGAGGTTGTAATGTCCCAAGTCTGTGTTTCAGGAAAGAGGTTTCTCCTGATCCATATAACTGCAGGGACTGGTGAGCCCAAGATCAGCAGGCCAGAGAGCAGGGCTGTTGGTCACAGGCTGTGAAGATCGATGAAGCCCAAGATCAACAGGCAAGACTGCATGTAAGCTTCTAGCTCAAGTCCCAAGAACTGGAAGTCAGACCAAAAGGGATCAGTTACAGGATCCAGAAAAGCAAAAACCCTCTAGCCCTGCCTGAACATCCATCCACACTTGATGCAGGCCACATACCCAAGGAAACTCTCCTTCAACTGACTGGCTACTCACAGCAGATCCCACCATGGAGGTGATCATGTATTAAATCTCAACAGAGAAGTGATCACAGCATTATACGGTAACCAAAACACTGAGAATCATGGCCCAGGCTTAATCATCATAGCATATCTTTCATGGTTTGCATTTTCCAAAGGTCAAAGCCCACACTACTTGGCACACTCTTTGGCATGGCTACAGAGCCCTGCATATTGGGCTTCTGGTTCCGCCTAACCCCCAGACACAGGGTAGCCCCGTTTTCTTGTCACCTGATAGGGTCAAGGCCAGGGATGGTGGCGTATAGAAAACAAATAGTTCTACCCATTGACTGTCTTTTTCTGCACTCCTAGCACTAGAGAGTGAAGGCCTGTCTTAGAGAGTCAGAAAATTTGTCATGCAGAACATGAGCCTTGGCAATTCTGCCATGATTTAGCTGTGTTTTCTCTCCCCCTCTTTCTGGTGCTGGAGCATTAGGGAGGTCTTCAGGAAATACTTCCCTGATCTTTCAAAAAAAAAAAAACAGATCTTTAGGACCATACAAATTGAGGGGTAGTAAAAATAAAGTCCACAACCATTATGATGATGTAGGGTACCTCTTCAGCTGGTAGAGGCCCCAGCTTGCTTGTGACAAAATAGATCTACACTGGCAGGTTGGCAAATATGCTTTTCTCTTGTAGCTGCAAAGAAACCTTCAGACTCTCATTAATAGACCATGAGTCAGAGGCAGAAAGGGAACAGCAGTGATTAATAATGGCAAACGTTGTCTGGTGACTGGGTATGTACTTTGATGCAGGAAAAAAAAAAAAAAAGCCAGCATCAAAGATTCTGGGGCCTGTTCCTTTCTAAATGCATGTTGATTGTGGAGTGATGTTAGCATAATGTGGGGTAGTGGTGATGGTGTTAGTTATTGATTCGGCTCTGACTCATGATGACCCCATGCATAACAGAATGAAACACTGCCCAGTCCCGTACCATCTTCAGGATCATTAGTATATTTGAGTCCATTGTTGCTGCCATTGTGCCAATCAATCCATTGAGGGTTTCCTTCATCTTCTTTACCAAATACTATGTCCTTCTCCGGCAATCTGTCTCGCCTGATGATGTGTCCATAGTAAGCAAGTCTTGGACAATAGGCTGTGATTCACAGGATTTTCATTGGCTATTCCAGAAGAAGATCTCCAGGTCTTTCTTCCTAGTCTGTCTTAGTGCAGAAGTTTTGCAGAAATCTGTCCATCATGGGTGACCCCACTAGTATTTGAAATACATTGGCATAGCTTTCAGCATCATAGCAGCATGCAGGCCACCACACTAGGACAAACCAACAGATGGGTGGTGATAATGTGGGGTACACTGTGTTTCTGGTGCCTTGCGGGGGGACTCACTTCTTTTTTTTTTAATTGTGCTTTAGGTGAAAGTTACAGCTCAAGTTCATTTCTCATTCAAAATTTTATACGCATATTGTTTGGTGACGTTGGTTGCAATCCCCACAATATGACAACATGCTCCCCCTTTCCACCCTGTGCCCATTCGTCCAGTTGCTGTCCCTTCCCACCCTCGTGTCTTGCTTTTGGACAGGAGTTGCCCATTTGGTCTCTTATATCTAATTGAGCTAAAATGCAGGCTTCTCATGTGTTACTTTCTGTTTTATAGGCCTGTCTAATCTTTGTCTGAAAAGTGGGCTTTGGGAATGGTTTTAATTCTGCATTAACAGAGTGGGGCAGGGGGCATAGTTTTGGGGGTTTCTCCAGGCTCTGTCAGACCAGTAAGCCTGGTCTTTTTGGTGAATTTGAATTCTGTTCTACATGTTTCTCCCACTCTGTCTGGGACTCTGTTGTGCAGGGGACTCACTTGTGATGGACATGTGTGAAGGGGTACTTTCATTGACTGCTGGGGGAGACCTGCCAGAAGAAGATTGATATCATGAGGTGGGGAACTTCTTGATGTGGAGCTTCCTCTGACAGCGCTACAGGACTTCCTGTTGTGTGAATACCTGGGCTGGTCTGAGTTACACAGTCCTCTGCTTGCTTCCACATTCTCATGCTGGTTTATCTGGGGTGGTGATAAGCACATATGCAAGATGCTGTCCCTGAAAGCAAGCAAGAGTCCAGAGAAGGAAAAAATGACAGATGTGGAGGGCAGAGAGTACAGATCTGAGACTTGGATAACTGGGACCCTTGCAGAAGAGAGCAGAACAGATGAAATAGAAGAGATATATTACAGAGGAAAATTTTGAGCTCAGAAAAGGCATGTGGATGCAGATTGAAAGGGCTCGCCATGCTCCAGGCAGGATGAGTGAAATGAGATGTACATCTAGCTATAGCACAGTGGTCCTTTTAAAGTTTTTTATTATGAAAACCTTTGAGGATATGCACAAGTAGAGAGTTAGTACAGTGAAACATCCCATGTGCCTATTACCCAGATTTTTATAATGATCAGAATTTTGCCGTGTTTGCTTTATCTATCCTGTTTTTTTCTTCTTTCCTTTTATTTTCTTTCTTTTAGTTTTTTTTTTTGTACATTTGATGAAGGTTTACAGAGCAAATTAATTTCTCAGTAAACAATTAATACACATACTGCTTTGTGAAATTGGTTGCCAACCCCATGACATGTCAGCCCTCTCCCTTCTTGACCTTGGGTTCCCCATTACCAATTTTTCTGTCTCCTCCTGCCTTCTTGTCCTTGCCCCTGGGCTGAAGTGCCATTTAGTTTTCTCTTATGGGCCTGTCTAATCTTTGGCTAAAGGGTGAACCTCAGGAGAGACTTCATTACTGAACAAAAAATGTGTCCAGGGGCCATACTCTTGGGGTTTCTCCAGTCTCTGCTAGACCAGTAAGTCTGGTCTTTTTTTGTGAGTTAGAATTTTGTTCTATGTTTTTCTCCAGCTCTGTCTGGGCCCCTCTATTGTGATTCCTGTCAGAGCAGTCAGTGGTGGTAGCCAGGCACCATCTAGTTGTACAGGACTCAGTTTGGTGAAGACAGTGGTAGTTGTGGTCCATTAGTCATTTGAGCTAATCTTTTCTTTGTGTCTTAGGTTTTCTTCATTCTCCCTTGCTCCTGATGGGGTGAGGCCAGTAAACTGTCTTAGATGGCCACTCACAAGCTTTTAAGACCCCATATGCTACTTTTTGTTTGGGATGCTCCTCACCAAAGTAGAATGTAGAACATTTTCTTTATAAACTATGTTATGCCAATTGAGCTAAATGTTCTCTTAGGCATAATTTTTGCTGAAATATTTCAAAGGTAAATCCTAGGCATCATATCATCCCCCACTACATACTCAGTATGCATCTCTAAAAATGTGGATATTTTCTTATATAGCTACAATGCCATTTATCATAACTGTGTGAGTTATTTTTATTTGTCAGCTTGGCTAGGCTATACTACCCAGCTATTGAATCAAACGCTAATCTAGAAGTTGCTTTGAAGGTATTTTGTAGATGGGGTTAATAGCTACAGTCAGTTGACTTTATAAAGGAGATTGTCCTCTGTAATCTGGGAGAGCCTCATCTGATCAGTTCAAAGGCCTTAAGAGCTAAACTGAGGTTTCCCTGAGAAAAAATTTCATCTGTGGACTGCAGTCGCTACTGCCCAAGAGTTTCCAGGCTATTGGCCTGCCCTGTGGATTTTGGACTTGCCTAGCCAGATCTCACAAACACATGAACCAATTCCTTGAAATAAATCTCTTTATATGTATGTATGAATCTCTCTCTATATATCTATATACATAGAATTAAAAAAAAAAACTGAAAAACTTACTCGTTCTGTTTCTCTGGTGGAAACCTGACTGATACAATACCTAAAAAAAATTAGCAATAATCTTGGTATCGTCTAATATCTAGCCATAATAAAAATTTCCTGAATGTTAAGAAAATGGGTTTTTTGTGATTGGTTTGTTTGAATCATGATCTAAACAAAGTCCATACATTTGTTTGCTGTGGTGGTTTTGATATGTCCCCAAATTTTTGACACTCCTTTCAAAAGGTGGAGCCCAGTTCTCATCCCCTTGAATGAGGGCTGGACTTAGCCCTAACAAAGAATGCTTGTAACAAAGAATGTGGCAGAAGTAACAGTGTATGACTTCCAAGGCTGGATCATAAAGCCATTGGATCTTCCATCTTACATTTCTCTTGGATTTTTCACTGCTGGGGAAAGCCAGTTGCTATGTTGTGAGGACACTCAGGCAGAATGGAGAAGTCCACATGGGGAAGCACTGAGGCCTCCCACCAACAACCAGCCACGACTGACGGCCATGGAAGGGAATCACCTCGGAGTACATCCTCAGTCCCGGGCAAACCCTCAGATGAGGTTACAACCTCAGCCAACACGTTTGACAGCAGTCTCATGAGAGATCCTGAGCCAGAACCACTCAGCTATTCCATTCTGAATTCCTGACGCACAGAAATTGTGAGGTAGTAAATGTTTGCTGTTTTCAGCCACTAAGTTCAGGGGAATTTGTTATACAG
The DNA here is from genome assembly GCF_024166365.1 of Elephas maximus indicus. NCBI lineage: Eukaryota > Metazoa > Chordata > Mammalia > Proboscidea > Elephantidae > Elephas > Elephas maximus. The sequence goes on from NC_064820.1 coordinate 123,576,226, forward strand.
CAATACATAACTAAGTCAGTTACGATTCTTAAGTCTGTTTTAACCTAGAACACTCTCTCTCTCACCTTTATTTTTATTTTCCCACCCCATGGATTATAGAAACTAGGTCAGTTGTTCTGTAGGATGTCCCATCACTTCCCTGCAGTGTCATCTGGCTTATTCTTCGGTCCTCTGCGTTTCTTGTAAATGGAAGTCACCTCCAGAACCTTGATTTGACTTCAACATTTTTGGCAAGTATGTGATGCTTTGTGCGTCAAATTATGAATATCCAGAGGTACCCAGTGTCTGGTGCATCACTTTTAGTGCTGTTAAGATTGGTCTATGGGCTCAGGTGGTCTGGTAATATTTTGAAATTTCAAGGACAAAGGGGAAAAAAATCATATATGCAGGCATGTAAGCAGTACAACTAGCTCACAAACAATGGGACACGGAATGAAAGAACTTTATAATCAGCCAAGCTGGCCTTTATGTATGAGTGAAGACAGAAATTCAGAAATAGATACCAACCGCATATACTTCTTGGAGGAAAAAAAACCCTTGAGAATGTATGTCACTCATTCATTCATTCATTCAACAGATAATTGAGAGCCTTGGTTGTGTCCAGGCACTATGCTAGGTAGGAGCTAGAACTCAAACTGTCCAGAAAGGAATGAAATTGAGGACTTGAGCATAGAGAAGCCGTGCGTGGAATGAAGGGCCTGGCGGTGAGTCCTAAACCAGCAACACATAGTGAGGAGTCTCAGTAATCATCATCAGTCTGGCTGTAAAATTGGGGCTGGGCTATTAGTCTGAGCCAGCTCAGGTGGCTCCCTCTGTGAGAGTAGCTGATAGGAAGTAGGGACAGAGAGCTCAGGAACCCCTGGGCTGTGGGCAGTGGAATCCTAGACTAAATCCCACTATTGCCTGAGGGCCTGCATGTATGGATCAGAGAACAGCATCATCATGGGAAAGCGTAAGATCCAGAGCTGGGCAGGCAGCAAGAAGTGAGTGGCTGATCCAGAACAGGCAAGAAGGGGAGCCCAGCAGGGAAGCTGTGCAGAGGAAAGTGGGCAGTGCTGATCAGAGGGTAGTTTTTGCTGTAATAGGGTAAGGGGGCAAAGCCTGCTGATGATGGATGTCCTTTCTGGAAGTTTCTTGTCCTATTCCTGGGGCTGGGCTAGGGATATGAAGGGGCTTAGAGCAAACAGATCCCAGAGATCCCAGGGAACAGTAGAGATGGCCCCCAACAGCCCTCTGGTTCTGCCAGTGTCTCTTCCGTTGGGAGTTCTGGGATCCACTGACTGTGGAATCACCCAATTTGCAGGGCAGTCTTCCTCATGGCCCACAGTACAGGCCAGCAATGATCAGTACACAGGTCCAGGTTGGTAGCCTCTGCCACAGCCTCCTCTCCTCGTGCTAGTAAACAGGCTCAGGAGCCCTGGCTGTTCACAGACTGCCTGACGGAAGGCTTCCTGCCTCTCCTGCACAGACTGAGGCGCCTGGCACTGGATTAACCTAAGGGGTACCCACCAGTGGTCTCATCTGCCTCGACCCCGGGCACCAGTAGGAAGCACACGGGTTAATTGTGCAGGAATCACCTGGTGCCCCTCAGCTGGGGTAGGGAGTGCCTCTCAGACGATGCAATGCGTGGGCAGGGATCTCTCCTGCCCTCTGGGAAGAAGGGCTGAGAGAAAAGCTTTAGAGAAGCTGGAAATGTAGAATAAGGGAAAAGAAGGAAGACCATTTTTAGAGATAATTAGAAAATGCTTTTATTCATCTGCAAGTAAATCTCTGACTAAATTCACCCTCAGTAGGTAGTGCTTGCTCTGCTTCTTCTGGTGAGCTGTCACTGCGCCTCAGGGCCGTGGCTCTGCGACTAAGTGGGCCTTCCGCTGCCTGCCAGCCTTCCCTTTGTCTGGCTTTATTTCTTTTCCTTTTTTTTTTTTTTATTACTACTCTCAACAGATAGTATAAAAATAACTCCCATGGCCAAGCTTTGAATCTCCAATTGGTTTGTTTTTTTCCGCCCCTCAGTATGTGTAAGCCCCTCGCCTATCAGTTCCCTCAGAAACTTCCCTCCTGTTTTCTAGGTGCTGTGTAAATAGAGAGCTGGATGAGGTGTCAGAGTGTTTGCATTCTTAGCTTGCAGTATGGCTTTAGGGTGTCTCTCAGCCTCTCTGATTTCCTGTGATATTCTCATCTTAAGCCTTCCATGCAGGGTTGTGTGGAGACTGATTGGGATACTTTCTAAAGGGTTGGTGAGTTGCTTTGTGTCCGTCCTTGCCTTCAGGCCAGGGCTCGTCCAGTCCAGCCTGGAAGGTGAATGGGCTACTGCTGGAGAGTCTGTGAACATAGACAACTTGACCTCAGGTCCCTGACAGAGCTTTCCAGTGTGGCTCCTGTATCAGGCAACCCTAAATCTCACATGTTGTTTCTTGGGTCCTTCTCTGTGCTGTGTATATAGAAAGAAGCTACCCTGACCCTACATACAGACTGCCTGGGCGTTCCAAAGCAGCTGGGGTCAGAGCAGCTCCCTGGTCCTAAAGTGTCCTAGCCAGGGCCAGAGACTGTACATCCACCCCCAAGGACCACCTCCCATGTCTTCCCCTGGGCACATCTAAGCCATTAAGCATTCCTTTCTTGGTCATATTTCCCACTCTCTTCTTGTTTTAGTTTCTGCCTTTCAAGTTCTACTGTGTTCCCCAATTACTCCAGAAGCCAGGCAGATGGACTGATTTCTTTAGCCAAAAATGAAATTTTAAAATCATCTCAAAGTGAATGGGATGCTCAGATGTTTCAGTTAACTCACACGCTTCTCCTCGATGGCTCGTTTGCCATTACCAGAATGTCCGTCTTTTAATAAGCCATCTGGGCAAGGCTATACCTCCCTTCAGAAGGCGTCTGGCAGCTTTGCTGGACTTGATCAAGGATATTGTTGACTAGAAATGGCCAGCTGGAGCAGTGAGCTCCCTGACTTGTGTGTGGGAGGGGTCGGGACGGGTGGCGATTCAGGCTGGGAAAGACAAGTCAGATCATCCTGTCCAGGCCTCTGTTACAAGGCTGTGGAGCCTGAGGACTCGGAGGGCAATGAGCCACCTGGGGCCACACAACTGGGAATGAAGGCTAGGTCTTTTGACTCTTGGTGTATCTCCTTTCATTCCACATAAAAAAGGGGCTTAATAAGACTTTGGTGGAAAAATGAATGGATGACTCTTTTTCAAGAATAATATCAAGAGTCTGGTGAGAGGGCACAGTTGGAAGGCTTGAACTCTTACCTCCACTCCAGCCACTACCCAAGAAATAAGAAATGGGTAAGGTTATAACTTCCCAAATCACTTTGACATCTGGTCTTTAGTCTCATGTTCCAGGTCCCCTAGGTCTGTTCATATGAGGGGAATCAAGTCCTAAAAATGACTGCTTCACTCAGGCTAAACACACATCAACTTCATTCAGATTTGCACTATGAAAGTCAATTTACTAGTTATTAGTGGACAAGGGGTCTGCCGGACCAGGGAACCATGTCGCTTTGCAGGAGGCTGTGTCTTCTGGAGGGGCGTTAATTATCAGAAGGCTCTCTGATGAGCCCAGAATTAGAGCCAGGAGTTCTGGGTATTCTTAGGGGTGTTCCCACTGAACTCTCCCCTCTGCTCCTGGGGCTCTTTTCTTCTAAAGCCCTGGGCCAGGCCTTTTCAGGATCTGACATCCATCACCCTGGATTGGGGCCTAGGGCAGTTCAAAGGACTGAGCTCTCTATAACTCCTTGTTTTCTGAGTCATATAATTTTGAAAATTTCCTTCTCCCCTTCTCCCATCATTTAGTAGTGTGTGTTGGTGGTTGGTAAATTTACCATTTAGTCAGTAGGTGGTAGAATATTGAGGTAGGAGGAATAAATGTCATCCAGACATCTTGGGCTTGATATTGGATGCAATCACTAGATATGACTTTGGGCTGAATACTTTTGGGAGGGGATGAAATGGTAACACAGTGTTAGGTGGGGGAATTTACAAAGCCATGTGTGAGGAAACCCCCACAAGGAACACTTATTGAGCACTTGTAGGGTACCGGGCACTGTGCTAAGTTTCCACATGCATTATTTAATTTAATCCTCCCCAAAACCCATTGCCGTTGAGCCAATTCCGACTCATAGCAACCCGATAGGACAGAGTAGAGCTGCTCCATAGGGTTTCCAAGGAGCAGCTGGTGGATTCTTTGGTTAGCAGCTGAACTCTTAACCACCACACCACCAGGGCTCCTTAATCCTCCCAGCAACCCTTAATAGAGATACTACCCGTATTTTACAAAGAGGAAACAGACATAGAAAGTTTAAGTAGCTCTCCCAAGGGTATGTGTTGTTTAAGCCAGGATTCAATCTTAAATAGTCTGGCTCCAAAATTTTAAGTTATGCTGCTTCCTGGAAGGGTGTGTGTACGTGCGTGTGTTCGCGTGCACGCACCTGTACATGCTCATGAAGCTACGTAAGCAGGCGGGCACCAGCCAGCCAAGGGCTTATATGTGATGCACTTTTTAAATTTTAGGAGCTTAGCGTGTCTTTCCCTTTTTCTGGTATCTCCCTCCCTCTTTCTAGGAAAAGCACCCCACCATCTCTTGGGGATCTTCTCTCACCTGATTTCAGGGATTGTTGCTCCCAGCACTAGACCAAGGACTTAACTGGGCCTATCAGGCACTTTTTCCTAGACTTTAAAGCTAGAGGCTGTGCCCTAAGGAGGTCACCATGAGCTCATGCACAGAGGAAGTTCTTGGGCTGGTTTGATTCCTAGCCTTCTCAAGACTTTTAATTCTCTGAGGAACCCTTTATCTTTCTAAGAAATTCCTCTTTCCCCTTTCTTCCTTCCTTCTTTCCTTCCTTCCTTCCATCCTACCTCCCTCCCTCCCTCCCTCCCTTCCTATGTCCATTTCTCCCTCCCTTCCTTCTGTCTTTTCATTCTTCTTTCTTTCTCCATAAGTTAATTGTATGTGTTGCTTATAACCAAAGACCCTTACCAATACTCTCCCCACCTCTTCTTATGCAGGAGTCCAGCCTGGTTACAGACCATTCTGTTTCTGAGTCACTTCATACCATGTTGCAGTTTCCAAGGGGAACGTTGCCACATTAAGGATGGTTTTATGCCATGTCAAGCTGATTCCAGCTCTAATAAAGAAGCTTTAAGGGCCTAGAGTCACACCCTCTTTTTAGTTCTAACTCTTCAGTTCCATCCTTCAACATCCAGAGGCTCTTGCTTGGGGAGCATGGAGTCCTGCTTCCAACGTTAGAGAGTTGGAGACCTATATACCTTCAGTCAGGTCAAGAATCCCAGATGGAACACATACTGCTATATGATTTGCAGGTATGGGGATGCATTTGGTATACCCCAGCAAGATAACTCTTTCAATGATGGAAGAAGAGATGATGGTGGCTATATATATGTGTGTGTGTGTGTGTGTGTGTGTGTTTAAACCAGTGTTCTGGTGTGTCTGCTACAATTCCTTTGTTGTTAATAGATGATACAGAGTCAGTTCCTGTTCACAGCCACCCTATGTACAACAGAGCAAAACACTGCCCAGTCTTGCATCATCCTCACAACAGTTGCTATGTTTGAGTCCGTTGTTATAGCCGCTGTGTCAATTCATCTCATTGAGGGTCTTCCTCTTTTTGCTGACCCTTTATTTACCAAGCATAATGTCCTTCTCCAGGGACCAGTCCCTCCCGATAACATGTCCAAAGTACCTGAGACGAAGTCTTGCCATCCTCACTTCTAAGGAGCGTTCTGGTTGTACTTCTTCCAAGACAGATTTGTTTGTTCTTCTGGCAGACCATGGTATATTCAATATTCTTCACCAACACCATAATTCAAAGTAATCAATTCTTCTTATGTCTTCCCTATTCATTCTCCAGCTTTCACATGCATATGATGTGATTGCAAATGCCATGGCTTGGGGCAGGTGTACCTTAGTCCTCAGGGTAATATCTTTGCTCTTGAATACTTGAAAGAGGTCTTTTGCAGCAGATTAGCCCAATGCAATATCTCATTTGATTTCTTGACTACTGCTTTCATGGGTGTTGATTGTGGATCCAAGTAAAATGAAATCCTTGACAACTTTAATAATTTATCAATGAGAGCCAAAGTATGACCTTGAGTATATCCCACCAGAATTTAGAGACTATCGCAAGAATAGATTTGACACACTGAACACTAATGACCCGACGAGTTGTGTGATGACATCAAGGACTTCATACATGAAGAAAGCAAAAGGCCATTAAAAAGGCAGAAAAGGAAGAAAAGACCAAAACGGATGTCAGAAGAGACTCTGAAACTTGCTGTTGACCGTCGCTAAGGCGAAAGGAAGAAATAATGAAGTAAAAGAGCGGAACAGAAGATTTCAAAAGGTGGCACAAGAAGACAAAGTAAAATATTATAATGAAACGTGCAAAGACACCGAGTTAGAAAACCAAAAGGGAAGAACAATCCCTTAACCCTCCAAGAAGCAGCCATCTCTATTTCAGCTTCCACTACTGTCAAACTAAATCTCCTTCTAGTCATTAAAATGCCTTTTGTTCTTGCAAAGTTTGCTGCATGTTGGAGCTTTTCTATTTCATTTTCTGTCGGGCTACTTAGGAAAGTTGATGGCTCTCTGAGTCCCTGCGTCTTCTCTTTGTCTAGGATATAGTTAACTCTAGATGTGGGATATGATTTGTATAATGTGAAGACATGATTGAGAAGAAAGTGATGCTTCCCACCTGCCACCCGGCTTTCGAGTGCATGGTTAACACACTGACATGCCACTGGCTCCAATTTGCACCTTGGTAATAATTCAAACATTAACACAGGAGGCTGTAGACTTTGAAAAAATGAAACTGCTTTTATATGAAACAGTGCTTTATCTTGCATGTGAAGTGGTGATATGCCTTTCTTAATTTCCTTCGGCAAAGAATGGAGGTAAAAGAAAGAATTGTTCAAACTGGTTTTATTTTCAATATTTGAAGTCTGATTGGTTTTACAAATTGAATCCCTTCATACTTTTTTGAAGCTGAAGTTGTATTATTCAGCTGGGATCCTCTTCCTGCACAAGGAGCTCTATTAGGAGCCAACTGCCCTGCCTTTTCTTGAAGCTATTCCTTCATTATTTCCAGTGCACACAATACTAAAACACGTTAAACCCTACAACTGAAAGAAAGACCCCTACAGCCACAAAAACCCTTTGGTTTCTTCTTTGGCTCCTTCATGGGGATAAAGGGAATTGGGATAATTTCCGTGGCTGCAGCATTTCCTGGAGGAGTGTGAGGAAGGCTGTGCCACAGTGAGGGGAAGCTCTCCACAAAGAACTTCGATAGAGAAGCTGCCCGTCCCACTGGATGGGGCCCCACCAGCTTCAGGACTGAATTGTGCCCCACCCCCCACCACCAATATGTGTTGGAATCCTAACTCTTATACCTGTGGAACTCTGATGGGGCAGTCGTTAAATGCTTGGCTGCTAACTGAAAGGTGGGTGGTTCAAACCCTCCAGATGCTTCGTGGGAGAAAAGACCTGCTCTCATAAAGATTACAGCCTAGGAAACCTTATCAGCTCAAGGTACACACAACAACAACATTTTTTGTGAATAGAATCCCATTTGGGAATAGGGTTTTCTTTGTTATGTTAACGAGTCTATATCAGTGTGGGTGTGTCTTAAACAAACCACTTTTCTTCTTTCCCAAGAGCTGACAGAGAGCCTTCCCCTACAGCTGGTACCCTGAATTCAGACTTCTAGCTTTCTAAACTGTGAGAAAATAAATGTCTGTTTGTTAAAGCCACTCCCTTGTAGTATTCCTGTTACAGCAGCACCTAAAACCACCTTTGCAATAAGAGTATTTTAAGGGACCGTCAGCTGTCTTGTGCTCAGGTGTGGTTGTCATCTCTCATACCAAGTACACCTGGTGCCTAGCAAAGTTGAGTACCCTAAGGGTCTCGGTAAGGGCTTCATGAGTGACATGACTGAGTTAGGTCATGCAATTGCTTTTAAGCCTGATCTTCCTCTTGTATATGTGGGTAAGATAGAATTAGGCCCAGGGGTCAGGCACAGGGACCCTGACTAGCTCGTATGGGTATCAGTTTCACAAGGAAGAAATGTTAGCCAATCTTCTAGTTTTCTCAGCTAATAGTGAGCAGAATCACTTAGCGTTCTTGGGAAAGTAAAAGCCATAAGGATGGTCTGATGATAACACTGAACTTAGCTGTCTGTCTCCAAGCTGTTCTTTCGAACAAAGAGCGAGGAAGAGAGATGATGGGGGATGATTATCCTTTAAAGTTTTATCTCAAGAAATACACAGATGCTGACAAAATTCCTGATCTGGCCTCTGCCCTCTCCTTCTTTTTTTTTTTCTCCCAAAGTGGTCTCCCTAGTCCAATAAATGGAAGTCCATCTGATACCCAACAGGAGGTAACTGCCTTTTTTCACATGATCGACAGTGGGTTTGGAGTTATGAAAACAGAGCTCCAGCCCCAAACACTCATACACCTTCTCTCAAATATTATGAAGGGTGCTATTAATAATTCCTTCATTGTGCAGAGCTTCATCCTGTTCTAAATCTCCACATTCATTGTGGGGTTTTATCATCACCATGATGTTTACATGAGTGCCAGTGTGTGGTCCAGGTCAACACACCCAGAGTTGAGAAAACCGTCAGCTGGTGACCCCAGGCTCATAGCCAGGATTTGAAAAATGGCAGGAATGAGGCAGGGGCAGGACTTTGAAGGCTGATCATCTCTATGAGTAACAATTTAAAAGCATGGCATGTGTATCTGAAAGAGATTCACCTCCTAAACAAAACAAATCACAGGCCTGAGGAGTGGGTGGCTCATGGAGTACACATGTCTGGAAGAACAGTCATTTACTGACAGAATAACACCGCGTCTCAGTAATAGGCCATTTTCCCCATCACTGCACAGAACTAACCAACCTCCAAGCTGCATCTAAGTTGTCATTTCTGAATCTATTTTGAGCTTTTTGCTGGCAAAGTCAACACTCTCTAAAGATAGTCAACCTTACCACAAACTTTACGGTTGGGGCTTTTTAAAAGCACAGTATATTCTAAGATTTATATAAAAATGGAAAGGACCTAGAATAGCTAAAGCAATTTTTAAAAAGAACACTATTGGAGGACTTAACAAACCTGATTTCAAGACTTACTATAAAGCTCCAGTCATCAAAATGATGTGGTTTTGGCATAAGTATAGACATATAGATCAATGAAACGGGATAGAGTCTAGAAATAGGCCCTCACATATATGGTCAATTGATTTCGACAAATATGCCCAGGTAATTCAATGAAGAAAGGGCGGTCTTTTCAACAAATGGTGCTAGAAGAGCTGGATGTTCATATCGAAAAAAAAAAAAAAAATAGAGCTTTTACCTTATCCCACACACAAAAATTAACTCAAAATGGGCCAGAGGCCTAAAGAAAATGCAAAAACTATAAAACTTCCAGAAAAAGAGAAAATCTTTGTGACCTTGGGATAGCCAAAGATTCTTAGCACATAAAAGCACAAATTAGAACATGAAATTGATAAATTTGACTTCATCTAAATTAAAATATTCTGCTCTTTGAAAAATTGTTAAAGAGGTGAAATGTTAAGCCACAGATTGAGAAATTTTTTTCATTATGTATTTCTGACAAAGATCTTATATCCAGAATACATAAAGAACCTCACAACTTAATACTAAGAAGACAAATACCCGATTTTAAAAAAAAAAAAGGGCAGAAGATTTGAACAGACACTTCAACACACACAAATCCTGACTTAATATATTCCTGCACTCATTCAACAATATTTACCAAGTGCCCGCTCTACGTCAGGCATCACCTTAGGCACTGGAAATACAGCCATGAACAGAAGCAACTGTCTCTGCCCTCATGAGACTTATAACCAAATGGAAATCAAACCCAAATATTCATTTTTATGAATCCAAATAAAAATTCCACTTAAAAAAAAAAAAGGAGCTCTTAGAGAATTTCTTAAATGACTAGATTGGAATAACATCCTCCAAATCAGTATTCATTCAGTCTAAGTATCTGTCCCTTAGCAGGTGGCCAGTTGCTTTTGGCAATTCTACTGGCTGGTTCCTGAGAATCAGAGTCTGTCCTGAGCCAGGCTGAGCCTCCAGGCAGCTCCTCTCTGGTCTGTAAATGGCTTCCTCAGATTCCCATCTGGAAAGCAAGCTCTAGGGATTCATGATGGCAGACAGCACACCTATGGGGCCCTAACTTCAGAAGTTCCAAAGAGGTCTGTGAGAGAAATACTTTTTCTTTTGGACAATACTGTTATTTCCTTGGGATGGCAGAAGTATGCTGACTTTTTTAAAAAACTTGCTTTATTTTATATTGTTTAAAAAAAATAACTTCATGGAGGTATAATTTGCATACAACAAAATGTATCCATTGTAAGCATACACCTTGATAAATATTGACAAGTTTGTACACCCATGTAACTACCAACCACAATCAAAATACAGAAAATTTCCATTCCAGCAGGAAGTTTCCCAGTGCCCATCCCCGCCAATCCTACCAACCCCAGATAAATACTGATCTGCTTTCTGTCACCACAGATTAAATTCATCTTTTCTAGATTTTCACATAAATAAAATCATACAGTCTGCATTCTTTTGTGTGTGGTTTCTTTTACTCAGTATACTGTTTTTGACAGTCACCCATGTCATTCTTTTTTTTATTGCTGAGTATTATGCCACTGTATGGCTATACTACTATTTGTCTATCCATTCACTTCTTGATGAGCCTATGGAATGTTTCCAGAGTCGGAACCAACTCGACGGCACTGGGCTCTGGGTTGGTATTTCACCTAAAGTTCTAGAGTGAATCTATTTTCATTTCAGTTGAGTAAATATCTAGGAGTAGAATTAATGGATCTTATTGGATGTGTATTTTTAACTTCATGAGAAACTTTTAAACTGTTTCACAAAGTGGTCTTGTCATTGGACATTCTCATCAGCAAAGTATGAGAGTTCAGTTGTTCCACATCGTCTCCAACACTTGGTATTTTTTTTTTTTTAATTGTAGCCATTCCAATGTGTGTGTAGTGGTGTCTACCTGTGGTTTTGATTTGCATTTCCTTAATAACTAATAATTTTGCTGAAGATTATTCAAAAGCAACTGCAGCAATGCGTTGACAAGGAGCTGCCAGAAATCCAAGCTGGATGCAGAAAAGGATGTGGAATGAGGGACATCATTGCTGATGTCAGATGGATCTTAGCTGAAAGCAGAGAACTCCAGATAGATGTTCACCTGTGTTTTACTGACTATGCAAAGGCATTCAACTCTGTGGATCATAACAAATTGTGGATAACATTGTGAAGAATGAGAATTCCCGAGTACTTAATCGTGCTCATGTGGGACCTGTACATAGACCAAGAGGCAGTTGTTCAAACAGAACAAGGGGATACTGCATGGTTTAAAGTGAGGAAAGGTGTGCATCAGGGTTGTATCATTTAACCATACTTATTCATTCCATATGTGGAGAAAATAATCCGAGAAGCTGGACCAGATGAAGAAGAACACAGGATCAGGATTGGCGGAAGACTCATTAACAACCTGCAATATGCAGATGACACAACCTTCCTTGCTGAAAGCAAAGAAGACTTGAAGCATTTACTGATGAAGATCATAGACTACAGCCTTCGGTATGGATTATACCTCAACATAAATGAAATAAAAATCCTCACAACTGGACCAAAAAGCAAGATCATGATAAATGGAGAAAAGATTGAAGTTTTCAAGGATTTCATTTTATTTGGATCCAGAATCAATGCCCATGGAAGCAGCAGTCAAGAAATCAAATAGTGCATTGCTGACTTGACGGCACCTAACAACAATGATTAATGATGTTATCTTTTTATTTGCTTATTGGCCACTCATGTATTACAGTTTATCCATTATCATATTAGTGTGGTTTATTTATTTATTTTTCCAGTGCATTAGTCGAGATAAACTAGGTTATGCTGCAGTAACAGTCCCCCCAAGCTCAGTGTGATAAAATGACAAAAGTTTATCTTTCACACAGAACTAGTTACATGGTCTTGCCTGACTACAGAAAGCTGAGAGATACAGTTTTCCATATTTCCAGAAAAGGAGGAATATGAAATGAGATTTTGTGAACACCTAGCATTGTTTCTGCTATATTAAACTTAGGATATGTTAAGTTTACAGCTTGAGGCAAGTTTCTCCTGATGGCCTGAGTTTTTTGACAAAGTGAGCTTTCTGTGACGTGAACACAGCTCTTCTGATGTCTAGCTGGCTGCCATGCTTCCTTGTCCTTTTGAACTTTTGCTTGTGCAGATCTTTCCATCTGGAGTGCTCTCCATTTTTCTTGTTGGATGAGCTAAAATTCTGATTCATTCTTAGAAATTCAATTAAGAGTTACTTCTTCCAATGATCCATCCTTGGTCTGTGGCCATGATTAACTGACATACATTTGGACACTTAACTGTGCTTGACCTAGCCCTTGGTTGTATATAATCACATGGTTTCTAACAATCTAAGGATTGTTTCCTCAATTAGTTCATAAGCTCTTAGAAAGTAGAGTTGGAACGGTGCTTTCTTTTGCTGTTACCCAGCCAAAGGCTGAGCAGAAGATGGATGCTCGATAAGTTTGTGTTTTCTATAAATATTGGTAGAAAAAAAACAGGGACTGGAAGCATCTATTCGGTGGAGTTGAGCCAAGAAAGCAGAGCAGCCCAGGTTTAGCAGGTGTGTGCCACACAAGGGTTCTTGACATTCCTCCCAAATGTTCTATGGTTGGGGAAGATTCCACAAGGCCTTCCACAATGTGATGTCGTGGCAGGTATTTACCTACCTGTCTCACGCCTCCCAGTTCCCTCTGAGGAAAACAAACCAAGTGGATCATCAAAAATAGAGTCTTATGCGCTGTGGGCTGCTTGTCCTCTGAACAGTTTAACAGCTCTGCCCCCAGGTCCCTTCATTACCCGCCTAAGTGAAGTTAATCTGCTCTCTTTCCCCTAAGCCTGTGCAGGAGTATAATGAACAACAGGCTTAATCACTCTGGTATCAAGATATTCCTTTCCGTCTGTGCAAATGTTCTTGGGTGTGTAATGTGAACATGCTGCACTCATTTGGAGCCATTGTTCTTACTAAATGAGAAAATGCAAATGAAGTACTCAGAGTACCATGCCATAACTCGCTGCATAAAATTCTTGACATCAACATGAAGCTACTTAGCATAATTTTCTTGTTAATAAACTGCCAATTTAGTCATTTAGGTTTCAGCTTCTAAAGAATGCAACTGCATCACACTGGATTTTCTTTCTCTTATACATGCCTGAGTTTATTATTTTGATGTTTGTGTTAAAACAGGAAATTGGAGTTTGTGTGATTATTTGGAGATCTTCTACCCAAATTTGTTTACTTTCATAATTCAGGGAATCCTCACTCATTTGAAAGGCGAAACATCATTTTTCAGAGCATTTTCTTCTACTCAGGACAAGATTTCCATATTTAAAATGACTGAGGAACATCTCGAGGGTTTGACAGACTAAAGGCTATGCTGTTGGGACTGGCCCAGGGGGCCACAGCTGCCCTGACCCAAGTGATCTTAAAGGAGATGAAGAGACTCAAGAGGGTGAGAGATGCCTTGCAGATGCCTGGGGTTCCAGGTCTGTGCAAAAACCTTGCTTATGGAGTCCTCATCCTTTGCTGTTTCCTCTTTCTGGCCATGCTCCTGCCACACCAGCCTCCTTGCTGGCCATTCCCTTCTCCTTTCGAGGAATCCCCATGCACCTACTATGTTACTATGTGCCAGTCATGAAGGTGATGCTGAGCTACTCTTATACCCTAATGGGGGAGACAAATGCTAATCAATGAATTGCACAACCACAATTAAAATGCAATGCAGGAGAGGCTCATGGAGCTCAGTTCTGCCATCAAGAGCTGACAGTCAAGATTTACCCACATGTCAAAAGTTGGCAGAAGGCTTACCAAGCTTAACTTATCTGCCAAGTTTTCCAGTTCTCTGGGTTGTTGTGAAGTTTTAGGCACAGCCTAAACTAAAGGAGTCAGATATTTTTTGAGCATTCCATGCCAGGTGGTACAAATATTTAACATATGCAGCTGCTAACCAAGCGGTTGGAGGTTCGAGTCCCCCCAGAGGTGCCATGGAAGAAAGGTCTATCCTCTTCTGAAAAATGAGTCTTTGAAAACCCTGTGGAGCACAGTTCTACCCTGACACACATGGGGCTGCCGTGAGTCAGAATTGGCTCAGTGGCAACTGTTTTTAACTCCAGGTGAGACACTATCTCAGGCACAATACACAGAGCTCTCAGCTTCCCAGTGAGACAACTGGAGGGCGGCTGGACCTGGCCTTTAGGAGTGTGGGCTTTGGGATTAGGCAGCCATGAGTTAGACTATGGGCTACACAATTTCACCTCTCTCAAATGAGCAAATATGTCAGGGAGTTGTTGGGAGGATTTAATGAGATCATGGAGCCCAATACCTGGCACATGGAAAGGGCTTAGTAAATAGTGGTTCTCTGACGTTCCTAGAAAGGAGGCGTTTTGCCCGTCTGGTGTTTTGCATCACTCTGTTTAGGCCAGGGCTCAGCTGGAGGAAAGTCACTGTGAAGCTGCCTCCAACCATATCATCATTGTGTGACTCAAGCTGGAACCCAGCCAGGCCCCTGGTGCTGTTTCCTCTTCAGTGGGTAATGGGACAGGGACCTGGGAGAATCAGGTCCCCCCTGGTGAGCTGCTCATTACTGTGCGAAAAGTCTGGCAGCTCCCCTTTCTGTGTCTCTGGGATTCTAGTTTGCAGGAGCTTTTGTGGGATAACCGATGCCTATAGACGAGAATTGCTTCTCACAACAGAGTGTGGAGGACTGAGACACCTTCACCCTGATTTAAATTTTGGTAGAAAACAAGCTGTCCCACCTTTCCTAGATTGGTTGTTGTCTCTTCTCTGAAGTCCTCAGATCTTGCCCAGGCAGGGAGATCAAGGACTCTGCTCCCCACCCATCTAGGACCCAGCGGCCTGGTTTATACAGCAGATGAAAGCTCCCTAGGAGGGGGTTGGATAGGCCCAAACACGGGGCGTCCTGGGAAGACGGAAGGTTCCCTTGAAGCTGCCTGATATCTAGCTTGAGCCTGTGATTTCTGGATTGACTGCGTCTATCCTGCCTTCTTGGGAAGTCTGTGTATTTTTGTTGCCTCCTTTTAAATTTCAGGTTCTCTGCAACACCATTTGTTTGCCTGATTTTTTTTTTTTATCTTGCCAAATGATTTTAATAACATCATAATAATAAAACCCCAAAGGCTTACTATGTGCCTGACTCTCTCAGACCTGAATGTGTTTTAACCCATTTAATCATCAGAACAATCCTATAAAGTAATACTGTGCATCTTATTTTGCAGATAAGAAAACTAGGAAACAGAGAGGTCAAATAATGTTCATAGTGTCACACTGCCTGGAAGTACATTTGCCTGCTTTTTACAGTGTAAATGTAGCAGAAGTCAGCTCAGGATCTTGCAGGGATGGGTACCCTGGCAGATCCAGGGCAGCTGAAAGCAGGCAAGGGAGATGGGTCCTATGCTATTTCTTGCCCATCAGATCATGTGTTTTGCTCTGCTTTTTACGGGCTTGCTCAACTCAAATGCTGGAGTGATAATCCCAACCCATCATTTATCCTTTGTTCATTCTAATAATTAGTACACTTGCAATTATCACATAAATTCAAAAAGATAAGCTAAAAATAAACACATCTTTATACTTTTATTTTCCTTTTCAAGATAGAGAAAAAAAGGTTCCAGTAAAGGTTTTTTTTTGGTTTGTTTTGTTTTTTTCGTCTTCACCATGAATTTTGTCCCTGTTTTGTGTGGATTCACACAGAGGCCTTTGTTTCTGGTAACTATTAGCCTTAGATAACAAGGGCCTTTTCCTATATTTCTTTACAAAACATCAGTTGGTTCAGTTCTGATGTCAAAAGCAGGATATAATTCTAGCCTTCCAATGAGTCTCAGACACCAACTTCTCACATGTTCATCTGTCTTCAGCCAGGTGGGGAGGGGAGGTGAAGCACCTTTGAGGACATGCATGGCCCCTGGAGCCCCGCCATGTACCACTGTGGGGTCCAGAGTTCCCCTAATTTTCCAGAAACTCTACTGCCTCATGCGCGCTAGCCTTCAAAGTGGTCCCCTGGGGGATCCTGGCACTCTGGTTGGCTGGGCTTTTGGTGCTGAAATCTGCCTGGACAGTCTCCAGGACAAATCCAAGGTGAACTCAGTGACGGGGCTCAGCTTGTGTTTGTAAATAAACTGGTGGTTCCACGCTGAGTCACCTTCACAGGGCTTTGTTTCTCAGTGTGAAACTGTCTCAGAGCTGGGCACTGTGCCCACTTTATCTAATCCCCATTTTATAGATGTTGATACTGAGCCTTAGGATGCTTCAGTAACTTGCCAGGTCACAGCTATTGAGAGGCAGCGCCAGGATTTGAACTCAGTCAGTCTGGCTTTGGAATCCATGTTTCAGCCCACTCTGCCAAGCTACCTCTCTATGGGGGTCACTTCACACCAGTAGGAGCATCACAGGAACAGACTGTAGCAGGCAGGGCCCACTCTGCTTCTGTTTGCAACCCCACAAGGCCTATTTTTGAAGCACCACAGTTGCCCAATCAATACTGGGACGATGTCATTGATTTTAGTGGCATTTAGATCACAAGAGTCTGTCTGGAGCTGCGCCCCGAGATTTATGCTCCCTACATCTATTAGGGCTAATGGGAAATGTGTGCATAAATCATGAGTGGTGACGGGAGCTACGGCTGGGAGTTGCCCTCAGTGTATTTTAACTGCCTGCTCTGGATTAGAATGCTCATCCTATCTAGCTATCATGTATCTCCTGCTATCAGTTGTTGGTTTTCTTAGGGAGGCCTGGAGGTGGGGAGAAAAGTCCAAAGACTCTGGGCTGGATATTTTGTAGCTGTGTGATCTTGGGTATGTTACATCACCTATCTGAGCTGTCCTTAGTCTTCACATCTGTAAAATGAAGCTAACACCTCAGTGTGCTGTTATGAGAAGAGTTAAACCTCTGAGCCCAGCAAATGTCAGCACTGCCTTTCTTCTTGCCACTTCTCCTCTTAGTACATATGCTCTTGATCTGGCATCCATAGGTCAGCCTTGGGAATGGGGGAGTTGTGTCAGGGAAGCCCCTGGAAGGGAATGCATCAGGTAGTTTGCATCATAGAGGAGGATTTTGGTTGGGGGAAGGTCCATGTGCTTTTTTTTTTAATTAATTATTTTTTTTATTGTGCTTTAGGTGAAGATTTACAGCTCAAGTTAATTTCTCATTCAAAAATTTATACATATATTGTTTTGTGACATTGGCACAACCCCTACAATGTGGAAGCACACTCCTTCTTTCCACCCCATGTTCCCTGTGTCCATTTGACCAGTTCCTGTCCCTTTCTGCCTTCTCATCCTGCTTTTGGTCTCGTATATCTGAATGAACTAAGAAGCATATTCTTCATGTGTACTATTTGCTGTTTTATAGTCCCATCTAATCTTTGTCTGAAGAGTGGGCTGCGGAAATGGTTTCAGTTCTGAGTTAACAGAGTGTCCAGGGGCCATAGTTTCCGGTGTTCCTCCGGTCTCTGTCAGACCATTAAGTCTGGTCTTTTTGCGTAAATATGAATTCTGTTCTACATTTTTCTCCTGCTCTGTCCAGGACTCTGTTGTGTTCTCTGGGTGGTCATTGGTAGTAGCCGGGCACCATCTAGTTCTTCTGGTCTCAGGTTTGTGGAGTCTCTGGTTCATTTGGTCCTTTAGTCCTTTGGGCTAGTATTTTCCTTATGTCTTTGCTTTTCTTCTTTCTCCTTTGCTTTAAGTGGGATGGGACCAGCAGATGTATCTTAGATGGCTGCATGCAAGCTTTTAGGACAAAGTTTTGAGAGTTTTCCCAAGGGGTCACTGGACTCAAAAAATTAGATCAAACCATGAGCTTCTGAAGGGCAGTTTTTTTCCTGTCTGTAACCTCATTGCTGAGCTCTGTGTCTACCCCCAGTAGATATTAGCAGATGCTTGCTGAGTGAACAAATGAACAGTCCTTTCTTTCTGAAGTTCTGAGCTCTGTGTACTTCCAGATGTAGGATGTCTAGTTGTCTTTCTCTGTGGATTCTGAACCGTGACCCCACCCAGGACTGTCTTTCCCAAGGTGAAGAGACCTGATGCTAGGCAGCGTGTCCAATTGATTGGCCAGGCCTACCAGTGCCCACCCTCAACGGATGCTCTCAGGGACCACCTGCACAATTCCTCCTGGCTTCCTTCCCTTCCCTTCTGATTTCATCCTTCAGCACCTTTGCGGGGGTGTCTCAGCTTGATTGAGCCAGGCTGTCTTTGATCTGTTTAGTGGAGGCTGAGTTTCCACCCAATCCCTGTATCACCTGTGTAGTTATGATCTGCTCCCAAAACGATAGAGAGAATCAACAAAACTAAAATTTGGCTGTTTGAAAACATGAATAAAATTGACAAACTTTAGCTAGATTAACGAGAGAGGATGCAAATAACTAAAATCAGAAATATATATAGGGACATTACTACCTGTCATACAGAAATTAAAAAAAAAAAGATAAGAGAATGCTATGAACAATTCTATGCCAATAAATTAGATAATCTAGATAAAATGGAAAAATTACTAGAAACATACAAGTTATCTAAACTAACTCAAGAAGAAATAGAAAATCTCAACAAACCTATAACAAGTGAAGAGGTTGAATCAATAATCAAAAATTTCCCAGCAAAGAAAAGCCCAGGACCAGATGGCTTCACTGGTGAATTCTACCAAACACTTAAAGAAGAATTAACACGAGTCCTTCTCAAACTCTTCCAAAAAATAGAAGCGGAGGGAATACTTCCGAATTCATTCTATGAGGCCAGCATTACCCTAATACTAAAGCCAGGTAAAGACAACACGAGGAAATAAAACTACAGACCAATATTCCTTACGAATTTAGATAGAAAAATCTTCAGAAAGATACTAGCAAATCAAATCCAACAGCATATGAAAAGAATTATATACCATAAACAAGAATGCAAAGGTGGTTCAACGTAAGAAAATCAATCAATGTAATACACCACATTAATAGAATGAAGGGAAACCCCCCACATACACACATGATCATCTCAATTGATGCAGAAAAGGCATTTGACAAAATCCAACACTCTTTCATGATAAAAACA
The DNA here is from genome assembly GCF_024166365.1 of Elephas maximus indicus. Taxonomy (NCBI): domain Eukaryota; kingdom Metazoa; phylum Chordata; class Mammalia; order Proboscidea; family Elephantidae; genus Elephas; species Elephas maximus. Next base: position 123,595,430 of record NC_064820.1, read on the forward strand.
CTCCACAAACTAGGAATAGAAGGGAAATTCCTCAATATAATAAAGTGTATTTTCAAGAAACCCACAGCTGATATCATACGCAACAGAGAAAGATTAAAGCTTTCCCTCTAATACCTGAAACAAGATAAGGCGGCTCACTTTCGTTCCTGATAGTCAACATTGTCCTGGCAGTTCTGGCTGGAACAATTTAAAAAAACAATTAGGCAAGAGAAATAAAAGGTATCCGAGTTATAAAAGAAGTTAAGCTATATTCACAGATGACAAGATCCTATATACAGAAAATTCCAAAGATTCACAAGAAAGCTACTAGAGCTAATAAACTCATTCAGCAAAGTTGCAGGGTACAATATCTACATACAAAAGTCGGTTGTGCGATGAACAATCTGGAAACAATTCTGGTTACAATAACATCTAACAGAATAAAATACCCAGGAATAGATTTAATCAGGAAGGGAGAGTCTTGTAAACTATAAAACATTGCTGAAAGAAATTAAAAGAGACTGAAATAAATGGAAAGAGCCCATGTTCATGGATTGGAAGGCTTAATATTGTTAAGACATCATTACTACCCAAAGCAGTCTACAGATTCAATGCAATCTGTACCAAAATTCCAATACCATTTTTGCAGAAATGGAAAAGCTGATCTTCAAAATCATATGGAATTCCAAAGGACCTTGAACAGCCAAAATGATCTTGAAAAAGAAAAAAAAAAAAGTAGGACTCATCCTTCTCAATTTCAAAACTTTCTAGAAAGTTACAGTAATCAAAACAAGTATGATACAGATGAACAAACACAGACCAATGTAAAACTACAGACCAATATTCCTTATGAATTTAGATAGTAAAATGGTATTGGAATTTTGGTACAGATTGCATTGAATCTGTAGACTGCTTTGGGTAGTAATGATATCTTAACAATATTAAGCCTTCCAATCCATGAACATGGGCTCTTTCCATTTATTTCAGTCTCTTTTAATTTCTTTCAGCAATGTTTTATAGTTTACAAGACTTTCCCTTCCTGATTAAATCTATTCCTGGGTATTTTATTCTGTTAGATGTTATTGTAACCAGAATTGTTTCCAGATTGTTCATCGCACAACTGACTTTTGTGTATAGATATTGTACCCTGCAACTTTGCTGAATGAGTTTATTAGCTCTAGTAGCTTTCTTGTGAATCTTTGGAATTTTCTGTATATAGGATCTTGTCATCTGTGTACAGATGAACAAACACAGAATTTCTTCCAAACTGTCTGGGTTCGGTCCAATCCACCCCCCTGCTGAGAATTTGCATTTCTAACAAGCTCCCAGGCGATGTTAATACTGCCGCTTAGGGACCAGTTCTGAGAACCACTAGTAGAGCAAAATTCTCAAAATTTTTTATAGGTAAGAATCACCTGGGGATCTTGTTAAAATGTAGATTCTGATTCAGTATATCTGGGGTTGAAATGCAAGTTTTCAGCAGGGATCAAACTGAAATGAACTGGCTCAAAGCCCTGGATAAATAAAATGTGCCACATACACATACAAAGCCATAAAGAGAAAATAGATGCTGCGACATAGATGAACCTTGAAAACATTATGCTAAATGAAATAAGTTAAACACAAAAGGACAAATTTTGTATGATCTCACTTATAGGAAATAGGTAGAAAGGCAAATGGGTAGAGACAGAAACTAGATCAGAGGTGCCCAGGAGTTGGGATGGGGCAAACGGAAGTTATTGCTTAATGGGTACAGAGTTTCCATAACGGTATCTTCCTTCAGGAACAGAGCTTCCTGGGAACTGGGGCCTCTATTTTGCCAGCACTGGGACTCAAGAGAGGTCATGCTGCTCTTTGGTACCTAAATTTTCTGACTGAGAAAACTGGCAGGTGTACACGCCAACCCAAATCCAGAGAGGCTGTGAAGCTCAGAGAAGTGTTAGGTTCCGTCATAAAAGAGGACGATTAGAAACAAAGGTTTCTTCTATTCATTTGCTCATTTGTACATGCATTCATTCATTCTGCAAGTTTTTACTGTTTTTGACACTATTTTAAGTGTTGGAACAAAGGCGAGGTAGTCATATCCTGATTATGTGAAAATTTGGTGGCTACTCTGCTCTCGCCTTACCAGGCTGTTGTGAGCCACTCAGCTGTCTAGCTATATACTTGTCCTTGAATGTTGGCTCTTTGCTTGTGCTTTGACCATTTTTGTACAACAACCAGGCTGCACAGCCAGGTGTCCAGGTCTGGGTCATGCTTTTGAACCAGCTCTATGGGTACCTCTGCATAGCCAGGTTGGGGCCGAAGGCTGTGGAGTGGCAGTGAATGAGAAACGAGAAGTCATGGTCTCATCATCGGAGCACCTGCTGCCACTCAGAAAGGTAAATTTGTGCTCACTGAAGCCATGCCCAAGTTCATGAGGGTCTGATCCACCTGTGAGAGGAGGATAAGAGGGAGGTCCTATAGAATTTGTCATCCAAACTGGACACTTGAGTGAAAGGACACTATTAATAAATACAGTGGACAATAGGTGTAATCAAGATTGTCCTCGACCACCTGGGACATCTGGTCTCCCTGTCGTGCCAGGCTGAAAGGCTAGGGAATTCTTCGTGAAGAGAGGCATCTCAGGCTGAGCTCGACGGAGGGCACGATTTGGTAGTCAGATCGCAGGTCCCCAGGAAGCAATCCAGGGAAGGAATGGCTTGCTCAGAGTTACCAACTGTCCTAGTGGTAACCCTTTTGGAGAGTCTGCTTTCCTCTTTCTCCAAGGAATAAACATCTTCAAAGTTGATGACTGATGTCTGGGGCAGCGCTGAGCACCGCCTTCCCAAGTGCTGGGGTGGGCAGGAGTGCTGCCCCTGCCTCCTGGGCTCTCTCCCGGTGCCATCCACACCAGCCTCTGTCTGGCTCTGGATCCCCCGGATGGAGATCTTCCTGGATTGCAAAGCAGGAAAGAAACATCACCAGGATCTGCAGGGGTTGTTTTCGCTGTCTTTCTGGTCCTCCTGCCGAGTGTGCCCTAGGGAGAGCACACTGCCGCTTCCACAAATTTACAGAAATGTGTCAAAGTCCTGTCATCTCCAAGCCAATAAAAATAAAACTAACGGCCTACATAAAAGTGACTAGATAGCCCTCCTGCCTGATGGCTCCTTTCAAGTTGGCTCGGGGGATGAACATCATGGCTGAGCCTACTGCCTCTGCCTCTGGAGCGTATTTTACAGTGGAGACTCAGACCCTTCAGGTGGCTTGAGATGAAGCCATCGTTTCTCTGGGCCTCTGAGCAGAGAGGGATGAAAGAATGAAGGGAAAGCATGACCAGGGCAAGTCTCTGTCCCAAGAAGGTAGACCCAAGGGCTCCAGCCCGTACTGAAGCACTCTGAGGTAGCCCGAGGCCTCTCAATGGGGCTGAGCCCAGCCAATAGCTGTGTGGCTGTATTTCATTAGGGAAAATAATCGACCCTGAAAGTGCTCTTCCCCCTGCTGAGGTAGGAAAAATATACTGAAAAAAATCCATTGAAAGGGCCAGTGCTTTTCAGAATAAGTGACGCCAGTCTTTCTAGGGCTCATGTCTCAAGCAGAAGTCAGATGTGGAGTTTGTATATGAAGCACAGGATCTAGTTCATCTGACAGGCCTGACATCCAGTGACTCAAGATTGGGACTGATTCTAGGGAATAAATGTGCTCTTATCTTGGTCCAATCACTGTAAAACCCTCCATTCCCTCCCCCATCTTCTCAGCTACTCCTAAAGTGGTTAAAAGGGGTTTCACATTGGTGGTCTATAATCTGGGAAGATTTTCTGCCTGCCTGTCTATAACTACTGTGCTTCCCTTTGATGTGGGCCATGTGTCTAAGATTTTGTGTGTAGAATGATTTCTAAGTTGAATTCTTTTTAATGCTCTGGGGAAGTTTGTTATAGATTGATATTACCACCAATAAACCAAAAACAAAAACCAAACCCACTGCCATCAAGTTGATTCCGACTCATAGCAACCCTATAGGACAGATTAGAACTGCCCCATAGAGTTTCCAAGGAGCACCTGGCAGATTCAAACTGTCGAACTCTTGGTTAGCAGCGTAGCACTTAACCACTATGCCACCAGGGTTTCCTTACCAGCAATAGTACTGGGTAATATTTGTTGAGTGACTATTATGTGCCAGCGACTGCCTGGGGCGGTATAGCAGTGAACACAACATCAAGGTCCCCATTCTCATAGAATTTGTTTGCTAGACCAGGAGAGGGATCTTCACCAGCTTTCCTTTCCCCTGGAAGTTAAGGCCAGCTCTGGTTTTCCCATAATCCCAACCCACCCAAAATGACACACCCACTACATAGGTGACCCCCTCCCCATCCTGTTTGGCTGGTTCCCAAATTTTAAAAGTTGAGAACCAGAGATGATGATAATGTCAGGAGATACAGCTGCAGCCCCTTTGGCTATGTGCTTAGGAGAATGTATAGCAGAGGTGTGATGGACCATCCCATATGGCTCTGTGGTTCTGTTGTCCCTTCCCTGTGCCAGGTGGGGTGAGCTGGTGTCTGTGAACAGCCTGTGGAACAAGGTGTGTTCAACTCCCACAGAGCAGGGTCAGGGCCTCAGGTCCTGCATTGAGGTGGCTGGTAGGTGATCAGGCACATTATCAAGGGCAGAGGCCACCAGGGAAGTGGCTGTAGTGTAGCAAGCCAGCCACCCCCAAATAGAACAAAGACCCAAGCCAGGCAGAGAAATGCCAGAGCAGACCACAGAGGGGATGAAAGGGGCATTGCCAGGAAACCCCTCATAGAAGGCCTGCTAAACAAAAAAAAACCAAACCTGTTGCAGTCAAGTCGATTGTGACTTATTGTGACCCTACAGCACAGAGTAGAACTGCCCCACAGGGTTTCTAAGGCTGTAAATCTTTTTTTTTTTTTTCTTTAATAACTTTTATTAAGCTTCAAGTGAACGTTTACAAATCCAATCAGTCTCTCATATATAAGTTTACATACATCTCACTCCCTACTCCCACTTGTTCTCCCCCTCTTGAGTCAGCCCTTTCAGTCTCTCCTTTCTTGACAATTTTGCCAGCTTCCCTCTCTCTCTATCCTCCCATCCCCCCTCCAGACAAGAGTTGCCAACACAATCTCAAGTGTCCACCTGATATAATTAGCTCACTCTTCATCAACATCTCTCTCCCACCTGCTGACCAGTCCCTTTCATGTCTGATGAGTTGTCTTCGGGGATGGTTCCTGTCCTGTGCCAACAGAAGGTCTGGGGAGCATGGCCGCCGGGATTCCTCTAGTCTCAGTCAGACCATTAAGTTTGGTCTTTTAATGAGAATTTGGGGTCTGTATCCCACTGATCTCCTGCTCCCTCAGGGGTCCTCTGCTGTGCTCCCTGTCAGGGCAGTCATCGATTGTGGCCGGGCACCAACTAGTTCTTCTGGTCTCAGGATGATGTAGGTCTCTGGTTCATGTGGCCCTTTCTGACTCTTGGGCTCTTAGTTGTCGTGTGGCCTTGGTGTTCTTCATTTTCCTTTGCTCCAGGTGGGTTGAGACCAATTGATGCATCTTAGATGGACGCTTGTTAGCATTTAAGACCCCAGACGCCACATTTCAAAGTGGGATGCAGAATGATTTCATAATAGAATTATTTTGCCAATTGACTTAGAAGTCCCCGCAAACCATGTTCCCCAGACCCCCGTGCTTGCTCCGCTGACCTTTGAAGCATTCATTTTATCCCGGAAACTTCTCTGCTTTTGGTCCAGTCCAATCGAGCTGACCTTCCATGTATTGAGTGTTGTCTTTCCCTTCACCTAAAGCAGTTCTTATCTACTGATTAATCAATAAAAAACCCTCTCCCACCCTCCCTCCTTCCCCGCCTCGTAACCACAAAAGTATGTGTTCTTCTCAGGTTTACTATTTCTCAAGATCTTGTAATAGTGGTCTTATACAATATTTGTCCTTTTGCCTCTGACTAATTTCGCTCAGCATAATGCCTTCCAGGTTCCTCCATGTTATGAAATGTTTCACAGATTCGTCACTGTTCTTTATCGATGCGTAGTATTCCATTGTGTGAATATACCACAATTTATTTACCCATTCATCCGTTGATGGACACCTTGGTTGCTTCCAACTTTTTGCTATTGTAAACAGAGCTGCAATAAACATGGGTGTGCATTATCTGTTTGTATGAAGGCTCTTGTATCTCTAGGGTATATTCCGAGGAGTGGGATTTCTGGGTTGTATGGTAGTTCTATTTCTAACTGTTTAAGATAACGCCAGATAGATTTCCAAAGTGGTTGTACCATTTGACATTCCCACCAGCAGAGTATGAGAGTTCCAATCTCTCCGCAGCCTCTCCAACATTTATTATTTTGTGTTTTTTGGATTAATGCCAGCCTTGCTGGTGTGAGATGGAATCTCCTCGTAGTTTTAATTTGCATTTCTCTAATGGCTAATGATCGAGAGCATTTTCTCATGTATCTGTTGGCTGCCTGAATATCTTCTTTAGTGAAATGTGTGTTCATATCCTTTGCCCACTTCTTGATTGGGTTGTTTGTCTTTTTGTGGTTGAGTTTTGACAGAATCATGTAGATTTTAGAGATCAGGCGCTGGTCGGAGATGTCATAGCTGAAAATTCTTTCCCAATCTGTAGGTGGTCTTTTTACTCTTTTGGAGAAGTCTTTAGATGAGCATAGGTGTTTGATTTTTAGGAGCTCCCAGTTATCGGGTTTCTCTTCATCATTTTTGGTAATATTTTGTATTCTGTTTATACCTTGTATTAGGGCTCCTAGGGTTGTCCCAATCTTTTCTTCCATGATCTTTATCGTTTTAGTCTTTATGTTTAGGTCTTTGATCCACTTGGAGTTAGTTTTTGTGCATGGTGTGAGGTATGGGTCCTGTTTCATTTTTTTGCAAATGGATATCCAGTTATGCCAGCACCATTTGTTAAAAAGGCTATCTTTTCCCCAATTAATTGACACTGGTCCTTTGTCAAATATCAGCTGCTCATACGTGGATGGATCTATGTCTGGGTTCTCAATTCTGTTCCATTGGTCTATGTGCCTGTTGTTGTACCAGTACGAGGCTGTTTTGACTACTGTGGCTGTGTAATAGGTTCTGAGGTCAGGTAAAGTGAGGCCTCCCACTTTCTTCTTCTTTTTCAGTAGTGCTTTGCTTATCCGGGGCTTCTTTCCCTTCCATATGAAATAGGTGATTTGTTTCTCTATCCCCTTAAAATATGACATTGGAATTTGGATCGGAAGTGCATTAAATGTATAGATGGCTTTTGGTAGAATAGACATTTTTACTATGTTAAGTCTTCCTATCCATGAGCAAGGTATGTTTTTCCACTTAAGTATGTCCTTTTGAATTTCTTGTAGTAGAGCTTTGTAGTTTTCTTTGTATAGATCTTTTACATCCTTGGTAAGATTTATTCCTAAGTATCTTATCTTCTTGGGGGCTACTGTGAATGGTATTGATTTGGTTATTCCCTCTTCGGTGTTCTTTTTGTTGATGTAGAGGAATCCAAGTGATTTTTGTATGTTTATTTCATAACCTGAGACTCTGCCAAACTCTTCTATTAGTTTCAGTAGTTTTCTGGAGGATTCCTTAGGGTTTTCTGTGTATAAGATCATGTCATCTGCAAATAGTGATAACTTTACTTCCTCCTTGCCAATCCGGATACCCTTTATTTCTTTGTCTAGCCTAATTGCCCTGGCTAGGACTTCTAGCACGATGTTGAATAAGAGCGGTGATAAAGGGCATCCTTGTCTGGTTCCCATTCTCAAGGGAAATGCTTTCAGGTTCTCTGCATTTAGAGTGATATTGGCTGTTGGCTTTGCATAGATGCCCTTTATTATGTTGAGGAATTTTCCTTCAATTCATATTTTGGTAAGAGTTTTTATCATAAATGGGTGTTGGACTTTGTCAAATGCCTTTTCTGCATCAATTGATAAGATCATGTGGTTTTTGTCTTTTGTTTTATTTATGTGGTGGATTACATTAATGGTTTTTCTGATATTAAACCAGCCTTGCATACCTGGTATAAATCCCACTTGATCAGGGTGAATTATTTTTTTGATGTGTTGTTGGATTCTATTGGCTAGAATTTTGTTGAGGATTTTTGCATCTATGTTCATGAGGGATATAGGTCTATAATTTTCTTTTTTTGTAATGTCTTTACCTGGTTTTGGTATCAGGGAGATGGTGGCTTCATAGAATGAGTTGGGTAGTATTCCGTCATTTTCTATGCTTTGGAATACCTTCAGAAGTAGTGGTGTTAACTCTTCTCTGAAAGTTTGGTAGAACTCTGCAGTGAAGCCGTCCGGGCCAGGGTTTTTTTTTGTTGGGAGTTTTTTGATTACCGTTTCAATCTCTTTTTTTGTTATGGGTCTATTTAGTTGTTCTACTTCTGATTGTGTTAGTTTAGGTAGGTAGTGTTTTTCCAGGAATTCATCCATTTCTTCTAGGTTTTCAAATTTGTTAGAGTACAATTTTTCATAATAATCTGAAATGATTCTTTTAATTTCATTTGGTTCTGTTGTGATGTGGTCCTTCTTGTTTCTTATTCGGGTTATTTGTTTCCTTTCCTGTATTTCTTTAGTCAGTCTAGCCAATGGTTTATCAATTTTGTTAATTTTTTCAAAGAACCAGCTTTTGGCTTTGTTAATTCTTTCAATTGTTTTTCTGTTCTCTAATTCATTTAGTTCAGCTCTAATTTTTATTATTTGTTTTCTTCTGGTGCCTGATGGATTCTTTTGTTGCTCACTTTCTATTTGTTCAAGTTGTCGGGACAGTTCTCTGATTTTGGCTCTTTCTTCTTTTTGTATGTGTGCATTTATCGATATAAATTGGCCTCTGAGCACTGCTTTTGCTGTGTCCCAGAAGTTTTGATAGGAAGTGTTTTCATTCTCGTTGCTTTCTATGAATTTCCTTATTCCCTCCTTGATGTCTTCTATAACCCAGTCTTTTTTCAGGAGGGTATTGTTCATTTTCCAAGTATTTGATTTCTTTTCCCTAGTTTTTCTGTTATTGATCTCTAGTTTTATTGCCTTGTGGTCTGAGAAGATGCTTTGTAATATTTCGATGTTTTGGACTCTGCAAAGGTTTGTTTTATGACCTAATATGTCATCTATTCTAGAGAATGTTCCATGTGCGCTAGAAAAAAAAGTACATTTTGCAGCAGTTGGGTGGAGAGTTCTGTATAAGTCAATGAGGTCAAGTTGGTTGATTACTGTAATTAGATCTTCCGTGTCTCTATTGAGCTTCTTACTGGATGTCCTGTCCTTCTCCGAAAGTGGTGTGTTGAAGTCTCCTACTATAATTGTGGAGGTATCTATCTCACTTTTCAGTTCTGTTAAAATTTGATTTATGTATCTTGCAGCCCTGTCATTGGGTGCATAAATATTTAATATGGTTATGTCTTCCTGATCAATTGTCCCTTTTATCATTATATAGTGTCCTTTTTTATCCTTTGTGGTGGATTTAAGTCTAAAATCTATTTTGTCAGAAATTAATATTGCTACTCCTCTTCTTTTTTGCTTATTGTTTGCTTGATATACTTTTTTCCATCCTTTGAGTTTTAGTTTGTTTGTGTCTCTAAGTCTAAGGTGTGTCTCTTGTAGGCAGCATATAGATGGATCGTGTTTCTTTATCCAGTCTGTGACTCTCTGTCTCTTTATTGGTGCATTTAGTCCATTTACATTCAGCGTAATTATAGATAAATAAGTTTTTAGTGCTGTCATTTTGATGCCTTTTTATGTGTGTTGTTGACAATTTCATTTTTCCACATACTTTTTTGTGCTGAGGCGTTTTTCTTAGTAAATTGTGAGATCCTCATTTTCATAGTGTTTGACTTTATGTTAGTTGAGTCGTTACGTTTTTCTTGGTTTTTATCTTGAGTTATAGAGTTGTTCTACCTTTTTGTGGTTACCTTATTATTTACCCCTATTTTTCGAAGTAAAAACCTAACTTGTACTGTTCTATATCGCCTTGTATCACTCTCCATATGGCAGTTCAATGCCTCCTGTATTTAGTCCCTCTTTTTGATTATTGCGATCTTTTACCTATTGACTTCCATGATTCCCTGTTATGTGTATTTTTTTTTTAAATAATCTTAATTTGTTTGTTTTTGTGATTTCCCTATTTGAGTTGATATCAGGATGTTCTGTTTTGTGACCTTGTGTTGTGCTGATATCTGATATTATTGGTTCTCTGACCAAACAATATCCTTTAGTATTTCTTGTAGCTTTGGTTTGGTTTTTGCAAATTCTCTAAACTTGTGTTTGTCTGTAAATATCTTAATTTCGCCTTCATATTTCAGAGAGAGTTTTGCTGGATATATGATCCTTGGCTGGCAGTTTTTCTCCTTCAGTGTTCTGTATATGTCGTCCCATTCCCTTCTTGCCTGCATGGTTTCTGCTGAGTAGTCTGAACTTATTCTTATTGATTCTCCCTTGAAGGAAACCTTTCTTTTCTCCCTGGCTGCTTTTAAAATTTTCTGTTTATCTTTGGTTTTGGTGAGTTTGATGATAATATGTCTTGGTGTTTTTCTTTTTGGATCAATCTTAAATGGGGTTCGATGAGCATCTTGGATAGATATCCTTTTGTCTTTCATGATGTCAGGGAAGTTTTCTGTCAGGAGTTCTTCAACTATTTTCTCTGTGTTTTCTGTCCCCCCTTCCTGTTCTGGGACTCCAATCATCTGCAGGTTATCCTTCTTGATAGAGTCCCACATGATTCTTAGGGTTTCTTCATTTTTTTTAATTCTTTTATCTGATTTTTTTTCAGCTATGTTGGTGTTGATTCCCTGGTCCTCCAGATGTCCCAGTCTGCATTCTAATTGTTCGAGTCTGCTCCTCTGACTTCCTATTGCGTTGTCTCATTCTGTAATTTTATTGTTAATCTTTTGGATTTCTACATGTTGTCTCTCTATGGATTCTTGCAACTTATTAATTTTTCCACTATGTTCTTGAATAATCTTTTTGAGTTCTTCAACAGTTTTATCAGTGTGTTCCTTGGCTTTTTCTGCAGTTATCCTAATTTCATTTGTGATATCTTTAAGCTTCTGTAAATTAGTTTTTTATATTCTGTATCTGATAATTCCAGGACTGTATCTTCATTTGGGAAAGATTTTGATTCTTTTGTTTGGGGGTTTGGAGAAGCTGTCATGGTCTGCTTCTGTAAGTGGTTTGATATGGATTGTTGTCTCCGAGCCATCACTGGGAAACTAGTTTTTCCAGAAAATCTGCTAAAAAAAAAATGCAGTCAGACCCCTATCAGAGTTCTCCCTCTGGCTCAGGCTATTCGGATGTTAATGAAGCCACCTGGGGAGGGTGGGGGAGGGAACAAAGAGATAGGAGAGTAGCACCTCAGAATATAGCCAGAGTTGCTTGTCTTGCTTGGAATGACTATTATATCTGAGATTCCCGCGGGCGCGTTGCCTATGTGTGCTGGCTGTGTGGAGATTGCCCGGGGGGTCTGGCCCGCTGGAGTCACGGTCAGACCCTCCGCTTCCAGCCCCACGCCCAGCGTCAAGGCTCCCCTACTGGGACGGTGCACTCTCGACTCCAAAATCAGTCGCCGCCTCCCGGGGATTTCTCGTCCCTCCAGCTGCATGGCCGGGCCGCCCCCGAGAACCAGGTGGGCCCCCTCCCGGGGTTAGTTCAGATGGGTGGAGCAGCTCCCCGTGCTTGTGCCGTGACCGAGTGTCCTGGCTGGGACGCTGTTCTCCCCGCTCCAATACCAGTCGCTGCCTCCCGGGGACTTCTCCTATCGGCTGCATCCCATGCCGCCCGCACAACCTGGCTGGGCCCCTTCCCGGGGTTAGTTCAGGGAGGTGGAGCAGCTCTCCGTGTTTATGCCGTACCTGCGTCCAGTCCAAATCCCAGCGAGACGGTTCCCCGGCTGGGAAGCTGCTCTTCCTGCTCCAAGACCAGTCACTGCCTCCCGGGGACTTCTCCTACTGGCTGCGTCCCACGCCGCCCGCAGAACCGGCTGGTCTCCCTCCCGGGGTTAGTTCAGGGGGGTGGAGCAGCTCTCTGTGCTTGTGCCGTACCTGACTGGTACGCTGGCTCCAGGCTCTGGAAACAATCGCTGCTTCCCCGTATTCGTTCGTTCTCTGTCTCTAAATCTGTGTTTGTTGTTCAGGGTTCGTAGATTGTTATGTATGTGATCGATTCACTTGTTTTTCCGTGTCTTTGTTGTAAGAGGGATCCGAGGTAGCGTCTGCCTAGTCCGCCATCTTGGCTCCGCCCCCTCTAAGGCTGTAAATCTTTGCGGAAACAGACTGCCACATCTTTCTCCCTCGGAGTGGTTGGTGGGTTCAAGCCCCTGGCCTTTTGGTTAGCAGCCAAGTGCTCAACCACTGCGCCACTTGGACTCCTAAAAAGTCCTGCAGAGAGGTCCAAATAAACACAAACCATCTCAATTTAGAGGAGCGAAAGGCAACCTGGACATCTGTGTCCACATTTTTAATGAACTGGATTTCTTCTTTCCTTCCTTTCTCCTCCCTCCTTTTCTTTTTTGTTACAAATTGTCTTTCCTTTTTAAAATCTCATTGTGTTTTAGGTGAAAGTTTACAGCCCAAATTAGTTTCTCATTCAAAAATTTAAACACAAATTGTTTTTTGACATTGGTCACATTCCCTGCAATGTGTCAACACTCTCCTCCTTTCCCTTCCACCCTGGGTTCCCTGTGTCCATTCATATAGGTTTCCTGTCCCTTCCTGCCTTCTTGTCTTTGCTTTTGGGCGGGTGTTGCCCATTTGGTTTCCTATCCTTGATCGAACTAAGAAGCACAATCTTAACTTGAGTTACTGTTTGTTTTATAGGCCTTTCTAGTCTTTGGCTGAAAGGTGGACTTTGGAAGTGGCTTCAGTTCTGACTTAGCAGGCTGTTGGGGGGCCATAGCCTCAGATATTCCTCCAGTCTCTGTCAGACCAGTAAGTCTGGTCTTTTTTCGTGAATTTGAATTTTGTTCTATATTTTTCTCCTGCTCTGTCCAGGACCCTCTATCGTGATCCCTGTCAGAGCGGTCGGTCGTGGTAGCTGGGCACCGTGTACTTCTCCTGGGCTCAGGCTGGTAGAGGATGCGGTTCAAGTGGTCCATTGGTCCTTTAGACTAATATTTTCCTTGTGTCTTTGATTTCCTTCATTCTCCTTTGCTCCAAACAGATGATCCTCTCTCCTTTTCTTGTCTGGCACTCCCTCTTCCTTCCTCCCTTCCCTCCTTCCTCCCTGTCCCTCCTTCTCCCTTTTCTTTCCCCTTCTTTCCTCCTTTCCTCTTTTCTTTCTATCCCACAGCTATTTACTTAGCAGTGTCATGTATCAGGCTCTGTCCTAGGCACTGAACCTTCACATTCCCAGGCTTGAAGGCTCCCACACAGCAGTTTCCTACCTGACAATTAAAGGAACCCTGTGGGAGCAGAGGCCCCCGAACTCAGGGCTCTGAGCCGGGATGATTCCCCTGTAAGTGCAGCCTAAAGTGCTAACTGGAGCCTGGGCTAAGGAAGGGCTGTGCAGACAAAGGCTCTGAGGTAGCTGTGAGATGGCCCACTCTGTGGGAGACCTTGGCTGCCCACGGAGGCCATCTGTGAACTTTACACACACAGATGCCTGGGCTGCCCTGAAGATGCCAATTTAATTGGCCTGGGGTGTGGCCTGATCCTAACAAGCAGCCGAGAAGACAACCACTGGTCTGGGAAGGGGCTTTAAGTAAGTGGAGGAGAGAGAGAAGGCTGGGGCTTCTGATGAAAGTGGGTAGGTGTAGGAGAATGTGAGAGCTGCAGAGGGTAGGAAGAGTGGTCTTCCAGGGAAGCCAGCTCCCAGTCCAGAACAAGCATAGGGAACCCTACGTAAAGGAGCTGTGGATGACAGAGAGGATTGCAATAAAAAAGTCCCAGAGGCCACTAGGAAGGGTTAGCAAGAGCAGTGCAGTGAGGGGCAACCCATGGCAAGAAATGAATGAAGCCAACCAGAAGCCTCTGTGTGCTGGCCAGAGCTCTGGAGAGTGGCCAGAGAGTGCTCCGTTGGGGGACAGGCACACCTGTGAGGCTTCCCCTACTGCAGCCCACCCCTAATCTGCTACAGCTTCCAGGGAGGCGAGGACTGCTTTGTGAGCGATACAGGGACAAGTCCTAGTTCATCTCCACTAAAATGCCAGAAGAAGATAGGAGAAGTGTGGGGTGGAGTTGTTGTTGTTAGGTGCTGTGAGTTGGTTTCAATTTACAGTGACACTATAGACAATAGAACGAAATACTGCCCAGTCCTGAGCTATCCTCACAATCATTGCTATGCCTGAGCCCGTTGTTGTAGCCACTGTGCCAGTCCGTCTCATTGAGGATCTTCCTCTTTTTCGCTGACCCTCACTTTACCAAGCATGATGTCCTCCAGGGGCTGGTGCCTCCTGATAACATGTCCAAAGTACGTGAGACAAAGCCTCGCCATCCTCACTTCCAAGAAGCACTCTGGCTGTACTTCTTCTAAGACAGATTTTTTCACTCTTCTGGCAGTTTGCGGTATATTCAATATTCTTCACCAACGTCATAATTCAAAGACATCAATTCTTCTTTGGTCTTCCTTATTCATTGTCCAGCTTTCACGTGCATATGAGGTGATTGGAAATATCACGGCTTGGGTCAGGCGCACCTTAGTCCTCAAGGTGACATCTTTGCTTCTTAACACTTTTAAGAGGTCTTTTGCAGCAGATTTACCCAGTAAAATATGTCAGTTGATTTCTCGACTGCTGCTTCCATGGACATTGGTTATGGATCCAAGTATAATGAAATCCTTTACAACATCAGTCTTTTCTCTGTTTATCATTATGTTGCTTATTGGTCCAGTTGTCAGGATTTTTGTTTCCTTATGTTGAGGTGTAATCCATACTGAAGGTTGTAGTCTTCGATCTTCATCAGTAACTGCTTCAAGTCCTCTTTGCTTTCAGCAAGCAAAGTTTTGTTATCTGCATATCATAGGTTGTTAATCAGTCTTCCTCCAATCCTGATTCGGCATTCTTCTTCACACGCTCCACTTTGATTATTTGCTCAGCATACAGATTGAATAAGTATAGTGAAAGGAGACAGCCTTGATGCACACCTTTCCTGACTTTAAACCATGCAGCATCCTCTTGTGTTCAAACACGTGCCTCTTGGTCTATGTAGAGTTTCCGCATAAGCACAACTAAGTATTCTGGAATTCCCATTCTTCGCAATGTTATCTATAGTTTGTGATCCACACAGTTGAATGCCTTTGCATAGTCACTAAAACAATTCCATGGAGCAAACAATTGGGTAGAAAATGTTAACCAAACAGAAATTTACCAAGCTTCTCTGTGTAGCCGGCCCTGTGACAGGTACTTATGTGGGGTAATAGGGAGTGCAAGAAAGCCTAGTGTGTACTTACAAAGCACCCACCTAGTGTAGGGCCTGCAGGGTACGTCATGGACAGAGGAAAATAAGACACAGCCCTTGATCCCCAGGTTCTCATCCAGAGGGGCAGAACAGGAGTGACGCAAGGAGAAACCAACAGCATTCGGTGCATGTACAGACAATCATAAAAGATTGAAGGGGAGAGGTGGGCACTCAGAGGAATAGTTGAGGAAGCTTCTTGGAGAATTGCGATGCGAGGCCAGGAAACTCCCACAATGAGTGTGGTATGAGGACATAGGCAGAAGCAGGCACCTCCCAGCCCTGTTCTGATGTTGTGTCTCCTGTAGCAGAAATCATGCACGGATCTCAGATGCCAGCTTGCCTACCCTGGCTATGTTCTCCAGGAACTCTTGCCTTTCCCCTTTCCCAGTAGACCCTGCTCTCTCGTTTTTTGCCTCATGGAAAGCAAGGTCAGTGGCCCCTCACTTGGTGTGAGGCTGATTCTTCTGCAAAACAGTGAGCTACAACTACTGAGAGCTGTCTTTGGACAAAACTCTGGTATGACCCGCTGAATTCCTTCTGTCGTCCTATACTTCCTCCTCTGGAGAAATTTCTGTTCAATCCTTAGAGTACAGCATCCCACAGCCAGCTCACTTCATCCGTGAGGCAGACAGACAAAAGGGCTTTTTCAAAGCTTATGGCAGAAGCAGAATTCAAACTCAGAGCTCTGAGCTCTTCCACCTGGACCAGGCTGCTGGGATGTTTTCTAAGCCAACTGCGGCCTTTTTTCCTGTGTGTGCATCATTCATTCCCCCCTAATTGTTCGGCGTTATTTGGTTTTATTGTTGCATTTAGGTCCTGGGAGATGATTACGTTCCATGAAACAGAGTGATTGATTGACCTTTTGAAATGTCAGTAGCCGTTCCCTGGCTCCAGGGGATTTTGTGGGCTTCATCATCCGTTGCCTCCTGGGCCGAGTGAGCAAACCTCCTCTATAATTGGCAATCCATTAGTTGAGAGGGGAGCTTCTAGTGCCACAGGGCTTGGCAACTGCTTACAGGCAAGGTCCTGGAGGAACTGGGGCACAAAATCCTCCCTATCATTTAAGCAAACCCTGCCACTGAATTGGGTTAGGGAATGACAGGAGCGATTGCAGGGAAGAGGAGAAACTTGGATGCCGTTGTGTGAGTCAGCAGATGGCCTCATGTGAGACTGAGCCAGGTGCTAATTCAGTCCTGTGATGGACTACTGAAGAAGAGTGAGACTTGACTCACCCAAGCCTTGTATCATCATGGATGTGTGGCTCCTGCTAAAGGAATGGTTGTGTGTTTCTGAGACGATGGTATTGCAGTGCGAGAGATCACCATTTCCTGCCCTGCCACCTCTTCCTCTGGTAGTGACTGGGACCACCAGGCCCCCTGAGCCTCCTCACGTGGGTGGAAGTACTAGACTTTCCACGTTTGGGCTGTGGCTTCCCAAGGCCTCATGGAGACATGTTCAGTGCCAGAGAATCATGGAAGTTGCTATGGAGTGGGGTATGGGGGTAGTCTTTATACCACTTTAAGCTTACTCAGGGAACAGTATACTTTTCCATGTCTTCCTTCTTCTGACATCTTCCATTAGACATGATTTCCAAACCTGAGTGCTCTGGCACACCAAGATGGAGGGATGGGATTAAACCATCATGTTTCTATTGCCTTGGTTGGAGGTGGTAAGAACTGTGGTGGAAGGGTACTGTCTGTAAGTTTATATTTGTCAGTGTGTGCAAGTCTGTAATTTATACAGTAAAGGTTGGATTTTCTAGCAATCAGAAAGCTTTGTTAAGTGAAATTTATGAAGTTGCCCAGCACAAAAGATGATCAAGATTCTCAGTGTTGATTACAAGCCTTAGGAGTGTCTTAAATGCCTTCAAATTCACTCATTATTAAATTGTAGTATATTTTATTCTATTCCTTCATAAGTTGGAAGTTTTAGTATGGCAACTCTAGTAAGTAACCAAGATAGTTAACTAACTAGAACATCCTTTACTTAGCTTTATTGGGTAAACTTCTGCTAATATCACCGGTTAATTTTCCAGTATTGATTATAATGGTAATACACAAGTACTTATAAGCATAATGACAATTTTAATTTCATGAATGCTTACTAGAAACCAGGACTCGTGTGCTAAATACTTTGTATGTATTTTGTTTAATCATCTCAACAACCCTTTTAAGTAGGTATTATTATTCCCATTGAACAGGTGGGGTATAGAGACCACAAAGGAAGGGGTAGAGGGCTGCTTGACTCTAAATTCTGTGCCTTTAGCCATTGTACTATCCTGCCTTCCTATTACAACGTTGTTGGACACCTACTCCATTGACAGACATTGTGAGAGTGATTGTGAGAGACTCAGCCCAACTTGAAGTCTAGTTAGAGAGGTGGTCCTGCCCATAGAAAAAAATTAATTTTTTTTTTTTTTCTGGAGAAAAGAAATACAAAGGTGCTTGAGGTTCCTTGCCATGTGAATGATTCAAACAGCAAGAAGTGCTAAAGCCACCCAGTGCCTCTGTGTGTGCGTGTGTGTGTGTGTGTCTGAGAGAGAGAGAGAGAGAGAGAGAGAGGAAGAGAGGGGGGATCACCTGGAAGCGGGCAGCTTGACTTGAACCTGGGACAATGCATTATTATTCAAGATGATGAGGAGATGGGTGAGGGCTCTGGCTGGGAGGCCTAAGGACCCAGGTGGAGGGAAAGAAGAATGAAAATGCTGACTCAGACAGGCATTGAGTTTCTGTGTGTTGCAAACCCCACACCCCTGGCTTGCGGGGTTGCCCCTGGAAAAAGATGGGGTGGCTGGCTGATGAGCCCCCTATCCGCCAGGCAGGACCTTGCAGATTCGGAGGGACCTACAATTCTCATTCTTAAGGTGGTTGACAGGGCGACATGGCCCCACAGCCAGGAGGGGAGCAGGAGGCTTGGTGGTGGCCATGGCAGGAGAGAGACAGGGGCTCACTGTTCCAGAAGGTGTGTGGAGCCTGCAGGCAGCTCCTTTGTCATGCCATTCACCACAGCCAGACTTCATCTGTGAAGCACACATTCCACAACCTTCACCTACCACATGCCTCAGGCCCTTTTAGCCAGTATAAAATTCAGCCCCGTAAAAGAATGTATTATCAGCCGAACTTATAACTCCCCAGGGAGTGGAAATAGTGGGGTGAATTGTGGCCCCTAAAAGATATTCCCATGTCCTGTGAATGTGGCCATATTTGGAAAAAGGATCTTTGCAGATGTAATTAATTTAAGGTTACCTAGAGATGAAATCATCATGGATTACCTAAGATGGGGCATGGGGCTGAGTGGGGTAGGTTGCTAAATCCAATAACAGCTATCTTTATGATGACTGTGAGTTCAGCCTTGACTTGGAGACACAGAGATCATGCGGCTTTTACAGTTCTCCACTCTTCTGCTCTAGATCTTCCATCAGAGCTGTGCCTATAGGATCCCAGAGTTGCTGGGCAATTCCTTGAAGTTTGGCTTAAACCAGTTTCTTGGCACTACTAGCTAAAAATCAAATGCAAAAAAAAAAACCCAAGAAACAAAAAACTTCAGGTTAGTTATGGGACAGAATTTTCCAGTTTCCCCTTTATCATGCAGACAGAACTATTTACTGAATTTGCCTCAATTTTCATTCAGGAGTCTCCCCTGTGTTCTCTGCCTGGTTTTGCTGACCTCAGGTGGCATGGCTCAACCCTGCCTGGGCACGCCCCGCTTTTCTCAGGAGTGTTTTTATATCAGCCACTGAACAGGGATTGACCCTATCATTTCTTCCTGCCTCTTGCCTCTTCCTCCAGCTTTCTGCGCCCTCAAGTGTGCGCTGGAGGGGCCCACAGTCTAGCAATGTTAGGGCACAGGGGGCCTCCCTACAGGCCTCTACGCTAGGACAGTCTGACTCTGTTGTAAGTAGTGGCTATCCACAAGTGTGTTTCCAACCCAGTGATTTTCCTTCAGAGACTTTCTTCCTGTGTTACCTTTCAATGGAAAAATTAGGAGCCTGGATTGCCTAAGGAGAAAATCTTGCAGCCTGCATTAGCTGTGTGTCCTGGAGCAGGAGTGGCTATGCTGGGTCCCAGGCAGCGTTCCTTGCCTTGCCCTGTGGTCCTCTCTTCTCTCTGGGGTCTTCCTCTTTGGAAGCCCACCTGGCCTGTGGTACAAGTTTGTGTCCTCAGCAGATTTCTGTCCTCCTCCTGCCCAGGATCCTGCAGGGCTTCCATCATGTTTTATGTTTTTGCACCAGGCTGAGTCTGGGGGTTTCTGCAGGAGCCTCAAGGTCTCCTTTTATAAGCAGCTCCATTTCCTTGCTGGAAGTCTCCCCATATACACAGCCCTTTTGTATTCTGGCCAGCCTCTCTCTTTGGACTGCCCAGACTTGTGGTCATTTACATGCCTTGTCTAATGTTCTACATAAGTGTCTGGAGAAGAACAGTCACTTGAGCTTGCTGCAGTGATCATCAATGTCCCACATGGGCATGTGCTTGGCAGAGACCGTCCTAGCACATAATCTCGGCTCTTGTATAATTGATGAATCCATGGATGGAGAGGCAGAGCCTTGGGAAGCTGTGACTCAGCCTGACCCTGGCTTTGTACATGCCTTCCCCTCCCCGGCCCCTCGAAGTTGCTGTCTGTGCGGGAGCCCCTTTGTAATGATCTAATTGGAACAGTAACAGATGTAGCATTCTGCCACAGCTAACAGCGAGATTGGAATTTGAGGAGACGCAGAGACAAATTACCTTTGAATTTTCGTGCAGCCATAAAAGCTTTTACTGTATAGTAATTTTCCATTTCTGCTGCAGGCGTATTTGCATATTGCTTAACAATTTATCTCCTGTCATTTGTCAGATATTATCCATCTCCTGTTAATAAGCTAAGACAGGTCACATTAAGACTTTGCAGGCCTCCTGTGCTCACTGTCAGCTGGGCTCTCCTGCCCACAGGGCTTCCCTGTTGTGGGAGTGAGCACGGCACAGCGGGGCTGCAGCTCGGCTCTGTACCCAGGGCTCTGTCTGCACGTCTTCCACTCCTGTCCTCCTGTGCGGAGAAGACAGGCAATTGGCATGTGATGTCCCTATTCATGACTGCATGCCTGGCTCTTGGTAATTCTACTCTCCCTAAGGACTGGGCTCTCTGCACTAATGGAACTAGTTAACCCTGGATTCTACTCTTGGCTCTGGCTCTCCATCTCTCCAAGATTTTTGTCCAACTCAGTTTTCCCCATTTCTAGAACAGGGGGTTAATTAACAATTTTTTAGTAAAAGCACTAGCACCCATTCTTCTAAACTAAAATTTCTACCAAAAACCAAACCTGTTGCCATCAAGGCAATTCCAACTCATAGCAACCCTATAGAACAGAATAGAACTGCCCATAGGGTTTCCAAGGAGCTGCTGGTGGATTCTAACTGCTGACCTTTTGGTTAGCAGCCATAGCTCTTAACCACACTGCTCCACCAGGTGGAACCCTAATATATAGAACAGGCAAGTGAGCTGCCTTGGGAGATAAGTGAAGAATGGTGTTGTACATCCCTGCCTATTTCCACTGACCCCTCTTGCTTCCCACACAGACAGGCCCCCCAGGCACCTACTGGACACTTGGGCCCCATGGAACCTAGTGGGAATATGCCTGGTGAAATGTTCTTGGTCACTGCTCTTGCCCTGACGCTCTGAGTTCTGGACTATCAGAACATTTATTCAGCACTTGCTGCTGGCCCGACTCTGCGCTCAGGGTGAGGACCGTTTGGGTTGTCCAGTTCTCAAGATGCTAGGACTCTGCTCACTCTGAGTCCTGAACTGGTAGTAGTAGGCTCAGTTGGCCATTGGTGGACAGATTTTGAGATGAAAGAAAAATGGTTTGATGCTGAATGTGTGATTAGATTTGCATAATTGAACTGGAATAGAATTAAGGGGTCATATGTTTATATTCATCTCATATTTTTTTTTGTTTTTTTTATGTTTATATTCATCTCATAGCTCATAGGGAATCGACTCGACAGCACTGGGTTTTTTGTTGGTTTTGGATGTTTATACAGCGATGCCTAAAATCAGATTGCAGAGATGTCTGCTCAGTAGTAAAACACGTTCCTTAGGGAGATGTTGGTATCTGCTTCCCAGAATCTCCGTAAGAGCTGGAGAGACAATTGTGGGGGATGGTTTTGGAGATACCTGTTGAGGGGGTAAGGGGACTAACGACAATGATAGTGGTTACCGAGCGTGTCCTGGGTCACAGGCCATGTACTAAATGACATATAGACATCCTCTTTGAATCTTCTCAACACTCTGTGAGGTGGGCACTATTACTGTGCCCCTTTTCACAGGTAAGGAAACTGAGGCTCAGAATGGTTAAGCTAGTGAGGCAGGAAGACGGTTTTGAACCCAGACAGTGTGACTGCAGAACCCGCTCTTAGCTATTGTCTGTGGAATTGAGTGGGGTGAGCTCAAGCATTTGCATGGAGTGTGTGCTCATCCATTTTACTGGGGAAACCACAGAAGTGTATTCTATTGCGTGTACTTCGCAAGTTGTCCTGTTCTTCCATGTTTTTACCACCATTTGTATTTATAAGTTTGATCCCTGCCATTCTTTTGATCTGAAAATAAAGTGTCAAAATATGCCAATCAGAAAATGTGTGCACAGTAGTGAGCAGTACTAGATACTGAGCAGGTTGAGCCACATCCTTCAACTGTGGTTGACTGTGTTCTCCAGTGATGCCAGCATGTACTCAGCCATGCAGGGAGCCTGAGGCTGCCCTCTTTAACTATGCTTTTCTTTCCTTCTGACCAGGTTCTCACCTGGTTTTTGTATTCAGCATGGCAGGTCCTTCCTTAAGGCAATCACCCAGTCAAGCCTTAACAGTTGTCATAATCATTATAGAGACACTGACATTTCTCATTCACACAGAATGTGCCTGAGGACCAGCCTGTGTCTGAACTGCAAAGAGAGGCCCACCATTCTCAAGGCCATGGGGCAGCTCTGCACTTTTGTCATTCTTACGTTCCTGGTATCTGGAAGACAATCAAAATCCTGTGTAATTTCCAAATGAGGGCTGTGAATAACTTTTTCCTAATGTAGAACTAGATCCTTTTAAAGAGTCTTCACACCTCACCTCACTGATCCTTCTGAGGTCATTCTATACCCATTACATTGATGAGAAAACTGAGGCTCTTAGAAATGAAATGACTTAACTAAAGTCATATGGTAGCCGGGCTAGTGGAGTACTGAGGAGAATGCGCTGCCTGAGTTCACCTCTTGGCTCTGCTCTTGGGAGCTATATGACTGGTAGATTGGGGGATTGTTCTCAGGTCTTCATTCTGTCCTAGGATAGAATTCACATCCACATCCTTTGCCGTAAGACTTGGTATAGGCAAAGTATATACTTCCCTGCCCACATCGGGTATATTTAGCTTGGCCATGTGGCTTTCTTTGGCCAATGGAATATTATTGGATTGACGTGAGCAGAGGCTTTCGATGTTCTTGCTTTGTTTGGCTTGCTCTCTGTGCTCCTTGATTTGTCATTTGGAAAGCTTGCCCAATATGGTTGCTGATCCTTCATCATGGGCCTCAGAATGAAGCCTTTGGGACAAACGTGAATCCAACAAGAAGTTTGGAGTCCAGTCTGGTACAGCCGAGCCCAGCCTAGATTAGCCAAATTACAACTGTTAGCCTGAAAATAAATGTTTGTGGTATAAGGCACTGTGATTGTGGAAGTTGTTTGTTATGCAACAGAGTGACTAATTTGAGAGGCAGAGCCAACAAGCCACGAGAAACAGATGCATCATGCTGACCCTCTGCAGCAAAGACTAGAAAAACTAAGTAAAACAGATACAAATGTCAACCCTGGAACCCTAAGCATTAAATGAAAGGATAAAGAACTAGATCAAACATCGAATGGAAGAAGAAACTGATAGAAAACAGACAATGAGGAAAGATACAGACTGGAGGTCCCCTGCCGGCTAACACAGCATGGCATTGCTGTCTTGGAACACAGCAATAATCCTGGACAGGGAGTAAAGGAAGGCAACTTCAGGGAACCCCCAACAAGAGACAGAGCACCTGGTAACCAGAGATACATGCTTCCCAACCCCTCAAACTTCTGCCCTATATGCCACCTCTATCCTTTTCTAACAGAGCATGCTGCGCCCCTCGGCTAGACAACCACTAGCCCGCTACCACCCTGAGCCCATCCTGCCCCCACCCAATGGCTCCTGTCATGCCATTTTTTTTTCTTTTTTCCCTTTCTTCCTTTTCTTTCTCCCTCCCAACTGTCTCTGTATGCCACCGCCCACCCCTTCCCACTTGGCCGTGCTGTACCACCTTGACTAGAGAGCCACTGGCCCACCACAAGCCTGAGTCTGCCCCACCCTTGCCCACTGGCTCCTGCCATGCCTCCATTATTATTTTTTCTTTCTTTTCTTTTTATTTTCTTTCCCCCTCCCATCTAGCCCTGTAAGCCACCTCCTTTCCCTTCCCACTGGCCCTTGGGCCCACCCTGCCCCCTCTCACTGGCCCTTACCATGCAGCTAGTTTTTAAATTTTATTTTTAAAAATTTTATTTATTTAATTTTCTCTCTTTCTTCCTTTTCTTTCTCCCTCCCATCTAGACCTGCACACCAACTCCATCCCCTTCCCCCTAAACCCTACCACACCACCATGGTTAGATAGCCACCAGCCTCCCACTGCCCCTGGTTCAGCTCACCCCTTCCTGCAGCTCTCACCATGCCACCATTTTTTTTTCTTTTTCTTTCTCCATCCCACCTAGCCCAGTACATCACCTCCCCTCCCTTCCTACTGGCCTCCAGGTGTACCCTGCCCCCACTGGCTAGCCCCCACTGGGCTGCCTTTTTTTTTTTTTCTTTCCTTTTCTTTCTCCCTTCCACCTAGCCTTGCATGCCACCTCCCTCCCTTCCACTGGGCTATGCCATACCACCGTAACTAGAGAACCATCAAACCAAAGTCTCTCTGAGTCCACCCCGCCCCACCCGCTGGCTCTCACCATGACACCACCTTTTTTTCTCTTTATTTTCTTTCCTTCTTCCACCTAGCCCTGCAAGCCACCTCCACTTCCTTCCCAGCAGACCTCAAGTTCACCCCACCTCCACTAGCCAGCCTTCACTACACCATCAGTTATTTCCTCTTTATTTCCTCCACCTAGCCCCCAGGCCACTCCCCCACTCCCCCTTCCTGCCAGTTCCTGATGCATTGCTGTGGATAGAGTGCCACCAGCACACCAACTTGCCACTGCCCCAGGTGCACCCCATCCCAACCCCCCAGCCCCCACCATGCTGCCATTTAGTTTATTCTTTTTTATTTTTCTTTCTTTCTTTTTTTCCTCCCCCGCCCCCGCTTCAGCCATGCATGCCACCCCCCTTCCCACTGGCCCCTGCCATGCTGTCTCAACCAGAGCATCCCCAGTGTGCAGGCCTGCTTGTGCACCAAGTTTGCACTGCGCCTCCCCTCCTGCCACTTGACCACCTGCTGAATGGTGGGAAGCCGGCCCATACCACTTCCAGTCCTACACCCCCACCTATCTGGTGAGGGGTGAATGTTCCCACACCACTGAATCACCCTCAGCCACCTCGCCAAACCAGTATACAGTAAAGTGGGTTCACTCTGCCTGCTGCTGTTCTGCCCACCCAGACAAGGTGGTGGGAGCTATCATGCCCACAGATTAATAAGCAGCAAAACATGCCTGGCCTACCAACCCTGACATATCAAAATAAGACAAAAAAGCAGGATGAAACAAAGGAACATACAATTAATAAACAAAGAAAATAATACCTTCATGTCTCAGAGACAGCAGACAATATAAAAAAGCAGGATAGGATAGCTCTAGCAAGTGACCAAAATAAAGCATCAGATGACCTTCCAGTAGAAGAAAAGGCAGTGGAGCTACCTCATATGGAATTCAAAAGACTAATATTTAGGGCTTTCCAAGAGATTAAGAAAGAAATCAAGGAAAACATAGACAAAACCAAGGAAAAAATACACAGAATCATGGAAAACACAGACAAAGCAATAGAAGAATTCAGGAGAATAATACAAGAACAAAACATCAAAATAAATAAACAATTAGAAATCATACAAAAACAACAATTAGAAATTCAAAAGATAACAAAATTTCAGAAATGGACAACTTAATAGAGAATTTTAGGAGCAAATTTGAAACAACAGAAGGCAGGGTTAGCGAGATTGAAAACAAATCCATGGATGCCATTTTTTTTGAGGAAAAATCAGAGAAAACAAAGAAAAATGAAGAAAACCTAAGAATTTTCTGGGCTATAATCAAAAACAAACATTTGCATGTGATCAGAGTTCCCGAACAGGGGGACAAATGGGAAACACAGAGATGATTGTTGAAGATTTGTGGGCAGAAACCTTCCTAAATATCATAAAAAAATGACAAGCTGACCATTCAAGGAGCTCAACAAATCTCATATAGGATAAACCCCCAAAGGAAGAAACCAAGACGTATCATAATCACACTTGCCAAAACCAAAGACAAAGAAAGAATCCTGAGAGCAGCTTGAGAAAACTGAAACATCATTTACAAAGGGAAACAATCAGACTAAGCTCTGATTACTCGGCAGGGCCTATGCAGGCAAGAAGGTAATGGGATGACATGTATAAAACCTTGAAAGGAAAAAACTGCCAGCCAAGAATAATATATCCTGCAAAACTCTCTCTCAAATATGATGGCAAAATTAAGACATTTCCAGATAAACAGAAGTTTAGGGAATTTGTAAAAACCAAACCCAGCTTACAAGAAATATTAAAGAGAGTCCTTTGATTAGAGAACCAACATCAAACAACAACCAGAGTCTAGGACACATGACAACATCAACAAGATTCCAACCTAGGCAAAGAACTCTCAAAAATAAAATAAAGCTAAAAGACTTAAAATAGAGAAACAGAGATGTCAATCTATAAATGACAATAACTTCAAAACAATAAAAGGGAAAACAAATGGTATAGGTAAACAACTTTCAAATGAAGAGGAAGTCAAGACAATCCAAAAAAAACCCACTGCCATCAAGTCGATTCCAACTCATAGCGACCCTATAGGACAGGGTAGAACTGCCCGGTAGAGTTTCCAGGGAGCACCTGGTGGATTCAAACTGCTGAACTCTTGGTTAGGAGCTGTAGCACTTAACCACTATGCCACCAGGGTTTCCAAGACAATATCAAGTAATAAAAGACTGGTTCAAACTAAAGAAGATAAGGGTAAATTTCAGAATAACCACAAAGAAAGTTAACAAACCTACTCATCAGAATAAAAAAAGAAGAAAAACATAAAGATTCAGTAAACACAAAATCTATAATAATGAAAGAAAATCCACAAACAAAAGGAACTCAGTACAGAAAAGTAAGAGGAATGAAGAAAATGTCAGCCCCACAAAGAGAAAGAAAAAGAAAAGGCACTCATATCTATCAATAATCACACTGAATGTAAATGGCTTAAATGCACCTGTAAAGAGACAGAGGATGGCAGAATGGATTAAAAAAAAATAACCCATCAATATGCTGTCTACAAGAAACACACCTTTGACACAAAGACATCAATATATTAAAAATCAAAGGATGGAAAAAATATATCAAGTAAACAGTAACCAAAAAAGGGCAGGAGTGGCAATACTAATCTCAGATAAAATAGACTTTAAGGCAAAATCAGTCATAAAAGACAGGAAAAGATATTGTATAATGATTAAAGGAACAATCTACCAAGAAGATATAACCACAATAAATAGCTACATATCAATGACAGGGCTGCAAAATATACAAAACAAACTCTAACAGCCCTGAAAAGAGAAATAGACTGTTCCACACTAACAGTAGGACACTTCAACACACCACTCTTGGTAAAGAGCAGAACTTCCAGAAAGAAACACATCAAAGATACATAAGATCTAAAGGCCAAAATCAACCAACTTGACCTCATAGACACATATAGAACACCCCACCCAACAGCAGCAGAATATATATACTCTCTTCTAGTGCACATGGAACATTCTCCAGAATAGACTACATTTTAGGCAACAAAGCAACCCTCAATAAAATCCAAACCAAAACAAACAAACAAAAACCCAAACCTGTTGCCACCAAGTTGATCCTGATTCATAGCGACCCTATAGGACAGAGTTGAACTGCCCCATAGAGTTTCTAAGTAGCAGATGGTGAATGCCAATGGCTGACCTTTGGTTAGCAGCCATGCCTTTAACCACTGCACCACCAGCACTCCCAATAAAATCCAAAACATCATAATAATGCAAAGCATTCTCTCTAATCATAACACTATAAAAGAAGAAGGCAATAACAGGAAGACCAAAGAAAAAAACCTCAAATACATGGAAACTGAATAACGCCTTGCTTAAAAACAACTGGGTAATAGAAAAAATCAAAGAGGGAATAAAATATTCCTAGAATCAAATGAGAATGAAACACATATCATACCAAAACCTTTGCGATATAGCATATGCGGTGCTCAGAGGTCAACTCATAGCAATAAATGTACAGATGAAAAAAAGAACAGGCCAAAATCAAAGCATTAGCCCTACAAATCAAGCAAATAAAAAGGGAACAGCAAAAGAAGCCCACAGGCACCAGAAGAAAGGAAATAATAAAGATAAGATCAGAAATAAATGAAATAGCAAAAACAAAACCCATTGCCGTCGAGTTGATTCCAACTCATAGAAACCCTATAGTACAGAGTAGAACTGCCCCGTAGACTTTCCAAGGAGTGCTTGGTGGATTTCTGTGACCTCTTTGGTTAGTAGCTATAACACTTAACCACTACACCACCAGGGTTTATAGAGAACAGGAAAAACAATAGAAAGAATCAACACGACCAAAAGTTGTTTTTTTTGAAAAAATCAACAAAATCGACAAACTATTGGCCAAACTGACAAAAGAAAACAAAAGAGGAAGCAAATAACACACATAAGAAATGAGATGGGGAGGGGGAGGGGGCATTACAACAGATCCAACTGAAATAAAAAGGATCATAACAGAATACTATGAAAAACTGTACTGTAACAAATTTGAGAACCTAGAGGAAATGGGCAAATTTCTAGAAACACACTACTTGCCTAAATTAACTCAAACTGAAACAGAAAATCTGAACAGATCCGTAACAAGAGAAGTGACTGAAGAGGTAATAAACCACCCCCCCCCCAAAAAAAAAGCCCTGGCCCAGATGTCTTCCTGTAGAATTCTACCAAACATTCAGAGAAGAGCTTACACCGGTACTACTCAAGCTATTTCAGAGCACAGAAAAGGAAGGAGTACTCCCAAATTCATTCTGTGAAGCCAACATAACCCTGATAACAAAGCCAGGCAAAGACA
Source organism: Elephas maximus indicus (assembly GCF_024166365.1). Lineage (NCBI taxonomy): Eukaryota > Metazoa > Chordata > Mammalia > Proboscidea > Elephantidae > Elephas > Elephas maximus. Next base: position 123,624,114 of record NC_064820.1, read on the forward strand.
CCATAAAAAATAAAATTACGTCCAATATCTCTCATGAATATAGATGCAAAAATTCTCAAAATTCTAGCCAATAAAGTTCAGCATCATATCAAAAAAAAAAAAAAAAAACAAAACCCATGACCAATTGGGATTCATATCAGGTATGCAAGGACGGTTCAACATTAGAAACTTAATCAACATGATCAACCACATAAATACAACAAAAGAAAATAATCACATGATCATATCAATCAATGCAAAGAAGGCATTTGATAAAGTCCAACACTTATTCCTGATACAAATTCCCAATAATATAGGAAAAGAAGGGAAATTCCTCAACATAATAAAGGGCATCTATACAAAATTTTTTTTTTTACACAAAACCAGTGCGGAGCCCTGGTGGCACAGTGGTTAAGAGCTTGGCTGCTAACCAAAAAAGGTCAGCAGTTCAAATCCACCAGCCGCTCCTTGGGAACCCTAAGGGGCAGTTCTACTCTGTCCTGTTGAGTCCCTGTGAGTTGGAATCAGCTCAGTGACAATGGGTCTAGGGTCTATACAAAACCAACAGCCAACATCACTCTCAGCAGAGAGAGGCTGAAAGCATTCCCCCTGAGAACGGGAACAAAACAAGGATGTCCTTTATCACCACTACTATTTAACATTGTGCTGGAAGTTCTAGCTAGAGCAATACGGTAAGAAAAAGAAATAAAGGGCATCCAAATTGGAAAGGAAGAAGTAATAATATCCCTATTCACAGACAATATCATCCTATACATAAAGAAATCCAATGATTCCACAAGAAAATTACTGGAACTAATAGCAAGATTCAGCAGGATATAAGATCAACATAAAAAAATCAGTTGGATGCCTGTAAAACAAAAAGAGAACTTCAAAAAGGAAATCAGGAAAACAATACCATTTACAATAGCCCCTAAATATATAAAATACTTAGGAATAAATCTAACCAGGGCCATAAAAGATCTATTCAAAGAAAGCTGTAAAACACTGTTGCAAGGAACCAAAAGAGACCCACATAAATGGAAGAACATATCGTGCTCAAGGATAGGAAGACTTAACATTGTGGAAATGTCGATTCTACTCAGAGAGATCTACAGATGTAATGCAATCCCAATCAAAATACCAACAGTACTCTGTAAGGAGATGGAAAAGCAAATCACTAACTTTATATGGAAAGGAAAAAGGCTCTGAATAAGCAAAGCATTGTTGAAGGAAAAGAACAAAGTAGGAGGCCTCACGCTACCTGATCTCAGAACCTGCTATATAGCCATGAAAGTCAAAGCAGCCTGGTACTGGTATGACAGGCATATAGACCAATGGAACAGAACTGAGAACCCAGACATAAATCCATCTACCTCTGGTCAGCTGATGTCATGGATTGAATTGTGTCCCCCTAAAATATCTGTCAACTTTGGCTAGGTCATGATTCCCAGTATTGTATGATTATCATTTTGTCATCTGATGTGATTTCCTCATGTGTTTTAAATCCTATCACTATGATGTAATAAGATGGATTAGTGGCAGTTAGTGTCTTAAGCCAATCTCTTTTGGGATATAAAAGAGAGAAGCGAGCAGAGAGACAGGGAGACTTCATACCACCAAGAAAGCAACACCAGGAGCAGGGCATATCCTTTGGACCTAAGGTTCCTGTGCTGAGATGCTCCCAGACCAAGGGAAGATTGATGACAAGAACCTTCCCCCAGAACTGACAGAGAAAGCCTTCCCCTGGAGCTGGCACCCTGAATTCAGACTTCTGGCCTACTGGACTGTGAGAGAATAAACTTCTCTTTGTTAAAGCCATCCACTTGTGGTATTTCTGTTATAGCAGCACTAGATAACTAAAACAGCTGATCTTTGACAAAGGAGATTTCTCCATTTTCTCTTTAAATGGAGAAAAGACAGTCTTTTTAACAAATGGTGCTGGCAAAACTGGATGTCCTTCAGTGAAAAATTGAAACAGAACTCATACCTCATAAAAAAAAAAAAAAATACCATACACAAAAACAGACTCAAAATGGATCAAAGGCCTAAACATATAATCTAAAATGATAAAGATCATGGTCAAAAAAATAGGGACAACACTAGGGGCCCTAATACATGACATAAATAGACTACAAACCATAACTAAGAATGTAGAAACACCAGAAAAAACCCAGATAACTGGGAGCTCCTAAAAATTAAACACTTAGGCCCATCAAAAGACTTTACCAAAAGAGTAGAAAAGAGAGCCTACAGACTGGGAAAAAAATTTTGGCTGCACCATATCTGACAAGGTCCAATCTCTAAACTCTACAGAATGCTTCAATATATCAATAAAAAAAGACATAATTCAATTTAAAAAATGGACAAAGGATATGAAAAGACATTTTTCCAAAGAAGACATTCAGGCAGCTAATAGACACATGAGGAAATGCTTGCAATCATTACCATTAGAGAAATGCAAATCAAAACTACAATGAGATACCATCTTACTCTGACATTACCAGCACTAATAATAATAAATTAAAAAAAAAAAAAAAAAACAGAAAATAAGAGATGTTGGAGAGGTTGTGGGGAGGTTGGAACTCTTATGCACTGCAGGTGAGAATGTAAAATGGTACAGCCATCATGGAAAATGACATGATACATCCTTAAAAAGCTAGAAATAGAAATACCATGCAACCCAGCAATCCCACTCCTAGGAACATATCCTAGAGAAATAAGAGCAGTGACATGAACAGACATATGCACACCCATGTTCATTGCAGCATTATTCACAGTACAAAAAGATGGAAACAATCTAAGTGCCCATCAACAGATGAATGTGTAAACAAATTAAGGTACATACATAAAATGGAATATTACCCAAAGATAAAGAACAATAATGAATCCATGAAACAGCTCATGATGTGGGTGAATCTGGAGGGCATTATGCTGAGTCAAATAAGTCAATCACAAAATGACAAATATTGTATGAGACCACTATTACAAAAGCCCAAGAAAAGGTTTACACACAGAAAAAAACAATCTTTGATGGTTACGAGGTAGGGGAGGGGAAAACACTAGATAGTAGACAAATGTTAATTTTGTGAAGGGAAAGAGAACACACAACCTAGGGAAAGTCAGCCACAGCTTGGCCAAGGCAAAACCATAGAAGCTTCCTAGACACATCCAAACAACTCAATGGACTGAGTTACTGGGCTGAGGGCTGGGAACCATGGTTTCAGGGGACATCTAGGTCAATTGGCATAACATACTCCATAAAGAAAATGTTCTGCATTCTGCTTTGGTGAGTAGTGTCTGGGGTCTTAAAAGCTTACAAGTGGCCATCTAAAATACATCTATTAGTCCCATCACATTTGGAGCACAGAAGAATGAAGAAAGTAAAGACACAAAGAAAACATTAGTCCAGAGGACTAATGGACCACATGAACGACAGCCTCAACCAGCCTGAGTCTGGAAGAACTAGATGGCGCCCAGCTACCACCACCAACTGCTCTGACACGGATCACAATAGAGGGTTCCAGAGAGGAAGAAAAATGTAGAACAAAATTCAAATTCACACACACACAGAAGACCAGATGTAGTGATTTGACAGAGACTGGAGGAATCCCTGAGACTATGGCCCTTCCTTGGACACCCTGAACTGAAGCCACTCTAGAAGCCCATTTTTCAGCCAAAGATTAGACAAGCCTGTTTATAAAACAAACAATAACACTCATGAGAAACGTGCTTTTTAGTTCAGGTAAGTATACGAGACCAAATGAGCAACACCTGCCCAAAAGAAAGATATGAAGGCAGGAGGGGGCAGAAAATCTGGATGAATAGACATGGGAACCCAGCGTGTAAAGGGAAAGGGGGAGAGTGCTGACATATTGCGGGTATTGCAACCAACGTCACAAACCAATTCGTGTATAAATTTTTGAATAAGAAACCGATTTGTGCCGTAAACTTTCACTTAAAACACACACACACATACACACACACACACAGAACCCCAACTGACTAATTCAATGTCCTTGGGCAAGTAGGTAACTCTTCTCCACGGTGAAATAGAGACACTAATACCGACCGTGTAGAATTGTCGTGAGGATGAAATAAGCAGAGTTTGGGCGCTGACTAAGGACTCGGTGCGGCTTTAGATGCAGCTGCGGTCGGTGGTAGAGGGGTGCTCCCTGACTATAGGGCAGAGGTAGTTTCCAGCAGATTTTGCCCCTTTCTGGCTTCCTAGCCCGAAATAGGTATGGCTCACTGAAACAAGTGGAATCTGGCATGGGTTACTCAGGCGCTGACCGGGGCTCCGGTTATCTAAGTGGTATCCTGGGAAGTCTCAAGGCGAATACATTTTCACTCCTTTTAGCCATTTTCCATGTCATACCGTTGCCCTCTGAGAGAAGGCGGCTGGTCCGAGGTACCTCCAGATGATGACTTGCTGCCCTTTTTCAGGCTGGATTGAGAGACCATCACTTAAGGTGCTGATCGTGTCACCATCATCTGGTAACTGAAAGGTCAGGGCAGCTGATGCCTTGGCTTCTGAAGAGAAACCAAAGGCTTTGTGAACCCCATGCAGTTGTATCCTCTGAGGGACACCCATTAAGTCTTATAAAACTGCTGCCCGGGCCCCTAGGTCTCAGACCACCCTGACGGGCCTGTGGGACATGGTTGTACAGTAGATCAAGAGCTTGGCATTCTCAAGGAGCTTTTTAGGGCAAACCTGAGACCTGTCTCCCTTTTCTAATAGTGAAATCATACCCCACCTATCGAGTGCCGTCTACTTGCAGGTGTGTGCTGAGAATGCCTGAAGCATTATCACATGTAATAATCATAGTTTGATGGGATCAGTACTATTTTTATCATTGTTTTACAGAAGAGGAAATAGAAGCTAAGAGAGGGAAAGTACCTTCCCCAAGGTCACATGGCCAAGAAGCGGCAGAGCTGGAATCTAGACCAAGGTTTGTGACTTCAGGGCTGGTCTTTTCATTGCAGCATGGTTATCCCTGTCTGTCTGTGTCTGTCCTCCTCTCTCTTTCCCTGGGGTCAGTCGGATGAGGTCCAGCCCTTTAGTATAGGCACTCTCGGCCATCTCTGGCAATTCCCTGTTCCTGGCTTCTGGAACAGTGCTCCTCCGCTTCCCCAAGGTGGTTGCTATTCCCCAAGGTTGCTATTACCTGATACCTCTGGATGTGAGCAGGGTGTGAATTATACGTAAGGGTATAAAACAGTTATTTTTTCCTTGTGGCATTGACTTAGTCTGGGGTTAGAGGGCTGCCTTCTTGTTTTGTGCCTTCCATGGAACCATGCGCACAGTGGGGGCTTGATAAATTTCCATTGAACTAAATTGAAAGGAAAAGGGATGAGACTGTCATTTAAAAAAAAAATTGATAGAGCTCTATTGGGAATAAAACTTTTAGACTGTGGGTAAAGACTTGGAAATGAGCCCTTAACTTTTAGAGTTGTCCTTTTCTGAACACCTTTCTTCCCCTGGTGACAGGAGACAGGGATAGATGCCAGTAGGGTGTGATGAACTGTATCTTCTCAGGCAGGGAAGGAACTGTTAAGAATCTCAGCTTGTTCTGGAGCCTTGAAGACTTTGGGAGGATGGTCTTGCAGCACGGTCTGGAAAGTGGTGACCTGCCTTGGGCCATGGGCACCTGGCCCTCATTTCCCTGCGTCTGAGGCAAGAGCCAGGAACCTGGGTCCTGCAGAGGGGAATCCCTGAAGCCTGCCATCTGCTCCATCATGCCAGAGGGGCCCCATTTCAGGTTGGGTTTACACATTCAGCCTTTTTAAAAGAAAGATTCTGACAAGTGAGGCTTTAGTTTTCACTCCTCATTAGCTGTTGATATGCCTTGGAACTTCTTGGGAAATTCATGCAAATGTGAGGGGAAAGGGAAGCTGTCTTTTCCATTGCCTCTGAGACAGAGAGGATGAACGTGTGTGCATTTGTTGGGGAGGTATGTCAGGATGGCTTGGGGCAGGTGAGTGTGGCTGGTGGAGGTGCTGGCTCTGGGGAGCAGATACTGAATTGGACGGGCTGTGTTATACCCAGGGGTGGGCTGAGTTGACCTTGGCTCCAGGTTCTCCAAGTCCTCCCTCATGGAAGTAGATGTGAGAGTGGGATTCTTTGGCGGCTTCTCCCAGCTCTGGCCTGCCAGTGAGCACGTATGTGGCTTATGTAATGCCTTCGCTATTCACGGCAGGGACAAAGAGGAGAGCAGCACAAAAGATGTGCCCACAGTTGCCATGGCAGTGTCCAAACCCCCCTCACTGCCCTCCACTAATTCCCTGTAATCGCCCTGTGTTTCAGGCTCTGCAGCTGAGGTTGCCATGCTTTCTGGGTCCAGGACCTCAGCACAAGGGCGTTGGATCTCCTCCACTGCAGAAGGTCCTCTGAGGCAAGCTGGGGGTCACTTTAGGCTTCAGGGGCCCCAGGTTGCAACTTTCAGCCCCATACCAGTATTTTCAAACTCCTAGGCACATGCACATTCAGTCACTCACTCCCACATCCCACACAGAGACTGTCTGAGAGGTGTTTTCCCCAAGTGAGCTGCCCAGCTGGGACTTCCTTCTCTTCTCTCCCCAAGACCCTTCCTGCCTAACCCAGATGAATTAGAGCCACACAAAAAATCTATCTACCCACTGTCCACCCATCATTGAGTACAGTTATTCACTCAACAGATACTTTTTTGAGGATGGCCACATGCCAGAGAAATGTACAACATAGAACTGATTGGCATTGACTTTTAGGCAGGGGAGATGAAGTTACTAAAACAAGGAGCACAGCAGTCTAAAAGGAGGGCCCAAAGGACTTTGAAGGCTAGAGGAGATCAGCTTGGAGGAATGGTTCTACACTGAGCTTCCAAAAAATACTTTAGGAAATTGGAGGTACGGCAAGGAGATTCTTGAACAGGGGTCAGCACAAGTAGAGGCACAAGGAGCGGGAACCTGGGCACATTCAGGGCACAGGCCCTGTGATGGCCTCTGGGGGTGTGTGAAGAGGCGTAGAGAAGGCAGGCACCAGGACATCAACAGGATCCTAAGACAAAGCTCAGGGTTGGGCACCAGTCCCATCCTCAGAGGCTCCAGAAAATATTAGGACATTCAAAGGCCAAATACATCTCCCTGCAAACCAGGAATGAGCAGAGAATGTGGGAAGAGAGGTAGGACAATATGGATATCAAGCGCTTAGCTCTGGAGCCAGACAGTATGAGCTCTGTGGCAGGCTCCCACATACTAGTTATGTGATCGTGGGTCCACCATGCAATTTTTCTGACCCCAGTGTCCTCATCATGGAGATGGTGAGATTGGCCTCATAGGGTTATAAATGAAGATTAAATTAGATTTTACATATATAGATACATAGGTAGGTAAATAGATATAGATACGTTGTTAGGCACTGTCGAGCGTGTATGTGTTCTAAGCACAGACTCTCCTACAATATTTAAATGGAGCTGTATTTTTGGGAGAAGTGTGGCTTTAGATCTCAGGGGAGAAGAGATGGGAGAGGTGGTCTGGGCCTGACCAAGAATAGAGAACAGAAGCAATAAATCTGGGCTTTGTTTTATAGGAAGAACAGACCCTCCCAAAGTTGGCCTTGGTGGAGGCCACCGTGAATTTAAAGAGATTAGCTGAGGCAGGTGCTGGATGTGCATGCTGGGTTTGGGGACCTCACCAGCACCTTAGCTACTATGGCCACTGCTCCACTGTCTCTGATCTCTGGTCTCTTCAGTCTTAGGGAGAGGAATACTTGAGTGGGGCTGTCTATATACAAATCCCTTGAAATAAAATGGTGATTTCAGGAAAACAAAAGTTCTATCTGCTAGGACAGTTGGGAACCCTTCTGATGTTTGACAGCAGGGAGCTGCGCCTCCCTGTCCCTTAAGCATGGCACACACAGGTGTAGTAGGAAGCTTGTAGTGATGGGTGAGGGTGCCAGCTGTTGTGTTGGGAGCCAGGGCCACAGACCTTGGATGTGAGCCTGAACCCAATGTGGAGAGTGATGGTAATAATTTGGAACTCAGAGGGAATATTGAGAAAGTCCTAGCAAAGCTACATTGCTGGTGGGCGCTCAGAAGCTGGTAGCTATGATAATGCTTATGGTGATGGTCATGATAAAGAAGAGGCTGAATAAAGAGGACTGCAGTTGACGTACAGCAGCATCATGGCCGTCTTGGCAGGCTTGTTATTTCATTGTCAGTTGCTACTGAGGAAGGCTGTTTCCCTGAGATGGGAAGGACCTAGGAGTCCCAGCCCTTATCTGATGCCACAACACAGATGGATCAAAACAAGACTAGAGGTAACAAGTGCTGGAAGGGAAATAGGGACAGGAGCATTAGAAGGGCATGATGTACTCCTCCTTCATGGCATTTATAATTATGGATTTATCTGGGAGAATATTAGAGTATTTATTTGTCTCCCATGCTAAGCCACCAGTTCCAAGAGGGCAGACATCCTGTTTGGTTTTAGCCACCATTTTGTCCCCAGAGCCTAGCAAAGCACGTGCCCAGTGAATATTTGTGAATGAATGTTGTTGAGTGAAAGGAAGAGACCAGAGAGTTTCTGTGGGTGGATGAGGGGTGCAGAGAAAGCTGAGGATCATCGAGGCTAAGCCATTTTAAGCTCTAAGGGGTTACCGAGCCCTTGTAGCACTCACAGATGGGGCCTGCTCTGGGCCCAGGACAGCAGGGTGATACAGAGGCAACAATTCTGGGAGACAGGTCCTTCATCTCCTCTTCCAGGTACCTTTGCTGTTCTAGGTACAAGTAGTATCAGTTGATGATTTTCCTGGCTTTTTTGAGGGCTTGGAGGGGTTGAGGTCCAAAGCTTGGAGCTTTTGGGGCCTCCACACAGAACTCTTGACAGGGGTTGTAATGCCTGATGCAGAAGGTATTTATCCACAGTTACATGGCAGTCAGAGTTGTTGGGAAGACAGAGCTGGGGTAACCAAGTCAATTAGCCTATCAGTAAAATATGTTGGCTGATATTAACCCACCCTGATCCCGCTCAAAATGTCAAATCAGAATTTCCTGTTCCCTCTGGATGAAAATGGAGATGCAGTTTTCCTCAGGAGACATGTAGGGTGTTGCGATTCGGGAGGATGTAACAAATTTTTTATAATTGCATAATTTGTATATAATTCCTTGTAATAAAGTGTGATGATTATGGTTTTGTTTTTATAAAAGGCTCCCTAATCTTCTAATTATGAAAGGATGTTTTCTGGGCTTCAGAAGGGTTCGTCATTAAAAGTTTTTTATTTTTTAAAAACCTTTACGAGACTCAGCATAGAGTTTGGATTCTGCTAGTTACATGCCCTTCAGTAGGCTCAGATGAGGCTATGGCCCCATCTACCCCAGCTCCCCATCACCCTAGACAGAGAGAGAGCTTTCTCATCAATGGGAATCCTTCCATACCTGCCAGGAATGTTATCTCCTAAAGCAAAATATCTGGCTACATTTATTTCACATCCATTCAACAAGCATGTATTGAGCACCTACTGTGTGTCAGGTACCATTGTAGACCTGCTATTACAGACCTCCGTACATAAGAGTGAGATGGGGTGAGAGCTATGAGAGCGAGGCATGCAGTGGGGTGAAAGCAGATGACAGTGGACCTGACCTCATCAGGAAAGTCTGCTGGGCTCCTGAGGAAGTGACATTTGAGCTGTGAAGGGTGGGAAGAGCATTTCAAGCTAAGGGAGCAGCGTGAGGTGGAAGAAGTATGACCTGTTCTCTTCTCATACTTGAGGAGGCAGCAGTTCTTCCTATCTCTCCCCCCGCCCCCTTGTGGCCAGAGCAGCGATCTTGTCTTGGTGTATGGGGAGCTCACGTTCCTGCTAGAGACGCCAGAGCCCCTGTCACCCCACCAGAGCCCAGCCTTTTCCGTCAACATCCTCAAAAAGCGGTTCTCTTTGTGTAGCTTCTCTGCTGAGCAACAGTGGCTCTGGGGACTGAATCCAGGTTTTGTTGCACAAGCTTTAGGCTCCTGCCATCTGTCACTATATCTCACCCGGGTTTGGCAACAGCTATTACACCATCTTTCACAGCCAGAGAGCTCTTTATGTAGGACAAGCCTGACACTTGGTGTTCTTGGTCAAACTTTTTATTGGTCTCTCACCATCAAAGGAAGGAATCCACGCTCACACTCCACCAGCCTCAGGACTTCTCAAGTCCCAGGACCTCTGCTCTACACCCCAGACACCTGACTCATCCCTGACTCAGGATGTGCCCAGTGCGTACTTCTCAGGGCCTTTGCACAGGCCATTTACTCTCCTTGGAGCACACTCTCCTTCTGAACCCAATTCTATTCCTTATCCATCTGGCAAATTCCTATCCATCCCTCAGTTCTCAGCTTAAAAGTTACCTCGTCAGGGAGACCTTCCCTGACTCCTGCTGTGCCTCCTTGATCTCCTTCTTCATTAATCATCCACTCGATTCTGACTCATAGCGATCCTATAGGACAGAGCAGAACTGACCCATAGGATTTCCAAGGAGTGGTTGGTGGATTCGAACTGCAGACCACAGCTCTTAACCACTGTGCCATCAGTGCTCCACCCATTGCTGTGGAGTTAATTCCGACTCATTGCAACCCTATAGGGCTAAATAGAACTGCTCTATGCGGTTTCCAAGAAGAAGCTGGTGGATTCAAACTACTGACCTTTTGGTTAGCAGCTGAACACTTAACCACTGTACCACCAGGGCTCCGTCCTTCTCCATTACATGGTTATAGATGCTTGCTTAGTATCAGTTTTCCCCTTCTGGACTGTAAATTCCATGAGACCAAACACACGTCTGTCCTATTCGCAGTGCGGTATCTCCTTGATGTCTACACAGTACCTGGCACAGAGGAGGTGCTCAGTTAATGAGTGGGTGAGTGAGGAAGTGGCAAAGTTACAGCTGGGGCTGCCTGGCTCCTGCCCCCTCTCACTCACTGGGCTGCTCTCAACTACTTCAGGGCGGGCTTTTCCTGGGATGGTTCCCACAGACCCTATCCCTGCACAGGCGGTGGCTTCCTGTTGACATAAATGGCAGAGCATCTCCTAAGTGCCATTGCTCTGCTTGTTGAGCAAGTCAGTCTGGGGGACAGTGTGCCCTGCTCCCATGTACCCCAGCCATGTAGGGGGATGTGAGCAGGTGTCCATGGGAGACTTGGACCAAAGAGAAGATGAGGGTGTGGTGGCTCAGCCTTCAGTCCTTCCTGAGACAGAGATAAGGAATTCAGAAAGAAGTAAAGAAGTGATGTGTGGGATCTGTGCTTCGGGATTCTCTGCTCTGGACAGCCCAGAACTTAGATGTGGGCCAGAGCCTCAACCGGCTTGCTGGCATGGCAATGCTAGCCAGGCTGGCCATCCATTTGGTGTGAGTCTGGAGTGTTCGCCAACAATGCAGACCTCTGGGAGAAGACATTAGAGACGCATTGTTTCTGGAGGCTGCAACAGAGTATATTGCTGACAATTATGTATTTCTGATCCATTAAAGAATGCTTTGGCATAGGAAATACAGATTAGGAATGAAATTGCAATATAATCAAATTGCATTTTTATGGAAAGTACTACATTTTTCTCTAAATAAAATTCAGTAACAAAATTTTATTTGCTTTTCCCCTAAAATGACTTTTCAAATTGATTTTTCAGGGAAATTGTAAAAACCAATGAGGTTAAGGGGAAGAGGGTCTAATCCAGAGGCCCCTGATCCAAAGTACGGCAGGGTTATGATTGGAAAGTCAAGGATACCTCAGGCTCAGAGCTGCCCTGATCCTCAAAGAAGTCCCAAACAGTTAGCTCATCTTTCACAGAGCTCTCTGGGAGGTGGCATATATCCTGAGATGCCCCTGCTGGGGTGGAGGAAACATGACAATTAACAAAGGATGGCTTGTTCTTTCTGAGTCATCCCACGTTAATGGAATAGCAGGCAGGTGTTCAGAAGAAAATTACTAGAAGAAGCAGATATGAGGTTTAGAGTTTGGAAACTGCTGGAAAAGAGGATGTGCAAATCACTGCCTCTACAGGCAAAGGTTTGCAAAAAGGATTTTAAATGGTGCCTGCATTGCCCCCAAAGCATTCAAAAGGAGAGTCAAAAATTCAGTTCATCCTGCCAGTGTTTTTCCTGAATCTTATATTTGGAAACATCTGGAGAATCACTGGAATTTATCATTCACCCAGATGCTTGGCACTTCTGACATGGGGCCAGCTGTATGCACACAGGCAGGAATTGAAAATGATTTATTCTTTCTCTAATAACCGTAATCAACTGCCAGGTTTTCAATAACTGTAATCAACCATCAGGTATTTATTGATCTCTTATACTAGGCATATGCAAGGTACAAGAAACATATGTCATGATCCTTCCACTTAAGAAAAGTGGCACCTTGTTCGAGAGATGAAATCAACCAGCGTGGCGTGCTTCACTCTTGGCTCTTTCTCTGGTCCTAACCAGAATGTTCTTCCTGGGAATTGGATAGGAACCAGGGAGAGTTGGGGCAGTCAGGAAGACTTCCTGGAGGAGGGAAAGTAGACCTGAATTTAAGACAATAATTTAGGCTAATTTAGGATGGAGTCCCTTTATGTGAAGGGAGGGAGATGGGCATGTTCGAAACAGGAACAAAAGTGTGGAGGTCAGGATGAGTTGACTTCGGGAAGTAGAGTTTAAATGCAAGTGTGTAGGGAAGTTTTGTTGGGGAAGTTACAGCACTAGCCTGCTTGTAGGTATGGGTTAAGTTTTGGGGAGCGAAGAACAGTAAGCTTGAATACATAGGATGGGGCCAAATGGGCAGAGATCTTGACTCCCCAAAGAAAAGAGAGTTTCCTTCATTTAGGGGACAGTGGTTCCCAAATGAGTGGCTCAGAGTTAGTGCAGAGGATCCTCCCACCCATGTGCCCGACGCAGTACTGTCTATAGTTCAGTCTGATGACAGCTCTCACATGTATTCACAACTGTACCTGAATACACTGAAGCTGCTGTGGAAAAATGCAAATTTATTTAAAAGGTTTACCGAATTCAAATGGCATTATGGATTGTCTCAAGCAATGCTTTCTAAATTATATAACAATCCTTGGGTTTAAGAGTTGTTTTTGATGTTGAGAAGAGGGCTTCCAGCCTCAGCAGTGCAGTTATCCACGGGAGGCGTTTGGGCAAGGGAGGGGCTGGTTCCACTTGTGCTCTGACGAGATGGTTCTGGAGCTGAGGTGAGGGCACATTGGAGGCATAGAAGGGGGGAGGCTCCTGGCCAGCAGGACCACTACGGAAAGAAGAGGTGTGAGGGGCTAGAAAGATGGGGTGTAGCAGACCCTCATGGAGCATTGGGTGGTGCAAATGGTTGAGCACTCAACTGCTAACTGAAAGGTTGGCAGTTCAAACCACCCAGAGGCACCTTGGAAGAAGGCCCTCACAATCTCCTTCCAAAACATCATAGTCTTCAGAACCCTGCGGAGCATAGTTCAACTCCTTGAGTTGGCACCGACTCTAGGGCAACAGATTTGGTTTTGGTGGCAGACCCTGGGGAGGGGCAGATGGCGAGGGAGTTGGCTGCTCTGCTCAGGGAAGGCAAGCGATGACATCAGTACACCTCCCCTTTCTGCATGGTGCTCCACCTCTGCCAGGGCTCCCACCACCCTGAGTGGGTAGCTGCCACCCACACCCAGGAGCTCAAAGACCAAGCTGTGTGAGGGGCCTACAGGTTTTGTTTTCCCAGGTTATATGATTGGATGGTCCACTCATGCATTTGCACAGACCCCAGCAGTGCTGTGAGCCCAAAGTGCAATGATGCAACTACCTTTAGGCCCAGTGTGAGGGCAAAATAGAAAGCCAAGAGAAGACAGCAGCTAAACACACCTTTCTACCCTGTAGACTGTCACCACTGTGGGCCCTGTGCCATGTGTGCTGAGGAAGTCACGGTAATTGATTTAGAAAAAAATGAGTCCCGAGTCAGACCTGAAGATACGGTATTCATCCCCCTTGAAGATTAAATCCAGTTGTCTGGCTTTTGTGTGAGGTCTGTCTACAGAATCTGTGTTCTGTTCTCAGAATGCCTGGAACGAGAATAGTGGAGAATAATGTCTTTTTTGAGGCTAAGTCATAAAGCATTTTCTAGTCAATGACAAAGGAAAAGAACCTTTTTGTGGCAGAGGGAACTAGCTGCCCCCCAACATCCATTCTCCTCTTCTTCTCTGGAGCCATTGGCTTTTTAGCTGGGTACATGGTTGCATTTCTCAGCCTCCCTGACAGCTAGATTTGGCCATTTTACTAAATTCTGGCCAATGGAATGTGAGCAAAATAATGCAAGCAGCTTCCAGGATGTGCCCTTAAAGGCCATGCTTTCTACTGACCCTTTTTTAGGGTTCTGTTTTTTTTGGAATACAGACACAGTGTGGCCGAGACATCTGAGGCCCTGAGGATGAGACAGCCCCCTTGGGATGGGTGGAACAATCGGATGGGAGGAGCCTGAGTCCCTGACACCTTGAAGCACCCATATGCCACCCCTGAACTGATGATGCCCAGATTGTTGTGCAGCGGAGAAATAGATGTCTTCCTTATTTAAGTAAGCTACTATGATTTTGGGTCTCTGTTCACAGCAACTACCTCTACATTCTTATTTATAATTCTTTAATTTGAAAGTTGAAGGTGCGCAGTTGGAGAATAAGGAAAGGGTATAAGCAAACCACTTTAAGATTTTGGCAACTCAAAAATGTTGGGTTTTGCTGCCTTGGGGCATTCCTTCATGAGTGGGAGGAATAAAAGGCTTTCTAAAGACCTGGCCATTTGCAATGGGTTTTGAAAAATTACCGTCCTGGAAGCTTCCCTTGGCTACTCCTCAGCTCCCTCTCCTCCTTCCTCTCTGCCTCTGCCTATCACTGCCCCATTGAGGATCTTATCGTCTTCACTTGCTGGATTGAGATGTACGCTCCAAGAGGGCAGGGGCTTTGTTTTGTTCACTGCTTATCCTCCCACCAGAAAGAGTGCTTGGTAGATAATCAGTGCTCAGTAAATGTTCATTGAATTAATGTGCATAGAGCTCAGGCCCTATCTCCCAGCCTCCATGCTTACTGCCCTCTTCCCCACCCAGTCCACGCAGTCCTTCTTCATAATCTTTCTATCATGTAGATCCTACCACCCAACCCATGCTCCTCACTCAACCTGTCATGGGTTCCCACTGACTGCAGGACAGTCTATACACCTTGAGTTGTGACCCATGAGGTCCTGATGATCTGGCGGTGGCCTGTAGCTCAGTCCCAGTCCTCTCCGCATGTACCCTGAGCCACTGGCTCGGCCCACCGTACCACTTGCAGCTCTCAGGCCCTGGCGCTGTTTCCTGCGTCTATGCCTGTGCGTGTTTTGCTGCCCCTACTTGGAATGTCATTCCCAAATCCTTCACCTGCTGGGCTTCTCATCCTCTGAGACTCGGCTCCTGCTGACCTCTTCCCACCCACCCCTGCCTTTCTGCTTCCACAATGCCAATCATACTTCCATCGTACAATTTGCTGCAATAGAAGTCAGTTGTCTGGAGGTTGCCCACCTGTTTCATGGCTACCTGATTACAGAGCCCAGGTTACCTTCACCTTAGTTTCTGGTACTCAGAGTAGACACTAATGAAAGTGACAAGTGAATCAAGTGACCCTGACTTTATCCTGTCTTTTTAAGTTTGGATGGATCATTTCCCTTATCCGTTTGGTCTCAGTCCCTTCATATGTGAAATGGGCAGTAGGAGGATTATTATCCCCATCTCATGTGACCTTTGTAAGTATCAAGGGAACGTGCATGGGAAAGTGTCACCTCTGCTTGGATATTGATATACATATCAGTTGTCCAAGTTGTGTCCTTGGGATAGCTTCTGTGCCACATCCAACAAATAGGATTGATTCTGAACACTGAACCAAATGAACTGCCAAAAGGATGGGCCTCGCTTATTTGTGCATACACTTATAAAGTCCCTACGGTGTGCCAGAGCCCATTTAAGCATTTTACTGTATTGCCTCATTTAATCCTATCTGCCACTCTCTGATATAGATTCTTTCCTTATCCCTCTTTTACAGATAGAGGAACTGAGGAAAGATTAAAACCATAGTTCAGCCGTAAAGAGAAATGAAGTTCTTATATATGCTACAACATGGATGAATCTTGAAAACATTGTGTTGAGTAAAATCGGTCAGTTATGAAAGGACAAATATTATATAATTCCACTTATATGAAATGTCTAGAATGGGCAAGTGTAAAGAGATCAAGGTTAGTGGTTTGTTGTTTCATTGTTAGTTGCCATTGAATTGATTCTGGCTCATGGCAACTCCATGTGTACAGAATAGAACTACTCCATACGGTTTTCAAGGCTGTGACCTTTTGCGAGTGGATCACTAGGCCTTTCTTCCAGGGTGCCTCTGGGTGGATTCATATGGCCACTCTTTCGGCTAATAGTCGAGCACTTAATCGTTTGCACCACCCAAGGGGGAGAGGAGGACTCAGAGCTTGTTAAGGGGGATGGAAAAATTGGGGAACAGATAAGGATGATGGTTTATACAACACAATGAACGTATTTAATGTCTCTGAACTGTACATGTGAATTGTGGAAATGGCAAAAGCTTTGTCACATATGTATTTACCACAATTAAAAAACAAAAAACAAAACCATTGCTTAAGGGGCAGAGCTAGTGAGTGGAGGACCGGGGGTCTGAACCCAGGTGTCCTGGCTCTGGAGTCTGGGCTGTTAAACATTGTACACGCTACCTCCTCAAGGCCAGCCAGGGCTGAAGGGCTGGTGGCTTTGTCGTGGCAAAGGTGTGGGATGCCCATAGTCGTGACTTTTATTTAGCACTGGAGGAGAAAGTAGAAAGCCGAACCCAGAGTCCCATGTGCTGTCCGGTGGGCTCCTTGTAGATGCAGTGCCAGGCGATTTCACAGTAAGGAATGCAGACCTCTTAATCAGGTGATCTGACAACTGCACCATTTGCCAGGGAAATTATGCCCCTCTAGAAGTGATTGTGGGGAGAATAAGAAAAATAAATGAGTCAGGAGTATGTCAGAGCTGATAAGCCTCGGGGACAGGGCTGGAACACAGTGAGGACAGGTTTTTTAAGGCAGTCACTGGCAGAGTGATTGGGACTGGCTTCACACACATTCATCACTGAGGAATTGGGCTCACCCACCTAATGCCAGCGCTGACTGAGAGCCCACCTCCTCTGCTCGTACCTGGCTAGCTATTCCAGACTTCCATAGCTATGATGACCAGCATATAGCGGATGCCTAATTGTGCTCAGAAAACCCCACTGAGGGTCTATAGGTGAAGGAAAAGGAAGGGTGAGGCAATCTCATCGTGGGTAGGATTTGTAGAAGTACCAGAAAGCAGCATGAGCGTCCTGGCTTTGCTGGGTGATGGCAGACGCAATGAGTAGCCTTCACTTGCATCAATGCAGCGTTTCACTGTTTCCAAGCACACACACATCTCTTGCTTTTTCTTCCACGTTCTGCACGTCTGGGTTTTGTTTCTTCTGTAGACACAGCAGATCCTGGGCCCTTGATAGCTACTACTGTATGAACAAAGATGTTCTCTTTGGACCTTTTTTAGCTCCTCCATTCCAGTGCAGACAACTAAGGACCTTGTTCCAATGTAAGCTGCCGCATTCCTTCTCAGGTGTCATATTTAAAGCCTACAAACTTTGACTTGAATGGGAAAGGGACAGGGCTTGTTATCTCATAGCCAGATTTCTATCAGAAGGAATACCATGAGCATCCAGAAGAGTGGACAGGCCCCATCCCAGGAGAGATGAGGGATTCCCAAGAGCAGGTCCCTGACAGTCCTCAGCACCAGGGAAACGTTGTCTTTGCCCTTTGAAAATTAGAATTGTGTTTCTGCCACCACTGGTCAGTTGACCCTGCCAGGGCTAGACAGGCCTGGTCACTTGGTCTAGAGTTCAATGTTGTTAATTACCTATTTGTTGGAGAAGGATTTATAGGCTCTTTGGAACAGGTCTTCTGCGTGTAGGCTAAAGCGAGGTGGTTGCCATTTAAATCTTGTGACAAACACATCTTAATTCCTGGCTTCTCTTTGGAAAGAAGCAGAATGCTTAATAAAACAGTGAATAATAATTTGGGGATGTTCATTATTTACAGATGCCCCAGGTCATCAGTAAATTATGCAGCCCTCAATTATGCTTGATTTCTCCTTCCACAGAGCCATCTCTCCAGACTGCTATCACCGTGGGTGATATCTGTGCACCAGTTAATTGTACCATGAGGACAGTTTCCCATTTCTTGAAATGCTTCAAGTCCCCTGGCTGAATGCTTATGTTCCACAAACTCTGTAACTCAATGGTGAGTCCCTCGGCGCTTGGAGGAAGAAAGCAAGACCAAGGATTAGGTTTAGCAGAGAATCTGTGCATGCCGCTGTCTGCTGAATATCAAAGAAACGCCTCAGTGGGTATTTGGAGGGAAGAATTTTAAAGTCTCAGATGCAGAAACTATCTGGGGTGAAGGGGAAAGTCAGCACCAGTCAGCGTCAGTCAGCACCAGCAGCTGCCACCCTGAGCTGGGGAAGCTCATGGCGTCTGAGAAGCAACAAGTGAGGAAGCTGAGCCCGGGTTAAATCACTTGCCCAGAGGCACACAACCAAGGGGGAGTTAAGGTTCAAATCTTCTCCTCCCTAAACTCTTCCCTTTGCATCCATGCGGGGTTGACCAGGAAGGCAGGAAGGGAGGCAGAGTGTCGTGGGGGTGCAGGGCAGCAGCTGGCCGGGCAAGGTGAGCATCGGCCTCCTGCCTTTTGCTTACCCGTCACTTTCAGTGCAGTGCTTGGGATGTATCTGAAAGCTAGACCTTCCCCTAACGCGGAGCTTAATGATCCCTTTAACGCTTGAGCGGTAGCATCACTTCTCTCTCTCGCCTGTTCCCTGTCAGCCATGGGGCATTAAACCGGTGATAAAAATGCCTTTTTGGTATGGTCCACAACCTCACCAAGAGGCTCCCGGTAGCAGTATAGCCATCCAGCATGAAATGAAGAGGCAATCACCGCCGATGAGGCGGGGAGATGAGCTATGCAGGCGGGCAATTAGTAGAGTCCACGTCCTGGGTCTCGTCCTTCAGTATCTCCTTGCGCCGCATCCACGCGCCGCATCCACTCGCCCCCACCCGGCAGCGAGGGCTCGGTCCACGAAATTCCTCCGCTGAAGTTCAGTTCTTATTTAAAAAAAAAAAAAATAGTTGCTGTGGAGTCAGAATAAAACTGCTCCATAGGGTTTCCGAGGCTGTAAATTTCTCTGGAAGCAGACTGCCACATCTTTCTCCCGCAGGGTGGCTGGTGGGTTCGAACTGGCAACCATTAGGTTAGCTTCCTAGTGCTTAACTAACCCCTGCCACCCGGACTCCTTGTCCAATTCTTAGGTAGGTGTTTTTCCTTTCCGTTCTGTGTTTGGGCCAGCAGCAGGAACTCCTGTGTGTCTTCAATCCTATGGAACACAGCATTCCTGACCCATGTGACCCCTGAGGACCAACGTCCTCGGTTATGCTTTCTATCCATAAAATATACCACACAAATGAAAAAGAAAAAAAAGGAAAGGAAAGCAGTGTCCCGTTATGGATAAGCATTAACATGATGCTGCATTTGGAGCTGGAAACAGGAGCCATTTATTTGAAGAAAATCTGATCTTGATACATGAGCTGCGAATGTGCCGACTTCTCTGTCGTGCAAACACGGCCCTCACGTTTGATTTATACGGTGTGGCTGTGACGTTTCTTCCCCCAATTAAAAATGAACCTAGAAAAATCATTAATTTAACCATTGTATATTAAATTTGCATTAAAACATCCGTTTGTCTGTATTTACATGTGAGTTATTGAAAATGTGAGCTCATGAATTCCAATTTTTAAGATCACATGCCAAATATTGAAGATAAATTTTATTTATTTCTGCAATTAATTCTGTGAGAACAAATAGCTCTAATTTAGGGGATGGCAGATGTAACTGTCCGCTGGTACCCTCCTTGCATAACAAACATTACATGCGTCTCTTCTCCTTAGGGTTTTCCTGTGGCTGTAGCTGGTCTCAAGATATGCAAATATTAATTAGCCATCTTAGTGTACCTTTTGCTTCCAACCACCCTCAGCAGACACGCCTAGAAAATCCTTGGGAAAATATGGACGTGTCAAATCTCTCTCTCTCTCTTTTTCTGCTTCTCTGTGTTGTGCAAAGGCTTCAGCCATATCCCAAACGCTAAACAAAAATTTCTTCAAAAGGTATCTTGACATTAGCCACTTCAGTTTCCCATCCAAATGGCTCAGCAGTGTCCAAACAAATCTTGGGAAGCCAAGGTACACAGATTTTACTCTGCTTCAGTGGAGGAGTTGGCTCCAGGTCACTGCCCCCACACAGTCCTCAGCCTCAGCCTCGACAAGTGGATCATCAGGAAGGGAGGCTATTACCCACGCTCTCAGCCTCAGCACCCAGGACTGCTGGTTAAATGTAGGACTTTGCACAGCTCTCTGGCTGCCTCATGCTCTTTCTATGGGAGGCCACCCCCATCAGCCCACCTTTCCTGGGCTGGGCCCTATTTGTAGGCTACAGCCAGTCAGGGCACAGTGGGTTTTGGGACACAGGAGGCTGGGGTTCCAGCTGCTTGGCTACAGGGACACATGATGCTCCAGCTGGCTTGTTCTCAGAAGCTCTGCCCCCAGGGCACCCAGTTGCTTTTTGTCATCATCCAGGTGTCTAGAAAGGGGTGTCTTTTCCTTAAAGACTTTCTTTTGGTAGATGGCTGCGCATATTTCCCACACTGGTGTTAAGCAAGTAGGTACTTTCCACGCCCATTGGGTAATATGTAGGTTTTATGTTATTAAACCAAAAACCAAACGCATTGCTGTTGAGTCAATTTCAACTCATACTGACCCTATAGGAAAGAGTAGAACTGCCCCAGAGGGTTTCCAAGAAGCAGCTGGTAGACTTGAACTGCCCACCTTTTGGTTGGCAGCCAAGCTCTTAATCACTGTGCCACCAGGGCTGTGTTATACTTTCATTACTTGTTAGTCCAAGGTGGTCCCTACCCTAAGGAGCAAAACAGGCAGTGACGATGCAAAGTACTAGGTGCTGTGATCAGGGACAGACCAGGGAAGTTGAGAGCAAGAGTTGGGGGAGCCCATTCTGAATCAGCTGCTGGCTGTCTGGGTGACTAAACTCACACTTTTGTCCCTATAGGGTTTTTGCTCCATCAAAAAGTCCCCTTAGTTGCACTCTGATAGTTGAAATGTCTGTACACAGACAGCAGCCACACCCCCTCCTCTCCAGGCATACAGTGCTGTGGGCAGGGCCATCATCTTGCAGAAAGAGGACGTTTGGCCAGGAGGAGCTGTGTCTTATGAGAGGTCCTTCCATTGTACCATGAAGAGCTGAGCCTCTGGCTCACCCAGTGTCCCTTCTGCAATCAGGGCTGGGGCCTGTCCTCCAAGGACCATACCACCATGGGCCCACCTGG
The DNA here is from genome assembly GCF_024166365.1 of Elephas maximus indicus. NCBI lineage: Eukaryota > Metazoa > Chordata > Mammalia > Proboscidea > Elephantidae > Elephas > Elephas maximus. The sequence goes on from NC_064820.1 coordinate 123,645,531, forward strand.
AAGAGGCCACTTTCTCTGTGCCAGGAGCTTGCTTCCTGAGCTTGACTTGGTGGTCTGGTCCCCTGGGTCTGATTCAGGGGCTGCTCCAAGCCTAGTCCTGGCCTTAGCCTCTGCTGGTGGCCTCTGGCTTCAGGCTGCCTTTTCTATAAAGGAAGGATAGGCTGAGCTGGGAACACTGGGTGCTTCAGGGACCAGGCCCATCCTGCTGGGAGTGATGAGTTGTTGAAACAGATGCTTTTCTATCACAGGAGCTTCCAGTAGGTGGAGTTTCCCCTGGCCCTGCTCCCCTTCCAGGGAGGCTCCCGCTTCCCCCTTCTGATCAGCAGCATTTCCAAAATCACCTTTTGTAATAGTCAGCCCCAGGAACACGCACAAGTACACCACATTATTAATGACAATTGTCATGCCAGGTATTTTGTTTTTCCATTTCCCTCAGTAACAGGATGTTTAGACATTCTCCCCTTTTATTTTCAAAGACTAAATCACTTTTACATTTTGGCTTTAGAATATATTAACATATCTGGGAACGGATCACAAACTCAGTGGGGCTGCAGCCCATCCTTCTGGTGGCTCCAGATGGGAAACATCTGACTCAGGACTGCTCGAGTCAGGAAGGGATGTAACGCACACCTTTTATTTCCTGGAGTTTGGAGACCATATGCCTGGGTTGTGGAGGTTTGCCCTGCTTCACTCCCTGTCCTGGCCTGAGCCTCACCTGCGTTAGAGACAGCTCTGGAAAGCAGGGGGCAGGCGTCTACTTGCCAAGGCCTGCCCTGGGTCTGGCCTCCCTGAAGGCCTGGACAGGTGGGCATCTGGAAGCAAAGCTACCTGGGGCAAGAAGGTGGAGTTTGGGGCTGGTGCCAACCCACCCACCTGCCACCTTCCTTCCCACATTCGCCCTCCCTTGCAGGAGACTGGCACTGCCACTGCTACTGCAAACAATCAGAGCATGAGAATTACTGTGGGGGGTAGCCCATCACACCCATGTGGGGCCTAGGCCTGAAGTGAGCTCACTTCTGCCTGTCCTGGCTGCCCCAGCCATGCAGGACTCAGGAGAGGGGCCACAGCACCCAGGTGAAAGGACCTTGGCTTTAGAACCCCACAGAGCTGGGTTTGGTTTTGACTCTTCCCATGACTGGCTGCATCACCTTGGGCAAGTCATTCCCTGATCTGAACTTCAGCTTCCTCAACTGTAAAATCAGGTGATTAACAGCATCTATTTTTTTTTTTTTTTATTATAGTGGCATAGTGGCTAAGTGCTACAGCTACTAACCTAAAGGTCAGCAGTTCAAATCCACCAGGCGCTCCCTGGAAACCCTATGGGGCAGTTCTAGTCAGTCTTATAGAGTTGCTATGAGTCAGAATCAACTCTATGGCAATGAGTTTGGTTTTTTTGGTTTATTATGAGGATAACAGGAGATGGTGCGTGTAATGTTACTAACACAAGACCCAGAACAGTACAAGTGTTTGCAGATGGTGGCTGCACTGCTGTCAGTATTATTTATTCTGCCGTTTCCAGATTACCACATGGAATTGTGTCTACCCTCCCCTCTGCCAGAAGGTGGTGATGGGTTACATTTAAGGAGGGGCCTTCTTCTGTGGGGCTAATAAGGAGTGTCCATTTGACAGATGTTTATTGAGGACCCATTGGGAGTCACGTTGTCCTATAATCAGGACCATGGGCTGTTTCTTGCCCTTCATGAGATCATGGCCAAGAAGAAATGGGGCCATGTGCTATGGAAGCTCTGGGCAGGGAGTGCTCACTTTAGGCTGAGAAGAACACTCAGAAGGCTGCCTGGGGGAGATGGCATAAGGCAGGACTGGGCAGGTGAGGCCCACCTTCTTGGGGAGAATCCTCATGTTTGGAGCTGTACTTAGTTCAGGAGCTGTACTTAGTCCCAGTCCTCAGTTCAGGTATTACACATCTGGTAGGAACTCTTGGTTCGCACATGTGCCTCTTCCCTTAACTGTATGCTTCTAGGGAAGGGACGATAGTGTGGTGTTTGTCTCTCCAGAAGCCAGCACGGGACCTCATAGTCAGCCTCAGCAATGTTGAACAAATGAATGAGTACATGAACAAATGAACGAAAATGTGAATGAATGAATGAGAAGGCATGGAAGCTTGCGCCATGTTGTAGAAGGCAATTTGGACTTTATTATGTGGATCTTGGGGAGCCAGTCAAGTTTTTTCTTTGAAATAACCAGACATTATGACTTAAAGAATCAAAATAAAAGAAGATACCTACCTGCCATTCTGACATCCTAGCACATCTCACCATTTTGGCTTTCCTGAGTTCTATAGGGTCATTATAAGTCCAAATCGACTCAACGGCAATGGGTTTTTTTTTTGTTTGTTTGTTTTTGTTTTTGTTTTTGTTTTTTTGAGTCCCTGGCTGGCACGGTTAAGTGCTTGACTACTAATGGACAGGTTGTCAGTTTGAACCTACCCAGCGACATTTCAGAAGAAAGGCCTGGTAATCTGCTTCTGAAAGGTCACGCCTTGAAAACCCTATAGAGTACAGTTCTACTTTGTCACCATGAATTGGAATTGACTCGATGACAACTGCTCATTATAGTCTTATTCACGGCCATAAATGCATCTTACCTAGTTTTGGTCCCCATGGGACAGACTGCTTTGGGAGGGTGGCTCTGGTGGTGGCAGGAAGCTACCTAGAGGGGGAGAGGAAGCAGTGTGCCCATGGGTAGAGGTGAGGGGCCTGTTGCTATAGGCCAGGGGAGGGTACTGGGGTCTGGGTGGGCCTGTGGTGTGAGGGCTTAATGCAGTGAAAGGGCAGGGAGGGGGCATGTGCTGAGGCTTTGAGGAGGCAGAGCTTCCTGAAAAGGACAGCACTTCCTGCCTGACTCAGACCTGAGCAGGCAGTCTGCTCTGCAAACTGGTGACTGGCTGGGGCTTTTATGCAGGTGCTGTCAGAGATTTTATTTTCAGGAATTCCCTTATCAGGCCTGGAAGTAATCTAATCAATTTCCAGCTCTCTAAGCCTGTACCCAGGATGTCAACTCTCTGCTATCCTAGGGTGGTGGACCTATCTTCTGGGGTTCTTCAAGAGCTGGAAAACACCTCAAGGTCAGATGTTCAAGGGACCACAATTCCCACTGTGCTGAAAAGACTTGACATGGCAGGCTCGAGACCACTATCATTAGAAAGGCCTGACTGCAAGGTTGGTGCTTGGCTATTTGGAAACTTGGCTAGTAAACAGTTCCCCACACTGAAATAAAAATCCTAAGTGATAAGTGTGGCTTGCTATGCCTAGACTGTTCAAACAACATGGTTTATGCTGAATGCCTGCTTCCTGGGAATCTGGAATTTTGGTATATGCTAGGCAGAAGGTGCCTATATGACCAGCCTCCAATAAAAACCTTGGGCTCTAATGGTCTTCCCTGGGCAGAAACATCAGAGTCGTTAGGTGACACAAATGGTTAAGAGCTCATCTGCTAACCAAAAGGTTGGCAGTTCAAACCCACGTAGAGGTGCCTCAGAAGAAAGACCTGACAATCAACTTCCAAAAAAATCAGCCATTGAAAACCCTGTGGAGCACAGTTCTATTCTAACACACGTGGGGTCAGCATAAATTGGAATCTACTCAGCGGTAACTGGTTTGGTTTGGCAGAAACATCGGACACATGTTGCTATGTTTTCATTGCTGGGGAAAGAGCATGCTCTGTGTGACCCCTCATGGAAGTGAGGGAGTATAAGGAAAACTGCACATGGGTTCCTCCAGACTCCACCTATACCTTTCCCCTTATCATCTAGCAGGGTATCCTTACTATGTCACTGTAGCAAATCTTGCTGTAAGTACAGCTATATGCTGAGTCCTGGGAGTGGACTTGGGGACTTCTTGAGACACCTATCATCACCAGCCTCTCTGCCTTCTTCTAGGCTGTGGGCATGTTAGGATAAGGCACCTGCCGTGCACTCATCTATGTATCCATTTCTTCTTAACCTGGGCCATAACTGTCATCAGTACCCGTAACTGCTTGACCTAGTCTGATTGCCATGTGGTGAGACCCAGACAAAATGTGTCTCATAGAAGAAAACAGTAATAATGATGATGATAACAACAATAGTAGGAGCTGCCCTTTATTGAGCATTTACTATGCAGAAGGCACTTTGCGTCCAAACTGCTAATATCAATAGTCAGTTCTCAGTCTTTGTCTTATGCAGCCTCTCAGGAGCATTTGATAAAGCTGATAACGGCTTCCTTCTTGAAATACTTAGCTACTGGGTCGGTACTGTCAAGTCCAATCAAGATCTGGTTAGGAAATGATAAACCATACCTGTTTTTTATTTATTTTAACTGATAGAAATTGCTGAAAGTAATACTGTCACTAGAGCTAAGGAACAAAGGGAAGAGATTGAATTTAGCAGAATGTAGAAGCTTGGAAGAGGGGCCCAATGGAGCTGGGACTAAAGACATCTGAGGAGGTGGCACTGCTCAACTGATGTTAGAA